>NC_090326.1:53060218-53724241 GCF_035084215.1 Heptranchias perlo | reverse complement strand
TGTGAACTACCTGCAACCTGGTACACAATGCCAACCATCTTTCTCTAACTTTTCTAAAAAGTAAGATAAAAACAGAGTGCATAAGTAAACCAACAGATAATAATAATAAAGGTCACTGATTTGCATTTGTTGTTAAAAATGGATGGAATCACAGAAATCAATACTCAAAGCATCAATAAAAGTCCCAGAGTATCATTTAATAAAAACAGTTTGACTAATTTGATCATCAGAAATCAATAGCCCTCAACAACAACAACAATTTGCATTTATATAGCACCTTTACCATAGTAAAAACGTCCCAAGGCACTTCACAGGAGCGATTATCAATCAAAATTTGACACTGAGCAACATAAGGAGATATTAGGACAGATGACCAAAAGCTTCGTCTAAGAGGTAGGTTTTAAGGAGCATCTTAAAGGAGGATAGATAGGTAGAAAGATGGAAAAGTTTAAGAAAGGAAATCCAGAGCTTATGGTCTAGGCAGCTGAAGGCACAGCCGCCAATGGTGGAGCGAAGAAAATCGAGATGCGCAAGAGGTCAGAATTGGAGGAGCACAAAGATCGTGGATGGCTGTAGGGCTGGAGGAGGTACAGAGATAGGGTGGGGCGAAGTCATGGAGAGATTTGAACTCAAGGTTGAGAATTTTAAGATTAAGGCGCTGCCGGACTGGGAGCCATTGTAGGTCAGTGAGCACAGGGGTGATGGGTGAATGGATGAATGGAATTTGCTGCCAGTTAGGATACGGGCAGCAGAGGTTTGGATGAGCTCAAGTTTACGGAGGGTGCAAGATGGGAGGCTGGCCATTGTATGTTGACATGACATAACATTCCTGTCATTAACCTCTCACTTGCTGTGAGCAACGCCACAGGAGGTCCAATGTTAACAATAGTAAAAATGTATACATAGTTTTTAATAGAAAATCTATATAGAAATAATTGTGTACATAAACAAATGAAAGTATATTGAGAAATAGTTACTGCAACTTGAAACAAATATGAAGAAACCAGCAAGTTGAGAGCAAGGTAAGCAGATAGATGGAATAGATGGATAGACAGCTAGAGCAAGACATCTGCTGCTAAGTAAAAATGTTAACCTCAAATATTGTGATTGAATGCAGCATGAATTGATAACGAAGACCAAAACAATTAGCGAGAGACCTTTACTTGATGGGTGATGCCATTCTCTGTTGCATAAATCAGAAACACTAGGAAATAAAAACCCTTGTCTTCTGTCAGGAAGGCAGATATCAAATAACTGATTGGTTGAAAAGGTGAAATCATCCAGCCAATTATCCAGTCAGTCCTTATAACTTTCACATGCAATTTAAGATAATTAATGTAATATATTTATATCAGTCTTATGAACAAAGGATATTTCATCTGATATGCATGGTATATTCCCAGCGGGATTCCCGCCATCAAGAGGGAGCCCACCTGCAAAAGGTCCCGCTGCAGCACCAAAGGAGGTAGCCAAACATTAAAAAGGGCAGCACACCCCTGAAGATCAGGAAATCAGCATCCTAGTAAGTCTTGGCAGAGATGGAGGCCTACACTGGAAGGTTCATGGTGGCCAAGTTAGTGGTAGAGGGGGCTGTTACAAGCCCCTATCCCTCAACTGGGGGAACTTAGGACCAGTACAGCTGCTTCTGGGGGCCTACCACCGCCTTCCACATGGTGGTCCTGGGAAGTGGCGATAACATGGGTGGATGTCAGGAAAATCTCGGGGGCTATGCTATGATTTACCCCCCTCCCCCCCCCCACCACTGCTATTTGTAAGAACAGGCATGGAAGGAGCAGCCAGCGTTTCTCTCTGTGGGGATGAGAAAGCCGGGTTTGGGTGTTGAGGCAACGGTAGGCCTCGTTGTTGAATTTCATCTCATTCTCCAATGCTATCCCACGACTTTTCAGGCAGAATCACAGAAGAGAATCCAAAATTACGAATTAAAAACATTAGAAGTGTCACGCTTGAAATGTTAGCCCATCCTTTTTCTTTCAGATTACTATGCATTTCTAGTATTTTCTGTTTTGTATTCAGATTGCCAGCATTTGCATTTCTTCTTTACTATTACGTGCTATGCACAGTACAATAGTTAACAGTAAAGCTCAGTAATATTGAATGATATTTATGATGTTGATGGCTTCAAGTCACTTTTATGTGGTCAATTAATGAGCAATCAAGGATACCTGCCCCTCTCCCTTCATTAAAGTATTGTATAATAAATACCCAATAGTAAATTGCAAGGCTGAAGTTACTTCGAGAGTCCCGATGTAATCAGAAGCCATAAAAGTGAAGCCTAATTCTTCATAAATATCTACTGATGTCAAAGAATCTATTAAATGTGATGATTTATTAATAATACATGTTTTAAGTTGCATTCTACGAGACAAACCCAGATGATTATGGTTCCCTTGTGTAATGAAAACTGTAAGGCTGCAGGCCAAGTCATTCTATTGATACAATAGAACTCTGTGTACTCCACTATAATCACTGGGGAGAGAAGGAAGATGGATCTTATAAATATGTTATAATCAGGCATTATGTATATAGTTTGGAATTATATGGCAGAGAAGGTTTTTTATTTCTCCTTTCTTCCCCTCCAAGGCTGAGACTTCAGAGATACCTCTTTTCAAGATATTTCTTTCCTTTTTGAGTTCCTTATGCTATACATTATCCAAGGCCAAGTCAGCACATAGACATGCATCCTGTACCAAAGCTGTTCTGAAAGAGATCAATGGAAAAAAATGCATGAATATCCATATAATAACTTTTGTACTGATTTCCCTTTCTTCGCAATGTAGAAATATTTGGCCTTAATCTGTCCTGTCCACTGTGGCACTATTGAGATTGGAAAGCAGCAAATTGCAAACCCAGATCTCAACATTCCATGGTGCAATGTGTTGGTACGCCAACATATTACATCGCTCCTGCAGGGCTAGTCATCACTTATGAACTGTATGGGTAAGTTCACAGTAGTGTCAGTAAACTTGGATGTATATTGCCATTCTTTCATTGTCGGTGGGTCAAAATCCTATAACTCCCTAACTAACTGCATAGTGGAAGCACCTTCACCACACGGACTGCAGTGGGTCAAGTAGAAAGCCCACCACAACCTACTCAGGGGCAACGAGGGATATGCAATAAATGCCAGACTTGCCAGAAACGCTCACATCCCAAGAATGAATTAAAAAATACAAACAAAAATGACATTATGCATGGTCCATCAATACAATTTACATCACTGGGGGTAATTTTCAACTTCACCACCTGGGCAGTGACCTTGTAGAGTGCATCGTCTGCCTGTTCTGGAACAAGCTTTATGCTCATACATTGATTTCACAATGGTGGGCGGTCCTCTCTGTCAGATTACCACCTAGTCAACGAAGTAGAAAATTACCCCAGCTATGTCTTAGTAGCAAAAAATGGAACATGCTTTAAAATGCGTTTTGAAGTTGATACTGGCTGCAAAGGTGCATTGCAAATCATGCAGTACCAACCGCAGTGCAAACTTTCTGAAAGACTAATAGTTAAGACAGAAACTACATTTTTAGAGCAGGGAATTTTTGGGCTGTAAACTTCCAACAGGCAACAAAGTCACTTTGAAGACTAATTTCCCACAGATCAGTCACATTGGTATAATTCCAAAAAATTCTAAATAGACAAGGTTGTAGAAATATAAGGGGGAATTTTAACTCCTGAGCAGTCGGCCAGCAGAATGCACGGGCAGAACATCTGGGAGGTGCAGCAGGAAGCCCGGTGAC
The DNA here is from genome assembly GCF_035084215.1 of Heptranchias perlo. Lineage (NCBI taxonomy): Eukaryota > Metazoa > Chordata > Chondrichthyes > Hexanchiformes > Hexanchidae > Heptranchias > Heptranchias perlo. The sequence continues at coordinate 53,720,483 of NC_090326.1, read as the reverse complement.
AGCGGGGCCTCATTTAAATGCAGCCGATGAACTGCAGCTCAAAACAGGTGTCAAACGGCAGCCCGCCACGTTCCAGCTGGCACAATATTGGGTGGTCCAGAGATGACCTAGCAAGTCTTTTCTTTCTAAATTGTCTATGTTAACTTTTAAGAGGTGATAATAATAAAGCGTGTATTTTAGTAGTGAGTGATACTCGCATGGAGCACATCATGGAACGTCACGGGGCTGTGTGCATCTTGGGAAACCATCAGCGTACAGCCAGTGATTTTCATCCATTAAAATGAAGAGAACACAAAACAAATGGTACAACAGGTGTGTCATCAGAACAATCATTTGCCTCTCCCCTTCGCAATTTCTCTCAAACACACACAGTATTTTTTTCTGGTGGGTGGGTGAGCTACCCGTTCTTTCTCTTCCCCAGCTCTACAGTCTCCCCACAGTGGGACATGGGGGTGGGGTTGTTGCAGTTAGGTGACCTTTGCTATTCCAGTCCTGAATTCTGTTCTCAAGGGTTGGGGCGGGGTTTCAGAGAGCGGACATCAGTTGCTTCATCCTTCAATTTCCTTCTGAGTTCCAGAGGGGAATCTATTATTGGCTCCCTGAGTTTTGATTCAAGGGAGGACATGTGTTGGCAGATTTCTGTCATTAGCTGGGGAGCTCTTAGGTGGCTGAAGCCTTCAATTTTGTGAGTTTCTCTTAGTGGGTGTGAGGGGAGGGGGAAGGAAGGAAAAGGATAGACTTTGATCGGTCATCACAGTGAGTTGCACACTTCTGGCAGGTTGCATGATAAACAGCTTGGGAATCCACAACGGATGGCCAAAGATATCAGGATACATGCCTGGGGATGTTGCTTGGATTAAATATTAAATACTCGTGTCTCATTCATAACATTTATACAATATTTCATTGTATAACCACTGAGTAATTGCTGATGCCTCCTATAGTTGTGGAGGCTGAGGGGGTGGTCCAAAGATGGGGGGTGGGGTGGGAAATTATCTTTTAATATAACACATTTTAAACAAAAGGAGTTGTGGTCAGGGGAACAAGGGACCATGTAGCTGAAAGGTTATTGGAAATTAATTGAATGTTTAATATTAATACTTAACTATTATATATTCTGGATGTTCTGAGACAAGAAGGGAGGCGGGTAAATAACAAAAGGCAGGACCAGGAGGGCTGGAAGGAGGGGGGGGAAAAAAAAAGATGTTTATAAAGGATTGTAAAAATTTGGTCAAAGTAGTTACTTAGAAATTGAAATCGATAGTTATCATGTTTTGTTTTACCATAAATTTTCACTACTACATAGCTCTTATTGTGTATGCCATCAGGCTAGGTGAATCTTTGACAGGCAAGATGTGACACCAGTGCAATGAAAAACTCCCATCACAATGCCATCTACAGGCATAACAAGCACTACATGCAGAATAATGGCAAGACCCCTCCCCTATAAATGTTTGATCAATAAAACATGCATGCCAATAATGGAATTTAATATATAACAGATAGTTTTGTTTTACAGTTTTAAGCCTTCCAGTTTTCTAGCGTTTCCATTGCCCCATCAGCCATTTTGAGCTGAAATTTAGTTATTATGGACATTTTTTTCAGTAAATTGGAAGACAGACCATTTAACTTTAAGCTGGTCATACCATTAGAGTAATTCCTGACATATTTTTCAAGCTGACATAGGAAGTGCAATGCATCAGATGAGACAACTCACCAGTGATCCACGCAATTAACTGTGCCAAAATGAGTTATGAATTTTATCAGCAGTGATCTGAGGTTAATTACGGGGCTGGAATTTCTGTCCTTGCTAATCTTAGTGAAAAATTGGATGAGAGTAAAAAATGGATTCCATTTCTTACTCATGGCTACTACAAAAATGTCCTAAAATTAATAAAGACTGGAATTTTATTATATATCACTATCACTTGTCTATCTACAATAGTCATGGATTACAAAGAATATACAGCACAGAAAAAGGCCATTCAGCCCAATTGGTCCATGCCACTGTTTATGCTCCACACGAGCCTCCCCCCACCCCTCTTCATCTAACCCTGTCAGCATATCCTTCTATTCCTTTCTCTCTCATGGGTTTATCCAGCTTCCCCTTAAATGCATTTATGCCATTTGCCTCAACTATTCCTTGTGGTATGTTTATTCTTTCTTATGTTGGGTGCAGGTTATCTAAAATTGAAGGTCAAGTTTCAAAAGGTGTGTGGTGGGGCGGGGGGGGGGGGGGGGATTTCCCAGATCCGCCATCCCTGACCCATGCTGAGGGCTAATTTGTGAAAATAAATAACAAATTGACCATTTTGGGGGTCCAGGACATTTGCCTGTCATGAACTCGATGGAAACGAAAATCAGGAGAAGTGAATAACATGTGGCGAAGTCGATACTACCCGTTTTACTGTATCGCCAAAAGATAAAATGACATCTAACATGTGATAACATCAATAACAACTTAAACTTGCACTGTACCTTTAACGTCAAAAAACATCAAGGTGCTTCACAGAAGTGTAATCAGAAAAAATGAACACTGAGACAAAGATGTAGATATCAGTAGGGGTGAACAAAAGCATGGTCAAAGAGCTGGGTTATAAGAGGAATCTTAAAGGAAGAGAGGGAGGTGGAGAAGTTTAGGGAGGGAGTTTTAGAGCACGAGGCCTAGATGGCTGAAGGTAGAGCCACCAATGCTTCCAAACGGAGGAGAAATGCAGAAGAGGTGCGAGTCAGACTAACGAAGAGTTTGGGGGACGTAAGATTGTAGGGCTGGAGGAGGTTACAGAGATAGAGAGTGGAAAGGCCATAAAGGGACTTAAATATGAGAATTGGAATTTTATATGGGAGGTGTTGGGAGATTGGGAGCCATTATAGGTTAGCGAGAACAGAGGTGATGGGTGACTAGGTGCAAGATAGGAGCAGAGTTTTATATGACCTCAAGTTTACAGAGGGTGCAGGATGGGAGGCCGGCCATAAGAGAATTAGAATGATTGAATCCAGAACCATAAAAATTATCGTTTTCAGGTGCCATTGAATTTCTTGGCCAATATGTGGGAGAGCACTAGGCAAGGTAAACTTAAAAAGAAAAATTTTGACTTCAGCAACCTCTCTCCCCTCCTCCCAAACAACAGTTAACTCAAGTGACCGGGTAGCAGCAGAAATACAACTGCGAGTCAGAAAATTATTTAAATGAGGTTGACACTGGAAGATTCTTCGGGGTCAGCATCCAGAGACACCCGGGCAGAAAGCTCGCCCTGCCAGATCTGCCAGATCAGAAGATCTGTGCCAGAAAGTGACCCAGGGTGGATTAGAGACAAATTTAGTGGAAGCTTTTGAAGAAGAGACTGATTGGATAGATAAAGGGAATATTGTAGATGTAGCGTATGGATTTTCAAAAAGCCTTCAGTTAATAATAAGTTCTTTTTTTGCATTTTCAATTACATTTTACTCCATGTGTTAGTTCTTTTTGCTTGTTTATTCTGCCACTTATTGAGTTACATCAAGTTACATCGAGTCTACAGCAGAGAAACACGCCATTCGGCCCAACTGGTCTATGCTGGCATTTATGCTCCACATGAGCCTCCTCCCACCCTTCAACAGCTAACCCTATCAGCATATCCTTCAATTCCATTCTCTCATGTGTTTATCTAGCTTCCCCTTAAATGCATCTAATATATTTGCCTCAACTACTCCTTGTGGTAGCACGTTCCACATTCTTATCACTCTTTGGGTAAAGAAGTTTCTTCTGAATTCCCTATTGGATTTATTGGTGAGTTTTTTTGCACCTCCTCCAATGCCTTTATATCCTAATTTATAATATGGAGACCAGAGCAGTTCACAGTACTCCAAGTGTGGTCTAACCAAGATTCTATAACTTCCCTGCTTTTTAATTCTATCCCTCTAGAAATGAACCCCAGTGATGGGTTTGCCTTTTTATGGCCTTATTAACCTGTGCACTACTTTTAGTGATTCGTATATCTGTACCCCTAGATCCCTTTGCTCTTCTACCCCATTTAGACTCTTATTATCCAAGCAGTATGTGGCCTCCTTATTCTTTCAACTAAAATGCACCACCTCACACCCATCTATATTGAAATTAATTTGCCAATTACACGCTCATTCTGCAAGTTTATTAATGTCTTCTTGTATTTTGTCGCATTCTTCTTTTGTAATAACTACATTCCCCAATTTGGTGTCAACCGCAAATTTTTGAAATCCGATTCCCGAATCCAAATAGTCAATGTAATTTGTGAACAACAGTGGTCCCAGCACAGATACCCGTGGAACACCACTTCCCACCTGTTTCAGTCTGAGTAGCTATCCTAAACCCCTACTCTTTGTTTCCTGTCTAGTAGCCATCTTGCTATCCATTCTGCTACCTGTTCCCTGACTCCACATACTCTGACCTTAGTTATGAGTCTACAATGTGGTACTTTATTGAAGACCTTTTGAAAATCCAAATATATTACATCTACTGCATTACCCTTGTCTACTCTTTCTGTTACTTTTTCAAAGAATTCAATAAGATTGGCCAAGCATGACTTTCCCTTGCTGACTATCTATTATATTTTCATATTCTAGATTTTATCTATTAGAGTAAAGATTCCATTATCATAGTAGGTACAGCACAGGAGGAGGCCATTCAACCCATAGCGCCTGCACTGGCTCTCTGAAAGAGCTATCCAATTAGTCCCATTCCACTGCTCTTTCCCCATAGCTCTGTAAATTTTTTCCCTTCAAGTATTTAACCAATTCCCTTTTGAAAGTTACTATTGAATCTGCTTCCAACATCCTTTCAGGCAGTGCATTCCAGATCATTACAACTCACTGCGTAAAAATTGTTTTCCCATTTTGCTTCTGGCTCTTTTGCCAATCACCTTAAATCTGTGTCCTCTGGTTACCAACCCTTTTGCCACAGAAAACAGTTTCTCCTTATTTGCTCTGTCAAAACTATTCATGATTTTGAACACCTCTATCAAATCTCCCCTATTCTAAGGAGAACAACCCCAGCTTCTCCAGTCTCTCCACATAACTGAAGCCCCTCAACCCTGGCACCATTCTAGTAAATCTCTTCTGCACCTTCTCGAAGGCCTTTAAAGTTATCTTTCCTACCACGGACGATAGCTAACTGCTCTATAGCTTTCCTTTATTATTCTTGGTTGCTGCTGACATTCGAATTGCACCATACAAAGTGATGAGGATTGGTAGTCTTTTGTGAGTTCTGAACATGCTCCTTGATTTCGTTGAGGAAGACGAATTCAAGATGGTCCAAGAAACGAAGGTGCAATGACACCTGAGGCATTTTATTCTCATCTGTCTCTATCCTGTGACCTACATTTATAGATCCCTCTACACATACATGAAGATTTGTTTTGCTGCCTCTGTTTTAAAAGGCAGACTGTCACAGAGTGGTACCCTATATGCTGCAGGATGACCTGCAGACAACAGCTGGAACACGGACAGTCCTTCCTATAGAAGGGAAATTATCACGCTACAGAATCTTCCCAAACCACTCCAAGGGATATCTGCCATGTGTTTCTGCACTCATCATCTTAGAATCATAGAATCATAGAAGTTACAACATGGAAACAGGCCCTTCGGCCCAACATGTCCATGTCGCCCAGTTTATACCACTAAGCTAGTCCCAATTTCCTGCACTTGGCCCATATCCCTCTATACCCATCTTACCCATGTAACTGTCCAAATGCTTTTTAAAAGACAAAATTGTACCCGCCTCTACTACTGCCTCTGGCAGCTCGTTCCAGACACTTACCACCCTTTGAGTGAAAAAATTGCCCCTCTGGACCCTTTTGTATCTCTCCCCTCTCACCTTAAATCTATGCCCCCTCGTTATAGACTCCCCTACCTTTGGGAAAAGATTTTGACTATCGACCTTATCTATGCCCCTCATTATTTTATAGACTTCGGTAAGATCACCCCTTAACCTCCGACTCTTCAGGGAAAAAAGTCGCAGTCTGTCTAACCTCTCCCTATAAGTCAAACCATCAAGTCCCGGCAGCATCCTAGTAAATCTTTTCTGCACTCTTTCTAGTTTAATAATATCTTTGCTATAATAGGGTGACCAGAACTGTACACAGTATTCCAAGTGTGGCCTCACCAATGCCCTGTACAACTTCAACAAGACATCCCAACTCCTGCATTCAATGTTCTGACCAATGAAACCAAGCATGCTGAATGCCTTCTTCACCACCCTATCCACTTTCAAGGAGCTATGAACCTGTACTCCTAGATCTCTTTGTTCTATAACTCTCCCCAATGCCCTACCATTAACGGAGTAGGTCCTGGCCCGATTCGATCTACCAAAATGCATCACCTCACATTTATCTAAATTAAACTCCATCTGCCATTCATCGGCCCACTGGCCCAATTTATCAAGATCCCGTTGCAATCCCAGATAACCTTCTTCACTGTCCACAATGCCACCAATCTTGGTGTCATCTGCAAACTTACTAACCATGCCTCCTAAATTCTCATCCAAATCATTAATATAAATAACAAATAACAGCGGACCCAGCACCGATCCCTGAGGCACACCGCTGGACACAGGCATCCAGTTTGAAAAACAACCCTCTACAACCACCCTCTGTCTTCTGTCGTCAAGCCAATTTTGTATCCAATTGGCTACCTCACCTTGGATCCCATGAGATTTAACCTTATGTAACAACCTACCATGCGGTACCTTGTCAAAGGCTTTGCTGAAGTCCATGTAGACCACGTCTACTGCACAGCCCTCATCTATCTTCTTGGTTACCCCTTCAAAAAACTCAATCAAATTCGTGAGACATGATTTTCCTCTCACAAAACCATGCTGCCTGTTCCTAATTAGTCCCTGCCTCTCCAAATGCCTGTAGATCCTGTCCCTCAGAATACCCTCTAACAACTTACCCACTACAGATGTCAGGCTCACCGGTCTGTAGTTCCCAGGCTTTTCCCTGCCGCCCTTCTTAAACAAAGGCACAACATTTGCTACCCTCCAATCTTCAGGCAACTCATCTGTAGCGGTGGATGATTCAAATATCTCTGCTAGGGGACCCGCAATTTCCTCCCTAACCTCCCATAACGTCCTGGGATACATTTCATCAGGTCCCGGAGATTTATCTACCTTGATGCGCGTTAAGACTTCCAGCACCTCCCTCTCTGTAATATGTACACTCCTCAAGACATCACTATTTATTTCCCCAAGTTCCCTAACATCCATGCCTTTCTCAACTGTAAATACTGATGTGAAATATTCATTCAGGATCTCACCCATCTCTTGTGGTTCCGCACATAGATGACCTTGTTGATCCTTAAGAGGCCCTACTCTCTCCCTAGTTACTCTTTTGCCCTTTATGTATTTGTAGAAGCTTTTTGGATTCTCCTTTGCCTTATCGGCCAAAGCAATCTCATGTCCCCTTTTTGCCCTCCTGATTTCTCTCTTCACTCTACTCTGGCAATCTCTATACTCTTCAAGGGATCCACTTGATCCCAGCTGCCTTTGCATGTCATATGCCTCCTTCTTCTTTTTGACTAGGGCCTCAATCTCCCGAGTCATCCAAGGTTCCCTACTTCTACCAGCCTTGCCGTTCACTTTATAAGGAATGTGCTTACCCTGAACCCTGGTTAACACACTTTTGAAAGCCTCCCACTTACCAGACGTCCCTTTGCCTGCCAACAGACTCTCCCAATCAACTTCTGAAAGTTCCTGTCTAATACCATCAAAATTGGCCTTTCCCCAATTTAGAATTTTAACTTTTGGGCCAGACCTATCCTTCTCCATAGCTATCTTAAAACTAATGGAATTATGATCACTGGTCCCAAAGTGATCCCTCACTGACACTTCTGTCACCTGCCCTTCCTTATTTCCCAAGAGGAGGTCAAGTTTTGCCCCCTCTCTAGTCGGGCCATCCACATACTGAATGAGAAATTCCTCCCGAATACACTCAACAAATTTCTCTCCATCCAAGCCCCTAATGCTATGGCTGTCCCAGTCAATGTTGGGAAAGTTAAAGTCCCCTACTATTACCACCCTATTTTTCTTGCAGCTGTCTGTAATCTCCTTACATATTTGCTCCTCAATTTCCCGTTGACTATTTGGGGGTCTGTAGTACAATCCTATCAAAGTGATCTCTCCCTTCTTATTTTTCAGTTCTACCCATATAGACTCAGTGGGCGAACTCTCGGATATATCCCCTCTCACTATTGCCGTGATGTTCTCCCTAATCAAGAATGCAACTCCCCCTCCTCTCTTACCTCCTGCTCTATCTTTCCTATAGCATCTGTACCCTGGAACATTGAGCTGCCAGTCCTGCCCCTCCCTTAGCCATGTTTCAGTAATAGCTATAACATCCCAGTCCCATGTACCCATCCATGCCCTGAGTTCATCTGCCTTGCCCATCAGACTTCTTGCATTGAAATAAATGCACTTTAATCTAGACTTCCCTTGGTCTTTGCCCTGCTTTCTCAGACCATCTGTCCAGTCATGTTCTGTACACTCTCCCTTACTGCCTTTTGTTTCTGTCACCACTTTATTTCCCACTGACTTCCTGCATCGGTTCCCATCCCCCTGCCACATTAGTTTAAACCCTCCCCACCAGCACTGGCAAACACTCCCCCATGGACATTGGTTCCAGTCCTGCCCAGAAGCAGACCGTCCAATTTGTACTGGTCCCACCTCCCCCAGAACCGGTTCCAATGGCCCAGGAATTTGAATCCCTCCCTCTTGCACCATCTCTCAAGCCACGTATTCATCCTAGTTATCCTGTCATTCGTACTCTGACTAGCCCGTGGCACTGGTAGCAATCCTGAGATTACTACCTTTGAGGTCCTACTCTTTAGTTTAACTCCTAACTCCCTAAATTCAGCTTGTAGGACCTCATCCCGTTTTTTACCTATATCGTTGGTGCCTATATGCACCACGACAACTGGCTGTTCACCCTCCCCCTCCAGAATGTCCTGCAGCCGGTCCGAGACATCCTTGACCCTTGCACCAGGGAGGCAACATACCATCCTGGAGTCTCGGTTGCGTCCGCAGAAACGCCTGTCTATTCCCCTTACAATCGAGTCCCCTATCACTATAGCTCTGCCACTCTTTTTCCTGCCCTCCTGTGCAGCAGAGCCAGCCACGGTGCCATGAACCTGGCCACTGCCACCTTCCCCTGGTGAGCCATCTCCCCCAACAGTATCCAAAACGGTATACCTGTTTTGGAGGGAGATGACCGCAGGGGACCCCTGCACTGCCTTCCTACTCTTCCTCTGTCCGTTGGTCACCCATTCACTATCTCCCTCAGTAATTTTTATCTGCGGTGTGACCAACTCACCGAACGTGCTATCCACGACTTTCTCAGCATCGCGGCTGCTCCAAAGTGAGTCCATCCGCAGCTCCAGAGCCATCAAGTGGTCAAACAGTAGCTGCAGCTGGACACACTTCCCGCAGGTGAAGGAATCAGGGATACAGGAAGGATCCCTGAATTCCCACATCCCACACGAGGAACATGACACGGCTGTGGGATCTCCTGCCATGACTTAACCCTCAAGTTAGCTTAACAACAACTACAATGTCAAGAGAAAAAAAAGGAAAGAAAAACTACTTACCACTCCTTTAAATTGTTCTTAATTTAGAGAATGTTAACTACACTAGGGACCTTGATTCACTAAAAAAAACGCTACTTCCTATAAGACCTGCAGACCTTCCCTTTCTTTTTACTTTAGTTACTGTAGATAAGTAGAAATACTCACCTGAACCTACTCACCAATCAGGTGCCTCCCCTGTGTCGCGTCCCGATCTGATTCCTGACGTCACTTCGAACTCGGTCGCAGCTCCCTCTGAAATCCCGCCTTTTATTGGACGCTCCCTCCGCTCGGCTCGGCTCCTCTCAGCTGTTCTCAGCGCTCTGAAATTCCGCCTTTTATCGGACGCTCCCTCCGCTCGGCTCCTCTCAGCTGTTCTCAGCGCTCTGAAATCCCGCCTTTTATCGGACGCTCCCTCTGCTCCGCTCGGCTCCTCTCAGCTGTCCTTGTATACTCTTGTGTTTTGCCATTTATTGGGAGAATTGACCACAAGGCTACCAGAGATTGATGGACTATTGTGAATGAAGTATCTGATTCTCCTGTGTCTTTAGTCCATCTAAGACTGAGGAAGGATAAAGTTAAACATGAACTCAACACCAACTAAGCTGTATAGAATTTACCATCAAACAGCTGCAAAATAAATTAAACAGAAAGAAAGATCAGTGATTATTTAATACTTCATAATATCTCAAAATACTTCACAAAATTACTCTTGCAGCACTCATTTTGCACACAGCAGGACCCCACAAACAACAATGGAATGAATGATCAGTTAATCTATGTTTGGTGATGTTGGTTGAGTGAAAAATGTTGGGTAGAACACTAGAAAAACTAATTGCTCTTCTTCAAATAGTGCCATGAAATCATTCATTTTACTTGAACCATTAGAACAAGCAGACATGATCTCAGTTTAACATCTCTTCAGAAGGATGGCAATGCAGCAATCCCTCAGTGCTGCACTGAAGTGTCAGCCTAGATTACATGCTTAAGTCCTGGGGAGGAACTCAAAGACATAAATTATTATATGATCGCCTCAAAAAGCTTTCAATCCTCACTGGGCTAATCCATTTTGTTTCTGTTTGAGTCTCTTGAAATAAGACCTACTGACTGACCTATTTTTTTGCAGTACAGTCAGTTATTGTGACAGACTTTTAAGCCCCTATATCATTTGCATTAGATCCTGGGGATTGCTCATTTCCCAGACACTACAGAGAGGCAAAAGAGGCACATTATGTCAGGTCTCTGCTGCCCTGATGATGCCCCAGGATTTTCAAAGCTTCCACGAAGTGGCGGAACTAAGCTGTGATCTGCACCTGCAATAGGTGCAGGCCTGGTGTATACATGAAAAGGAGGGATTAGGGGCCTTTCAACCTCAATTTCTCCTTACCGTGACTGAGGGGCTCCCATTTCTGGTGACATCCCAAAAAGTCATTGGGGGGCTTTTTGTCTATGACCCCCTTATGTCAGAGGGCCTGAGGAGGCTCTGCAGCAAAGTAAAGAAGGTTCAAAAGGTAAGTTTTACCTTGTTTTTTGCAGGTACCCAATGGATCTTCGGGTTTGGTAGCCTTCTCCAACAGCTGCCAGAAGGCACTGTGGTTGGCAGCCAGGCTTGTGGCTGCAAGTCCTCTGCCAGGCGGTTGTCTGCACTGAGGGTGTGACTGGATTATGCAACAGAGAATGAGCATAGCCGATTCATTCAGTCTTTGGGAACTAAAGGCCAAGCCCACCAAATTCTGGTTACTTTGAGGCCTGGACAGGCAAAATGCCCTTCCAATAAGTTCTGCCTATCCAGCACCTGGGCAAATGAGGCGGAAATCTCTGTTTCAGGGAGCTCAAAAATGTAGAATATTACCAGATCAATCAGGTTATGCTGCTTCACAATAACTCACAAATGCACAGAAAAAGGCATCACAGTAAAAATACTCATTTTATATATAACTTGTATCATTCATTTTTTTTGTCAGCCTTTTCATAGATCCCATTTGTAATTATTATCTAACAGATGTCTTCTAAAAGACACTAAATACAAAACACATGTTACTAAAGTCTCCTAATGGATAATTAGAGATATTTTCACTTGTTAACACAATGGGCAGCAGTAAATGCAAATGTGTGGTTCACAAACTTTCAAATTCAAACCCATCCCAAATCAGACAATAAAGCAGAGTTCCTCAGCTGATGAAACCAACTAAGCTTGAGCGGTTTGATGGTTTTAGCCCGTTACGGTCAGCATTTATGATGAAAATATGCAAATAATACATTATTGCTGTCTTCATAGCATCATTATGGATCATTCATTTTTTTTAAAAAGAAGATCTTTACAGTTACTACCAGCCAGATAGTAACTATCTTAAAGGCTAACTATGGCTGTAAAATCTTTGTACTTCTTAACAAATTCTTTATACTTGCTTTAATGTTTTCCATGCTTCTATGCATTTGCTTGTAATTTTTTCGTACTAGATGTTCTGTGGCTCTGCCGCATGGAATGTTCTGAAATCCTACTGTTAATCACAAGACTTTACACATGGTGAGTTGAGTGAGTTCCCCGGTGATGTCTGCTAAGTGTTTGGCTGATCGAGATTCACCATGGATAAATGAATTATTGACCTTTGTATTGCTCATTAAATCTTGGACCAAATAATTAAAGAATGATAATAACATAACAGAATAATAATTTCTGTGTTAAATGGAATACATTGCTCTTGTGCATCAACTTCAGCAGTTATTGAGAACAAGGAGCAACTGATTGATGCCAAGGACACAGTAACAACAAAGGACACAAATGTTATACTAATCATTAACTGAGTTTGAGGTGTTAAAGAGAATGATTTTAATTTTTTACATCAATCGATATAAAACATGTTGTAAACTATTATGTCACTTAACCTTCTGTGTACGGACCAAATGCTGGAATATGGGATTAGAGTAGACAGGGCTGATGGCCGGCGCGGACACGATGGGCCGAAGGGCCTCTATCCGTGCTGTATGACTCTATGACTCTTTATAATTATTTTAAGAATAGTTGTTTATGTTTATAAAATTCCTTTGTTTTTTTAGATTGCACGAGGAGCAGCCATTTTGGATCTCCTTCTCTCCAAAGCATTTAGATTACCACCACCAAAAAAATCAAATGGTTAAAACCCTACCAACAAAAATTCAATGATAGTGCACAAAGCAATTTGGAAAACAAATTCCCTAGATACATAGGGGTGACTTTTCCATGATATTCATGCATTCAGCCAGAACAGTGCTGTGCAGGCTTTGCTTGCGCCTGGGTAGCTCATGGCTGAATGCAATGAATCTTCGGAGTAGGCCCAAATTAGATATTCATTGGAAGTTTCTGATGTTTAATTCATTAGCAGCTGCAGATTGGTAGGCAGGATATGCAGCATTGCTGCAGATGTTTATAGGGCTGCACCAGCCTTAATAAAGGGAAGGGAATTTGTGACAGTCAAAATATTAGAAGAAAGAAGAAAGAGTTGCTTTCACAACAACTGCAACTTGGAATGTTGTACTATGTTAAAGGCACTATATAAATGTAAGTTGCTTCACAGGAGCTTAGTCAGACAAAAGTTGACTCTGACCCAAAGAAGCAGACATTAGAACAGGTGAAGGATACTTGGTCAAAGAGGTAAGTTTTAAGCAGAGTCTTAGAGGAGGAGAGAAAGGTGAAGAGGGGAAGAGGTTTAGGGAGAGAATTCCAGAGCTCAGGCCTAGGTGGCTGAAGGCACGGCCGCCAATGGTGGGTCGAAGCAGTGGGGGATGCACAAGAGGCCAGAATTGGAGGAACTTAGAGTTCCCAGTGGGTTGTAGGGCTGGAGGATGATACAGGGATAGGGAGGGGCAAGGCCATGGAGGGATTTGACCATGAGGATGAGAATTTTAAAAATCAAGGCATTGATGGAGCGGGAGCCAATGTAGGTCTCTGAGCACAGAGGTGATGGGTGAATGGGACTTGGTGCAAGTTAGGATATGGACTTCACTGGAGATTAAAATTGGATGAGGTGTAAAAGATCTTCAAGATTATAAAAGTTAAATTGTGATAGATTGTTTAAACTGGTCAACCAGACAGTAAATAGAAGGTGCAAATTTAAAACAATCACCAAAAGAATTAACCGGAAGGTTTGAAAGAATAGCCCTGAAATTCCGACCCAGGTCAAGATGCACAGCAGGTGAATTGGCCATCTGGGGCTGAAATTTAGGGTAGTATCTGGTTTAGCCATTTTCAAGCTGGCGGGGCAGTGGGTGGTAATAGTACCTGCCTCCAACCATGGTAAGGGGGCGTGTCTGAGGATTCTCAAGCTACGTCATGTAACTCTGCCCTTTACGAGCTGGTATGAGTTCCACTGAGGCCTGCAAAAAGACTCCAAGCCTATCTGAGGGAAAAGTAATCGATCTCAGAGGGCATTAATCACCATCCCCAAAAGGCCAGCTTGCTACATTGGGAGCAGGAAACTAGAAACGATTACTTCTCTTTAGGGCCTTGTCAGGCATTCTCTGTGTCAGAGGGGCATGGTGCTGCTCCAACATTCTGCCAATGGTTTGGGGAGGGCACCGTTCATGTGCTCTTGCAGGCCTGGGCAGACCACCCCAGACATACTGCATAACGAAATCCCAAGATTTGGTATGGGGTGTCCAGCCTGGGGCTAGGCCAGGCAGGAATTCCGCTCCACCATACTTGTGCAGGTACAGCAGATGCCCAGGAATTTTGGGCGCAATACGTCTGAAAATTCAAGAAGAGGATGTACACCTTAGCGCAAGTGTCAGGATCGCTGTCTGGAACCTCTGCTACCGTTCCCACCAAAGTTAGGGTGCGGTCCCCTAATTTACAGCCCACTGGCCACACCTGCGCCATTATGATCACATCTGCAGCACCCAATTGGAAGGGGGCCTACTGGTCCCCATTGGAAAGACATTGAAGGGATCCCCTCAGTCACCTTTGTAAGGGGGCTGAAATATTGCTGCCATCTTTCTTCTCCTTTCTGGTTTCCAAGCAACAATCCAGGGCTGGGCCCCCATGTAGGCCCAACTTTTGCCATTTGGCGGCCTGATATTTTAGGTCTTGCCAGGTCTTCTGTTCAAGGTCACGCTTAGTCCCTGTGAGGTAGGGGACGTGGGAAGTCCCAGCATTAGGAGTTCTCACCCCCTGGCACCACCATGTTAATGGCCTTGTTTGGGGCAGGCAGCTTCTGCCCCCACAAGACTTCATGTAGGGAAAGAAATTTGTTGGCGCCCAGTTTTGAGCACAGAGGCAACGATGCAGCTGCAACGCGCACCCGAACTGGGAATCCAGAGACCGTCCCAATATTGATAATAATTGGGTGAGCTGCCAACACCTGTTGCACCTTCACAGGCTGCTAGCCCATTTCAACAAAATGAATATTGAGCTGCTTGCCTGGCTGGCAATGGCCCGAAGGTAAGTTCTGGGGAGCGGGTGGAGCAGCAATGGGGGGGCGGGGGGAATGGGTGGGGAGCCTGTTGGGATACTGTGGAGTCAGGGGAGCACTCCTGCACCTCCTGCCTCGACAGGCTGTTAAATAGGTATAGACCAGTTGGGCCAAATGACCTGTTGCTGTGCTGTGATTTCGATGTAAAAAAAATGTTTTTGAATGAACTTGCCTGTCAGTGGTGGCCGCTGCTTAGGCTGCAGTGATCGCTGAATTGTACAGGTTTGATCTCCTTACCTATGGAAGAATATACTTGCCTTAGAGGGGTGCAATGAAGGTTCACTAGATTGATTCCTGGGATGAGAGGGTTGTCCTGTGAGGAGAAATTGAGTAGAATGGGTCTACATTCTCTGGAATTCAGAAGAACGAGAGGTGATCTCATTGAAACATATAAAATTCTTAGAGGGCTTAACAGGGTAGATGCTGGAGAGTCTAGAACTAGGAGTCATAGGGCCCGATTTTACCAGGGGTGCGGGTTCCCGGCGGATGGGCAAGCGGGCACGTTTGTAACGCGCCCGTTGAAATTAGTGGGTTTCCCGTGCGATCGTAGCAGGCAAACCATTAATTGGATTCACTTACCTGCTCTTCCGGGTTCCCCGCTGCTGATCTGCGCGTCGGGCGGTCTGCGCATGCGCAGTAAGATCTGTCAGCTGGAGGCGCTCTATTTAAAGGGGCAGTCCTCCGCTGACAGATGCTGCAACCAATAGCAAAGATGACTGCATGGAGCAGCCCAGGGGGAAGGCTGCTCCCAGTTTACTGATGCCTCACCCCAGGTATCAATACATGGGGTGAGGAGGAGGGGGAGGACAGAGATCTTCCACCCGGCGGGCGGGAGGAAGCGGCCCGCCTCCGCCACCAGGAAGGCCTGGCTCGAGGTGGCAGAGGGGGTCACCTGCGCCACCAACATATCGCCCACCTGCACACAGTGCAGGAGGCGGTCCAATGACCTCAGTAGGTCAGCCAAAGTGAGTACATGTAGTCTTTCCCCTACACTCTGTCTGCCACATCACTGCCCTCACCCCACATCTCCTTCGGCACTGCCAACACTACTCTGTCACATCACCCCTCATAACCACTCAAACCCCATCCTCATCTTACCTGCACCTACTCACCTCGCCAGTACTCACCCCGCCACTACCACGCAACCCAATCCTCATACAATCTCATGGCTCTATCTCATACTCACCCTCTTGTGCATCTCCCTCACGGCCAGCCTCACTCAACCTGCCACCACCTGTGCTGCAGCCACAGGGCATGCATCACATATGTGCAGTAGGCAGCTTAAGGCAAACGTGTTGTGAGCATGAAGGGGATGCACAAGGGTGTTTGAGGGTTTGTCATGGTTGTTACTTATATTGAATTTCAGAACAACTCACATCACACATTATATTGGCACCACTACTGCCATGTCTTCGCCAATCCTGTCCGGCTTGTGCAATAATGCCCGCTCCTGGGTATCACTATGAGGACCCACCACTGATGCCACCCATTGTGTCACTGCAGAGTGGGTGTAGGTGTATTTGCAGGGCTCTTCTGCGCAGACGACTGAGAGACATCGGCGATGTCCCCGGTTGGCTGGAAGGCTGTGGAGGAAAAGTTCGGGAGGGCAGTGGTGACTTTGACAGCGACAGGTAGGAAGATGGTGCACGGGCCAGCCAGGAGCAGTTCAGCATGAAAGAGGCTGCAGATGTCCACGGCTACATGTCGAGTGACTCTGAGCCTCCGTGTGCACTGCTGCTCAGAGAGGTCCAGGAGGCTGAGCCCCGGTCTGTGGACCCTGTGGCGAGGGTAGTGCCCTCTGCGACGCATCGCTCTCTGCGGTAGCCCTCCCTCCTGCTGTACAGGTGGATGTGTCACAGCACTCTGTTGTGGAGCTCCACGTGTCAGAGGTGGACGGCGTGGATGGCGAGGCTGGTGAGGCTGTTTGCCCTCCGAGGAGGTCATGACTGCAGCTACGGCGGCCCCCATCCGCAAGATGTACATCTGAGGGGGTCCGCAAGGTAGGTACATGTCTCCGGACCCCGGGGTAAGTGTGCAGGTTGGTGACTTTGACCGTCAGGAGGAGGGTGGTGGAGGCCAAACTTTGTCCCGAGTGACAGAGTGGCCTCCTGCAATGGGTGAGGGTCTCCCCCCCCACCTGTCAAATGGACCTTTGCAGCTGCCACAGGCTGACAGCTACAACACGTCCATTTGATCTGGGAGTGTTTCCCCCAGTGTGGGAAACAGTCCCATGTTGATCCAAAATCACACACAGTCCCTTAATCAGGTCAGTCAATGGCCTGAAATAGCTAAGTAAATACTCTCAAGTGGCATCCCGCTGGCTTTAATTGCCTGCGGGATTCCCACCAGCGGGGGCTGCGCGCGCATGCCGGCGCGTCAGCGGGGAACCCAGAAGTGGGCGGGATCGAGGCGGGATCCTGGATTTCGCAATTTGAGGCCCACCCGCCGAGAACACACCTGATAGCGGGTGCTAAAATCGGGCCCATAGTCTCAAGATAAGGGTTCGGCCATTTAGGACCGAGATGAGGAAAAATGTCTTCACTCAGAGGATTGTGAATCTTTGGAATTTTCTACCTCAGAGGGCTGTGGATGCTCAGTTGTTGAGTATATGCAACACTGAGATCAATAGATTTTTGGCCTCTAGGGGAATCAAGAGATATGGGGATAGGGTGGGAAAATGGAGTTGAGGTAGAAGATCAGCCATGATCTTATTGAATGGCGGAGCAGGCTCGAGGGGCCGTATGGCCTACTCCTGCTCCTATTTCTTATAAGAGTTCTGAGCAGAGCATACCCAGCACCTGTTCTGCTCATTGGAAATCAATTCACCAGAGGGGTTCTTAAACAGACATTAAGCACTTTATTAACATATGCAAGGGACCTAACGCTTGTTTTAGGTGGCCATCCAAGATGTCTAAAAATGGGCCTGAGGAATTTAGCAGTGGCCCGTAAGCACGTGCAGATTGGGCGCAGGGCATCCCACTGCTAAATTGGTAATTGTTGCACCAGTTTTACACCTAAAATATGCACTGTAGGGTCAACCCTTACTCCCATCAGTGTTTTCTACAACCTGACTCTCATACTGGGTCTCTCTTTTATGCCACTATTGAGGGTGGATACAGGGGCTATTATCGGCACAGGTGTTTGACCCTATTGGAGATCTTTCCAAAAGGCGTGGTGGCCAATTGGGTGTCGAGTATCTTTCAGACAAAGGAAGAAGAGTCGGCCTACTCCTCATCTCTTCCTTTGATGGGCAGGGGGTGATGGAATAACCCCGCAATGCCGTACCCCTCTGATTGACCAATCACCAGTTGCTACCATTCCCATGGAACTGGCCCCTCATCTTATCCTGTTGTGTTTCTCTCAAGGCCACTTTTAGCAACTTCTAGGTCTATTATCTCATACTGCTGTCTGGGTCCCAGGTTGGTAACTCCACGACTCCATTGTCTCATTTGGACAATTAGGTTCATCTCGTGGGCATGACTGCGTAACTTGGTAATGTAGCTATGGTTACGGCTTGTGTGCTGTGCTGGCAATTTCATATTTTCAATAGTTTTATTCAGGGATTTTTAAGGGTTTTTTGTAAAGTTTGACAGATTCTAAGTTATGTGGTTGATTATTATCTATTTGCTTAATTAGTACTGAAGAGAGAAATGTGCTCACTTCAGGATAAATGTAAGGAATCTTACAACACCAGGTTATAGTCCAACTGTTTTATTTGAAAATCACAAGCTTTCGGAGGCTTTCTCCTTCGTCAGGCGAGTGTGGCACTCACCTGACGAAGGAGAAAGCCTCCAAAAGCTTGTGATTTTCAAATAAAACAGTTGGACTATAATCTGGTGTTGTAAGATTCCTTACATTTGTCAACCCCAGTCCATCACCGGCATCTCCACATCATCACTTCAGGATAGCAAAAGGTACATATCACAAATACATGTGGTACAATGAGTCAAGGTACATATGTGATTACAGCAATACATTGGTTTACAATCATCAGATATATGTTTGATTAATACAAAAGGTGAATTACACAAACTACATATTCAATACAGATTCAACAGGTGACAGTATAATCTTACAGCACACAATGTTCACTTCAGTCAGACAGTACTTTTAAATTACCAAGGAAACCTCCCTCTCTTCGCCCTTCCTGTAGGCTACAGGATGCCTCTGACCCACTTAGACTATTAGAGAAATGGAGATATGCATCTCTGAGCTATCATCAAAATTAGACTGTCAAAACACACAGCATGTTTGACCAAGAATAATACCTGTGGCAAAATATATTCAAACTGAAGGACTCCTCCCATAAACATTGCAAAATAAATTATTTGCAATTTCTCCTAACAGAGAGAAATTCAGAATTTTCAGAGTTAGAAATCAACTTTCTGGAAACTTGCCATATTGGGTCACCTAGCTCCAAAAAGGGCTGCTCCGTTGATGTGTGCATGGGAATATCATTGGGTGTTTTTGTACTATAAATTGAGAATTGGAAAGCTTCCTCGCACCTGATAAGATTGTTTGGCTTCAATAAAGCATTCTGAAATAATCTATTACTTTTCCAGCTGATGATACCAAAAAAATCATAGAAAAGCAACAAAACTTTGGATGTCTTTTTGGAAAGTTTTGGTGGAGCCATTATCACAGTATTGGTCAAGGCTAATTCTGGTGAATGTGATTTACCAAAGATGTAAATTTTGTTTTCTTCAGAATTTGGTTTTGGGAGCCTAAAATTTAGATGTTCTTAAATTTGTCGTTAAAGTGCACTTATACATATATGTATGATAGTGGGCAGCCAATGTTAGTTCGTACAAAAGCTGCACAAGAAGCTATATAAGACTAAAGCATATTTACCCCAGATATTGCAATATGAATTCTAAATGCTCTTAGCTGGCTTAAGTTTGGGTACTGGCAAATTAACCTTAAAATGGTATAATTTTGGTTGCTTAAGGCTTTGACTTTGGTTTGGATCACATCAGTGTTGTTTCTCAATTATTTACAGAATATTTTTCTTTATAATTGCTTACACACATTGCAATAGAGACAAGCAATGGTCCAATTAGGGTTCAGTGATCTTTTACATTAACGGCTTTCAGACTAAATCATTTCTCTGCTTAGGTAAAATAATACCATCATTGAGGTTAGGACTGCCACTAATTTTGAATTATAATTGTGAAATAATTATGTTAGTAATTATCCAGAATAGTAAGCCTATGTATTCCTTATTTATGGGAGGAAAACAAAATAGTTGATTGTTTGGTGAAGACAGCAATACACATCAGATGATATCTAACTGTAATAATACTAGTAAAATTATACAGCTATATTTGGAGCATATGTGTATGTATTGATTAATGTTATCATGATTCACAAATATTAGACAGTGGGGAGATTGCAAATGGGCACAGTAGAAGACAGTGTTCTTCATTTTATCAACATATTTGTTCTTTAATCAACAACAACAGCACGCATTTATAGAGATCTTTAACGTAGTGAAACATCCCAAGGCGCTTCACAGGAGCATTATCAAACAAAGCCACATAAGGAGATATTAGGACAGGTGACCAAAAGTTTGGTTAAAGAGATGGGCTTTAAGGAGCGTCATAAAGGAGGAGAGCAAGGTAGAGAGGCAGAGAGGTTTAGGGAGGGAATTCCAGAGCTTAGGGCTTAGGCAGCTGAAAGCACAGCCACCAATGGTGGAGCGATTAAAATCAGGGATGCACAAGAGGCAAGAATTGGAGGAGTGCAAAAATCTCAGAGGGTTGTAGGGCTGGAGGAAGTTACAAAGATAGGGAGGGGCGAGGCCATGGAGCAATTTGAAAACTAGGATGAGAATTTTAATATCGAGGCGTTGCCGGACTGGGAGCCAATGTAGGTCAGTGAGCACGGGGTGATGGAAGAACAGGACTTGGGGAGAGTTTTTTTTTTTTATTTGTTCATGGAATGTGGGCCTCGCTGGCAAGGCCAGCATTTATTGCCCATCCCTAATTGCCCTTGAGAAGGTGGTGGTGAGCCACCTTCTTGAACCGCTGCAGTCCGTGTGGTGAAGGTTCTCCCACAGTGCTGTTAGGGATTTCCAGGATTTTGACCCAGCGACGAAGAAGGAACAGCGATATATTTCCAAGTTGGGATGGTGTGTGACTTGGAGGGGAACGTGCAGGTGGTACACACTGCAGCCACAGTGCGCCGGTGGTGAAGGGAGTGAATGTTTAGGGTGATGGATGGGGTGCCAATCAAGTGGGCTGCTTTGTCCTGGATGGTGTCGAGCTTCTTGAGTGTTGTTGGAGCTGCACTCATCCAGGCAAGTGGAGTGTATTCCATCACACTCCTGACTTGTGTCTTGCAGATGGTGGAAAGGCTTTAGGGTGTCAGGAGGTGAGTCACTCGCTGCAGAATACCCAGCCTCTGATCTACTCTTGTAGCCACAGTATTTATGCCGCTGGTCCAGTTAAGTTTCTGGTCAATGGTGACCCCCCAACAGTTAGGATACAGGCAGAAGAATTTTGAATGAGCTCAAGTTTATGGAGGGTGGAAGATGGGAGGCCGGCCAGGAGAACATTGGAATAGTTGAGTCTAGAGGTAACAAAGGCATAGATGAGGGTTTCAGCAGCAGATGAGCTGATGCAGGGGCGGAGACAGGAGGTGTTACGGAAGTGGTAGTAGGCGGTCTTGGTGATGGAGCGGATATGTGGTTGGAAGCTCATCTCTGGGTCAAATAGGATGCCAAAGTTGTGAACCGGCTGGTTTAGCCTCAGACGGTGGCCAGGAAGAGGGATGGAATTGGTGGCTAGGGAACGGAATTTGCGGCGGGGACCAACGACAATAGCTTTGATCTTCCCAATAAATTGCGGTCTTCACAATCAATAAATTTTGGCCATAAAACAGAAAATAGCACATATAACTTTTTAACATTCCCTACCTACCTATTTGTTGTTGGAAATAGTTTCATTTAATAGGACCTATGAAGCGCTTCAAGTCACCACACAGTAATTTGTTACACTTAATACTTTCCCAAGTGGAGATCCCAGGTACATTTACATTTTGGCTGCAACATCAAGTAAAGCACTGGTGGGAAAGGAATTAATAATGTAACCTGAACTCTGCAGGAGTGCGTAAATTGGTATTTTAATATCATGTAATTATAGTTTGGGATTTCAGTAAAAGTTAATTCTTGGAATTTTGTCTCATAACTCAAAATTCTTTCTTCTTTTATGCACACTACAGTAAACAAAAATATTTCACATTCAAATGGAATGGGCAGAGTAAATAAATGTAATTATTTGCTTTCTATTGCAATGAGAGGTTGCATTCATCTTTTTCTCACTTCATTTCACCATCTAAATGGAATAGTGTAAAAGGATGGCATGAAAGCCATCAGCCTTCTCTCGAAGTCAATCAGCTTTTCCTGAAACCTTCAACAAAGTTGTGATTGTATAGAGTGTCAATGGGCATCTGAATGCTCCCAAGAGACAATTTGCAATAAGATCTGGGGCTGCTGGATAAAAGATTTTAGTGCACACAAACGTACCAGGACAGGAAAGGACATATTAAGGAAACAAACACGAAGATGATTTCCAGTTCATCTTGCCAATCTTCATAAAGGATTTGATCCTGCAACACTCTTCCTCACTTCGCCTATTCCACATATGTCTACCAGGAGTCCTTAGTTGATTTGATCATAATGATAGAAACGGATTCACTACGTTACATCTACATTAGGTTTGGAGCATTGCCACTCAACGGTAAGATAAAAATATCATTTTTATTTGCTCTTAAGGAGCATTGAAGCAAGTGAAAGGATTGTTTCGGAATGGACTAACATTGCGCTTTTATTTTACCAATGAAGGGGAGAGGGATTTTATCCGAAGTGCAAATACAAACACACTTTTTCCCCTTATACACTAGAGCTATAAGTCTTGGAGTACTGCCTCGCCTGGAGCTATTGATTCCTGCTCAACACAATTCCATAGGCAAAAGCAGCCTTCCAGTACACCCCTGTAGTGTCCAGTCTTAATATGTCAGCACAGTTAATGAGTTTTGGCAGGTTATTTCAGGGGTGGAGCGGTCAAATCCAGATCTATACTGCCCTAACCCAACAGATGGACATCAATATTTTACAACATGGGGCCATTGATTCACAATCAAATGTGGGGTCCATAGTTTATTTTCCCCCTTCCCTAGCCAATTAACCATACCGCATGATACTGCTACTGTAGTTGCAATAAGTTTTAAGGCCAATTAACCCCCATTAAAAGAAAAAGACAGACTTGCATTTATATAGTGCCTTTCAAGACCTCAGAATCTCCCAAAGTGCTTTACAGCCAATTTTTTTTTTAATATTCGTACATGGGATATGGGAGTCGCTGGCAAGGCCAGCATTTATTGCCCATCCCTAATTGCCCTTGTGAAGGTGGTGGTGAGCCGCCTTCTCCAACCGCTGCAGTCCGTGTGGTGAAGGTTCTCCCACTGTGCTGTTAGGAAGGGAATTCCAGGATTTTGACCCAGCGACGATGAAGGAACGGTGATGTATTTCCAAGTCAGGATGGTGTGTGACTTGGAGGGGAACATCCAGGTGGGTGTTGTTCCCATGTGTCTGCTGCCCTTGTCCTTCTAGGTGGTAGAGGTCGCGGGTTTGGGAGGTGCTGTCGAAGAAGCCTTGGCGAGTTGTTGCAGTGCATCCTGTGGATGGTACACACTGCAGCCACAGTGTGCCAGTGGTGAAGGGAGTGAATGTTTAGGGTGGTGGATGGGGTGCCAATCAAGCGGGCTGCTTTGTCCTGGATGGTGTCGAGCTTCTTGAGTGTTGTTGGAGCTGCACTCATCCAGGCAAGTGGAGAGTATTCCATCACACTCCTGACTTGTGCCTTGTAGATGGTGGAAAGGCTTTGGGGAGTCAGGAGGTGAGTCACTCGCCGCAGAATACCCAGCCTCTGACCTGTTCTTGTTGCCACAGTATTTATATGGCTGGTCCAGTTAGGTTTCTGGTCAATGGTGACCCCCAGGATATTGATGGTGGGGGATTTGGTGATGGTAATGCTGTTGAATGTCAAGGGGAGGTGGTTAGACTCTCTCTTGTTGGAGATGGTCATTGCCTGGCACTTGTCTGGCACGAATGTTACTTGTCACTTATCAGCCCAAGCCTGGATGTTGTCCAGGTCTTGGTGCATGCGGGCACGGATTGCTTCATTATTTGAGGGGTTGCGAATGGAACTGAACACTATGCAATCATCAGTGAACATCCCCATTTCTGACCTTATGATGGAGGGAAGGTCATTGATGAAGCAGCTGAAGATGTTTGGGCCTAGGACACTGCCCTGAGGAACTCCTGCAGCATTGTCGTGGGGCTGAGATGATTGGCCTCCAACAACCGCTACCATCTTCCTTTGTGCTAGGTATCACTCCAGCCACTGGAGAGTTTTCCCCCTGATTCCCATTGACTTCAATTTTACTAGGACTCCTTGGTGCCACACTTGGTCAAATGCTGCCTTGATGTCAATTAATTACTTTTGACGTGTAGTCACTGTTGTAATGTAGGAAACTACAGATGGTCAGGGGTACATGATCATTGAGGGGGAGGATTGGAGTGGGGGGGGCGGGGGGGGTCGGCGAACAGGTGTTGGTGGTCCGCGATCGGGGGTCAGCGATCATTGGCAGGGGTGGTGGTGGTGTCGGTGCAGAAAGGCTTGTTGGGCCTGGGGACACACTCCTGCTCCTCCGGGCCCACAAGCTGTTCCTTTCTAGACACCTACCTGTTAGTCTCGGGCCTGCTCGCCTCTTTTCCTGAGGTGTAAAACAGAAGGCCCGGGTATCCTGGCCCACCCGGGGTTGAAATCATGATGTCCAGAAAAATGGAGGCCCGAAACCTCCTTGAAAGGTTTTAAGGCCCAACCCGCCTCCTGGGATTGGGTTGGTCACCCGCCCCTCGTCCCGCCCTGGTGAAAACTGGAAACGGGCGGGTTGGAGGCAGGTCTGAAATGGTGGCAATTTTCAATGCCCTCCCGCCCCAACCCACCTGTTTTTCAATGTTAAAGGAGGAGTATATGGTGCTCAATTTTAAGTATGAAAATTAAAGTTCCAAGCCATCTACCTATCATTCATGCACATTAGGCACAGCATGTTTAAAAACATGCAATCATGGAAGCTTTTCAATTTTTAATGTGACTCATATTTATGGCATAAAAATGCATTCAAAGAAAAAGAAAATACAGAGCAGGTCTCAGTGAGGACAAAAAAAAACTCAAAGAAATTTCAATGAAACACTAGAAAAATACTTTATTCCCAACTGCGTCTAAAATTATGAGTTTAATTTTACACCTGTTTTGAAGCAGGGTAAATGGCTCTTTCGCCCGGGGATGGTGCCATAATAATGAGCCAAGACGTGTTCTCATGCAGCGATCAATAGACAGGCGTAGAAGTGTGAGAAAATTTGGATGTAGCATAATTACTTGCATAACACACTTGCACCCGAGTTCTTTTACGCCAGGTATTTGCTTTCTGCCTCGATGACACATGTCTCTGGGCACAGGAACTTCCATCCCCAGATTTTTAACTCCAAACCGTACATCATACATTACATATAATTTACAGCACAGAAACAGGCCATTCGGCCTAATTGGTCTACGTCGGTATTATGCTCCACATGAGCCTCCTCCCATCTGAATTATCTAACCCTATCAGCAGATCCTTCTATTCTTTTCTCCCTATTCGTCTCAACTATTCCATGCGGTAGACAGTTCAACATTCTAACCACCCTCTGGGGAAAGAAGTTTCTTCTGAATTCCCTATTGGATTTATTCGTGACTGTCTTCTATCTATGAAGAGGCCTGGACTAATAATCTGGAGTCATGAGTTCAAATAATGCCACGGCAGCTGGCGAATTTAAATTCAATTAATTAAATTCAATTAATTAAATAAAAAATCTGGAATGAAAATACTGGTATCAGTAATGGTGGCCATGAAACTACCGGATTGTCGTAAAAACCCATCTGGTCATTAATGTCCTTTAGGGAAGGAAACCTGCCGTCCTTACCCGGTCTGGCCTATGTGACTCCAGACCCACAGCAATGTGGTTGATTCTTAATTGCCTTCTAAAATGGCCTAGCAAGCCACTCAGTTGTAAAATCTCACTAAAAAAAGTCACAATAAGAATAAAACCGGACGGACCACCCGGCATCGGACCACTAGGCACCGGACACGACAAAGGCAAACCAAGCCCAGTCAATCCTGCAAAGTCCTCCTCACTAACATCTGGGGACTTGTGCCAAAATTGGGAGAGCTGTCCCACAGACTAGTCAAGCAACTGCCTCACAGAATCATACCTTTCAGCCAACATCCCAGACTCTTCCATCACCATGCCTGGGTATGTCCTGTCCCACCGGCAGGACAGACCCACCAGAGGTGGCGGTACAGTGATATACAGTCAGGAGGGAGTGGCCCTGGGAGTCCTCAACATTGACTCTGGGCCCCATGAAATCTCATGGCATCCGGTCAAACATGGGCAAGGAAACCTCCTGCTGATTACCACCTACCACCCTCCCTCAGTTGATAAATCAGTCCTTCTCCATGTTGAACACCACTTGGAGGAAGCACTGAGAGTAGCATTGGCACAGAATGTACTCTGGGTGGGGGACTTCAATGTCCATCACCAAGAGTGGCTCGGTAGCACCACTACTGACCGAGCTGGCTGAGTCCTGAAGGACACAGCTGCCAGACTGGGCATGCGGTGAGTGAACCAACACGAGGGAAAAACTTACTTGATCTCGTCCTCACCAATCTACCTGTCGCAAATGCATCTGTCCATGACAGTATTGGTAGGAGTGACCACCGCACAGTCCTCATGGAGACGAAGTCCCGTCTTCGCACTGAGGAAACCATCCATCGTGTTGTGTGGCACTAAATGGGATAGATTCAGAACAGTTCTAGTAGCTCAAAACTGGGCATCCATGAGGCACTGAGGGCCATCAGCAGCAGCAGAATTGTATTCCAGCACAATCTGTAACCTCATGGCCCAGCATATTCCTCATTCTACCATTACCAACAAGCCAGGGGATCAACTCTGGTTCAATGTGGAGTGTAGAAGAGCATGACAGGAGCAGCACCAGGCTTATCTAAAAATGAGGTGCCAACCTAGTGAAGCTACAATTCAGGACTACATGCATGCTAAACAGCGGGAACAACACGCTATGGACAGAGTTAAGCGATTCCACAACCAACGGATCAGATCAAAGCTCTGCAGTCCTGCCACATCCAGTTGTGAATAGTGGTGGACAATTAAACAACTAACAGGAGGAGGAGGCTCTGCAAACATCCCCATCCTCAATGATGGCAGAGTCCAGGACGTGAGTGCAAAAGACAAGGCTGAAGCGTTTGCAACCATCTTTAGCCAGAAGTGCCGAGTGGATGATCCATCTCGGCCTCCTCACGATATCCCCACCATCACAGAAGCCAGTCTTCAGCCAATTCAACTCACTCCACGTGATATCAAGAAACAGCTGAGTGCACTGGATACAGCAAAGGGTATGGGCCCCGACAACATCCCGGCTGTAGTGCTGAAGACTTGTGCTCCAGAACTAGCTGCGCCTCTAGCCAAGCTGTTCCAGTACAGCTACAATACTGGCATCTATCCGACAATGTGGAAAATTGCCCAGGTATGTCCTGTCCACAAAAAGCTGGACAAATCCAATCTGGCCAATTACCGCCCAATCAGTCTAATCTCGATCATCAGCAAAGTGATGGAAGGCGTCGTCGACAATGCTATCAAGCGGCACTTACTCACCAATAACCTGCTCACCGATGCTTAGTTTGGGTTCCGCCAGGACCACTCAGCTCTAGACCTCATTACAGCCTTGGTCCAAACATGGACAAAAGAGCTGAATTCCAGAGGTGAGGTGAGAGTGACTGCCCTTGACATCAAGGCAGCATTTGACCGAGTGTGACACCAAGGAGCCCGAATAAAATTGAAGTCAAAGGGAATCGGGGGAAAACTCTCCAGTAGCTGGAGTCATACCGAGCTCAAAGGAAGATGGTAGTGGTTGTTGGAGGCCAATCATCTCAGCCACAGGACATTGCTGCAGGAGTTCCTCAGGGCAGTGTCCTAGGCCCAACCATCTTCAGCTGCTTCATCAATGACCTTCCCTCCATCATAATGTCAGAAATGGGGATGTTCACTGATGATTGCACAGTGTTCAGTTCCATTCGCAACCCCTCAAATAATGAAGCAGTCCGAGCCCTCATGCAGCAAGACCTGGACAACATCCAGGCTTGGGCTGATAAGTGACAAGTAACATTCGCGCCAGGCAATGACCATCTCCAACAAGAGAGAGTCTAACCACCTCCCTTTGACATTCAACAGCATTACCATCACTGAATCCCCCAACATCAACATCCTGGGGGTCACCATTGACCAGTAACTTAACTGGACCAGCCATATAAATACTGTGGCTACAAGAGCAGGTCAGAGGCTGGGTGTTCTGCAGCAAGTGACTCACCTCCTGACTCCTCAAAGCCTTTCCACCATCTACAAGGCACAAGTCAGGAATGTGATGGAATACTCTCCACTTGCCTGGATGAGTGCAGCTCTAACAACACTCAAAAAGCTCGACACCATCCAGGACAAAGCAACCCGCTTGATTGGCACCCCATCCACCACCCTAAACATTCACTCCCTTCACCACTGGCACACTGTGGCTGCAGTGTGTACCATTCATAGGATGCACTGCAACAACTCGCCAAGGCTTCTTCGACAGCATCTCCCAAACCCGCAACCTTTACCACTTAGAAGGACAAGAGCAGCAGGCACATGGGAACAACACCACCTGGATGTTCCCCTCCAAGTCACACACCATCCAGACTTGGAAATATATCACCGTTCCTTCATTGTTGCTGGGTCAAAATCCTGGAACTCCCTTCCTAACAGCACTGTGGGAGAACCTTCACCACACGGATTGCAGCGGTTCAAGAAGGCGGCTCACCACCACCTTCTCAAGGGCAATTAGGGATGGGCAATAAATGCCAGCATCGCCAGCGACGCCCACATCCCATGAACAAATAATAAAAAAAAATGACCCCTAGTTTTGGACTCCCCCACAAGTGGTAACATCTTCTCTACATACATACGTAAATATACATAAGTACATACATGCCAACTTGCTATCTATTTCAAAAGGGAAAAAGATAAAAAAATCTTGCAGCTGCATGTACTTCCTGCCTACAAAACCTTACTCCTAGTCATCACACTTTTTGGTCAACCTTTACCATTATAATTTCCTTTGTCTTTGTTTAGATAGAAAATGCTTTTGTAAACTGCTTATGCTGTAATTGCACCCTCCTAGCAGTGGTGGTACTGCAACATCTCAGTTTTGTGTCTTTCTTCCCCTCAGCAGCGACTCTCCTATTTGCACAAAGCAGCTCTGCTTGTCTGCTTCTCAAATTAATGTAAGTTTTGCTATTTAAATATAAATTCAAAGTATTATATAAAATCAAGGACAGAGTGTATTTTTGGATCTGAATTACATCTGTCTGCCCTGGTCCAAATATTCACCACCATCTTACCTGAGCAGAAATCTGGCAAAGAGGATCACCCACTTTTGTTCCACTACGTCCCCTCCCGTATGCAACACCATGGGAGATTGACTCATATATATGTAAAATAAAGGCTACTTATTTATAGTTTTCACAGAATAATGGACAGGATCATCGAATTAATTTAGATTGTCAAAAGGGTGATGTTAATTAGCATGGGCAATGTCAACCAAGTGTACTGCAGCACTATTGGCCAAGCTATTTGTGAACTAATAGCCACCTAGCAGTGCAGGTGCCCACCAGGCTCATTCAAATGAGGTGACCTCCCAATGACCTTAAAGACTCCAGCAGGGTCAGAGCCAGAGGTCACCAGTGAGCACGATCCCAACATAATTGGCCCATACATTGCCCAAGAATGCAATTTTGCTGGTGGCAATGAAAATGCTAGCAGCCAATTGCAACGTTTCTGCAGTAACGATCGTTTCACAATCCTGATGAGCAGCAGGTGAGCAAAATTTGCAAAGAAGACACAAAGCTTAGCAATATATCATACCGGGGTTAACTTTATTTCATCAACTCAGAGAAAATGGGCAGAAATCTGGAAGAAGCTACACAACATGAAAAGCAGGAGGTAAAGTATGAATATTACTGTAAAATGTTCGGTCGTCCTTCAATCATGATGATTCCTGGTTGAGAATTATTTGTTTGATTGGGACCTACTTTTGGCTGTTTTGTGCAATCCACAAAGCACAAGTCTTTCTGCAATGTCTGAATGCCCTGTTTTGGTCACTGAATGATTTCTGCCTTTGCTGTTGACAGTGTTTCTGCAGCAACCACTTTACTTGCTGTTGACAGCAATGCATTACAAAGTTGTCCACTTATGTCACAGTATTGAATGCTGTCCTGGCTGTCCTGGCTGTTCTGCTGCAAACAGCTGCCAGTTGTTTGTCTCATGGCCTTTAGTTGTGCTTCAGTATGTTCTTAAAACACTTTGGGGGCGATTTTAAAATGAAGCTGGGAAGGGGGTGGGGGGGTCAAATTGAGGTCGGGAAACCAATTAGTATGGGTTTCCCAGACATCCTTACGATTTTGACATAAGGACGTTTTTTTTTTTGACGGTTTCCCGTCCGACTGACCAGCTGATTGACAGGCTGGTCTCAGTCGGACAGGAGGCCAGCCAGGGAGAGGATGTCTGCAGGTAAGTCTTTGTTTGTATGGATTGGGGAGGTGGGCACAGGGGTTGCGAGTCACAGGGGATGGAATCGGAGGTCAATCATGGGGGGGTGTTGGGATCGGGGGTCATCGCGGGGGTCCGCGATCATTGGGGGTTGGAGGATCAGATCGGGGGTGGGGAGATCAGGATCGGGGTCGGGGGATCGGTGGTCAGGGGTCCGCGGTCGGGGGGTCCGTGATCGTTGTGGAGGGTCGGTGTAGGTAGGCTTGTTGGGCCTAGGGGAAGCACTCCTCCTCCGGGCCCACAAGCTATGCCTTTCTAGGCACCTATCTCTTGGTCTCGGGCCTTCTCGCCTCCTGGGAGCGGGTTGGTCGCCCACCCCTCGTCCCGCCCTGGTGAAAACCGGAACAGGGCGGGTTGGGGGCAGGTCTGAAATGGTGGCAATTTTCAATGCCCCTCTGCCCCCAACCTTCCCGTTTTTTAATTTGAAAATTGAGCCCTTTGTCTTCCTCCTCATTTGAAGCCTTATTGAGGTCGTTGTACAGAGCATGCCTGGAATGATGGGGAAGTCTGTCATTGGAGCATCATAACAACATCTCTTGTCTAGTAGTGCTTTACATTTATTATGGAATATTGATTATCTCAGATAATGTAGAGGACACCCACTGGGTGCTGATGGAAACTAATAGATAATCGAGAGACCTTAAAATAGAATGCGGGTTGCTGCTGTGAATTTTGAATGCTCTTGCTCACCCCATCTGATTACCTCAACCTCTCCAACAGTGCCCTAAAAGAAAGACCCTGAATTTCTCTTGGGGTTGCGCTGATCGCCCACTGAACCCCTGTGAAAATTCCAGGCAAATGTATTTTCAGTTTTTTGGGACATACTGACCAGAGCAGATCCTTATGACTGCCAAAGGAAATCTTATCCCTTGTTTTTAATGCCTCTTCGCTTGGCATTTCTGCAGGAGTTCTCCCAATCTTCCGCTGGAACTTCGGTGGGAGTTTGGTGGAAATCCTGGAGAAATGGTGCAATTGGCCATTTTCATTTTTGCTCCAAGGTTTCCATCGATCTTCCACCAAAGTTATGGCAGGATATCGGGAATCCCCGTGAAAATTTGTCCCGTTATTGTATGATTTCCACGTGATTGCAGCCGTACAATTGTTTTAGTGAATACTTTATGAGCAGAAAAATTTTGCTAATTTACTAACGTGCAAAGCACATTTACAGAATAACCCTATGAACCTCAATTTCATTTGAGGGCTGGATTTTCCTCCTTCCGCCAAAGGAAGGTCAAGGTGCAACTTCCACTTGCTGCCATGACCCTAACATCTTTTTGATTTTGGACAATACAGTGGAGGAAAATCCAGCCCTTATTCTCAACATGTTACATAGAGCAAGAATCAAGATATGTAATCTTTCAGCAGATTGATGAATTTTCTGAAGTTGCCACACCATAGTAAATGCCCTTATACCTAACTGGTTGAGTACAATTTCCATTACACTAACTACATTTGTTTGCACTTAGTAAACTCTATGAAGCACAGCCTGTTGTAAAAAATGATTGGATTAAGTTATTCAAATTTCAACATATCAAGTTAGTTAGTTGTAAATATAGTTGTTTAAAACTTTAGAAAACTGTCTTAAAATACATTTTTGTTGTTAAATCATACCCTTGTGTCATGAGATTATGATTTATTCATTGTGGAAAATATATTTCCTTGAGATGTAACAGGAAGAACGTGATATATACTGCTATTAGCTGGAAGGTATAGTTGGACCACCTGGAGTACTTGAAAAGATGTGATGTGTTTAATTATCTTTTATGTAAGGTAAAGCTCATTAGGCTTAAGGTTATGAAAAAAAAGTTGTCAGTGGCAGTCTGCTTACTTTCCTTTCTCCTGCATCTTGTGAAATGCCACGTGCATTTGGCTTCTGTTTATTTCCTGTGGGCTAAATCAGCGTTACAAGAATAGAGAAATCTCAGTGGAAAATAAAGTTCCAGTTTTATTCTGATTCACTGTTAGTAATGGATCATTGTTACCAGATGCTGCTCAGGTGATGAAATGAATATCATTGAATCAAAGAATCATACAGCATAGAGGAAGGCCATTCAGCCCATTGTGCCTGTGCCGGCTCTTTTAAAGAGATAACCAATTAATCCCACT
Source organism: Heptranchias perlo (assembly GCF_035084215.1). NCBI lineage: Eukaryota > Metazoa > Chordata > Chondrichthyes > Hexanchiformes > Hexanchidae > Heptranchias > Heptranchias perlo. The sequence goes on along the minus strand of NC_090326.1, from coordinate 53,687,606 downwards.
CTCCTGCTCTTTCCCCATAGCACTGCAAATTTTTCCTTTTGAAGTATATATCGAATTCCCTTTGAAAGTTACTATTGAATCTGCTTCCACCACCCTTTCAGGCAATGCATTCCAGATCATAACAACTCGCTGCTTAAAAAAAAATTCTCCTCATCTCCCCTCTGGTTCTTTTGTCAATTATCTTAAATCTGTGTCCTTTGGTTACCGACCCTCCTCCAATGGAAACAGTTTCTCCTCATTTATTTTATCAAAACCCCTCATAATTTTGAACACCTTTATTAAATCTCCCCTTAATCTTTTCTGCTCTAAGGAAACCAATTAGTGTCTCTCCACATAACTAAAGTCCCTCATCCCTGGTACCTTGACATCCTTCCTAAAGTGTGGTGCCCAGAAATGGACACAATACTCCAGTTGAGGCTGAACCAGTGATTTATAAAGGTTTAGCATAACTTCCTTGCTTTTGTACTCTATGGGGTAAATTTTAACCCCCAAGAATGGGTGGGTTGGGGGGCAGGTGGGAAGTGAAAATTGTTGGTTTTGGGAGCAGGACCAAATCCCGGCTCCAACCCGCTGACTTTCGGGTTTGACCCAGACGCAGCTGGGTGAGAGTGCTCCTGAAACCCGGAGGTCCCACCAGCATTTAACGCTGGCGGGCAGATTTATTTAAAGGTCCAATTAACGCTGTTGAAGCAGTTAAGAGGATTACATTTTTGTATATTCAGCCAGACAAACCATTTTAACTTTCCCTTAATGTGTCTCCTGTGGCCTCTGAAAGACGCCATGTAAACGGAGGTGACTACTATTCACTACATTTCAAAGTTTTGTGTCATCGACACAATTATGCCCACTAGACCCAAGTCTGGGTCATTGATATATATCAAAAAGATCAGTAGTCCGAATACCAACACCTGGGGGACAACGCTGTATACTTCCATCCAGTCTGAAATACAATCATTCACCACTATTCTCTGCTTTCTGTCTATCAACCAATATGCGGCCTTTGTATTAACAATATATTGGGCCGGATTTTGCAATGAAAATAACAACGAGGCCAACAGCGCTCACTGTTATTTCTGTGCAAATCAGTTAGTAACCTCCAGCGACCGCACACGCGCAGTCAAACGCGTAAATCGATGCTGTACCAGATGCGACCCTCCTCTGTAAACTCAGCGAGAACAAGATCTCGCTGGCTTGCTGCCCGTTCAAATGAATGGAACAGCGTGAAGTTCCTGCACTGACCTGATGGATACGAATTAATCTCGCCAAAAAAAGGTATGTCAAGTCTTTTAATGGCCTGGTAAGTCTTAATGACTTGGCAAACAACCTCTCTGGCACTGAAAATTAACTTTTACAAGTGTGGAGTGTCATTCCTTCAGATTTTAATTTTTTAAATGTTTACATTTTTTTCCTCCTTCTCTCTGTCTCCTTTTTATCTCTGATTCTTAATTCAATATTTCTTTACCTTTCTTTATTTTGTTTTCCGTACCTGAATCAACATTGGATTCACTATTCTAACTTACACTTCCTGGTTCTGACTCTGCGCTGCTCATTAACAATGCTTCAATCTGATTGGTTATGGGGTTACACAGTTGCTTGCCCTGTTCACACAGGTCCCAGATGCCCGGGAGAGGACGCTATGTTAGATTGAACGCCGATGAGAGGAACTTGTCATTCAGAAGCCCATGAAAAGTCTATGGGCAAGTGAAAGTCTAACAAATGGCAGGCACTGTTCAGTGTTCAGTTCCATTCGCAATCTCTCAGATAATGAAGCAGTCCGTGCCCACATGCAGCAAGACCTGGTCAACATCCAGGCTTGGGGTGATAAGTGGCAAGTAACATTCGTGCCACACAAGTGCCAGGCAATGACCATCTCCAAAAAGAAAGGGTCCAACCACCTCCTCTTATCATTCAACGGTATTACCATCGCCAAATCTCCCACCATCAACATCCTGGGGGTCACCATTGACCAGAAACTCAACTGGACCAGCCACATAAATACTGTGGCTAAAAGAGCAGGTCAGAGGCTGGGTATTCTGTGGTGAATGACTCACCTCCTAACTCCCCAAAGCCTTTCCACCATCTACAAAGCAAAAGTCAGGAGTGTGATGGAATATTCTCCACTTGCCTGGATGAGTACAGCTCCAACAACAATCAAGATGCTCGACACCATCCAGGACAAAGCAGCCCAGTTGATTGGCACCCCATCCACCACCCTAAACATTCAATCCCTTCACCACCAGCGCATCGTGGCTGCAGTGTGTACCATCCACAGAATGCACTGCAGCAACTCACCAAGGCTTCTTCAACAGCACCTCCCAAACCCGCGACCTCTACCACCTAGAAGGACAAGGACACCAGGCACATGGGAACAACACCACCTGCATGTTCCCCTCCAAGTCACACATCGTCTCGACTTGGAAATATATCGCCGTTCCTTCATCGTCGCTGGGTCAAAATCCTGGAACTCCCTTCCTAACAGCACTGTGAGAGAATCTTTTGGATGTGTGGCACACTCAAACCGGTATTCAGCATTGAATACCAATGAGGGTGACGACATCTCGAAAGAGTGCAGTCCTGAGCATGGCACTGTCGGGCAAAGGATTGCACAGGGGGGCACAGTGAAATGTAGAAATGCGGTAGTCATAGGGGATTCGATTGTCAGGGGGACAGTCAGGCATTTCTGTGACTGCCGACGTGAGACCCACATGGTGTTACCTCCCTGGTGCCAGGGTAAAGGACATCACTGGAGAAAATGCATAACATTCTGCTGGGGGAAGGGCAAGAGCCAGAGTCGTGGTTCATGTGGATACCAGTGACAAAGGAAGGAAAAGGGATGAGGCCCTGCGGTTAGAGTTTCAGGAGCTAGGAAGGAAGTTAAAAAGCAGGACCTCAAAGGTAGTAATCTCTGGATTACTCCCAGTGCCACGCGCTAGTGAGTACAGAAATAGGAAGATAAGGCATGTTAATGCATAGCTAGAGACATGATACAAGAGGGAGGGCTTCAGATTGTTGGGGTATTGGGACCAGCTCTGGGGCAGGAGGGACCTGTTCAAGATGAATGATTTGCACCTCAACAGAGCTGGGACCAATGTCCTTGCGGGAAGGTTCACTAGTGCTGTGCGGGAGGGTTTAAACTATTGGCAGGGGGATGGGCACCAGGATGTGGCTTTAGAAGGGAGAAATGAAGTGCACAAAGGATTGGAAGAGACAGATAGCACTAGAGTAAGAAATAGCACAGTATTAGGTGGGATCAGACTAAGAGAGAATACAAGAAGTTCTAAGGTAGGTTTAGAGTACATGTGTGTAATCACATGAAGCATGGTAAATAAGGCTGGTGAGCTGCAGGCGCAAATCGCCACATGGGAATATGATATAGTGCCGATAACGGCGACCTGGCTCAAAAAAGGGAAGGATTGGGTACTAAATATTCCTGGATACAAGGTGTTCAGGAAAGATAGGGAAGGAAAAAAAGAAGGGGGAAGGGGGTGGCAGTATTGATTAAGGAGGATATTGCAATGCTGGAGAGAGAGGATGTCCCTGAGGGGTTAAGGACAGAATCTATTTGGTTAGAGTTAAGGAACAATAAGGGCTCCATTACACTACAGATGTCAGGTTGATAATACAAGTGAGAACCAGGCTGAATATAGAAAGTACAAAGGAGAAGTGAAAAAGGAAATGAGGGGCAAAGAATGTCTATAGGCCACCAACTTATGGCAATGATATAGAGGAGCAAATTTGCAGGGAAATTACAGAGAGGTGCAAGAACTATAGAGTAGTGATGATGAGAGACTTCAACTATCCTAATATAGACTGGGATAGTAATAGTGTAAAGGGCAAAGAGGGGGAGGAATTTCTGAAGTGTGTTCAGCAGAACTTTCTTGATCAGTATGTTTCGGGCCCAACAAGGAAGGAGGCATTGCTGGATCGGGTTCTGGGGAATGAAGTGGGTCAAGTGAAGCAAATGTCAGTGGGGGAACAGTGATCATAGTATCATAAGGTTTAGATTATTTATCGAAAAGGACAGGAGCATTCTAGAATAAAAATACTTAATTGGAGGGTGGCCAATTTCAATGGGTTGAGAACGGATCTGGCCCTGGTAAATTGCAATCAAAGTTTGGGAGACAAAACTGAAATCAAACAATGGGTGACCTTTTTAAAGTGGAGATGGCTTGGGTACAGTCTAGGTACATTGCCAAGAGGTGGGGAAGGTTGGACAACCAAAGCCAGAGCTCCATGGATGATAGAAAGTAAGATGAAGCAGAAAAAGGGGACGTAAGCGATGTCAGGTTGATAATACAAGTGAGAACCAGACTGAATATAGAAAGCACAGAGGAGAAATGGAAAAGGAAATAAGAGGGACAACGGGAGAATATGAGAATACACTGACTGCTAACATGAAAGGGAATCCAAAAGTCTTCTATATTAAATGGATAGTAAGAGGAGGGGTGAGGCTGATTAGGGACCAAAAAGGAGATCTACGCATGGAGGCAGAGGACATGGCTGAGGAATTAATTGAGTACTTTGCATCTGTCTGTACCAAGGAAGAAGATGCTGCCAAAGTCACAGTAAAAGAGGAGATAGTTGAGATACCAGATAGGATAGAAATTGATAGAGGAGGTACTAGAAAGGCTGGCTGTACTTAAACTAGACCAGTCACCCAGTCCAGATGGAATGCATCCTAGGTTGCTGAAGGAAGTAATGGTGGAAATTGCAGAGGTGCTGGCAATAATCTTTAAATCCTCCTTAGTTATGGGGGTGGTGCCAGAGAACTGGAGAATTGCAAATGTTACACCCTTGTTCAAAAAATGGTGTAAGGATAAACCCAGCAATTACAGGCCAGTCAGTTTAGCCTTGGTGATGGGGAAACTATAATCTGTGACAAAATTTAGTCACTTGGACAAGTGTGGATGAATAAAGGAAAGCCAGTACAGATTTGTTAAAGGCAAATCATGTTTAACTTGATTGAGTTTTTTGATGAGGTAACAGAGAGGGTTGATGAGGACAATGTGGTTGATGTTGTGTACATGGACTTTCAAAAGGCGTTTGATAAAGTGCTACATAATTGAAGCCCATGGTATCAAAATGGCAGTGGCAGCATGGATATGAAATTGGCTAAGTGACAGGAAACAGAGAGTAGTGGTGAATGGTTGTTTTTTGGACTGGAGGATGGTGTACAGTGATGTTCCCCAGGGGTTGGTACTAGGAACACTTTTTTCGATTATATATATATTAATGACTTGGACTTGGGTGTACAGGGCACAATTTCAAAATTTGCAGATGACCCAAAACTTGGTACTATAGTAAACAGTGAGGAGGATAGTAATAGACTTCATGAGGACATTGACAGGCTGGTGGAATGAGTGGACACATGGCAGATGAAATTTAATGCAGCGAAGTGCTAAGTGATACATTTTAGCAGGAAGAATTAGGAGAGGCAATATAAACTAAATAGTAAAATTCTAAAAGGGGTGCAGAAACAGAGAAACCTGGGGGTATATGTGCACAAATCTTTGAAGGTGGCAGAACAGGTTGAGAAAGTGGTTAAAATAGTTTACGGAATCCTGGGCTTTATAAATAGAGACCTAGAGTACAAAAGCAGGAAGTTATGTTGAACCTCTATAAAACACTGGTTCAGCCACAACTGGAGTATCATGTACAATTCTGGGCACTGCACTTTAGGAAAGATGTGAAGGCCTTAGAGAGGGGCAGAAAAGATTTACTGGCATGGTTCCAGAGATGAGGGACTTCAGTTATGTGGACTGACTGGAGAAGCTGGGGTTATTCTCCTTAGAGCAGAGAAGGTTGAGAGGAGATTTGATAAAGGTGTTCAAAATCATGAGAGGTCTAGACAGAGCAGATAGAAACTGTTCCCATTTGTGGAAGGGTCGCGAACCAGAGGACAGAGGTTTAAGGTGATTGGTTCTTCTTCCAATGGCGACATGAGGAAGAACTTTTTTACGCAGCGAGTAGTTATGATTTGGAATGCACTGCCCGAGGGGATGGTGGAGTCAGATTCAATCGTGGCTTTCAAAAAGGAATTGGATAAAAACTTGAAGGAAAATAATTTGTGGTGCTACGGCGAAAGGGCAGGGGCTTGTGACTAGCTGGATTGCTCCTGCAGAGAGCCAACATGGGCTCGATGGGCCGAATGGCCTCCTTCTGTGCTGTAACCATTCTATAATTCTATGTGAGGACTGGGATAACAAGACAGTTGTGAAATCTGAGTTTTGTTGCTAGTTGGATTCTTGACTTTCACATGATCCTATCAAGAAATGGCAGAACACCTCTGGTGATCTCTGTCAGCTGGCGACCTCTCCTCCCGAGGCACCTGAGCTATGTATCAAGCTCCCAAGGTGTTGAAATTGGTTTTGTTGCTGTCCACAGTGGTGCAAACTGGAGGATTTGCAACTCTGAAGTGCTGCACTTGGTTTTTTGCCAATGGAGCTGATGGCCTGGTGGTTCAGTCTCATCTTTGAGGATACTCAATATCAGATTTACTATCTATACATTACCACAAGCAGGACAATGTCATTCATGTAATCAAAGTCGGTGAATGATTCCAAGCCCAATTTAGCACCATTCATGCTTTGGCCAACAAAGCACTCCAAGATCCAGTCCATGGTTGGCGGAAACAGATCAGGGCTGATAACATATCCTTGTCAAACTCCAGATCCAGTCTTTAAGAAGGCTATGGTATTGTAGTATATATGCACACAAATGGTTGTACCTTTGTATAGGAGTTGGACCAACCTTTCCGGAGCACTGATTCACTTTAGAAGGAACTAAATTGAGTTCCTGTCTACCAAACCACATGCTGCTTTGAAATTAATGTAGGCAACCCACAGTGGTTTATGGTGTTCTGAGTTTCTGTACAATGATGCTATGATAAGGTGCGTCAGTGGTAGCACTTTCGCCCTCTCACCTCCTGAGCCAGAAAGAACCAAAGGCGACATGAGGAAAAACTTTTTTCTGCAGCGAGTGGTTATGATCTGGAATGCACTGCCTGAAAGTGTGGTGGAGGCAGATTCAATCGTGGCTTTCAAGGGTTCAAATCCTACTCCAGAGATTTGAGCACATTAACCACAGGAAGGATATATTGGCCTTGGAGGGGGTGCAGCGCAGATTCACCAGAATGATACCGGGGCTAAAAGGGTTAAATTATGAGGACAGGTGGCATAGACTCAGCTTGTATTCTCTTGGGTATAAAAGATTAAGGAGTGGTCTAATTGAAGTGTTTAAGATGATTAAAGGATTTGATAGGGTAGTTAGAGAGAAACTATTTCCTCTGGTGGGAGCATCCAACACAAAGGGGCATAACCTTAAAATTGGAGCTCGGCCATTCAAGGGTGGTGTTAGAAAACACTTCTTCACACAAACGGTAGTGGAAATCGGGAACCCTCTCCCCCAAAAAGCTATTGAGGTTAGGTTAATTGAAAATTTCAAAACTGAGATTGATAGATTTCTGTTAGACAAGGGTATTAAGGGTTACGGAACCAAGGCGGGTGGATGGATTTAAGATACAGATCAGCCATGATATAATTGAATGTGGAACAGGCTCGAGGGGCTGAATGGCCTACTGCACTCCAGTGTAGTACCGAGGGAGCGCTGCATTGTCAAAGGTACTGTTTTTAAGATGAGATGTTAAACCAAGACCTTGTCTGCCCTCTCGGGTGGACGTAAAAGGATCCCACGGCACTATTTTGAAGAAGAGCAGGGGAGTTCTCCCCATTGTCCTGGCCAATATTTATCCCTGAACCAACATCACTAAAACAGATTATCTGGTCATTATCTCATTGATATTTGTGGGACCTTGCTGTGCGAAAATTGGCTCCTGCTTTTCCTACATTACAACAGTGACTATACTTCCAAAAGTACTTCATTGCCTGGAGAGCATTTTGGGATGTCCCGATGTCATTAAAGGTGTTATATAATTCCAAGGTCTTTCTTTGTAAGCCACAATATTAGGTCAGTGGTGGGCCTGCCCTTGGGATCTTCTATATCCACCTGTTTAATGTCTCATCTGAAAGCTAGCACTCCCTCAGTACCGCATTGAAGTCAGCCTGGATCATGTGTTCAAGTCTCTGGAGTGGCCCCTCCTACATTCCTAACCTTCTTTTCTCTACATCAGTTTCTGCTGGGTATATCATTTCTGTGCAATCAAGTAGAAATGATTTTTCAATGCTTCAGTTTAAATGACACTGCAATCTAGTTCAATGTGCTTTCGGCAATGTCACACTGCATTCCTTTCAGCATCAGTTTAACTCACAAACACAGGCTAAAACGGCATTATTGCATCTACTAATGAAACAACACACAACAATAACAAAATTGTATATTTTACAGAAAGAAAAGCAGACGGTACAAAATCACTTCAAGGGCTATAATGGTCATGAATTTCCTAGAATGGTATAATCAGCAAGTTATGCCATAAGTCAGACTGGTTCGAGTGCTGATCTTCCCCACGTGTACTTATGACATCATTGTCTGGGAATCTCATTTGCATACGCTGCGGCATTCCACGGACCTCTGAATCCGTGTGACCAAGGGCAGGCCCCAGGAGCCTTGGGCGGAAGAAATATATATAGCTCAGGGCAGATGTCTTTTGTCATGATGCTTCAGGCGCTGTGGCTTTTGCCACTGCTCCTCCTCCACAATAATAACAATGGTGAATACGGAATGGCCAGTGGGACGACCACTGCAGCTACTTTGCCCTTGTGGGGAGGGGGGTCCTAAGAATATCGACTTTGGAAACTCACAGGACTCTAGTCAGGAAAACTGAAGATGTCAGGGCAAGCAAAAATAAAGCTGAAAAATATCAATACTAAACTGCAGAGATGAGGCTGCAAAGCTTTAATAGTCATCCCACGCTGAGAATCATGTGAGAGTCATAAATTATGCAGCCAGCAAGTGACCTTGGGCCTACCTGCACCCAGATTTCCCGGCATCACTGGATGCCACGAGAAAATTAACATAAATATAGGAAATTCCCGCTTGCACCTGTTTTGAATGGGGGCGGAGCTATGTGAATGAGCTTTGGAGGGTTTCAGCAGAGCTCTCAGTGAAGCAACGCAAAAGTCCCAGGAAGATATGGAGTAGAGTGATAACAGGCTTAACTTGCACCATATTTTCCTTGGTCGTTTTGCGCTGGAAGGTGGGTTTGACGACATAGGTATGCCATTGTTATGGCGCAAGTTTCCAGGAAATTCCCAGTCACTATAATCGTAAGGTTCAAGCTCCACTACTCATAGTTTACAGTGTTGTCTGAACCCCTGAATCAGTTTAACAAGCTTGGTATTTAATTCCCACTATCGATTATCCTATATATGCATGTGATGAAAAAGATGGAGCAGTTGTTTAAAGGATTCCAATTTATATTAACATAAAAATATATGTATCTATATATGCTACACCTGAATATCCTATATGTAAGTATGGTGGCTGCAACAATAGAACATGATGCTATGGTGTATGAGTAATTATCCAAGGAACAGATGTCTGCAGTTCTGTGGGAACAACCACAGTCGATGCAGGTCACAAGGAGTGCAAGAGTGCAAGTTACAATTTACATTACATGTCACCTTTATATGGATTGTAGATAATCAAGTCCTGATACAGTGCAGCAGTTAGAATCAGATGTAATACATTTTCTGTTAAACACCAGCTCTGCTGTACAAATCCACTGAAAAAAGCAGAAACCATCTGCTGTGGATCATGCCGTAATTCAGAGTAAACTAGATCAAGCCAAATGCCTCACACTGCAAGTGCTGATCAACCTTGACACCTTGCTAGTTCATTATTCCCAAAGGTTACTGAAAGTAGTGCTGCTTTTCTCACTTCAACGCAAGCAAACTCCCCCTTTGGGAAACAGCTGTGCTGCCGTTATTCCCTTGTGGCAACAGAAACCAATAAGGCAAAACTCTGCAGCACTCCATTAAGATAAAGTGAAACTTCTCAGTGTTTATTCACGCCATTATAACCTCAAGCATTTACAAATCTAAAGGACAACGTGGGATATAATGGAAACAGCCCAGACCCTAGATGATCATTTTCTGCTGCTAACCTATGTGGACGTAAGACAGTATTTAAATGGAGAGAAACCATTAACTTGGGGGCAAAATGCAACCTTTAAACAATTTGTAAGAACGAAAATACTTTCTCCAGTTTTTGAAACATGCTGTTTATTAACAGTCTATAAAAATGAAGAAAAACAATCGCTGGCCATGGTTAAATTTGTTGCGTAAATAGTGCTGATTCACACTGCTGACTTTGATTTTTGCTATGAATTGCAAGTTTTGAAATGGCAATCCCTCAATAAATAAGGATTACACCATTATTATCCATATTATAGATTAAAAATTCTGTGTGGTTGCAACATTCAATTTCAAAATGCATTGAAAATTCCTCTGTCAGGCTGTGTCCATGGAGAAAACCTTTGTAAAAGAGTAAACGTCTACCTGCCTTGTCTACCTGTTCGGGTAAAAGATCCCATGGCACTATTTAACGAGCTCTCACTATCCTGACCAACATTCCTCCCTCAATCAACATCACCAAACACAGTTTAATTGGTCATTAACTCATTTTCTGCTTGTGGAACCTTAATGTGCACAAATTTGTTTGCTGTAATTGCCCACACAACCGCAGTGATTCCACTTCAAAAAGTAACTAATTGTGAAGCCTCTTGGGACGTCCGAAAGATGCGGTAAGGTGCTACATAAATGCAAGTTCTCTCTGCTTTCTTTTAATACAGCAAATTTACCAAGCAATATATCGAATGACTGACTCAAGGTAAAGGTATTACTCACCTTAATGATACTGAAAGAAATAGGCCTCACAGATATAGGGGGTGAATTTCGTCGGTGCTTCTGAAGCCATAACTTCGGTGGAGTGGGAGAAGCTCCCAGGAAATTACACCCCAAAATATTTGTAAACATGTTTATTTACCATTTTACAAAGTTGCTTAAGATACAATTAACTTCATTCTTCTGTACTCAAAACCTTTTATTTCCAGTTATTTATATTATAAAATATTACTTTTCCATCTACAGTGAATTTGTAGTATGTGCTTAAAATATAAGTACATTTATTTATTGTTCTCTCCTCAACACATTCCTTTTTTTCTCTGAATTATTCATGTGATTTATAAAGTTTTTTTCCCCTCCTTATTTCCCACGATGTAATTGTGCTGAAGCTGTTGTTGCTGTAGTATTGCCAAGGGAATAGTATTGCTGGGTCAAAATCTTGGAACTCCCTACCTTACAGCATTGTGGGAGAACCTTCACCACACGGACTGCAGCGGTTCAAGAAGGCGGCTCACCACCACCTTCTCAAGGGCAATTAGGGATGGGCAATAAATGCTGGCCTTGCCAGCAATGCCCATATCCCATGAACGAATTTAAAAATAAAGGGTAGTTTTGCAACTGTTGAATGTCCACTAACCAGCGTCTGACCATTCAGCATGATCCAGGCCTCGCAGACTGACTGACTGCCACCTGCCCCGCCTGAAGTCAGCATCAAAACACTTCCTAATTTTCCTTCTCTGACCATGTCATAAACATCAGTTCTCAACAGCAATACAAAAATAATTGATCCCAAGAATACTGTTAATTCTGGATTTTTAATTAGTGTTTTAAACTGTATAAAAAGCTAAAAAAAATTTTTTTTTTTTCCATCATTCATCTCACAACAGGGTGAAAACTAAAACTCCCATCATTTCTCTTTCTCACACACACAGAATTTCTTCACTGGAGCTGGAATTCTGGTCTTTCTCTTCTTTAGTTTTCATGTGCACTCCGGGTATTGTAGTTATACAGGAAAAGGGTGATGATTACAATTCCGATGATGCATCGCGCTCTCACACACACACACACACACACACACAGACAATTTGTCAACAATAGCTGGAAATTCCAGTGTTATGGCCCAGGTAACATTTCCAAATGAAGCTGTAGGTTTCAAAGAGAAGGATCGGCCTTTCTGAGGGAAATTTCTTGCAGGGATTTCTAATGCTAATGAACCAATTTTATGGGTAAGTTTAGTGATTTATTTTTCAGAATTGTGTAATCTATAATGTTTTTCTTATAAATGTCATTACAAGCTGTAGACATTTACCTCAGCAAAGAAATATTGGCAAAGGCAAACAGTTTGATGATGAAGTTATTTGAACACTTTAATTGGTTTTGTGAGTATTGGTTTGAATAAAACTGATCAATTTGTTTTTTTTATCCCTCCATTGGTAGAGACTGACTAAATGTTAACAAAACAAAAGCAGTTCGATTCAGTCAATCAGATATTTGATAGATAAGTTTTCATTTCAGACAATTACTAATGTTTGCCGTATGGACATGTGATTCCCTGAGGTGTGATTCCCAAATTGATTCTTTTGAGGTGTGAGGATTGAAATTAGATAGTGCCAGCCTGCCAGCGCCAATTGGTCGTGGGGATCCATTCCTGTGCCAGAATAGGTAGGCCCGATTGAGAAAGGGACGGGCTGGGACAGGCAACCGTCTTTGGGACTGCTGTGGAGCCAGGAGCAGCACTCATACTCCGTCCGGCTCCACATTCATGTAAGAATTTTTAAAGAAAATTACTTTTTTTGCAGCGGCCTCCAGCAGTCCCTTTAAAGTCTGCTGGTTAGGCCACATTTAGACATGGTTATTCTGAACACAGCAGGCCTGGCGCTGGCTGTGTTTAGGGCAGCTCAATTTCAGGAAGCGGTCCCAAAACACTCACTAGGGCCCTCATTAACATATGCAAGGTACTGTTTTAGGTGGTCACCAGTGACGCCTGAAAAATTGTCTGACTCAATATGGGATCAGACATTTTTAGGCATTGTTATAGCAAGGGACATAACCATGTAAAATTGGCCCTTTTTGTGCCTGTTTTCTGCCTGGAAAACTGGTGCAATGAGGTCCAATTTCTGTGCCGTTATGCCTTAATTGTGTCATGTGATGGACACACTCTGGATGTTAAACTTTTAATTTGATAGATGAGGGAAGGATAGATAATACATTTTGTTATTTTCATTATAGATACACGTCGAAACAAATACTCCACCAGGCAGAAAAAAATGTATAACAGCCTCTTAAGGGAACCACATTTAAGAGGGACATTTGGCTAATTGAGGTAAGAATACTGCATGCCTGTTTAGTTCATAAGCATTCTGCTGGAAGGCTTTTGTTACCACTAACTTACTTTAAGGAGAAATTTCAAATGCACGTCAAGCTCTAGAATATTTCTTAGAATCTTTCTGCTGTATTTGTTAAATTTTGCATATTTAATGTGATTTTACCTGATGAATTTAAATTGGTATTGGAATTATAGTAGGTTGTTTACACTTGGGGATGTTTTGCATGTAGGCCAGAAATTTTACCATGTATTAAAAAAAACTGCACACCTCACATTATCCTATATGGTAGTGCATAGGCTATAATTTGCAGCAATCTTTTAGATGGTTGTGATTTTTAAAGGTTCTAACACTACACTGTTTAAAAACTCCAAAAATGCAGCTATTAAAAGAAAACAGCAACAGACTTGGAGAATGTTATCATGCTGGAAACAAAAATTGCTATTTGTAGCACAAAGTGTGTTCCAAATCTGTCTCAAAATCTCACTTCATTGCATTCCCAAGCAAAGCAATGATGCTTTCTTAACTTGTGCAGCTTTCCTTTATTTTATTTGTTTTATTTCTTATAAAGACAGATTTTAAAAAGGTGTAGTATCAATGCTGAGTAGTGTCTTCTGCATTTTTTGTGGAGCTGAAATGTATCTCAGTGGAGGTTTAGTGTGACAAAGACTTTTACCATTGTTCTTTTATAAATTTTGCTTGTAAGAGACATTCACTTAGTGGGAATATCTTACCTGCCATTACATGCAACTGCATTAAGTTGTCACTGCTTGTTCTGAAAATGGCACTATCTTACGAAAAAACGTATACATCAAATTGAGTTCTATTCATTGTGTAACCGTGAGTTATGTCTCAAAATGTAATCGTGTAATGGACTGATAATTTATTTTGCTTTAGTATAATTTTATTTATCACAAAAACTTGCCTCAATCCTCAGTGGGTAAATACACTGCTCAGTGCAATATTGAACTTTATATCCTAGGAAAACCCTAGGTTCCATCCTTGGTCTGTAGTTAGTTAATTGACCTGAATCAGACCACCAGTGGAGTATTGACCTGCAATTTCAATTTTCCTCCGTGCCCTTGGGCTAGGGAGAGGAAAATCAGTTAGTATTCCATTCCTGATTGCTATCCTGCTTAAAATTATGCATATGTGAAGATAATGCAAGAAGTTCAGAACCATCCAGGACAAAGCAGTCTGCTTGATCAGCACCCCATCTAACCACCGGCGTACCGTGACTGCAGTGTGCACTATCTACAAGATGCACTGCAGCTCCTCACCAAGGTTTCTTCAGCAGCACCTCTAAAATCCGCAACCTTCACCACTAGGAAGGACAAGGGCAGCAGGTGCATGGGAACATCATTACCTCCAAGTTACACACCATCCCGACTTGGACATATGTCGTCGCTCCTTTATCGTCGCTGGGTTAAAATCTTGGAATTCCCTCCCAACAGCATTGTGGGTGAACCTTCATCATATGGACTCCAGCAGTTCAAGAAGAAAGTTCACCACCCACCTTCTCAAGGGCAGCTAAGGATACACAATTAATGCTGGCCTGGCCAGCAATGTTCATATCCTGAGAATGAATTTTTAATAAAAGGCCAGGATTAGACTGACCTATTATATTTCCCAGAGTCAAATAGCCTGATAACACTCACTGTTTGGAGTCACACATTAAGAATGGCAATATGAACAAGATGACATAGGTTTGCCTGCAATTATCCCCTTATGAATCATCAGCTTCAGAAAAAAAGGGCAAAAAATATGACTGTGGTGGAAGTTTTGTTTTGAAACATGTTCAGAGGCAACAGTAGTTTTGTTTTCAAAGATTGGTAATTTTATTAAAAGTGATGACTCACCTCAGACCGAGACAATTTGTACAGGAGATTTTTATAACATGGGATTCTGAATTGGATACCAGTGATTCTGATCCCTGCTTACACTGCTGAAGAGGAAATTTTCTTGATATTCCAGTAAGCAGGGCAATCTATTTTAACACCAAAGGCCTCCTTGGTTGATTTGAAGCTACAGCCTTGGGGCAAAGATACACAACTATGTCTTATTGCACGTACTGTAGGTATTACATCTCTTGATAACAGAAATCAAATTAGATATACCCAAAACAGAAAAGAACAGCAAGGATTGGCCTACTGATTCTGAACAGGGAGAGATTTGGGATGAATGTGTTGGTACAGCATACCTGATATGTGAATTGAATGGAGCAGATCCAGACAGACACTGAGTATACTAATTACTGCAAAATTTCATAGGATGATAATTTGCTTTCTGTAAACAGATATCATGAATGGATTATGCACTGCCAGTGATAGAACATTTAAAAAGGGAGCTATTAAGTTAGGCTGTTAAATAAAGGATGAATCTGCAGATTAATCTGAACTTTGAATATCAAAATTGAATTTAAAATAGATAATTTGTGAATGGGAAGAGTCTCCACTAAACACCACTTACATTGCATTTTACCCACGGCGGCAGCAGCAGTGAAGGCATTGATGTCAGCCTTGGCTCAGTGGTGGCACTCTCGCCTCTGAGTCTTAAAGGTCATAGGTTCAAGTCCCACATCAGAGACTTGAACATACCTTCCAGCATGGTACTTTATTGCAGTACTGCTGGAGATGCTGTCTTTCAGATGAAACATTAAACCTACACCCCATCTGCCCTTTCAGTAAACATAAAATATCCCATGGCATTATTTGAAGAAGAAGAACAGGGGGGGTTCTCCCTCAACCATCATCACTAAAACATCTGGTAATGATCTCATTACTATTTGTGGGACCTTACTATGCCAATATTTGGCTGCCGCTTTTCCTTACATTACAACAGTGCCTACACTTCAAAGCTACTTCATTGGCTGTAAAGTGCTTTGCAACGACCTGAGATTATGAAAGGCGCTATATAAATGCAAGTCCTTTCCTTTTTCCTTTAATGGTGTAAAGTAAATGAGGAACTGTTAGCATTGCTGAAGGTGGTACACAGCACAAAAAACATGCCTGAAATTCCGCAGGGGTTCTCCCGCAGTAACTTCGATGTGAGTTCGGTGGAAACCGTGATAGGAGCATGGTGCAAGGGCTGCAGGGATACAGATGTTCCAGTGATTCATGAACCTGGACAGTAGTCAGTCAAAGAAAGTTACACTACTCTGTGTTTCAGTTAATCAAAGATATTTTAATGATTTATACAGTTCGCACAAGCATCAAGCATTCCATACAACCTTTTAAGCCAAGGATTTCAGCATCAAAGCAGTAGAGTGATCAGCTCCCATAGCTATTGAGGTCTTTTTGTTGGACGGCCTTCCTTTATCCTGTTTTTCTCCTCAATTCTAACTTCCCCAGCAGTCTTTTAATCATTTTGTATGGCACCAGTCCTGTGGTATTTTGACTCCTTTTTCCTTATCAGTTATTTTGCAAACAAGTCCTGTTCGAAGCTTCTGTAGTGATTTCTGCACATTATTGTCTTTGCAGTTTAAATTCACAATGTCCAAATGTCGAAAAGGGGTTATTAACCCTTTCCTTCAGGGCCACATCAAGGTACCTTAAAAAGTGGGTGAGAAGACATTTGTGGGTTTTTTTTTCAGGGGAGTGTCAGCAATTGCCCACAAATTCAGCACCTCTTGATGCATTTTGTGACCTCTTGGAGCAAGAGGGCACTTGAGATGTGGCCCTAGTGGCATATGTGCCTGTCTGGGTTATTTAAGTTCAGTGACCTCCCAATGGCACTCTGGAGGTGTTAGCGCTGGGCAGGCGTATCCTGGCATTTACACAGGGATGTCGGACACATGGATTTTTGGGCCCTATATATTCTGGAACTAAATGGGGTTGAAAATCTGTGGTCCTTCTGGTATTCTTCCACTGTAAGACCAATGGCAATGTGGGAGAAAGGTTGGACCACTTTGGGGCCCAAGCCTGGACATTGCCTGGACCCCTGAAGAAAGAAGAATTGGTAAAGCAGACTGCAGCTCCCCTATAAAGAGGATTGAGCAGATCTTTGTGTCTTCATTCTGGCATTACCTCCGAACTGGGAACACTTGCTCCATTTTGCAGCATCCTTAGACATGAGATCCTGAGATGCATCCCAGTGGCATAGGCATCTATCCAGGTTATTTACATTATGTGATCTCCCATGACCTTGTACAGAAGTCACAGGTGAATATCACCCAGTACTTACACTGGGATGTTGGACCCATGGGCTTTTGGGCCTACATATTTTGATGATCTCAGTGAGTTAAAAAATATTTTTCAGCCTTTCCTTTTCAAATTGGATAATTCAACTGAAGGCAAAAAGGGACATAGGTAGGGTAAATAGATTCCATGTAGAGTCAACAACAAACTGCCACATCAAATTAATGTTCACGAACTTTGGCCCTGATGTTTACAGGGATGCAGGGAGGGAGCAGGGGAACATGTTTGTGGGGGGAGTACCTGGAAATCCTAGGAAGGCGGAGGTGCTGCCGAATTTAATGGTAGGACCTCATTATCATTTTTTGACTCCAGTTTCCGCCCAGCAGATGAGCAGATTGACAGTCTGGCTAGCTGCCGGGCGGGAAAGCCTGCGGTAGAAGGCCACAGCTGGGGACCCTTGGGAACGGTCCCTGGCAACTGGGAAAGATCGGAGGTTGGCGGGGGAGAGGGTGGAACTGGCAATCGGGAGGGAGGGGGGGCCCAGGAGAGATCACTGGGCAGAAGAGGGATGTTGAATCGATAATCAGGAGGGAGGGAGGGGAACCGGTAGAGACCGGGGGGTCGGACCAGCAATTGGAGGAGAGCGGTGACTGGGAGAGATCACAGCTTTGGAAGGAGAAGTGGCCGATCATGGCAGAAGGTTTGCTTGAGGGACCGGGGGGAGCATCCCTGCCCCTCCATGCTCACAAGGAGTGCTATTAAAAAACACTTTCATACGAACATATGAATTAAGAGCAGGAGTAGGCCATTCGGCCCCTTGAGCCTGCACTGCCAATTGATAAGATCATGGTTGATCTGATTGCAACCTCATTCCAACTTTCCCGTCTACCTCCTATAACCTTTGACTCCCTTGTTAATCAGGAATCTATCTAACTCAGCCTTAAAAATATTCAATGACCCTGCCTCCACCACTCTCTGGGGAAGGGAGTTCCACAGACTCATGACACTCAGAGAAAAAAATTCTCCTCATCTCCGCCTTAAATGGGAGACCCCTTATTTTTAAACTGTGGCCTCGGGTTCTAGTCTCTCCCACAAGGGGAAACCTGCTCTCAGCATCTACCCCTTCTAGTCCCCTCAGGATCTTATGTTTCAATAAGATCACCTCTCATTCTTCTAAACTCGATTTGTATATCGACCCAACTTGTCCAACCTTTCCTCATAAGATAAACCCCTCATCCTAGGAATTAGTCGAGTGAACCTTCTCGGAACCGCCTCCAAAGCAATTATATCCTTTCTTAAACAAGGAGACCAAAACTGCACACAGTATTCTAGATGTGGTCTCACCAATGCCCTGTACAACTGTAGCAAAACATCTCTACTTTTATATTCCATTCCCTTGCAATAAATGACAACATTCCATTTGCCTTCCTAATCACTTGCTGTACCTGCATACTAACTTTTTGTGATTCATGTACTAGGACACCCCGATCCCTCTGTACCTCAGAGTTCTGCAATCTCTCTCCATTTAAATAATATACTGCTTTTCTATTCCTCCTGCCAAAGTGGACAAGTTCACATTTTCCCACATTATACTCCATCTGCCAAATTTTTGCCCACTCACTTAACCTATCGATATCCCTCTACAGACCCCTTACGTCCTCTTTACAACTTACTTTCCTACCTACCTTGTGACATCAGCAAATTTAGCAACCATACATTCAAGTCATTGATATAGATTGTAAATAGTTGAGGCCCGAGCACTGATCCCTGTGGCATTCCACTTGTTACATCTTGCCAACCTGAAAAAGACCCATTTGTGCCTACTCTCTGTTTCCTGTTAGCTAACCAATCCTTTATCCATGCTAATATGTTACCCCCTACACCATGAGCTCTTATTTTGTGTAGTAGCCTTTGATGTGGCACTTTGTCAAAAGCCTTTTGGAAATCCAAGTACACCACATCCACAGGATCCCCTTTATCCACATTGCTTGTTACTTCCTCAAAGAGCTCTAATAAATTAGTCAAACATGATTTCTCTTTCACAAAGCCGTGTTGACTCTGCCTGATTGCATTAAGATTTTCTAAGTGCCCTGCTATAATCTCCTTAATAATGGATTCTAGCATTTTCCCTATGACAGATGTTAAGCTGACTGGCCTGTAGTTTCCTGCTTTCTGTCTCCCTCCTTTCTTGAATAGAGGAGTTACATTCGCTATTTTCCAATCTGATGGGACCCTCCCAGAATCTAGGGAATTTTGGAAAATTAATACCAATGCATCTACTATCTCTGCAGCCATTTCTTTTAAGACCCTAGGATGAAGTCCATCAGTACTTGGGGACTTGTCGGCTTTTAGTTCTAATATTTTTTACAAAACCCTTTCCCTGGTGATTGTAAATGTTTTAAGTTCATCCCTCCCTTTCACCTCTTGATTCACAATTATTTCTGGCATGTTATTTGTATCCTCTACAGTGAAGACGGACGCAAAATCTCTGTTCAGTTCATCCACCATTTCTTTGTTCTCCATTATTAATTCCCCAGACTCACTCTCTAGAGGACCAACGCTCACTTTACTTACTCTTCCCTTTTAAACACCCATAGAAACTCTTACTATCTGTTTTTATATTTCTAGCTAGCTTTCTCTCTTATTCTAATTTCTCCCTCCTTATTATTCTTTTAGTAGCCATGATGTGGAGATGCCGGTGATGGACTGGGGTTGACAAATGTAAACAATCTTACAACACCAGGTTATAGTCCAACAATTTTATTTTAAAATCACAAGCTTTCGGAGATTATCCCCTTCGTCAGGTGAATGAGTGAAAGATTCTGAAATCGCATATCTTATATTAGGCTGGGACAGCATCACACCAATCAAAAGGTGTCATTGTTGTTCAAACAGGCCAGTCACGGAGAACAGCACGTCCCAGTACACTGGATATACATTGTGTCAATTACACAGACAGAAAGAAAGAGACCCAAATGGCAGAGAGAGAGAGAGAATATTAAAACACATAACTTTTTTTTCCCTTTTTGCTGGTGGGGTAACGTGTAGCATGAGATGAACCCAAGATCCCAGTTGAGGCCGTCCTCATGGGTGCGGAACTTGGCTATCAATTTCTGCTCGACGATTTTGCGTTGTCGTGTGTCTCGAAGGCCGCCTTGGAGAATGCTGACCCGAAGATCAGTGGCTGAATGTCCTTGACTGCTAAAGTGTTCCCCGACTGGGAGGGAACCCTCCTGTCTGGCAGTTGTTGCGCGGTGTCCGTTCATCCGTTGTCGCAGTGTCTGCATGGTCTTGCCAATGTACCATGCTCCGGGGCATCCTTTCCTGCAACGTATGAGGTAGACAACGTTGGCCGAGTCACAGGAGTATGAACCATGTACCTGGTGGGTGGTGTCCTCTCGTGTGATGGTGGTATCCGTGTCGATGATCTGGCATGTCTTGCAGAGGTTGCTGTGGCAGGGTTGTGTGGTGTCGTGGACGCTGTTCTCCTGAAAGCTGGGTAATTTGCTGCGAACGATGGTCTGTTTGAGGTTGGGTGGCTGTTTGAAGGCGAGTAGTGGAGGCGTGGGGATGGCCTTAGCGAGGTGTTCGTCGTCATCGATGACATGTTGAAGGCTGCGGAGAACATGGTGTAGTTTCTCCGCTCCGGGGAAGTACTGGACGACAAAGGGTACTCTGTTGGTTGCGTCCCGTATTTGTCTTCTGAGGAGGTCTATGCAATTCTTCGCTGTGGCCCGTCGGAACTGTCGATCGACAAGTTGAGCGTCATATCCCGTTTTTACGAGGGCGTCTTTCAGCGTCTGTAGGTGTCCATCGCGTTCCTCCTCGTCTGAGCAGATCCTGTGTATTCGTAGGGCCTGTCCATAAGGGATGGCCTCTTTGACGTGGTTGGGGTGGAAGCTGGAAAAGTGGAGCATCGTGAGGTTGTCCGTGGGCTTGTGGAAGAGTGAGGTGCTGAGGTGCCCGTCTTTGATGGAGATATAATATAAGCCTAATATAAGCCTAATATAAGATATGCGATTTGAGAATCTTTCACTCATTCACCTGACGAAGGGGATAATCTCCGAAAGCTTGTGATTTTAAAATAAAATTGTTGGACTATAACCTGGTGTTGTAAGATTGTTTACATTATTCTTTTAGTCATTCTTTGCTGTTTTTTATATTCTGTCCAACTTTCCTGCTTGATCCGGTTGTTCTCATCTCCGTTTTGCTGCTGGGTTTCCCTGATTTTAAATATTATAATGAGGTGTCTCGCCTCTCAAGAGCGGGACAAAGACACTGCTCGCTACATGCAGTTGTAAAAACAGCAATGGACGCGTGCACAGTGAGTTGGGGTCGGGTTACCCAATTTAAAAAAAAAATTAACCCGTGACCCCGTCCCTCTCCCGCCCATCGTAGGGGGGTTAAAACTCCCCGCTTTGTGTCCAGCCCAGTTTGCATTGCAGTTTAAGACAGATTTGCTGCTGTTTGTTATTTTATATCTGCCAAGGAAAGACAGTTAAACCAGTAACTACTGAAAACCTATTGTTGTTGCTTTTATTTTATTACTTATCCATTTAAAGTTTAATAAATCAGCTTGACAGATTATAAACTTAGCTACAGTCTTGTGAAATGTTTATTCTATCACCATCCAAGTCCAGGAACATCATGTGAGGGTACACGATATTACCTGTAAGCTGAAATACAGTAACAAAGGTTTCTGTTTGATCCATTGCAACACTACAAATTAACTACATATTGGCCAGATAAATGCAGATTCTGAGAGCTTGCCTACAGAAGTGGTCTGAGACACAAACACCCATGAAAAAAATTCAAGCATAAAGACCCCAAAATAGAACATGTGCATCCCATGAAAACTGGACACATGACGATAAACATACAGTGGACAAAAATGTTGGGCCCACTTCACTGGCAGAAGTTCAGCAGAGCAACCACCAGTTTCCCTCCCCCGCCCCCCCCAACTCCTGACCCAGTTGGAGACTCCAGGGGTCCACCCACGCCGCAATGAGAGCATCTTAGGTGCCCATCAGAAGAGAGAGGTGAGAAAAGTAGCTTCAATTATCCACTCGTTCCACAGCTGGCACCGGTACCAGGTTAATTTTTAAAAGGCTGCCCAATTGGTCCCCTTTATAAGTGGCCAAGAAAGAATCATTGTGCCAACTTTCTTATGGAGGTCGATGCCAGAATCGAGGCCTGAATCCCCACATAGATCCCATTCCCATTGCTGAGCAGACCTGTACACTGGGTTCACCTCGTCATCTGGATCATTCGGTGGTAGGGAAGCTAGGGCCAAGGAAATTCCCTGGATGGGATTCCCCTTTTCTTGGTTCCACTCCCTCTGCCATCAGGGGCCACATTTAGGGTGGATAGAAGTTCTGCCCACCCCAGGATTCAATAAAAATTTCTAACTGGTGGAATTCTGAGCAGGGATCCGGTGTTCTTGGGTCCCACTAGAATTCCTACATCCATTGTGTCTCTTGTGCCATTAGTAAATCTGAAGATTTGTGGTTCCAATACATACAGATGTAGCAATGAACCTTCAGAGAACACAAAACAAGTGAAAAATTGACAGCTATACTGTGGTTGTTAACTGCAGAGATGGATGACTGATGGGAGAGAGGTTTTAGATGAATTTTGCACATTTTGAACCTTTGCTGTACAGAAACAAAATAATTCTTTTGCTAAAAGCGTCTGAATTGAGCTAAATTTAATTTCGATATAGTTTTTAGGTTTAATACTCCTCCACAATTACATAGTTCTTAAATAATAATAAGAAAGAAAGAACGAACTTGCATTAATATAGCCTTGGCTCAATGGTGGCACTCTCACCTCTGAATCAGAAGGTTATGATTTCAAGTCCCACTCCATAGGTTTGAGCGCATAATCTAGGCTGACACTTTAGTGCAGCACTGATGAAGGTGCCGTCTTTCAGATGAGTCATTAAACTGAAGCCCCATCTGCCGTCTCAGGTGGATGTAAAAGATCCCATTGCGCAATTTGAAGAAGAGCAAGGAAAGTTCTCCCTGGTGTCCTGACCAATATTTATACCTCAACCAACATCACTAAAATAAATCATTAACTAGTCATTATCTCATTAATGTTTGTGGGACCTTGCAGTGCACAAATTGGTTGCCATGTTTCCTAAATTACAACAGTGACAACATTTTGCAGGTGATATTGTAATTGAAAATAAGAAAATGGCAGACTTGAAAAATAATTACTTTTATATCGGTTGTCACAGTACAGGAAGAGGATAAAGTACCAGAGCTATGAGGAAAACTAAAATTAAATGAAGGGGAGACACTTACTAGATTTAATATAAGTAAAATAATGGTAATAGAGAAAATAATGAAACGGAGGATTGACAAATCTCCAGGACCTAATGGTTTTCACCCCATTGAATTAAAAAAAAAGTAGGTGAGGAAATTGCAGAAGCATTAGTCATGATCTTCCTAAACACTCTTGATTCAGGAATTGTCACCTTGGATTTGAAAATTGCCAATGTCATTCCATTATTTAAGAATGGTGGGAGAGAGAAACCAAGAAATTCTAGACCTATTAGTCTAATGTCTGTTGTGGGGAAGTTACTAAAATGTGTTATTAGGGACATAGTGACTGAGTACTTGAACAAATATGAACTGATCAGAAAGAGTCAGCATGGATTTGTAAAGGATAAGTCATATCTAACTAACCTGGTTGAATTTTTTGAGGAGGTTACTAATGTGGTAGATAAGGGAGTGCCTATGGATGTTATTTATACAGACTTCCAGAAGGCATTTGATAAGGTTCCACACAAGTGACTGATAGCAGAAATGAAAGCGCATAGAATTGGAGGCAACCTAATGACATTGGTAGGGAATTGGTTTGGAGGTAGGAGACAGAGAGTAGGGATAATGGGTACGTACTCAAATTGGCAGGATGTGACTAGTGGTGTGCCCCAGGGATCTGTACTGGAGCCTCAGTATTTCACTATATTTATAAATGACTTAGATGAAGAAATAGAGAGCCGTATATGCAAGTTTGCTGATGACACTAAGTTAGGTGGTACAGTAAGTAGTGTAGATGAGAGCAGAAAGTTGCAAAGGGACATTTATAGAGTGGGCAAAGCTATGGCAGATGGAGTTCAATGGGGAGGGGGGGGGAGGTATGAGGTCATCCACTTTGGACCTCAGAAATATAGATCAGAGTATTTTCTAAATGGTCAGAAGCTAGGAACTGTGGAGGAGCAGAGAGATTTGGAGTTCCGTGTATAGAAATCACCAAAAGCTAGTGGACAGCTACAAAAAAAATAATTTAAAAGGTTAATGGAGTGTTAGCCTTTATCTCAAGGGAGCTGGAATACAAAGCGGTGGAAGTTATGCTACAGTTGTATAAAGCTCTAGTTAGACCGCATCTGGAGAACTACATTCATTTCTGGGCACTGCGTCTCAGGAAGGATATAATGGCCTTGGAAGGGGTGCAGCGCAGATTCACCAGAATGATACTGGGGCTTAGAGGGTTACAATAGGAGGATGGGTTGCATAGATTACGCTTGTGTTCCCCTGAATATAGAAGATGGTTAAAAGATTTAATAGGATAGATGGAGAGAAACATTTTTCTTTGGTGGTTGGGGGGGAGGGCATCCAGAACAGGGGGGCATCAAGTTAAAATTGGAGCCAGGCAATTCAGGGGCGATGTCAGGAAGCACTTCTTCACGCAAAGGGTAGTGGAAATCTGGAACTCTCCCTCAAAAAGCTGTTGAAGCTAGGTCAAATGAAAAATTTAAAACTGAGACTGATACATTTTTGTTAGGTAAGGGTATTAAGAGATATGGAGCAAAGACTCAAGGGGCTGAATAGCCTACTCCTGCTCCTAGTTCCTAACTTTTGTTAAGAGTTATTTGATTTTATTGCTGAATAAAATTCTGTACAATTCTGTGCACATTGGTTTGTTTGCCTGTTAAAAAAACTAAAGTTAATGCATTTGTATGAAATTCCTCTGTGTTAATTTTAGCAAAGACATTAATCTCTTCAAAATAAACCAAAGGAGTTTCGTATGAATGTGTTAACATGTTCATTGCTAATTCTCACCGTGCACTTTCAATCCAGACAATGAGAATGGCAGAAGTGCATTTTTAGTGCGAGAAATTTCTTGATATAATTAAATCCAGGGTTCTATGAGAAAATAGGAATCTAGAGAAATAATACTATGATAAGATATACCAAAAGAAAGATAAAGCTACATTCTCAAGGAAGGCTGATCTGCTGGCTTTGAATTGAAGAGACAAAAAATGTGTATCATAGTAGGTACAGTACAGGAGGAGGCCATTCTGCTCATCGTGTCTGTGCCGGCTCTTTGAAAGAGCTATCCAATTAGTCCCATTCCCCTGCTCTTCCCCCATAGTCCTGTAAAAATTTTTTTCCAAGTATTTATCCAATTCTCTTTTAAAAGTTACAATTGAATCTGCTTCCACCACCCTTTCAGGCAGTGCATTCCAGATCATTACAACCCGCTGCGTAAAAAGATGTTTCCTCTTGTCACCTCTGGTTCTTTTGCTGATCACCTTAAATGGTTACCAACCCATTTGCCAATGGAAACTGTTTCTCCTTATTTACTCTGTCAAAACCGTTTATGATTTTGACCACCTCTATCAAATCGCCCCGTAATCTTCTCTGTTCTAAGGAGAACAACCCCAACTTCTCCAATCTCTCCACATAACTGAAGTCCTTCATTCCTGGCACCAATCTAGTAAATTTCTTCTGCACCTCTCTAAGGCCTTGACATCCTTCCTAAAGTGTGGTGCCCAGAATTGAACACAATACTCTAGCTGAGGCCTTACCAGTGTTTTATAAAGGTTTAACATAACTTCCTTGCTTTTGAACTCTATGCCTCTATTAATAAAGCCCAGGATCTCTGATGCTTTTTTAACAGCCTTCCCAACTTTTCCTGTCACCTATAAAGACTTGTGTATGTTCATCCCCAGGTGTCTTTGTTCCTGCACACCCTTTAAAATTGCACCATTTAGTATATATTGCTTCTCCTCATACTCCCCATCAAAATGTTATCACTTCACACTTCTCTGTGTTAAATTTCATCTGCCATGTGTCTGCCCATTTCACCAGTCTGTCTATGTCCTCCTGAAGTCTGTTACTATCCTCCACATTGTATACTACATTTCTGAGTTTCATGTCATATGCAAACTTTGAAATTATACCCTCTATACCCAAGTTCTGATCATTAATATGTATCAAAAAGAGCAGTGGTTCTAATACTGACCCCTGGGGAACACCACTGTATACTGCCCTCCAGTCTGAAAAACCACCATTCACCACTACTCTCTGCTTTCTGTCCCTTAGCCAATTTTGTATCCATGTTGCCACTTTTATCCCATGGGCTTTAATTTTACTAACAAGTCTATTATGTGGTACTTTATCAAATGCCTTTTGAAAGTCCATATACACAACATTAACCACACTACCCACATCAACCCTCTCCGTTACTTCATCAAATAACTCAATCAAGTTAGTCAAACATGATTTTCCTTTAACAAATCCTTGCAGACTTTCATTTATTAGGCTATGCTTTTCCAAGTGCCAATTTTTTTTGTCCCCGATTATTGTCTCTAAAAGTTTCCCCACTACTAACGTTAGGCTGACTGGCCTATAATTGCTGGGTTTATCCCTCTCCCCTTTTGTGAACAGGGGTGTGATATATGCAATTCTCCAGTCGTCTGGCACTGTCTCCATATCTAAGGAGGATTGGAAGATTGTGGCCAGAGCCTCAGCAATTATAGATTGCCACTCTTTTTTCCCTCAGTAACCTAGGATGCATCCCATCTGGACCAGGTGACTTTTCTACTTTGAGTACTACCAATCTTTTAAGTACCTCCTCTTTATCTACTTTTATCCTATCCAATATCACTACTGCCTCCTCCTTTACTGCTACAATGGCAGCATCCTGTTCTCTAGTGAAGACAGATGCAAAATATTCATTTAGTGCCTCAGCCATGCCTTCTGCCTCCACAAAAAGATCCCCTTTTTTATCCCTAATCGGTCTCACTCTTTCTTTCTTTAACTACCCTTTTACTATTTATATGTTTATAAAAGACTTTTGGGTTCCTTTTCGGTTAGCCGCTAATCTATTCTCATACTCTCTCGTTGCCCCTCTTATTTCCTTTTTAAGATTTGTGTATTTTCTGCATTCAGCCTGGTTCTCTACTATATTATGCACCTTACATTCATCATAAGCCTTCTTTTCTGTTTCGTTTTAATCTCTAAATCATTGGCCATCCAAGGAGCTCTAGCTTTGAATGCCCTTCCTTTCCCCCTTGTGGGGATGTGTCTACTCTGTACCCAAACCAACTCCTCCTTGAAGGCCTCCCATTGTTTAATTACTGTTTTGCCTACCAATTTTTGATTCCAATCCACCTGGGTGAGGTCCCTTTTTAACTCACTGAAATGAGCCCTCCTCCAGTTAAGTATTTTCACAATTGGTTGTTCATTGTCCTTTTTGATAACTATTCTAAACCTAATGATATTATGATCACTGTTCCCCAAATGTTCCCTCGCTGAAACATGCTCCAGCTGACCCACTTCATTCCCCAGAACCAGATCCAGCACTGTTTCCTTTCTGATTGGGCTAGAAACACACTGTTCCAGAAAGTTCTCTTGTACACAATACAAGAATTCCTCCCCCTCTTTGCCCTTTACACTGTTACTGTCCCACTCTATATTGGGATAATTGAAGTTCCCCCATTATCACTACTCCATTGTTCTAGCATCTTTCTGTAATTTGCTTGCAAATTTGCTCCTCTATCTCCTTCGCACTATTTGGTGGCCTATAGTATACACCCTATAGTGTAATAGCTCCTCTATTGTTCCTTAATTCTAACCAAATAGATTTTTTCTTTGACCTCTCAACCACATCATCCCTTTCCAGTGCTATAATAGTTTCTTTGATCAATACGGCCACCCCTCCCACCCCCTAGTTTCTTTCCTTCCCTATCTTTCTGGAATATCTTGTAGCCAGGAATATTAAGCACCTAATTCTCCCTTTCTTTGAGCCAGGTCTCTGATATTGCCACTGTATCATAGTCCGACTTGAGCCTGCAGCTCACCAACCTTATTTACCACACTACTGGCATTTACGCACATGCACTCCAAACTAATCTTAGTCTGCCTCGCATTTGGCCTCTGTCTGATCCCTCTTATTTCTGAACTCTACTCTCGTGCTATTTGTCCCTCCCAGTCCTCTGTGCATCTTGCTTCTCCTCTCTAATGTTTCATCCTGGTGCCCATCCCCCCCCACCAAATTAGTTTAAACCCTCTCCCACAGCACTAGTTAACCTCCCCACGAGGGCATTGGTCCCAGCTCTGTTGACATGCAACCTGTTCATCTTAAACAGATCCCTCCTGCCTCAGAACTGGTCCCAATACCCCAGGAATCTGAAGCTCTCCATCCTGCACCATTTCTCCAACCATGCATTTACCTGTCTTTTGGGGCTAATTGGATAGCTCTTTCAAAGAGCCAGCCGAGGCGTGATGGGGCGATTGGCCTCCTCCTATACGGTCCCTGCAATGATACTATGATACTGTGATTATCCTATTTCTGTACTCACTAGCGCATGGTGCTGGGAGTAATCCAGAGATTACTACCTTTTTGAGGTCCTGCTTTTTAACTTCCTTCCCAGCTCCTGAAACTCTGACTGCAGGACCTCAACCCTTTTTCTTCCTGCGTCATTGGTTCCCACATGGACCATAACTTCTGGCTGTTCCCCTTCCCTCCTCAAAATGTTCTGCACCCTCTCAGTGATGTCCTTTACCCTGGCATCAGGGAGGCAACACTCCATGCGGGACTCACGTCGGCTGTTGCAGCAATGCCTTTTATCCCCCTGACTATCAAATCACCTACGACAACTGCATTTCTTTTGCCCCCATGTGCAGCTTAGTCTCCCACGGTGCCGTGAAAGTACTAAGCATTCTTCAGCAGCTGAGTTAGCTGATGCTAACAAAAAGTGAGTGAAGGGCCAAGTAAATAAATCGAAGGCAATGGGATTGCAGTGGCAACATAAATAGGATGGCATAAATGATGGTGCACAATTTGTACTTAACAGAAAAATACACTCTGTCTAAACTTTCACCAGAATAAAAGCTTTCATAGCATTCAGAAAGTATATACTGTAATCAGAGATGCTGCATCAGTTAATTCTGAGTGATCCAGAATTTAATGAAGCAGTTAGGTGAGGTAGTCAATGCCAACTCCAGATATCAATCAGTTAGAGACACCCTGCTGAAATCAGTGAATCATCACATCTCGTATCTGGTTCCTGTACAGCCAGAAGAAGCTACTAATCTGTCATTTGTGTCTTGTGATAGACAAGCAGGAAAAGCTGTGGGTCCAACAGGCAAAAGGAAATGAATCCTAATATCAGTTTGTGACATACAGGAAAGAGACCGTGCATTCTTCTAGCTTTAAGAATATGACATGTGCAAAGACCTCAGGCATCAATAGCTAAGGAAATGGGAGATAACGCTGATGATTCTGACAGAGGGCAGTGATAGTAACATAGAGTAATTGGAAAGTGATAATGTAAGCACTTTGGAATATGGTACACATGCAAACAATGTTTGGGTAACAATAGCCCTAGGAATAAGACATGACAGTGATGGTTATGAGAATGAATGGAAATAATGCACAGGAGAATGTATGAAAAACAAAGAAAATCTATTGGCCCTTGACACATTCATACAATACAATTCCTATTGTGCTGTAAATTTTACAATGTGAAGTGACAACTTGTAAAATGCCAGTTTGTTTATTGGTGATTACTACAGCAACACTCCATTTTTTAAGAAATAAATTAATGGTAATGTACAAAATCTTTTTAGACTATGGAATGTTATCAAATTGTTAAAATCTATTTGGCTAATTGAACAATTAGCATTAGATGACTGGTAGTTTAAATCAATTTTTAAAAATTGGATTTATATGATGGTTTGTGAATTGTGTCACAGGTGAAGCTACCAAATTTGTGTTTTTTCCCAAATTACTTTCAAATTTCATTGCACGGTGCAAAAAATTGTGCCATGCTTGGAACACATTGGTTTAGATTTTTTTCTGTGGATAATCAGATGATAAGTGATAGAGTAGTGATAGTTACTTTATGAATAAAGCAAATAGGTATGAAGAACTACACTGGGGTTAAATTCTTCTTTTAACACAAGGTGGGAGAATGCCTGTTATTCTCAGAGATTGATGCCTGTTTTTCTCGATAAATAATAATCCACCAATAAAGTTACGTGATTTCTGAAAATGTGAACTTGTTAGTGGCTAGTTACCTATGGAGAAAACATTCTCCTGTGTTTTTGTTAAAAGCGCGATTTTATCCCCTAGGTTGACTGCTAACAATGCATCAAATTTTATTTCAGCAGTCAGCAAACCATCAGAATTATGATCTTAATAACAATTGTATACCATTTTTAGCTAGATGAGGTAGTTACTTATCTAAAACGCATTCAAAATAATTAACATGAGGATATAAATTCCTCTGGCCACTTTGTGTAGAGACATTGTAAATGCGTTTATGAAGATTTTCTCCATTCAGCATTGTAAACTTTTATTTCACTAGAAATACCAAATGGAGGAAATCATAGAAAATATAGTAATGATATTGCCATGCATGGTGACCAGTTAATTTAGAACCATAAAAGTTTATAGCGCAGAAGAAGGCCAT
Organism: Heptranchias perlo; assembly: GCF_035084215.1. Classification (NCBI taxonomy): domain Eukaryota; kingdom Metazoa; phylum Chordata; class Chondrichthyes; order Hexanchiformes; family Hexanchidae; genus Heptranchias; species Heptranchias perlo. The sequence continues at coordinate 53,656,636 of NC_090326.1, read as the reverse complement.
TCGAACCATCATGTCTGTGCTGGCTCTTTGTTAGAACAATCAAAAACTAATTCTATTGCCCGATGCTCTCTGTATAGCCCTGCATCTCTGTCTGCTTTAAATATTCATCCAATTTTCCCTTAAATTATTCAGTGGTATCTGCTTCAACCACTCCTTATGGAAAAGTATTCCATGCTCCAACAACTAGCAGCATAAAGAAATTTCTCCTAACTTCTCTATTCACTCTCAATCAGATTTTTTAATTGATGGCCCCTCGTCACTAGTTCTCCAACCAGAGAAAATAGTCTTTCCCTATTCAGTCTATTTAAATCCTTCATAATTTTAAGAACTTCAATTAAATCTCCTCTTAGCCTTTTCTGCTCCATTGGAAATAGTCCCAGTATCTCAACTGTCTCCTTAATAATATAGGGCGTCATTTTAGCACCCGCCAGCGGGTGCGTTCCTGGCGGGGGGGGGGGCTCCGAAAATCGGAGATTCCCGGCGCGGGACCGGAGCCCGCCCCGAACCCACGCACTTCCGGGTTCCCCGCTGACGTGCTGGCGTGCGCGCACAGACCCTGCTGGTGGAAATCCCGCAGGCAATTAAAGCCAGCGGGGTTCCACTTGACAGTATTTATTTTGCTATTTCAGGTCACTAACTGACCTGATTAAGGGATTATGTGAGGAGGGGTGGGATTTTAGAGCAACCTGGAACTGTTTCTCACACTGGGGGAAACACTCCCAGCTCGAATGGACGTGTTGCAGCCATCAGCCTGTGGCAGCTGCAAAGGTCGATTTGACGGGTTGGGGGGTGGGGTGGGGGGAGACCCTCACTCATTGCAGGAGGCCACTCTGTCACTTGGGACACAGTTTGGCCTCCACCACCCTCCTCCTGACAGTCAAAGTCACCAACTTGCACACTTACCCCGGGGTCCAGAGACATGTACCTACCTTGCGGACCCCCTCAGATGTACATCTTCCGGATGGGGGCCGCCGTAGCTGCAGTCATGACCTCCTCGGAGGGCGAACAGCATTACCAGCCTCGCCATCTACGCCATCCACCTCTGACACGTGGAATTCCACAACAGAGTGCTGTGACACATCCACCTGTGCAGCAGGAGGGAGGGCTGCCGCAGAGAGAGATGCGTCGCAGAGGGCACTACCCTCGCCACAGGGTCCACAGACCGAGGCTCAGCCTCCTGGACCTCTCTGAGCAGCAGTGCACACGGAGGCTCAGAGTCACTCGACAGGTAGTCGTGGACATCTGCAGCCTCTTTCATGCCGAGCTGCTCCTGGTTGGCCCGAGTACCATCTTCTTACCTGTCGCTGTCAAAGTCACCACTGCCCTCGACACCTTCTCCTCCACATCCTTCCAGGGTGCAACCGGGGACATCGCCAATGTGTCTCAGTCGTCTGCGCAGAAGAGCCCTGCAAATACACCTACACCCACTCTGCAGTGACACAATGGGTGGCATCAATTGTGGGTCCTCATAGTGATCCTCAGGAGAGGGCATTATTGCACAAACCAGACAGGATTTGCGAAGACATGGCAGTAGTGGTGCCAATATAATATGTAATGTGAGTTGGTCAGAAATTCAATATAAGTAACACCCATGTCAAACCCTCAAACACCCTTGTGCATCCCCTTTATGCTCACGACACGTTTGCCTTACGCTGCCTACTGCACATATGTGATGCATGCCCTGTGGCTGCAGCACAGGTAGTGGCAGGTTGAGTGAGGCTGGCCGTGAAAGAGATGCACGAGAGGGTGAGTATGAGAGACAGCCTTGAGATTGTATGAGGATTGGGTTGAGTGGTAGTGGCGGGATGAGTACTGGCGAGGTGAGTAGGTGCAGGTAAGATGAGGATGAGGTTTGAGTGGGTATGAGGGGTGATGTGACAGAGTTGTGTTGGCAGTGCTGAAGGAGATGTGGGATGGGGGCGGTTATGTCGCAGACGGAGTGTAGGGGAAAGACCACGTATACTACTTTGGCTGACCTACTGAGGTCATTGGACCGCCTCCTGCACTGTATGTAGGTGGGCGATATGTTGGTTGCGCTGGTGACCTCCTCTGCCACCTCGAGCCAGGCCTTCCTGGTGGCAGAGGCAGGCCGCTTCCTCCCTCCCGCCGGGGGTAAGATCTCTGTCCTCCCCCTCCTCCTCACCCCATGTATTGATACCTGGAGTGAGGCATCATTGAACTGGGAGCAGCCTTTCCCCTGGGCTGCTCCATGCTGTAATTGTTGCTATTTGCTGCAGCATCAGTCAGTGGAGGACTGCCCCTTTAAATAGAGCTCCTCCAGCTGACAGATCTTACTGCGCATGCGCAGTCCGCCCAACGCGCAGATCAACAGTGGGGAACCCGGAGGAGAAGGTTAGTGGATTGGATGCTACAATCGCGCGGGAAGCTGACTAATTTCACTGGGCGCGTTACCCACACGCCCGATAGCCCCCCCGCCGAGAACCCGCAGCCCTGCTAACATCGAGCCCATAGTTTCCCATCCTGATATCATCCTGATGAATCTACACAGTATGCTGTCTATGGCTTTGGTGTCCTTTCTATAATGGAACAGTGTCTTGATTTTGTTATTTTTATTATTTGTTTTGTTCTCATGGAGGGTTCTGTAGTTAGATGAAACAAGGTGAAATGTGATTGCATCTGGTACTGTGTACGTTCACTTGCTGCCAGTATAATAAAGCAGCTTGACAATTACTAGTGTTTCAGTCCACCTTCGGAAAGATAGGAGAAGCGCAGGTGAGATGATGTGTGAAAGACATATGGGGCCTCGATTTTAACCCACTCCCCCCGCCCATTGGTGGACGGGAGAGGTTCGATGGGGGGCGGGGGGTGGACACGATGGTTAAAGTATCAGGATCGGGCAATACGACTCAATTCCCGCCGAATTAAATTTTAAAGTGCAGGTCCTGGATGAGGCTTCTGTAAAAGGCAGGCAAGAGCCTAAATAACATATTAGAGTCTCGGCCTGAAATACATAAGAACATAAGAACATAAGAAATAGGAGCAGGAGTAGGCCAATCGGCCCCTCGAGCCTGCTCTGCCATTCAATAAGATCATGGCTGATCTGATCCTAACCTCAAATCTAAATTCATGTCCAATTTCCTGCCCGTAACCCCTAATTCCCTTTACTTCTAGGAAACTGTTTATAAATCATCGGCACTGCGACAAATTTAATGGTATGTGAGGGAGTGGCCTGACATGCAGGATTCCCTGCAGCTGATCCGAGGCAGGAGCTGCCGTCTGGTAAGTGGTTCTTTTTAGCTCCCAGGAGTGCTCCCCCCACCAGGCCCCTCAATGAAGCCTTCGTACTCACCCCAGCCCTCTTGATCGCCTCACCCGCCCCCACCCGATTGCCACCCGCAGCTCCCTTCCCAGTACCAGGGACTGTCCCCACGGGTCCCCGGCTGTGGCATCCTGCCACTGGTACCCCCTCCCGCCCGCTGGCCAGGCTGTTCATTTAGCTGGTTGCCGAGCCGGAGGCGGCTCAACTAAATGTTAACGAGGCCCTGCTGTTAAGATCGGCAGGGCCTCCGTGTCCCCGGCCTTGCTGGATTCTTCAGCTGTTTTCAGCCTCCACCACACCCTCCCGGGCTCCCCGACAATATGGGGGCCATGATATTCAGTTCAGACCACAAGAGGCTCCTATTGTTATACCCATAGCTTATGGCATTGTATAATTAGCTATTGAGCATATGGGCTCATTCCTGAATGAGCCTAAGGGAGTGATCAGCACCGCTGCCCTGAGAGAGTATCTAAGAGACACTTGAGCCTTGTAGCTACACACAAAATTGCACACACAACTCTAACTTTGATGTAACTATTGCTTTGTACAAATTTATCATGACTTCTTTACTCTCATACTCCATGCTGTCTTACAGACCCCAAAATGTCATTGGCCTTTTTTATGGCATTAGTTACTTGGACTTTCACTTTCAGGGAATTATGGGTAGAAATTCATCCTGGGCAATAGGGCTTAACAGGTGGTATATCGGTCGCCCGTTATATGCCCCAGCCGATATACGCCGTGCCCAATATACGCCTCGCCTGTTATACACCCTGCCCGTTATTCAGTTCTGTTGAAGGCAATGGGGTTGAATATCGGACAGGGTGTATATCGGACAGAGAGTATATTGGATGGGAGATATGATACTGCCCGTTTAGCACTACAGCCCAAGACCAATTTCTGCTCCTGGTATTTGAACTCCTAAATCTTTCCTGAACCTTGTCATTCAACACAAACAATGAATGGGACTATACGTTCAATGCCTTCATTGAATGTATAGTCCCATTCATTGTTTGTGTTCCCACTACATCTTTTATATTTTTCAAAAGTTTCAGTGTTGTTTTAATCTCTATTTATTCATGGTATATGATCTCTGATGCACCTTTTTGTTTTACATGAATATCTTTATTCAATCCATTTTATATTTGAAGATCTTCCACTGCTGATCCATTGAGCTGTTTGCTAACTTTTCTGTTCAGTTCATTTGGCTTCAGGCAGGTGTCCTTGTTGCCTGCTCAGAAAATGCCAGGGAGCAGGACATCGGTGGGTAAGCCTCCTGGCCGATTTGAACAGCTCGCCTGCCTGTTTTCCGCTGGGCGAGCAGAGTTAAAATCACCTCTTAGTATACTGAAAATTTTCAACAAGTGCCAGTTTAGCTCAGTTGGTAGCATTTTTTGCCTCTGAAACAGAGCGGTGTGAATTTGAATGCTGTTCTTCGATTTAAACACAGAATCCAAACTGATCATGCAGTATTGAGGGCGAACTACATTGTTAGAGGTGTTGTTCTTTTGATGAAATAATCAGCAGAGACCCTATCTGCCTGCTTAGGTGGAGATGAAAGGTTACATGACATGATAGGGATAACTTTATGAAACTGCTCCAGGCAGGTTTTGGACAGTAATTAACTACAGAGGCTGGTTCATTTCTCATTCTAACATTAGTTTAACCAATTGCTCTATATCACATAAGAACATACGAACATAAGAAATAGGAGCAGGAGTAGGCCATATGGCCCCTCGAGCCTGCTCTGCCATTCAATAAGATCATGGCTGATCTTCAACCTCAATTCCACTTTCCCGCCTGATCCCCATATCCCTTGATTCCCCTAGAGTCCAAAACATCTCAGCCTTAAACATAATTAACGAATCAACATCCATAGCCCTCTGGGGCAGAGAATTCCAAAGATTCACAACCTTCTGAGTGAAGAAATTCCTCCCCATCTCAGTCTTAAATGGCCGACCCCTTATCCTGAGACTATGCCCCCTAGTTCTAGACTCTCCAGCCAGGGGAAACAGCCTCTCAGCATCTATCCTGTCAAGCCCCCCTCAGAATCTTATATGTTTCAATGAGATCACCTCTCATTCTTCTAAACTCCAGAGAATATAGGCTCATTCTACTCAATCTCGCCTCATAGGACAACCCTCTCATCCCAGGAATCAATCTAGTGAACCTTTGTTGCACCACCTCTAAGGCAAGTATATCCTTCCTTAGATTAGGAGACCAAAACTGCACGCAGTACTCCAGGTTAAGGTCTCACCAAAGCCCTGTACAATTGTAATAATACTTCCTTACCCTTGTACTCCAACCCCCTTACAATAAAGGCCAACATGCCATTTGCCTTCCTAATTGCTTGTTGCACCTGCCTGCTAACTTTTTGTATTTCTTGTACGAGGATACCCAGATCTCTCTGAACACCAACATTTAATGGTTTCTCACCATTTTAAAAAATATTCTGTTTTTCTATTCTTCCTATCAAAATGAATGACCTCACATTTTCCCACATTATACTCCATCTGCCACCTTGCCCACTCACTTAACCTGTCTTTATCCCTTTGCAGACTCTTTGTTTCCTCCTCACAGCTTACATTCCCACCTAACTTAGTATCGTCAGCGAACTTGGATACATTAGTCTCAGTCCCTTTATCTAAGTCATTAATATAGCACTGATCCTTGTGGCACTCCACTAGTTACAGCCTATATGAGTCTTTTATGTGACTTAGTGAAGACTATAACAACTAGCTATGAGGCAGAATGAACCAAATATCAAACAGAGATTCTTATTTTTGGTCTTTCTTTTGGCAGTCAAGGTGAACGTCATCTATGTTGACCGGAAGTCACCGGTTAACGGTTTTGGCTTAGTACACAGAGGAAGAGTCAATTCTCTCTTAATTCTCAATTCGCTTTATTAACGTTATTAGATCATGTACATACCGCTTATACGTCTGGTTAGATATAGGCATGTAGTTTACAGCAGGTTATACAGGTTTATACTCAAACTAGGATTTAAACGCACACCCACTAGGTTTCTCCAAGTAATATTCCCCGAGTATTAGGCTTTAAACGCACACCCACTAGGTTTCTCCAAGTAATACTCCCCGAGTATTAGGCTTTAAACGCACACCCACTAGGTTTTCCTGACAACACTCCCAGAGTGGTCCCAGAATAGAAAGGATATTATATTACCCGGAAAGGAGAGACGCTGCTGGCCAGGCAATTCTCCTTCTTACTCCCGACGTCGTCTCCACGTCCTCGACGCAGTCTTTACGTCCCTGACGTAAGGTATTCACTTCCACGAGGGTTAGTCTCCCAGAGTCTCCTTCACAAACAAAGACACACCAACAAAAACACACACACACACACACTCTCTCTCTCTCTTGCTCACAAACAAACAAAGACACACACTGAGACCAAACCAGCAACTCTTCAGTTTTTATTCCCCAAGTCTGTCTTTTCGAACGATGCTGTCTTCTCCGGTTGGCTCAAAGTTGCTGGAGTGACCGATGTCATCCCCTGATTGGCTCTGTTCCAAGGGCTCAGGTAGCATCACCGTTTCTTTGTCTCTGTAAGAAGCGGAACGAATTCAAACCGGTTCTGGCCAGTTCAGACCAGTGACTGAACTCCAGGTCACCTCAGTTCAAAAGGTCAGTGTCTTTGTTAGCACTTCGAATTCAGCTCAGCAGTCTTCTGCAGCCTCTGGCCAACATCTCCCCCCTTTTGATCCAAAGATGCCTATCTTAGGATCATTATCCTCCCTTTCTAGGTACCACTCCTGAGGCCGTCATTGTCCCCCAGTGAGTATGTTACATCCGCGATTTCATATGTTTATAGAAAAAACAATATAAATGGTTATATAAACAATACAAAGAGGAAGCGTATAAAATATGCTTCACACACTATCCTTATGTTGATAATTGCTTCTTCTGTTTCATTATAGCACTAACACTCAATTGTTGCAAAATTTCATTTTTCCACCTTCTAAGCTGATATACATTGAATATGACAAGTATTAATGCACATAAAATCACAATTACAGCAGCATGTGATAAAATCCTGACCCATGGATGTATTTGAACATTAGATCCCCAATTCCAAAACTTATTCCAGAACCCGGGGTCCCGTAGCAGTTCATCTGCTTTATCAACATGCGTTTTAATTATTTTAGTGTGTTTAGTCCATTGATGAATTATCTCATTAGCTTCCTCCGCTATTTGCATCCAATCTGCAGTCAGGTGCGGAATGGGTGGTAGTTCGGTAGGAACATATTTCCGCAGATCTTGGTCTATATCGGTACGTTGGACTGTGAGGTTTTCGTTTATTACCATCCTCATTATTGGCTTAGGCAGAACATGTCCACCGACAACCAGGTCTGATGGCCATTAACAACCATTGTTAATGGCCACATTGTGTCCTTCCAGAGGGCACTGTTTCCATCCTTTTTTATAGCTCATAGCCGCTGTGGCTATGTAATAAGTTTGTCCCACAAGGGCGTATTGTAAAAAGGACTGGTTGTTAACTGGCAAAATGGACAATGAACAATTTTCATAAGTACTGAACCCACAATTAGTAATCTCGTTATCTCTTCTGGACAGGCCCAGTGATTCCCTCCTTGGTGACACTTTGACAAATCTACCCCTTTCTCAGCACCATCCATTACAATAGCATGAGATGGTGGATTGCTCAAAGAGATCCAAGTACCCTCATGATACTTGCCCACGTTATGAACTCTTTTTAACGGATAGGTCAAATTGCCTCCGTGCCGGGGAATATGAAACACCACCCCAACGTAATTTTTCTGGTATGAGTCACTACCCCAGTCAATATTTACATAGGTGTGGTGCCAGTGGACCATAATTGTACCTCGACCGTCGCTCCCCGATGGTCGCTCCATAAATGGACCCACAAATTGATTAATAATATTTCCCTCTGGGATTACTGATAATGTCACCTCTAGAACTGTGTTACATGAAAACCGTACTCCCGCTCCCTCCGGTATACCCAAAGTCTTTCCTACACACGCTAACCCATTCACTCCCGTATAATACAAATTTAAATCCCCTCTTTTCCCTTTGTTGGTTCGGATTGTCTTATTCTGCAGAGCAAAGTTGTCCCTGGTCTCGGGATATCCTTCCATCGCCGACACTGCTTCAGGCACGTTCATTCATCGTGACGACTCCGAGGCAGGTTCAACCACAGTTCTGATGATGATCAATCCGATAGCAACAAAATGCATCATCCCCTTCATTCTAGGCTGGACCTGGAATAAACAAGCGTAATTTCTGCTCTTATGTACAGTTTCTTTTAGGTACTATCATAAGTCCAGTCTCTCCATATACTGAGCCAGACCATCCAAATCCTGTTCCCAATTTGTTTCAGATTCTAACCGTCCGTTTCTTCGAACCCACTTACTCCCCCTTTTTGTTTTATGTTCCTTTCGTTTTGTTCCTGGATTCGCCTCTGCATGCGAACGGACAGTGTCAAATTTGTGTTCAATCACCTTCTCTTGGACCTGTAACTGGTCCAGTTCTTGATCTCCCTGACCTTCAGAATTCAGAACATCGTTAGCATCGAGCAGCACATGCCAATGATGATTATCTTGTTTTTCTCCTACCAACTTTAGCTGATTAATGTGGTACCAGCCATTCTTATCTGGTGCCATTAATATCCTGTATACAGATGGGCTAGCTTTGTCTACTATCTCATAGGGACCGGCAAACTTTGGACTCAAGAATGAGGTGGGCTGGTATATTCTAATCATTACTCTCTGTCCAGGGCTCAACTCTATCGGGTTGGCTTTTGCATCGAAATAAGCCTTGCTTTGCTGTTTCTTCTTTCCCTGTCGGTGAGCGGCTACATAATTTGCTTCTTTTACTGTTTCTACTAGCTGTTGTACCCATTTTTCTGATATAATGTGGTCTACCTCGGGTTCAGACAAATCCAAACCTACCAACCCCTCCATTCCCCTCATGTCCCTTCCTGTCATGAGTTTATAAGGAGTGTAGCCGGTTGATGAAGCCACGGTATTCCTGACTATCATCAGCACAAAGGGCAGAGCCACTTGCCAGGTTGTCTTGTGCTGCTGCACCATTTTGGCTATCATGTTTTTCAATGTCCGATTCATTCTTTCCACAATTCCACCAAACTGTGGTCTATAGGGTATGTGAAATCTCTGTCTAACCCCAAAAAGGGTCATAACATCTTGCATTACTTGGGCTGTAAAATGTGTTCCCTGATCCGATTCTATACTTCGGGGTAAACCCCAACGGGTAAACACCTTTTCTAATAGAATTTTCGCAGTAACTTTGGCTGTGTTTGTTCTGGTCGGAAAAGCTTCCACCCATTTAGTGAAGGTATCCACTATTACTAGAATGTACTTGTACCCTCCTGGAGTGGGAGGAAGGGGTCCTATATAGTCTATCTGTAAATTAGTCCAAGGCCCTTCTACTGGTCTAGTATGTCGGAGGGCCCCTTTCTTAACATTTCTATCGGGGTTGTGTTGTGCACAGATCAAACAATTCTTGACATAGTGTTCCACGTCACCTGTCATTCCAGGCCACCAACACACCTCCTTTATCCTATCCAGGGTGCTCTCCGTCCCTTTATGTCCCCATAAGTCATGGTACCAGTGGATTATTTGGTTTCGTCCCCCCTCTGGCACCACAAATTTTCCTTCACATAAAACCACTCCATCTTGAATATAGACCCCCTTATGCCTTTTGTATGTGTCTGACTCTGCTCCTTCTATTAGTTTTTTTAATTCTCCGTCTTTCTTTTGCTTCTCCGTTAAATCCATTATTTTGACCTGCTTCTCTTTCTGGCCCCCGATTTCCCCAATCGGTGGCTGCCATTCCTGTCCACTTACAGCACCTCGTTTAGCTAGCTCATCAGCTTTTCTGTTCCCTTCGGGAGATAGTTTTGAATGAGCTTTCACTTTTGTGACCCCATATCCTTTCCCCTGTGCTTCTTCAAAAATGTACCGTAATAGCGGGGCTGACGGAAGGGGTCGTCCATCCGCTGAGACAAAGCCTCTCGCTTCCCATAGGGGCAAATGTTCTGTGAGGCTATTACAGACATACATGCTATCAGAATATATGACTGATCTGGGCAGAAAATATTCCGGGTGACCAACCACATATGCGACGGCTGCTAGTTCTGCTGCCTGCGCACTCATAGTGTTAGGTAATTTCAGAGCCGCTCTAAATCTTTCCTGTCCGTGGTCATCCTCCATGTATATCCCACAGCCAGTTCTCCTTTCCCCATCCTGTACTGATGAAGAGCCATCCACAAAAATGTTAAAAGAGGGTTCTTCCTTTCCCGTTTCCTTTGTCTTTCTGCTTTCAGGCCCCGTCTTACCCCCTCCTTTTTGTTTTGATACAAATGGGCCCTTGGGGTCATTTGCTATCATCAATTGACACTCATGTTTTTCTCCCTGATAAACTAAGTTGTCTGCTAACATAGTGGTGGTTTTTACCCCCTTTACGGTTATATTTCTCCCTTGCAGCAACAATGTCCATCTAGCAATTCTATTTTGGCTAACTGAACCATCCTTAATCCTTCCATCTAACAGTAGCTGTACTGGGGTGTGTTCTGTTAATATTGTAAGTGGATTTAGTCCCACTATATAAGTAAAATGCTGCACTGCCCAAAAGACAGCTAGCAAGTGTCTTTTGCATACCGTATACCCCTGCTCTACTGGTGAGAGCATACGTGAGGCGTACGCGACTGGTCGTAATTTCCCGTGTGTCTCCTGTAATAGAACTGCCGAGAGGGTGGTGTCTGTGGTAGCCACCTCCAATGCAAACGGTTCCGTTGGATTTGAGGTTTTTAAAGCAGGCGCAACAGCTAGTGCTTGCTTTAGATCAGTCATGGCCTGGCTGTGTTCTGTTTTCCACTCCCAGGCCACATTCTTTTTTAATAATTCCATCAGCGGGGCCGCCTTTGTGGCGAATCCATCAATATGGTCCCTGCAATATCCCACCAACCCTAAGAAGGACCTTAACCCTTTCACATCCCGCGGAACAGGGAGTCTGCCAACCGTCTCTACCCTTCGCTTGTCAATGTCCCTTTGTCCCGGCGTCAAAATCATTCCCAAGTAAGTAACTTTTTGTTTCATGATCTGCGCTTTTTTAGGGTTAATCTTTAATCCCAAGTCATGTAACAACTGCAGTAATTCACTTAGCAGTTGATAATGTTCTTTCTTGGTTTCAGTTTGTAGGAGTAAGTCATCTACATACTGCACTAGACATTCAGGCCTTGAGAATCCTTTTAACCCTTCCCTCAGTCGTTGGTGAAATATGGACGGGGAATTGTGAAACCCCTGCGGCAGGGCGGTCCATGTATATTGCTGTCCTTGGAAAGTAAATGCAAATTTATATTGACATTCTTTCTCCAGTGGAATAGACCAAAAACCGTTACTTATGTCCAAAACCGTAAACCACTGCGCATCCTCATTTTGTCGGACTACTGTCTCTGGGCTAGTTGCTACTGTAGGGGCTGTTAACGGGGTGACTTTATTTAATTCTCTGTAATCTATCGTTAGTCGCCAGCTATCGTCTGGTTTCCTTACTGGCCAAATAGGTGCGTTATTAGTAGAAGCTATTGGTCTCAATATCCCTTGCTGCAGCAGACTCTGTATCACCTTCTCTATCTCTTCTTCTGCTTGCTTTGGAAAACCATACTGCTTCTGTGGTTTGGGATCTGGACCTTGTATGCACACACTCCCGGTCATTTTCCCACAATCATGTTTATGTCGGGCAAATACTATTGAGTTTTGTACAATAATCTGTTGTACTTCACGATCGTTACTCATTCCTCCTGGTTCTATCCACATTTCCCCGATCGTGCATATCCTATCCTGATATTCCCCCACTGGGACGACTGTGTGATTTATACTGCCCATGCCCAAAGGCATTTGCCAAATCATACAATTAACAGGGTCGAAGCAGAATCCTGCTTTGGCCATATAGTCACTCCCTAATATATGTTCTTGTTCTCTGGGTAATTTAATAAGAACCACTGAATGCTCTATCACTATGTCTCCCACACCGACTTCCAATGGTACACTCACATATCCCACTTGTGAATGCCCTGTGAATCCACTGAGAATAATTTTGTTTTGAATTTTCCAATCTGAGTGGTGTTAACGGTGATTCGAGATCCCCCTGTGTCCCAAAGAAATGTAAGAGGGCGGCCTCCGACCCTACCATTCACTAGGGGTCTCCCCATGTCATCCAACCGTGCGTCACACACCCATAACGGAGAGGCCTGAGACCGTCATTGCAGTTCGGGGTACAACCCAGAACTCGGTGATATTTCTATCGTATCACACTGAGGACTTGGTCTATTCGGCCCTTCCATGGGTCGGCTCTGATTCCTTCCCCGACCTGCATTCTCTTGTCTTGGGTTCGGGCAGTCCCTTGCGAAGTGTCCCTCTTGGCCACAGTTATAGCATTTGGACACCTCGCCTTGAGTTCTCCCCGTTTCTGAGAAGTTTCCTTTGCCTCTACCTCTTCCCACTGTCTGATAAGCTGGAGGGGTCCCCCTTAGTAGGTCATAGAGTCATAGAGTCATACAGCACGGATAGAGGCCCTTCGGCCCATCGTGTCCGCGCCGGCCATCAGCCCTGTCTACTCTAATCCCATATTCCAGCATTTGGTCCGTAGCCTTGTATGCTATGGCATTTCAAGTGCTCATCCAAATGCTTCTTGAATGTTGTGAGGGTTCCTGCCTCCACAACCCTTTCAGACAGTGAGTTCCAGACTCCAACCACCCTCTGGGTGAAAAAGTTCTTTCTCAAATCCCCTCTAAACCTCCCGCCTTTTACCTTGAATCTATGGCCCCTTGTTATAGAACCCTCAACGAAGGGAAAAAGCTCCTTAGTATCCATCCTATCTGTCCCCTCCCTTCATTTCTCCAAATTATCACCTGATCTTTAACAGGCATTGCTCTGTCCCCGGATGCCTTGGATCGTTTGGGTATTTCCCTTTCCCATACTCTAACCATCTTCCTAATTATCCAGGGTTCCGTATGTGTGTCATCAGCTGGGTCAAACTGATCTAGTGCCTTCCTCGACTCCTCAGTGCCATGCGACACTAGTGTTCTCAGCCATCGGTTCCTAACCTCCCGCTGTAAATTATCCCTGTCTAAGTCTGTACCATAGACCCCCTGAAACACCGCCCAAATGCGAGCCGAAAATACAGTGGGGTGTTCGCCTTTCCTTTGATAGCATCTCATCAGCGCCTCCACTGGATCCCCTCTGTTATCGCCCATGACAGATAATACCTGGTCCTTTAAGGTTTCATTTGTGCCTCTACCAAGTTTTTGTTCCTCCGGTAGGGCGGAGTGTATATGTGGGTGTAGGCACATTAGGATTAATTTCCTTTCCTCAGCATCATCTAAGCCGTGTATCGCTCTCTGTTGCCTGACCGCTAGGAACAACTCCCTAGGATCATCCCCAGGCGCACACGTTCCAATATCTTTCGCAATAACCCTCAGTTCCTGTACCCCAAGTGGGGTGGAATATGTCATATCCTGACCATCTTCCCCCATCTGTGCTCTAGTAGTTACCGGGGGGCCATTGGAGCAGACGGTTTTTTCTGCTCTGGAGCATATGCTGGCGGTGGGTCCCCTAGTGGAGGTTCCCTATCACCGCTGCTGTATCTATCCGCCTCGTCTGCTAAATCATCCCAATCTACATCCCCTAAACCACTTTCTTCACCTCTCCCGGGTGCAAAAGCACACAATATGCCTCTCTGTGCGGCTAGCTGATCTTGCAGCCTCCCTATCACTTTCTGACACGTTGTGTGATCGCCAGTACTACTCCTCTTCTCCTGAGCTGCTCTGTGAATCACATTCATAGCAGTTTTTAAATCAGTACATTGTTGTTTCCATCTCTCCACCTCAGCTTTAGCTGCTTGGGCTTCTCCCTCTCTCTTATTCTTTTCATTAGTCAATTTTTCGCACTGTAACTGATATTGGTTCATGTGCATCAAATCTGCACTTCTCTGTCCCTGTAGATCAGTTACCTTCTCACTAAGGCGGGCTATCTCCTCACGGAGTTTTTTATTCTCTTCCCCTAATTCGTCTTGGATTTTCTGAGTCTCTTCTCTCTCTCTCCGAGCCTGCTGTCGGCATTCTATCCATTCCTCAAGTAAACATCCGATCACTACGGACTTTTGTATCTTTTTAAATTTCCTATCTGACATCTTTGCGCAATTTTCCAAAGGACCTCCCCAACAGGCGTTCCCTTGTCTCCACTGTGACCCGCATAATCCCCGTATTGCGGCCACTTCCCTATTACGTATTTTTGAAGGAGTCCCTTCCAATCAAAACAGTCCAAGACCCCAGGGCTTGGTGATTTCCCTTTATTCGTCATCTTACATTATTAACTATGAATTAAACAAACTCCTGTTCTCTGTATACTTTGCCAAATTCGGTTCGCCTCGAGGCTCCCACTGACGCAACGGAGAGATTTATCCTCGAGCCCACCCAGGGACGCCAAATATGTTGACCGGAAGTCACCGGTTAACGATTTTGGCTTAGTACACAGAGGAAGAGTCAATTCTCTCTTAATTCTCAATTCGCTTTATTAACGTTATTAGATCATGTACATACCGCTTATACGTCTGGTTAGATATAGGCATGTAGTTTACAGCAGGTTATACAGGTTTATACTCAAACTAGGATTTAAACGCACACCCACTAGGTTTCTCTATTAATACTCCCCGAGTATTAGGCTTTAAACACACACCCACTAGGTTTTCCTGACAACACTCCCAGAGTGGTCCCAGAATAGAAAGGATATTATATTACCCGGAAAGGAGAGACGCTGCTGGCCAGGCAATTCTCCCTCTTACTCCCGACGTCGTCTCCACGTCCTCGACGCAGTCTTTACGTCCCTGACGTAAGGTATTCACTTCCACGAGGGTTAGTCTCCCAGAGTCTCCTTCACAAACAAAGACACACCAACAAAAACACACACACACACTCTCTCTCTCTTGCTCACAAACAAACAAAGACACACACTGAGACCAAACCAGCAACTCTTCAGTTTTTATTCCCCAAGTCTGTCTTTTCGAACGATGCTGTCTTCTCCGGTTGGCTCAAAGTTGCTGGAGTGACTGATGTCATCCCCTGATTGGCTCTGTTCCAAGGGCTCAGGTAGCATCACCGTTTCTTTGTCTCTCTAAGAAGCGGAACAAATTCAAACCAGTTCTGGCCAGTTCAGACCAGTGACTGAACTCCAGGTCACCTCAGTTCAAAAGGTCAGTGTCTTTGTTAGCACTTCGAATTCAGCTCAGCAGTCTTCTGCAGCCTCTGGCCAACATCTAATATTAGATTTTCAGTGACACGTGCCCAAGTTCCCGATCTGTACTCCCAGTGGGCAAGTCACCTTGGGCGAAATGCACTTTCAGAAAATGTCCCTGATTTCCCAGTGTCCTCAACAAACTCCCCGAGACAAATGAACTTATCATTCATCTCAGAGGCCTCAAAAATCCATGGCTGTTCAAGCATACTCCCATTGTAACTTTGGCAGGAGCCCGTTGGAATGGCCAGAAACTAGGCTGTGACCCAGCGTCTCTGGGGATTCTGCATGACCTGTTGGGGATGGAACCTCCATCCTGCCCCAAGCATTGCCATAGGCGTGGGAGGGGATGGCTCCTTGGCTGGAGAGTCCCTACACCTGGAGGTCCCACTCCTCGCTTTTTCGGAGGGATCCATTCTATGATTAGTGGAGTTAATCAGGTGTGCATCGCTGACCAGGGTTGGAAGTGTAGCCCACCTGGGAGTCCAGGCTGGGATCAAGATCTGGACGCCCAAAGAAAAAGTTTCCTTTTTGTAAAAAATAAACTTGTACATTGGCCCACTTATAAAAGGAACCATTCGTGGCCGCAATATTGGGCCATAATTTGCTGTCAAAGTAATGGTGAGGCTAATGGCGCTCACCGTTATTTATGCTCAAATGGTAAAGCAACTTCAGGTGAGGGGCAGATGCGCGGTTAAAGTTGCTGTCTGAGTTGCACCGCTCCACCATTAGCTTTGCAAAAATAGCATCTCGCTGTCTGCCTCACCATTGAATAGTGTGAAGTTGCTGTATTTGCACGGTAGATACGAACTAAATTCATCAAAGAAAGTTTAAGTCTCGTCCATTTCAGTCCAAGTACCTTTTTAATGATAAGTGTTAATTATTACCAGTCAACCTCTCTGGCACTGAAAATTAACTGTTACAAGTGTGGAGTCTCATTCCTTCAGGTTTTAATTGTTGTTGGAGATTTTAAAAATATAAAAGTTAAAACTTTTAATTTTTTTTCTTTTCTTTTCTGCCTTTCTTTTTCTCTCTCTTAATCCAATCTTTCTGTCCCTCTCTTTATTTCTCTTTCTGTTCATGATTTGACATTGAATTCACCCACTCTCATTCACACTTCCTTCTCAGTCCTTGCACTGTTTATTTCAGAATCAAATGTAAGGAATCTTACAACACCAGGTTATAGTCCAACAGTTTTATTTGAAAATCACAAGCTTTCGAAGGCTTCCTCCTTCGTCAGGTGAGTGTGGGATTCCATGAAAGGTACTGCATATATAGTCAGAGAACAACGCCTGGTGATTACAGATAATCTTTCCAACTGCCCATTATCAAGGCAATCAAAGGAGTTGAATAGTGTCCAGATGCCTGGTTTCCCTCGCAGAGACAGAAAGCAAAAGTAAGAAAAAACATTAAAACAATTTAAAATTGACATTTTAAAATTCTCTGAAAACAATTCACAACCGAAAGAAATGAGACGCCACACTTCTAATTGTTCACTTCCTGGGCAAGAGAGGTTGATTGGCAGTCATTAACAATTATCACGTAGTTAAAAGGGTAGTTACGCTATTAATTACTAGACGCAACTTTCTGTGGTGAGTTTAATGGGCAATTAATGTGCAAATGCAGCAACTTCATAAAACTCACAAGGTGGTTAAGGGCGAGATGCCATTTTTGCAAAGCTGATGGCGGAGCGGCGCAAATCAGTCAGCTACTTGTGGCGATACACCCTGTGAATTGTGAATGTTCTTTGCTACAAGTTGCTGGCTGATTTGCGCATTAGTAACAGCGTGCGTCGTTCAGATGCCATTATTTCTTCAGCAAAATTTGGTCCAAAGCTTTAGCTTGCTGAGGTAGAATTAAACCAGTATAGAACCAATATATTTTTTCTTTGTTTTTGCTTATCCAAGGTCAATGCCATCCAATATTATATCAAATAGACTGCATTCAGGCTATTCAGCACACCAAATGTAAAGCTATTCAGTCACACATCAGGAAATTATATATTAACATTCCTTGCCACAGAATGGACTAAATACATTTTCCATGAACCATTAACATCAATTAATGCAACTCTTGTGAAATCTGGTACAATTTTTTTCTCAGGTGATTATCAGATGTAATGAAGAGTGCACTAAAGCCAGAATGCTGGGCTTGAAAACCTATTAGCTATTCATCCTGGCATAAATGCAAGGATCCCCCATTCTGACCTATGGTGCTGACCTGGCCAAAGTTTGTGGAAGTAAAGGGAGGTCACACCATTTGCATAACCTGGACACACGTATGTGTCACTAGAGGTGCACCATGGGTGCCTGCCTATCCAAGGAGACCACAAACATGGTGGAATGTGCCCAGGGCTGAGAAGAGGGTATTTCCGGAGACACATGCTCGTATTGTCCCATTGGATCACGCCCCCCTTTATAAGGAGGCTAAAATCTCCTCTGGACTTTTGTTTCCTCTTCAGGAGTCTAGAACACAACCCAGACTTGGACCCCCAGGTGGGTCCCATATCTCCCATTCAGTGAGATATATGTCAGCTCTCATCCGTCATATCGACTCATCAATGCTACGCCAGGGACGAGGAAACTTCCAGCTCCCAGCTGTACCCCTCTTTCGCTGTTATCTGTTTTTTGGGCATTTGGAGGGATATTTGCCAACCATCCATGTTCAGAGTGGACAACTCTTTCTTTTGACCCTTATGCACTCTGATTCTGTAGTGGTTCCTGCAGTAGTGTTTCTGGGTCTATTTGACTCCACCTCCACAAAGTTTATAATTTGCCGCATTCGTGCATATGTGAACATGAGGGCCTGGAGTTTCCGCTCGGGGTGCAGTCGGGAAAATGCGCCCGGAACGCCCTGGACTCTGCGCCAGTTTTGCTGAGGTGAAGTTATGCTCAAGTTTCTGCTCAAACTCATTTACATAAGCCTGAAGGTAAAATCTCCAATAAATCAGCACAATCGAGCAGCACAATCAAACGTAATCGAATATTGACTGGAACATGGTCAATGGGGCCTCAAGATTACTGAATTAAACTAATTTAAACTGAAAATGTGTCCAAGTAATTGCTGCAGGTCAATTAGTGGTTTCAATTGCCCGCTGGTCACTGGTCTTTTGTACCAAGGGCAGTTCAATTGACTGAATTTGAATTTATTTAAACTGAATTTAAAGTAATCATAGCATCGGTGTGAGAAATAGGCCTGAGTGAGGCTTCAATTGACTGTTGGTCACTGCGGCTGCAGATCATTCATGATGGATTCATGTGACCACTCAGTGCCTGTGCGCCCGGATTTCTGGCCACAATGTGATGAACACTCCCGAACGGGCGCAATCGGCGGAAACACGCCATGGCATCCTGGAGGGCATGGCCAACATTGTGGGCAGGGACAGCTTCGGGCGAATTAACTTTTGAACCACGGTAAAAGATCACAGAAACTCGGCGTAAGTGGTTGTGGGTTTAACTCGCTTACGTTTTAAATTCTGCAATCGTTAGCGCTATGTTGGTCGATTCCACCCAGATTGTGCTGATCTCTGGGCAGAAAACATACAGAAACTTGAGGCCCAACAATGGTAGATGAAGCAGGTCATTATGTTGCTGGTAAACAGCATGGACAGGATTGGCAGTTTGTGCCCCATGCGTAGGAGATTAGATAAGGAGAGAGCGAATAATAGCATCGACATGGAGAGATGTTTTAAGGAGCCATGGAAAAAAAGTGGAGGTGTCCTAAAAGCATCCTGGAGTGTTTGACATGATCGCAACCAGGAAACCAAGAATATTGAGGTCATTACAACCTAAGGAGGCATATAGGAACAGGAGTAGGCCATTCAGCCCCTTGTGCCTGCTCCGCCATTTGATAAAATCATGGCTGATCTGTGATCTAACTCCATATACTCGCCTTTGGCCCATATCCCTTAATACCTCTGATTGCCAAAAAGCTATCTATCTCCGATTTAAATTTAGCAATTGAGCTAGTATCAATTGCCGTTTGCGGAAGAGAGTTCCAAACTTCTACCACCCTTTGTGTGTAGAAATGTTTTCTAATCTCGCTCCCGTTCAGGAGTGTTCATGGTCTGGCTCTAATTTTTAGACTGTGCCCCCTACTCCTAGAATCCCCAACCAGCGGAAATAGTTTCTCTCTATCCACCCGATCCGTTCCCCTTAATATCTTATAAACTTCGATCAGATCACCCCTTAACCTTCTAAACTCTAGACAATACAACCCCAATTTGTGTAATTATCCTCAGGTTGCTAAACAACTTAAGTAGCAGCAAGGAAAACAGACTGCAATAAGTAGGAGAGCTGTATCTTTTGCAGCAGAAAAGGCAAGTAGCAGATAGCCAAGAAATATAAGTCAGCGGCTGCCACAATTATACTAAGGGGGAAAGCAATGGTGGAGCAGAAGCAAGATTATAGCTCTAAATGTGGATTTCTTTCCAACTTGTTCTGAATTAAAATGCACTGTCTGAATCAAGTAAATTTATTTTGTAAAATCTCTCCACATAGGGGTTGCATCAGATTCAATTCAAGTCCAAACTGAATGCAGTCCCTAAAATAAATGGGGTGCGAGTTTGGTTCAACGACTTTTTGGATATTGCCCCATAGATAGGTTAGCTTATCAGATTGATATGGTGAAGGATTCAAATCCTTCAGTAGCATCAGGGAGCTAGTGCAGAAGCTTTTTGTCACAAGGCCATGGGAAATCGCTGATATTTCAAAACAAAATCAGTAAAATGGTAAGTGTAGAAACTACATACAAAAATACAATGGCCAGATGGTTCAGCTGTATACAAGTGAAGTGAGTCAATAAAGCCAAGGCAGATCTTGCTAGAAAAATAATGGCGTGTTAATGTGTAAAGTGAAAATCGGTCAGCAAGTTCAGGGGATTAAGAGATACGCCGTGAGTTGTAAATTTCCGGAACTTGCTGGTCGATTTACTCCACTCCGCTGTTTGCTTTGCACAAATGGCATCTCGGCCTTAGCTTCGCTGTTATTTTTAAGAACTTGCTGGATTTGCACATTAATTGCCCATTAAACTCGCCACAGAAAGTTAAGTCTAGTAATTCATAGTGTAAGTACCTTTTTAATGACATGGTAATTGTTAATGCAATGCCAATCAACCTCTCTAGCCCAGAAATTGAACTATTTAAACTATGGAGTCTCATTCCTTCAGGTGGTAAATTGTTCATAGAGATTTTAAAAATGACAAATTTTTAATTTTAATTTTTTTTTTACTTTTCCTTTCTGTCTCTTTTTTTTCTCATTTTCTTAATCCAATCTTTATTTCCCTCTCTCTATTTCTCTTTCTGTACCTGATTTGACTCTAATCCACCCTCCTTCTCAGTCGTTCCTCTGTTTCTTTCACAATCCTTAAATCTCATTGATTAAGGAAATACACTGTTGTCCCTGCTGTTCATTGAGGTCTCCGATGTCCTGTTGCCCTTGCCATGCTATTATAAGCTCACACTTCCAGCAAGTTAAGGTGCAAAAACTTTTTGAGCTGAGGGTGTGCAGGATAAAGTCTAACTAACCTAATGCTTCGCTCCAGCAAGATCTGGCCCGTTGCCTTAAAATTAACATCACTCGAATCGATTGGACAAAACAATGACTGCAGAAGACTTTAATCTATCCCTTTTTTAATCATAGCTTGTTTGATGTAGATGTAAAAGCAGAGATGAGAAGTGTAAAGATGCATGACACCTAAATTGGTGTGCACCTAGAATCAGATTCTGAAGAAGATCAGACTTCAAGGGACGTCTAGGAAACACTGGTAAAGAAGGAATGGAAGACAATGTGTCAGGCCAGCTCCCGAGACTGAGGATCTGATCAACCCGAGGTCTTAAGTGCCACTCTCCAAATTAAGGATGCATTACTGTCGTTCATTCCTTGCATAACCAGTGTCAGCTTCGTTAATTAAATTAATCTTGAATTGATAATGGAAAATTTATCGTTCTCTCCGTAATCAGTAGTCCCTATGGGTTGAACTTATGCTAAGGAATGGATAGAAGTAACCTTTTTATCCTACAATAGCTCACGCTTATGCATTGCTTTTTGCCTAGTTTTTCGATTAAACTTTTACTTATTTCACCTCTGAAGATGGATTTTATTGGATGTTCTGAAATACAGACATCTGCAATTATAATGTATTATTTCTTTGATTCCGGTGTGTGCATGATTGTTACAGATTCTTATACATATTCAAGAACCAGAACAATGAAGGACCCAATAATAGTCTACAAAATGCCTATGACCATTGCTATAACACATAATAGTACTGAGGTTATTACTGACTTCTTTGGCAAAATGGAAAACATTGCACTGGTATAAGTGTCTCAACAAATGAGGAGACAGCTTGTGACTTTGAACCTTTCTTGAACTCAGAATGTAATGTGAATATTATTCGGGCCTGACTTAATTTCTCTCTAAGTAAGCAAAGTAAGACTGTACCTATTACAATTGCCAACCCCCCCAAGATTGTCCTGGGGCTCGATTTTGGGATCGTGTTTCCGGCGGGTTCCCAGCGGGGTGGCCCCGAAAATCCCGATCTCCGGTCACGTGACCGGATCGCGACAAAATCCCGGCCACTTCCGGGTACCGCGCTGATGTGCGGGGCTGCGCGTGCAAGCCCCGCTGGTGGGAATCCCGCAGGCAATTAAAGCCAGCGGGGTTCCACTTGAGAGTACTTACCTTGCTCGTTGTGGTCAGTTAATGAGCTGAAGCAGCTGTCAAAAGAGGAAGTGTGGGATTTTCGGTTCAAGGCAGTGAGTTTCCCACACTGGGGGAAACAGTCCCTCCTCAACCAGGTGTGTTGCAGCCTGTGGCAGGTGCCAAGGTGCGCTCCACGGGGGAGAGCCCTCACCCACGCAGGAGGCCACCGCGTCACATAGGGCAACCCCTGCCCTCCACCACCCCCCGCCAAGCCAGAGGACAGACCGACACGAAACCGCAGCCCCAGTCCGAGGAACCACCCACCTACCCTGCACAACCCCTCAGACTAACACCTGCCAGATGGGTGGTGTGTGGACACCCTCGGAGGACGAAGAGCATGACCAGCCCCAGCAGCCTCGCAGTCCACGCCGTCCGCCGCAGAGACGTGGATCCCCCCAACACGGTGTTGTTGCACGCCCACCTGCACAGCAGGAGGGAGGGCTACCGCAGAGAGAGACGCATCGCAGAGGGCACTACCCTCGCCACAGGGTCCACAGACCGAGGCGCAGCTGCCCGGACCTCTCCGAGCAGCAGTGCACAGGGAGGCGCAGATTCGCTCGACATGTAGTCGCGGAGATCTGCAGCCTCTTTCATGCCGAGCTGCTCCTGGCTGGCCCCAGCACCAACTGCTTACCTGTCGCTGTCAAAGTCACCACTGCCCTCCACACCTTCTCCTCCGCATCCTTCCAGGGTGCAGCCGGCTACACCGCCGATGTCTCTCAGTCGTCTGCGCGGACGAGCCCTGCAAATACACCTGCACCTACTCTGCAGTAACACGATGGGTGGCATCAGTGGTGGGTCCTCATAGTGATACCCAGGAGCGGCCATTATTGGACACAACGGACAGGATTCGTGGAGACATGGCAGTGGTGGTGTCAATATAATGTGTGCTGTTTGTTGCTCTGAAATTCAATATAGGTAACACCCATGACAAACCCTCAGACACCCTTGTGCACCCCCTTCATGCTGACGACACGTTTGCCTTACGCTGCCTACTGCACATATGTGATGCATGCCCTGTGGCTGCAGCACAGGTGGTGGCAGGTTGAGTGAGGCTGGCCGTGAGGGAGATGCACGGGAGGGTGAGTATGGGATGGAGCAATGAGATTGTATGAGGATTGGGTTGCGTGTTAGTGGCAGGATGAGTACTGGCGAGGTGAGTAGGTGGAGGTAAGATGAGGATGGGGTTTGAGTGGATATGAAGGGTGATGTGACAGAATAGTGTTGGCGGTGCCGAAGGAGATGTGGGGTGGGGGCAGTTTTGTGGCAGACGGAGTGTAGGGGAAAGACTTCATGTTCTCACTGCGGCTGACCTACTGCGGTCATTGCAGCACCTCCTGCACTGTATGCAGGTGGGCCATATGTTGGTGCCGCAGGTGACCCCCTCTGCCACCTCGAGCCAGGCCTTCTTGGTGGCAGAGGCAGGCCGCTTCCTCCCGCCCGCCGGGGGGAAGATCTGTGTCCTCCCCGTCCTCCTCACCCCATCTGATGATACCTGGGGTGAGGCATCATTAAACTGGGAGCAGCCTTCCCCCTGGGCTGCTCCATGCTGCAATTTGTTCCATTGGTTGCAGCATCTGTCAGTGGAGGACTGCCCCTTTAACTAGAGAGCCTCCAGCTGACAGATCGTACTGCGCATGCGCAGCCCGACCGACGCGCAGGCCAGCGCCGTGGACCCCGGAGGAGCAGGTAATTGATTCCTATTAGTGGGTTGCCTGCTACGATCGCGTGGGCAACCCACTAATTTCGCCGAGCGTGTTGACCACGCTCCCGGAGGACCACCCGCTGGGAACCCGCAGGCCTGCTAAATTCGAGCCCCTGGAGTCTCCAGGAATTAACGATGAATCTCCTGGACATTGCTGCGAGCAACCCAGAAGAAAAATCATAGGGGCTTTAAAAACAATTGTATGCTTTTTTTTACATTTTCTTTGAACACTTTCATTTATTAGTTATAAAAATATAGGAGATGGGAAAAATGGCATCTTGACTGGGTGGGAAAGTTGGAGGCGGGATAAAACCTCTCGGAATATGTCCAACCAGAAATGGCAACTTAGAATCATAGAATCATCGAATCATAGAAGTTACAACATGGAAACCGGCCCTTCGGCCCAACATGTCCATGTCGCCCAGTTTATACCACTAAGCTAGTCTCAATTGCCTGCACTTGGCCCATATCCCTCTATACCCATCTTACCCATGTAACTGTCCAAATGCTTTTTAAAAGACAAAATTGTACCCGCCTCTACAACTGCCTCTGGCAGCTCGTTCCAGACACTCACCACCCTTTGAGTGAAAAAATTGCCCCTCTGGACCCTTTTGTATCTCTCCCCTCTCACCTTAAATCTGTGCCCCCTCGTTATAGACTCCCCTACCTTTGGGAAAAGATTTTGACTATCGACCTTATCTATGCCCCTCATTATTTTATAGACTTCTATAAGATCACCCCTTAACCTCCTACTCTCCAGGGAAAAAAGTCCCAGTCTGTCTAACCTCTCCCTGTAAGTCAAACCATCAAGTCCCGGTAGCATCCTAGTAAATCTTTTCTGCACTCTTTCTAGTTTAATAATATCCTTTCTATAATAGGGTGACCAGAACTGTACACAGTACTCCAAGTGTGGCCTCACCAATGCCCTGTACAACTTCAACAAGACATCCCAACTCCTGCATTCAATGTTCTGACCAATGAAACCAAGCATGCTGAATGCCTTCTTCACCACCCTATCCACCTGTGACTCCACTTTCAAGGAGCTATGAATCTGTACTCCCAGATCTCTTTGTTCTATAACTCTCCCCAACGCCCTACCATTAACGGAGTAGGTCCTGGCCCGATTCGATCTACCAAAATGCATCACCTCACATTTATCTAAATTAAACTCCATCTGCCATTCATCGGCCCACTGGCCCAATTTATCAAGATCCCGTTGCAATCCTAGATAACCTTCTTCACTGTCCACAATGCCACCAATCTTGGTGTCATCTGCAAACTTACTAACCATGCCTCCTAAATTCTCATCCAAATCATTAATATAAATAACAAATAACAGCGGACCCAGCACCGATCCCTGAGGCACACCGCTGGACACAGGCATCCAGTTTGAAAAACAACCCTCTACAACCACCCTCTGTCTTCTGTCGTCAAGCCAATTTTGTATCCAATTGGCTACCTCACCTTGGATCCCATGAGATTTAACCTTATGTAACAACCTACCATGCGGTACCTTGTCAAATGCTTTGCTGAAGTCCATGTAGACCACGTCTACTGCACAGCCCTCATCTATCTTCTTTTTAGTAACAAACCTGAGAAAAGACAATCCTGATCCAGTCTGCAAAAAGAAAACTGACAAATTATGGTCAGCAATGGCAGATGGGGGGAGAAAAGAGAGATAAGATCTTGTGTTCTGAAAATAAACACAAAACACCAAGCAATGGGAAATGAAATAATCTTTATTTGCAATTTGTATTTATTTCTACTGCTCCAACACACTTCACAGACTAACTTTTCATGTGAGAAATAAGATTGTATTGTTGATTATGTGCTGCAGCCATTACTCTTGCTTTCTTGGTTGATATTTTATCTTTAAAAAGGAGCTAAAACTAAATAATAAATCCTCCCGGGCTGAGTGATAACCTTGTTTATCAACAGCTGAGTTCAGGCTATAAACTGGAGGCATCCAATTTAGAACTTTTTTTTTTAAAAAAAGATACAGCTGTCACTCTGTTATGCAGCCTTATTATTAGAACTTGTAAGGTACACATTGCAGTCACTTCTTCTGATGTAAAGGTAAGTCTTGTTTCTATTACTATCTGCCTTATTAATACACTTTATAGAATTAAAATAAACTTTATTGATTGGCAACAAGGTAGGTACACTTCAAAACGCTGCTGAAGGTTAAGGGGTGATTTGATTGAGATTTTTAGGATTTTGAAAGGGTAAATAAAGAGAACTTTTTTTCTGCTGGTGGAGGATTCTATATGACAAGGTGATATAACCTTAAAATCAGAGCCAGGCCATTCAGGAGCAAAGTTAGGAAACACTTCTTCACACAAAGGGTGCTAGAAGTGTGGAATTCTTTCCCACAAAAAGCAGTTGATGCTAGCTCAATTAATAACTTTAAATCTGAGATTGATAGATAGCTAGCCAAGGGTATTACGGGATATGGAGTCAAGGTGAGTAAATGGAGTTAGGCTACAGATCAGCCATGATCTCGTTGAATGGTGGAACAGGCTCGAGGGGTTGAATGGCCTACTCCCTGTTCCTATGTTCCTAAAATACACCAAAAATGTTACAAAAATCAAGCTTTCCTGGAGTGGGTGAATGTCCCTAGGCCCCTATAGAAAACAATTTGTTGCACCACCAGTGTTTATTCCCCCTTCAAAGAAATTCAAAATCCACCACTGGAAACATTGCACTTTTGTGTACTTTAGCTATAATACAAAAGATGGTTAATTGAGCATTGCTGCAACATAAGTCATGAAAATTTCATGTCCCAAGACTGAGGATCTGATCAACCCGCGGTTTTAAGTGCCACTCTCCAAATTAAGGTTGTATTACTGTTGTTCATTCTTTGTATAGCCAGTGTCAGCTTCATTAATTAAATTAATCTTGAATTGACAAAGGAACGTTTATTGCTCTCTCTTGTAACTAATTATTTTTATATGTCATACATGAGGCCATTGGCTTTCAGTTTTCACAGAAAAACAAATTGAATTGTGTAATGTGATCCCAAAACACAAATGAAAATCATGAACTCCAATGTAATAGAAAGAAATTTAACTTATTCACTTCCTTTGAAGCAATGGCCTAAGTTTAATGCTTTTTTTTCAGTTGCCAGCTTTTATGTGGCTGTGTCAGCTTTTCCAGAGGTGTTTGTCAGCTTTTCCATATTTTGTTGGATGGCAAGTATGCAGAGGCTCAGCGCTTAACAAGACCCACCAGAAACTGCTGGAGAACTGGCGTGTCACCGCCTAATTCATAGCACTTCCACCACATTCGTGCTGTAACTCCGGGAGGAGTCTGGATTTTAGGCCTCTGTGTTTCTGCCAAGAACACAACAGCAATAGCATTCTGTATCAGTCCAAAATATCTGTGCAGAATACCAGCAGCAAAGCTTTACACATCACTTCTCCCATCTGTAGATTGCTTTCTCAGACAGAGCTATCTAAATGTGAGTTAACCTGCATGTTGGTGAGACAGGGTTTTTGCAGCATACATGGGAAAAATGGAATTACCCGTCAGTACCCCAAGACATTTTCCAGGGGACTTATGCTCTGAGTTAATTTTGTAGGACATTTGTCCTTGCTACAGTTGCTCCTTACTGTACTGTACTGTTGCACCATCTAAAATACAGAATAGCAGAGATCTGTCAAGTGTATTACAAGGCAATGAAGAAAGGTTCAATTGATGTCATAAACTATGAGTCAATGCTTGAGCAGTTTATCAATGTCATCAGGACTCTGAGATGTGTAACTACCCCGGTATATGCATGTTTTTTTTTCCTCTCTGTCTAATATATATGAGTAGCATGCAGTTTTCAGTATGTTATTAGGCAATAAAACATAATCATTTTTAAACAATACTGTTCTGAAAGAATGAGAATGTAACATATTCTGACTGAAGCAAAGAAACTGAACGTAACCTTTTTAACTGACCTACTGCCTTCAATAAGTGCATTGTTTACCATGCCAAGACGAAACGAGTGTTAAAATTGGCGCATAGCGCCCAATTTTCAGGCGTTACACGGCCTCCTAAGGCTTCAAAATGGCAGGCAGGAAGAGTGCGCATAATTCCGACCGGAAGTGTGCTGCTTGCCATATTGGGAAAGGACAAACAAGAAGCGTCCTTTACCCACGCTTGAATCAGGTCATAGGCCATTTGCAAAAAAGGGGCCTAATGCCTACTTCAGATCCCTGCTGCAACATTGGTTTGCCCTGAGGCATCAGAGAAAACCAACTGTAAACATTGCATAAGCAAAAAAAGGTAAGTACTTTTTTTTTATTCGTTCATGGGATGTGGGCGTCGCTGGCAAGGCCAGCATTTATTGCCCATCCCTAATTGCCCTTGAGAAGGTGGTGGCGAGCCGCCTTCTTGAACCGCTGCAGTCCGTGTGGTGAAGGTTCTCCCACAGTACTGTTAGGAAGGGAGTTCCAGGATTTTGACCCAGCGACGATGAAGGAACGGCGATATATTTCCAAGTCGGGATGTTGTGTGACTTGGAGGGGAACGTGCAGGTGGTGTTGTTCCCATGTGCCTGCTGCTCTTGTCCTTATAGGTGATAGAGGTCGCAAGTTTGGGAGGTGCTGTCGAAGAAGCCTTGGCGAGGTGCTGCAGTGCATCCTGTGGATGGTACACACTGCAGCCACAGTGCGCCAGTGGTGAAGGGAGTGAATGTTTACAGTGAAGGATGGGTTGCCAATCAAATGGGCTGCTTTGTCCTGGATGGTGTCGAGCTTCTTGAGTGTTGTTGGAGCTGCACTCATCCAGGCAAGTGGAGAGTATTCCATCACATTCCTGACTTGTGCCTTGTAGATGGTGGAAAGGTTTTGGGGAGTCAGGAGGTGAGTCACTCTGCCGCAGAATACCCAGCATCTGACCTGCTCTTGTAGCCACAGTATTTATATGGCTGGTCCAGTTAAGTTTCTGGTTAATGGTGACCCCCAGGATGTTGATGTTGGGGGATTCGGCGATGGCAATGTCGTTGAATATCAAGGGGAGGTGGTTAGACTCTCTCTTGTTGGAGATGGTCATTGCCTGGCACTTGTCTGGCACGAATGTTACTTGCCACTTATCAGCCCAAGCTTGGATGTTGTCCAGTTCTTGCTGCATGCGGGCACAGATTGCTTCATTATCTGAGGGGTTGCGAATGGAACTGAGCACTGTATAATCATCAGCGAACATCCCCATTTCTGACCTTAAGATGGAGGGAAGGTCATTGATGAAGCAGCTGAAGATGGTTGGGCCTAGGACACTGCCCTGAGGAACTCCTGCAGCAATCGCCACCACTCCCGGTCCTGAGATCTCCGACCGTCGACATCCAGGCCCAGGTCCCGACTTCCGATCTCACTGTTTTCATGTGAGATTGCATTGGGGACTGATTTAGTATGATGTTTCTAATGTATTGGCTGGTTGCCTCTTTTAATTGATTTATTTCAATAGTCCCACTTAGGCAATAGTAGGAAGGTGCAATGCATTCACAGCTCATACGGAGTCAATATAGGATGTGACCTGAGTTATGATGACTGGTAATGTGCCGTCTACCATTTTATACATCAGATCTTCCACGTACAACATTCCTATTGGGTTTCATGCAAAAATTATACATGGGAAACAATGTAATATTTATACTCCAGGTTAGGCCAAGATGCTGCAATATCATGGTATTAACATTAAAGATTATTTCTTTCCAGTCATTGTAGCTGCAGTATTATTAGTGCTGTAGGATGAAGAAATGTATAACTCTCAAATGTAATCATAGTCGACAAATAAAATAAAATGTTGCTTATGACTAATCAATTTTACAAATATAATAAACCTAAAAAAAATCTATTTCCAGCATTATAATTTTCAAATGTAAGATTTCCTTAAGTGCATATATAATAAACTTTAAGTACAAATGTAATGAGCATAAGTACAATGATGATTAACACTAAACACAATCAAATGTTTAACTACGAAAAGCAATTAACGAGAACTGCAAGTGCAATAGGTGCATATGTACCAAATCTTGTTTACAAATATAAAAATAGTTTTCACATTTAATACAGCACACTTCACTTGAGACTATGTTAGTTATAATGGCTTAATAGATATCCTATGTAAACATTGGGCCAGGATTATTATTGAGCTTACATAGATGCAAATTAATTTTAATTTTGTTCCTTGCACAGAGTTTCAAAAAAATTCCGAGCAGAACTTTATTCCACTGAGAATGGGGAATTAGAGCCTAGATACTTAGCCAATTAGAAATATAGATCATCTTCAGTTGAATTAGGCACTCTGCCAATGCCAGACCAGTTAAACATTTGATCAGGAAAATCTATTTTGATATGAAAAGGGTACCAGACATTTTCATAACTTTTTTGTTTTAAATGAAGTATTTCCTGCCTACTATTAATGCCACTATCAGTAAAAAGGGGAAAAGACTTTGAAAAATCTCACATGTGGTACTTTATCAAATACCATCTTTTTAGTCAAATAAATTATATTTTCTAGATAGTTACTAGTTTAGTTACAGTCTAAGCTGCTTATAATGGATGGGGTGATTTGTTTATTAGGAGCAGCTGCCCAATTTAGCCATCGCGGCATAGTTAATATAAAAATTTAAGGGAGACTTTTAACTCACACTGTAGAAACCAAAACACGGCTATTAAAATTGAGTGGCTCTATTTGCCGTTCCATTTCCGTCCTGCTGCAGGTAATAAATACGCAGCTGTTTTTGCTAGCGGCTGATATGCTCAGCCTGGCTGAGGCAGGAGACTCATTAATATATGCTAATTGGGCTCCCATGACGTACACAAGCCCCTAATGCTATCTTAACAATGTACCTAACTGGGTGCCCACAACAGGCATAATAAAGTCTATTCGGGAAGAAACGGAGGTCCTAAAAGCTAAGTTTTAAACTCTTTTTGTGGAGCTAGGAAGACAAGGAGTGCTCCTCCGGGCCAAACAAGGAAAGTCTGGGTCTCTGCTCCCTCCAGATCCCTCTCTTCCCACCTCTGAGACCCTGCCAGAATTCCCTCCACCGCAATGTACCTAAGTGCCAATGGGCTACCTCCAGGCTGCCCGATCTTCATCTGCTGGCAGCTGACCAGCTGCCGCTTCACGCTTGCTTTGGGCAGGCAGCTGGCCGGTGGGATATAAATGAGGCAATTAATATTGGACGAGCCTTCTATGGAGATCCCGGGCAGGTCGCCCGCTGTCCCACTGGATTCCTGCATGGAAGTTAAAATTACCTCTTTAAACCTAACTGTCAGGCTTAGCTGTATATATCACATGAGCAATATCAGCTATAGTTGTAGAATAGTTGTGTGCACGCTATAGATGTAACTAATCGCATTGCTAAAGTTTAAGTTTTTATGCTAACTAGTAACTTTCACAATGGAGTCTAATTACTGGGGCCGAACAATCCTGCCAGAATTTGGGATCAGCTGTAGTACACATGGGTACGATATGTCCTTTGTTGATCTACACGTACTAAACTGCAAAATGATTCCCAATAAAAGTTCGCAACCTGTCCCTACACATACAAGTATTAGGAAAAAAGAACAACCACTGTTTTCACTGTTAGTGATTTTTTTTTACAGAGAATTAAATGGAAGGCAAAATTTGGAAATAGGACCATAGATCAGCAACGGCAAATATTTGAACAGGAGATGGAAAAGTGCAAAGCAAATATAAACCAGTAAAGAGAAAGGAATATATTGAAGACTAGGGGGGTGAATTTGGATCTCGTTACACCCGTTTTCCAGGCAGAAAACAGGTGCAAAGGCATTTAATTTAGGGGGCCAAACTCCCCCGCCCAAACAGCGGTGAAAACACATCTGAAGCCATATTAGTTTGGGCGCTGTAGAGGCACCCCTGACGACAGCCTAAGACAGGCGTTAGGCCCATTGAATATGTTAATAAGGGGCCTAACGCCTGTTCTAGGAGGCAAACTGGAAATTGGTTTAACCTTAGTACAGCAGGCATCTACGTGCAGCCTAACCAGTGGTCCTTGAAGGATGCCACCACCAAAAACATAAGGTTTTAATAAAAGACTTCCCTGAATTTGGAGTTGGGAGGAGCAGCAGTGCTCACATTAAAAGTCCAAATCTTTGCTGCCTATATCCTAACATGCACTAAGTCCCGTTCTCCCATCACCCCTGTGCTCACTGACTTACGTTGGCTCTCGGTCCGGGAACACCTCGATTTTAAAATTCTCTTCCTTGTTTTCAAATCCCTCCTTGGCCTCACCGGTCCCTATCTCTGTAACCTCCTCCAGCCCGACAACCCTCTGCGATCTCTTCACTCCTCCAATTCTTGCCTCTTGCAAATTTTGTATGATAATTGCTCTTGTGAAGTGTCTTGGGACGTTTTACTACGTTAAAGGCACTATATAAATGCAAATTATTGTTGTTGTTACACTAGCAATCAGATGGGACAGAGTAGTTTGTTCTCAGGTCAGGGATCGAGCCATTCAATTCAACAACCAGAGTCCCGTGGACATTTTTGAAGTATATATTTGATTGGCTGCATTTGTTTGAGCAAATATTGTATTGAATTCTGAAAAATGGCAGACCACCTAATGTAGTAATGAGAGATAGGAGAGATGGTTATATACTTCCATTGCCACCACCTAGGTGATAATCTGACAGAGAGGATTCCCATACTTTATAGAAATCATCCCACGCGGACAATCCGCGGCACCATATTACCGCTCAGGTAGTGAAGATGAAAATCTACCCCATACAGTTTTAGGGTCCTCTGTTCTGATATATCTTCAAACGATTTGAATGTTATATCTGAGGCTGACTTTCTCCTAGTCCACAGTCAGTAGGATAGGGATAGGGAAAATCAGAGACCCAAGGGTAGCAAACCTCCACATAAGATTATTCAAGAAATGTGTTTTAAGGCTCAGTTTCATTTTGAGGATTAGTGCAGGAGCAGTGCCAGTGTTGCTTTAGTTATTCCAAGGAGAATAGTAAAGTCTATAAATCTGCTGTCTGTACTTAATATAGTTCATTTATCTTTTTAATACTCATTAAATTGGTGGATAGTTCACTAAAATCAGCAGTGGAATAAACAGCAGCAGTAAGGAAAACATCTTGGGAAGTATAGCCAGAGGGATAGAACACAAGTCCCAGGAGAAGTTGAGTCTGTGCAAGGCATTGTTGTGTGGTATGGAGGACTGTGTACAACTCTGGTTGTACTACAACAAGGATATCCAAGATAGATTTCATTCAGAAATTAACATTTTGGAATACAGTATTTGAGTAATTTGAGACATGACATGTGGCAAGTGGAGCATGCTTTGTAGGAAAAAGGTGACTTTGGACCCATGGTTCCCAAAGCTCTCCACCACTGCAGTTTTCCTCGTGTCATGTCTGGGTCTGTTGTAGACTCATTGATAGAGATTGATTTGCCATGATTAGTCAACAATTGCATTATCATTGTATCATGCGGCCAGCAGGGTGGTAGAAGGCAAACTAAATGGACCTTGGTTATTCTTCGTCTAGAAATTCCTATGTTGCTATGTTCATTGAAGGTAGTGCAGAAAAGGACAATCAAACTGATAACTAGCTTAAAGCATCTGAGTTATGAGGAAAGGTTGAAGAGCCTGGGATTGTTTACTCTGAGAAGGGAAGAATCAAAGGATGTAACATTCAAATATTCAATGTTCTTAAGAGTATAGATAACTTGAACTATGATAACATGTTTGGGATTGCCACAAACTCTAGAACCAAATAACAGGGACTGAAGCTTAGAAGAGGAAAGGTGCACAGACAGTTTAGGTTAAATACTTTAAACAAAGGATGGTGAACATGTAGAATGGACTGCTCAGAGAGACAGTGGAAACAGATAGTATGGAAAAAAATAAGGGAGAATTGGATAGATATTTGAGAGAATGGATGACTGAGAGGTATTAATTATTGTGACTGGCCAGATAGACAGTGTAGTATTTTCTAGTAATGTACTTTTCTCTGTTCCTATATTTGTTTTTTTTTAATTTGTTCTCGGGATGTGAGTGATGCTAGCAAGGCAGCATTTATTGCCCATCCCTAATTATTCAGGGGCATTCAGAATCAATCATATAGTGTGGACTGGATTCACATGTAAGCCAGTCTGGTTAAGGGTGGCAGGTTCCCTTCCCTGAAGGCCATTAGTGAACTAGTTGCATTTTTACAGCATGTATTTTCAATGACAAGTATTACATTGCTATTTTTATTTCATATTTCTCTTTAAATAAATGTTAGCCAACCATTTTAGATTTCAAACATTACTATAGCTGTCTTCATAAGAAATGATGATTTTTAAAAATTTAGAAATTGTATCACATTTGGTGCAATCAATCTATCATTATATTTTATCACTACTGTGATATGTTGGTTCCATTGATTCATTTTATACATTATATTCAAATAAATTATAATTATAATTTAACTTTGGGCACATAAAAAAAACATAAAAGCTGCATTGCATGCTGAATGAAATATATTGTTATTGAATTATTTTGGTTTGATAATGACATTTTTCTAAAATACATCTATATTATCTATAACATTACTGTGTTGCTATTAAACAACTAGTGGATCTTCTGTGGCATTACTCTTGGGGCAGAGGATCTGTTGTTTTATAACATTGGAGGTGTTTATTGTCATGTAGAGGATAACATTAGGGCTGTAGATTTACAGTGGATGAATAAGTCAAATTCCATTTTTATAATAAGTATTTTGGGAGTTTTCAAGGTGCTATGAGGAATTAATTCCACGGGGGTGAAATTCAACTTTAGTAGGGGCGCAAAGCGGGTGATAGTAGATCGGCTGATTTTCCTTTCCGCTGAATGAACAGCAGCTGGTTTGCAAAATGTATCAGTTGTAGGTAGATACCTGGTATTTAGCTGTACGGGAGAGGGAAATGGGTTTTAGCTGCACTGGGAAGAGATAATCTTGTGTTTTGTTGGCATTGTGGAAAATCCTGAGCTTTGGTAGCAATGGGGTATGGCTCCAAGTTTTGTTGTACTGACAGTTGGTCCCGGGGCATCACAGAACTGGGGTGGGGTATATGGAGTTTGACAGTACTGCAGTGAGGTGGCTGGAGTTTGGTAGAATGGAAGTCCTTTGATTTGACATTACTGTGGAGGGGAACTTGGGAGTGGTATGTGAGGACTGACTCACTGGTGGATTTCTGGTATCTGTCAGCAATGAGGAGCAGGGCATGGGCCTGAGAGCACGGGTTGGGGTGGGAATACCATGTCTAGTAGCACTGGTTTGTGACTTTTAAAGAATCTCTGTGAACATTGGTTCCTGAATATGTATTTCTCTGTCTGTCTGTGTCTCTCTCTCTCTCTCTCACAGGTGTAAGAAAATGTAAACATTCTGGACGCTAAATTGGGTCATGTATCGCCTGTTGTTTTGGCACTATGCGGCCTCTCGAATGTCCAAGATGGCGTCTCAGCTGGGCACGCACGTTTCCAGCGCGACATGCGCCGGACGCCATCTTGATATAGGAGTTAGCGCATACACAAATACCGAATGACGGAAGCATGTAAAGTAGGGAGAAAATGCGTGCACTCAGTGTGCAACGCTGATTTACAGTGATAGACACCACTTTGGACCTTAGCACTCAACTCAGTGCACAGTCTTAACCACGCACACCTGAACCTGTCTTAGGATGCCTGGAGGACACCCCACCAGCGCTATTTAAAGGGACCATGCAGGGTTTACAGGTTGGTTGCTGGATTATTGCTTCTGGTGCTGGTGGAATACGAAGTGTTTTTTGAAGCTCTCTATACTTACTGAGAGTTCCTAGATTACATTTGAGAGAGGTTTGGCAGGTACTGCCTTACGGCTCGGAAAGTTACAACTGTGGTTGAACAACATTCCTGGCAACCATGGGCGGTCTGCTAGGGCTCCCACTGGGCATTGAACATGACTGGGAGCGTGCAGAGGGGCAACTCACAGCAGCTCAAGCCGCGCGCAGAGGGAGGACGAGGAGGCGCAGGGCACTGAGCAGGAGGCCCTATCCAATGAGGGCCTTCCGGGACCAATTCTCTTACCTCAATGTGACCGATGAAGATTGCATCCGATGCCTGAGGTTCACCAAGAAAGCCGTGACCTAGCTCTGTCAACTGGTGCGGCCACAACTGCAGCCTCAGAGCAGGGCAAGGACAGCATTGCCTGTGGCTGTGAAGGTCACCGTGATATTGAATTTCTACGGCTCAGGATCATTTCAGGCCTCTGCTGGCGACATGTGCAACATCTCGCAGTATGCAGTGCACTGCTGCATAAGGGAGGTCACAGATGCACTGTACTAGATGAGGTACAGGTTCATCACCTTCCCTCTTGAGAGAGACAAGCAGAACAAGTAAGCACGGGGATTTGCTCACATTGCTGGCTTCCCCATGGTGCAGGGTGCCATTGACTGCAAGCACGTTGCCCTGCGTGCCCCGCCTATTAACTCGGCCGTCTTCCACTCTCAACGTGCAGCTGGCGCGCGACCACATGCATCGCATCATGGAGGTGGATGCCCGCTACCCTGGGAGCAGTCACGACGCCTTTGTCATGCAGCAGTCCAACGGGCCAGCTATCTTTCACCGGACTCGGCAAGTCAATGGCTGGCTACTGGGCGACAAGGGCTATCCCCTCATGACGTGGCTCACGACTCCGGTCAGGAATCCACGCACACGTGCACAGCAGGCCTATAATGAGAGCCACGCTGCCACATGCAACATCATGGAGCACACCATAAGCGTCCTCAAACAACGCTTCCGCTGCCTGGACCAGTCTGGAGGAGCACTGCAGTACTCCCTTGAGCGGGTGGCAGCTTCGTGGTGGTTTGCTGCACGCTGCACAACCTCGCCATCATGAGGGACCAGCCTTTGCCACCAATAATTGGAGAAGACCCTGAGCCAGAGGTGGAGGAGGATCAGACTGAGGAGGATGAGGCTGAGGAGGAGGAGGGGGAGGAGCCAGAAGAGGAAGTGGAGGAAGACACAAGTGTGTAACAGGGACCACACGCGTTGTCTGCAAGGGCTCTGCGTGCTTGCCTGATCCGTGCCCACTATCAATACCGTCAACTACATCCCCCAACTCACCAACAGTCCTACACTCCCCACCTTTCCGCTCCCACAAGACAATCAAATCGCCCTCCATTTGATTACACATTGGTTTCCCCCTCAGTTCATCGCACAAATAAAAACCACCACCAAATGCAAATTCAAAGTCACATTTATCAATGAATAAATGAAATTATGGAAACAGAAAAGAACTATTCACCCATGTGCATTCCCTTTGTGTCTGTTGTTCGTGTGCCTTTACCTATTCTAGTGCTCCTATGAGATGCATCCCCTGTGGCTGGAACATGGGTGGTGGGAGGCTGTTCACCTCCAATGGAGAAGTGTGCAGATGGCCTTGGAGGACGACCTCGAGCAGCTCTGGGTCGGGAGGGCCCAGCTTCAGACTGCACCATCTCAGCATGGGCTGCAGCAGTGTGGCTTGGCTGGCCAATAGGCAACAACAGGGGTACTGGCGGAGTGGCAGTGGTGGGAGCAGGAATGCTGTCGTCCTGAGAGAGGACAGCGGGTCCGACTGCCATGGTGCCACTCCCACTCTCCCGGGGCGGCGCCTCAGCAATCCTGGTGATCGGCTGGAGAACGAATTGCTGGATTGCTGTGATGCCCTGGAAGCCCTAATCCACAGTGGTCCCCAGAGTCATGATTGCAGCAGTCTGAGCTTCCATTGCAGAAATCTGAGCTGCAACGGTAGCTTGCAGACCTTTGATGACATCGATTTGTGCTGCAATGGAAGCCGCGACATCGGCCACCAGACGTTGCATCACGGTGGGTCACACAGGTGTGCTGATGAAGGTGACCAACCATTCCATGTTGGAAAGGATGGGCTCCAAGCTCTGCGCAAAGCCCTGTGCCAATTCAGAGCTAGTCTCCTCCATGCCCCTTGATATTGTGCGCAGGCTTTACGGCAGGCTTTCCAGCGCACCAAGCATTTGGTGGTGTACGCCCATCAGCTGTCTTCTGTAGCCTGGCTCATCAAAGTCCTCATCTGACTCCTCTGCAGCAGAACTCGTGAGCGCTTCGCCCTCCAGTGAGCTGGCACCTGCCGTATCCGTTCCCCCCGCCCTGGCTCCTGTGCACTTGTGCTCGGTGTCTCATCACATGCAGATCCCTCCTCTAAACTGGCCTCTAAATGATGCGCAGCATCATTCTCTGAGCTGATGGAAGCGAGTGACAGATCGAGTGACGGTGTGGCTTCAGTGTCCTCCTCCTCGGACAGTCTCACCACGTGTTCTTGGGATCTGCAATGACAAAGGGAAACAGGTTGAGTTGTGGTGGGGAGAGGAGCAAGTAAGACGTGCCTGCTGACAGCACCTGCAGCACATGAGTCAGAAAAATTTTTGGGAGGAGGGGGATTTGGGAAATGAGAAGGAGCAATAGATATGCAGAGACCCCCTTCATCGGGACCTCCAGCGCGGCATGTTGTCATGGCTGCAGCGACGGCCCACCCAATGATCCAAAGCACCGTCTCCTCTCTGGAGGTGAGGACCTGTAAACGTGCCTGTCCACCCTCCGGTCTCTCCTGCTCCTGGCTGTTATGCACCACCTTTTCCTACAAGACAGAGGACAGTGTGTCAGTGAACATCCTGCAAGGTGTGTGGGTGATGTGCCTATTGTGGTCGAATAACTGCCAGTGTGTGATGGTGAGTGGCCTGCAAGTGTGGTACTATGTGCGGGTGAGATGCATCATGCCAAGTGCAGCATTGCATGTGGGTGGGTGACAGGGGGTGCGATGTGTGGAGCTGTGGTGCAGTTGGTTGGATGTGCCACTTGACACTTGCATTCACTCACCTTGATCACTCGTGTCAAATCATTGAACTCCTTTCGACACTGCACCCATGTGTGTGGTGCCATGCTCCTGGTGTTCACTTCCTGCACCACAGCCTGCCAATGCCTGCGGAGCTGCAGTCTGGAGGGTTTCCTGCCACCCTGCGGGTACATGTTGGCCCTCCTTTCGTCCACCACGTGTCCACCTTTAAGAGGTGCAGGCTGTCAATGACAGGCGCTGACCATGCCCCGTTTCCGCCTTCCTCATTCTCCGTGCAGCCTCTCAGCAGCGTGGATAGCGCTGGCTGCAAGGAGATATCCTGGTAAGTAGCAGGCAGCACGAAGTTCACGTGCTGCCTGCATGGGGGTCTTTTCCGTAGGAAAATGGGCCCTATCGAATTTCTTCCCCTCTAATTCCTAACTATCAAAAAAACACAGGTGGTAATTGGAGCTTTCAAAATAACACTTGTTTGTCTTTAGTTTCATGAAACAAATTAAATTTAAGGTGAGAGGGGCATAGATTTAAGGTGAGAGGGGAGAGATACAAAAGGGTCCAGAGGGGCAATTTTTTCACTCAAAGGGTGGTGAGTGTCTGGAACGAGCTGCCAGAGGCAGTAGTAGAGGCGGGTACAATTTTGTCTTTTAAAAAGCATTTGGACAGTTACATGGGTAAGATGGGTATAGAGGGATATGGGCCAAGTGCAGGAAATTGGGACTAGCTTAGTGGTATAAACTGGGCAACATGGACATGTTGGGCCGAAGGGCCTGTTTCCATGTTGTAACTTCTATGATTCTATGATTCTATAAATAACGAAATATACTGAGGCAAATCTTGACCTTCACCGCCTGGGCAGTAATCTGGCAGAGCAGATCACCCACCCTTTCTAGAACCCACCGATTACCATTCCCTTGATTTCCCACCCAGCCGGCAACGATAAAACCTAACCCACTGTGTGTATTTCTTTTGACTGCGTTTCTCTGTGTCTGACAGCCATCAGCAATTCAAATGTTTACATTTTCCACTTATCAACGTCTTAGGTGATAATCAGGTGATTTCAATGGGGATAAAAATCAAGAGCGATGTAAAACGGGCTGTTGATTCGCTATCACCCATCTTACACTATTGCACAAAGTTAAAATCTACCCCCAGGTGTGTAATCAGTAGTCTCTCTGTTAGAAAAAAAAAGAAAAGCTCAATATAAATGTTATTTGAACAAAGATCTTTAAATATATTCTCCAACTTTTCTTCAAGTCATTTTGAAATGTTTTTGAGCAGAAACTGCTGGAATATTCCATCAGTACAACTGACGAGAATGATACTAACGCATCCTGGACAATTAGGTACACTGCACACACCCAGACTGCACTATCAAAATATCAAGTCCAAGGCCAGGCGTTTGGGAGAGGCTGGAGCCTTTAAGTGAAAACATTAATGAAAGTTACAATAGACACAAGAACATAAGAAATAGGAACAGGAGTAGGCCATACGGCCCCTCGAGCTGCTCCACCATTCAATGAGAACACGGCTGATCTTCAACCTCAACTCCACTTTCTTGCCCGATCCCCATATCCCTTGATTCCCCTATAGCCCAAAAATCTATTTATCTCAGCCATGAATATACTCAATGACTGAGCCCTCTGGGGTAGAGAATTCCAAAGATTCACAACCCTCTGAGTGAAGAAATTACTTCTTGTGGTCCTAAATGGCCGACCCCTTATCCTGAGACTATGCCCGCTAGTTCTAGACTCTCCAGCCGGGGAAACAACCTCTCAGCATCTACCCTGTCAAGCCCCCTCCAGAATCTTGTGTTTCAATAAGATTCAATTCAATTCAAGATAAAATCAGATTATTGTGAAATATGTAAATTTTTGTTTTGTTTTCATTTTGTTTAAACCATTATTTTGGGCAATGGAAAGTTCAGTTACTGAGAAAATAAGTGGTGGTAGTGGTAGAAACAGATGAAGAGCTTGTTGTTGTTGCCTTCTAGTAATCTTTCTTATCTGTTTACTGGTGCCAATTTTTGATAAACTTTGTTGATGATACTTTACTGAGGAATAGTCACAGAAACAAAAATCTACTTATGCTAATCACCAAATAAGAATAAATTCAGTCATCCAATGTCTTTCATATGACTCCAATAACCATAAATATGATCCCTGAAGAAATGTGTTAAAATATCCAGAGGCGATGTGAGTTATGAATAAAACAAAACAAAACTTAACAAACATAACCACAGCGAGTTGCAAATGCTTTACTATCAGCATGCTGTTCTTGTCATTTTCAATTTACAAATACATTTGTAAGTTGATACAAGAATTCCTACTCGACATTATGTAAAATTAAGCAAATACTGGCTTCAGGATAAGAGGAACAATGCAGGAAAGAGTTGGAGCAGTTGGAAAGCAAGCACAGAGAATCCATTCCGTACTGAACTGGAAGACTGCTGGTTTCTGGCAAGGGAAACCATGTCAGGGTCCTGTGACTTATCAGTAAAACTTTAACATATTGCCATCAGATTTCATATATTCCATGATTTATTAAATTATGAATTCAATGCATAAAGATTGTCAGCACTGAGTGTACTAGCAATGACCATCTGCTGCTTGCTGAATAAACATTTAATCAGTGTGAACAGGAGGTATTATCTGCCGAGCATTTTCAGAGTTATCAGTTTGTATTGGTACTGTACCATTCATGACATTTGGACAAACAATTATACCACTTTGATTCAGTTCAAGTTACCAAATTATTTTTATGAAAAAACTCAAC
Source organism: Heptranchias perlo (assembly GCF_035084215.1). Lineage (NCBI taxonomy): Eukaryota > Metazoa > Chordata > Chondrichthyes > Hexanchiformes > Hexanchidae > Heptranchias > Heptranchias perlo. The sequence goes on along the minus strand of NC_090326.1, from coordinate 53,615,052 downwards.
AGTATTTTCTTGTTTGTAAATAGACCAGTATAGCATGTCGATGTGCTGCAGAGTGAAAGTAAACAGGCTGATCTCAGTGAGTTTCTGATTTGAACTATCTGTAACATACAATGGCAGTTGAGCTGTGTACAGCTTTCAGGCTTGTTCAGGATACATCAAATCAGAAAATTAGTGAAGAAATCCAAATCTCAATCTCAGACTTGAAGAGCCAAGGAATGAGCATTCCAAAGGCAAGTTTGATCATCTCTACCAAAGTGTGGAGAATCAAGTAGGCCCAATACGGTGGTGACATGGTGTGAATGAGGTAGTGAGACACCAACTGGCTCCCTCACTCAACTTCCTGATTGCTACTCAATCCGTTAAAAAGTGATTTGAGGAAGCCCTGAGTAATGAAGACTCCGATTAAAAAAAGAAAGCCAACAGTTGATCATTCATATGATTGTTAGTGACTGGAACAGAACAGCATTAACAAATTATGAGATCTGATCACCTCAACACCCTTTCAGACACGGAATTATTCATGGTACAGGTTAATTCATGGTATAAGTAAAAAAGACTTACAAAAATGGGATGCTACACAAATGCTGCAGGGATTCTGCTTGTTGGCAGCACTAATTTATTTTCATTCATTATGTACTTAGTTTCAAAATAATTTCTATGTGAATAAATAAACATTTATAGTGAAATATGAGAGTATTGCTCTGATGTAGTGTGCTTGTGTTATGCTGTACCAGGATGACTCTTTAAGGAAAATTATGCAGGCCAATGCTTGCTCACCTTAGCCATCATACAGGTGTGCAGGTGTATGTTGGTTCTCTCTCAATATAAGAGAAATCCCAAGTTGCTCAGATATTATGGTATAAAATTTATAGTAAGTAGCATCTTTTAACAATATTTTTTGTAAACTAGAATCTATTAATGCAAAGTTGAGTAAGGTGTCGGGACTGTTGCATACTTACATACATAGTAACATTGTACGGTTTTGGGCGGGAGAAAACCCAATCTACTCTTTCAAACTTCTCAAGGTTCTTTCCAATGAGAATTCAAAGATTCACAACCCTCTGAGTGAAGACATTTTTCCTCATCTTGGTCCTAAATGGCCGACCCCTTATCTTGAGACTATGACCTCTAGTTCGAGACTCTCCAGCTGGTAGAATCAGCCTCTCAGCATCTACCCTGTCCAGCCGTCTAAGGATTTGATATGTTTCAATGAGATCACCTCTCATTCTTCTAAACTCCAGAGAGTACAGGCCCATTCTACTCGACCTCTCCTCATACGACAACCCTCTCATCCCAGGAATCAATCTAATGAACATTCGTTGCCCCGCCTCTAAGGCAAGTATATCCTCCCTTAGGTAAGGAGACCAAAACTGTACACAGTACTCCAGGTGTGGTCTCACCAGAGCCCCTTATAATTGCAGCAAGACCTCCTTACTCTTAGCCTTTATTGCAAGGGGTTTGGAGTATAACATACCATTTGCTTTCCTAGTTGTTTGCTGCACCTGCATGTTAACTTTCTGTGATTCATGTACAAGGACACTCAAATCCCCTTGACTACCAACATTTCTTAGTCTCTTATCTTTTTAAAAAATATTTTGCTTTTCTATTCTTCCTACCAAAGTGGATAATTTCACATTTCCGCGCATTATACTCCATCTGCCACCTTCTCGCCCACTCACTTAACCTGTCTATATCCCTTTGCAGACTCTTTGCGTCCTCCTCACAGCTTACTTTCCCACCTGGCTTTGTATCATCAGCAAACTTGGATAAATTACACTTGGTCCCTTCATCTTAGTCATTGATATATATTGTAAACAGCTGAGGCCCAAGCATTGATCCTTGTGGCACCCCACTAGTTACAACCTGCCAACCCAAAAATGACCCGTTTACTCCTACTCACTGTTTTCTGTCTGTTAACCAATCCTCAATCCATGCTAATATATTATCCCCAATCCCATAAGCCCTAATCATGTGTGACACCTTATCGAATGCCTTTTGAAAATCTAAATATACTACATCCACTGGTTCTCCCTTATCATCTATCCTGCTAGTTACATCCTCAAAAAACTCTAATAGATTTGTCAAACACGATTTCCTTTTCATAAAACCGTGTTGACTCAGCCTAATCATATTATGATTTTCTCAGTGCCATGTTACCACGTCCTTAATTATCGATTCTAGCATTTTCCCTACTACTGACGTCAGGCTAACTGGCCTATAGTTCCTTGTTTTCTCTCTCCCTCCTTTCTTGAATTGCAGGGTTACATTTGCTACCTTCCAATCCACGGGGACCATTGTAAAATCTAGGGAATTCTGGAAGATCAAAACCAATGCATCCACTATCTTTGCAGCCACCTCTTTTAAAACCCTAGGACGTAGGCCATGAGGTCCCGGGGATTTGTTGGCTTTTAGTCCCATTAATTTCTTTAGTAATTTTTCTTTACTAATCCTAATTGCTTTAAGTTCCTCACTCTCATTAAACTTGGTTCCCCACTATTTCTTGTATGTTTTTTGTGTCATCTAATGTGAAGACTGATACAAAATATTTGTTTAACCTCTCTGCCATTTCCTTATTCCCCATTATAATTTCTCCTGCCTCTGCCTCTAAGGGATCCAAGTTTACTTTCTCTAATCTCTTCCTTTTTAAATACTTGTTGAAGCTCTTACAATCTCTTTTTATATTTCTTGCTCATTTACTCTCATATTCAATTTTCTCCCTCTTTATCAGTTTCTTGGTTATCCTTTGTTGGTTTCTAAAATCCTCCCAATCCTCAGGCTTACTATTCTTTTTAGCATCATTGTAAGCCTCTTCATTTAATCTAATACTATTCTTAACTTCTCTTGTTAGCTTCGGTTGGATCATTTTTTACGTGGAGTTTTATTCCTCAAGGGAATGTACATTCTTTGAGAATTATGAATTATTTCTTTAAATGCTTATCTACTGTCATATCTTTTAATCTCAATTCCCAATCTATCTTAGCCAACTTGCCCCTCATACCTACGTAATTGGCTTTGTTTAAATTTAAGACACTAATTTCGGATTTAACTACATGACTCAGAATTTCATATTGAATTTGGATCATATTATGATCGCTCTGCCCCAGAGGATCCTCAACTACCAGATTACTAATTAACCCTGTCTCATTAAACAATACTAGATCTAAAATAGCCTGTTCCCTCGTTGGTTCCTCGACATATTGTTTTAGAAAACTGTCTCGAATGCATTCCATGAACTTGTCCTCCAAACTACTTTTGCCAATTGGATTTGCCCAGTCTATATGAAGATTAAAGTCCCCCATGTTTATTACATTACTCCTGTTACATGCTTCTCTAATTTCCTGATTTATACTCTGTCCAACACTATAACTACCGTTAGAGGGCCTATAAACTACTCCCATTGGTGTTTCCTGCCCCTTGTTATTTCTTAACTCTACCCATACTGATTCTACATCCTGATTTTCTGAGCTAAGATCCTTTCTCACTACTGCCTTTATCTCATTCTTTATTATCAGCCACCCCACCCCCTCCTTTTCCATTTTGCCTATCTTTTCTAAAAGTCAAGTACCTGGAATATTTAGTTCCCAGCCTTGGTCACCCTACAGTCACGTCTCAGTAATGGTTACAAGATCAAACCCATTTATCTCTATTTGTGCCATTAATTCATCTATCATGTTATGAATGCTTTGTGCATTCAGATACAGCGTCTTTAATTTTAACTTCTTACTATTTTCCCCTGATGTGACCTCAGTCACTAGTGCCCTATTACCTTTGTTAAACTCCCTGTCCCTTCCTGACATATTCTGCTTGTTTTTACCCAAATCGCTATTCTGTTCTACAGCCTTGACTTTTCTCTTTAGGCTTATAAATTTACCCTTACCTGAAAGCTCCCTCCACTTATTAGTTTAAAGCCCTATCTATCGCCCGAGTTATTCATTTCGTCAGGACACTGGTCCCAGCCTGTTTTAAGTGAAGCCCGTCCCAACGGAACAGCTCCCTCTTTTCCCAGTGGCTGTGTCCCATGAATTGAAACCTTTGCATCCCACACCACTCTTTCAGCCACACATTTAACAATCTAATCTGTTTGTTCCTATGCCAATTGGCGCGTGACTCGGGTAGTAATCCAGAGATTATTACCTTTTGAGGTTCTGCTTTTTAATTTGGACCCTAGCTCCTCAAACTCCCTCAGCAGAACTTCATTCCTAGTTCTACTTATGCCATTGGTTCCTACGTGGACCACCATCGCTGGATCCTCCCCCTCCTGCTACAAATTCTTCTCTAGCTGCAAGGAGATGACCTTAACCCTGGTACTGGGCAGGCAACACAGCCTTTGGGACTCCCAGTCGCAGCTGCAGAGAACAGTATCTATCCCATCCTCCTTGCAGTCTTTGTTCTCATTCATACAGGTAACAAGTACCTTGTACCTGTTGGACAAAGGCAAAGGCTGAGGCTCCTCCACCACTGCATCTGGGGTCTCCTTACCTTCGAGAAATCAAAACAAGACAAGGAGGAGCGCCGAGGGTAAGTCAGTAAGTATTTAGTTAATTGGTTAGTGTTTTTAGTGATTATTGGGGATAAAAGGAATGGGAGCAGAGGCTCAAGAGCAGAAGGAGCAGGACCAGCAACTGAGAGCAGAGCGGGGACATAAAGCTAAGACCATCTCAAACACAGGAAAGTGTGACATCAGAGGACAGCAGGCTGGTGAGTAATACATTATTTTGCTATCTAAGCTAGGAGAATGGTTTAAACTAGGAACCTATAACTTGCTAGTACTTTATTAAATTAATAACTTAACCTAGATAAATTAATTTAAAAAAATAACCATGCAGTCACATCCTCCTGTCCCTGACCACTAACCAAGTCTAAACCACGACCTAACCAAGGGGTGTGACTGCCTCCTGGGTCAAAGTATCCAAGTAACTCTCCCCCTCTCTGACACATCGCAATATCTGCACCTTGAACTCCAGCTCAACAACTCTGAACTGTAGTTCCTCAAGTTGCAGACATTTACTACATGCTACAGTTAAGGCACACCACCTGCCCTGCCATCTATATCTAATCTTATTTAATTTATTTATTTAAAGCTTTATGTAATTAATTCACTTGGTTTATTTTAATTATTTTAAAAATTAATTTATCCATTTAAGTTATTAATTTAATAAATTATTAGCAAGTTAAAGGTTCCTAGTTTAAACCACTCCCCTAGCTTAGATAGCAAAAAACATAAGAACATAAGAGATAGGAGCACGATTTGACCATACGGCCCCCTCGAGCCTGCTCCGCCATTCAATAAAATCATGGCTGATCTTTGGCCTCAACTCCACTTTCCTGCCCTATCCCCATATCCCTTGATTCCCCTGGAGTCCAAAAATCTATCCATCTCAGCCTTGAACATATTCAACGACTGAGCATCCACAGCCCTCTGGAGTAGAGAATTCCAAAGATTCACAACCCTCCTGAGTGAAGAAATTCCTCCTCATCTCAGTCTTAAATGGCTGACCCCTTATCCTGCGACTATGCACCCTGGTTCTAGACTCTCCAGCAAGGGGAAAGATCCTTTCAGCATCTACCCTGTCAAGCCCCTCAGAATCTTATATGTTTCAATGAGATCACCTCTCATTCTTCTCAGCTCCAGAAAGTATAGGCCCATTCTACTCAATCTCTCCTCATAGGACAACCCTCTCATGCCAGGAATCAATCTAGTGAACCTTTGTTGTACCACCTCTAAGGCAAGTATATCCTTCTTTAGATTAGGAGACCAAAATTGTACACAGTACTCCAGGTGAGGTCTCACCAAAGCTGTACAATTGTAGTAAGACTTCCTTACTCTTGTACTCCAACATCCTTGCAATAAATGCCAACATTCCATTTGCTTTCCTAATTGCTTGCTGTATCTGCATGCTAACTTTTTGTGTTTCTTGTACCAGGACACCCAAATCTCTCTGAACACCAACATTTAATAGTTTCTCACCATTTAAAATTATTCTGTTTCTCTAGATTTCCTACCAAAGTGAATAACCTCACATTTCCCCACATTATACTCCATCTGTCACCTTCTTGCCCACTCACCTATATCCCTTTACAGACTCTTTGGGCTCAATTTTAAACTTAAATTGCACGTACGTTGGGGGCGGGGGGGCTGCAAAAATTGCAAAAATGCAGAGCAGGTTCGGAAGCCGCAATTAAAGCCGGTGGGATGATAGTTAAAGAGCCAAAAGTACCTCTTTGAGGTACTTAAGGTACTTTACTTGTGACCGATTAGGCAGTTAGACCGATTTTTAACTTACCTGAGCGGCTTTCCCACTGCTTCCGATTCACGCCTGGTGAAACAAAATAAATTAAATCAAAAAATCATTGCACAAAGTTAAAACACAAAATCAACCTACCTTTCCACGCTGCTCTGATGTCCGATGTCTCCCTCTCCGATGTCCCTCTCAGCCCCCAATGTCCTTCGCCGATCTCCCGATCTTCCCCTCTCCCCCCACAATGTCCCCGCCGATCTTCTCTTCTCCCCCACAATGATCCCCGATCTTCCCCTCTCCCCCCTGATGTCCCCCCGATCTTCCCCTCTCTTCCCCCCCCCACCCCCCGATGACCCCCGATCTTCCCCTCTCCCCGCCAATGTCCTCTCCCCCTGCCGATCTCTCCCCTCCCCCCCACCCCCCCCCCCCCCCCGATCTTCTGTTCTAGCACCGGATGATATTTCGCGCTCTCTCTTTCTCTCCCCCCTCCTCAGCGTGACAACTCCTGTCGGCTGCCAGCCTGTCAATCAGGGGCTGCTGGACGCGAAACCCGGAAACAATTTAATCACCATCAATTACATTGCGATCGCGTCAGAAAAGGTAGGTTTTTTTTATTCAGGTGTGCCATGTGCAGCTTCACCACCCACCGCCCCCCCACAACTGCTAACCCACCACCCTTTCAAAATTGAGCCTTTTGTGTCCTCCTCACAGCTTATTTTCCCACCTAGCTTTGTATCGTCAGCAAACTTGGATACATTACACTCGGTCCCTTTATCTAATCATTAACATAGATTGTAAATAGCTGAGGTCCAAGCACCGATCCTTGCGGCACCCCACTAGTTACAGCCTGCCAACCTGAAAATGACCTGTTTATCCCTACCCTATCCCTATCCTGTTAAAAAAATGTATTAGTCACTAACCTGCTGTCCTCTGATGTCACACTTTCAAAATTCTGCCTGTGTTTGAGTTGGTCTCGCTCGCCGGCCCCGCCCCGCTCTCGCTCGCCGGCCCCGCCCCGCTCTCGCTCGCCGGCCCCGCCCCGCTCTCGCTCGCCGGCCCCGCCCCGCTCTCGCTCGCCGGCCCCGCCCCGCTCTCGCTCGCCGGCCCCGCCCCGCTCTCGCTCGCCGGCCCCGCCCCGCTCTCGCTCGCCGGCCCCGCCCCGCTCTCGCTCGCCGGCCCCGCCCCGCTCTCGCTCGCCGGCCCCGCCCCGCTCTCGCTCGCCGGCCCCGCCCCGCTCTCGCTCGCCGGCCCCGCCCCGCTCTCGCTCGCCGGCCCCGCCCCGCTCTCGCTCGCCGGCCCCGCCCCGCTCTCGCTCGCCGGCCCCATTCCTTTATATCCCCACTGTGCTCTCGGTCGCTGGGCCCGCTCCTTTATATCCCAGCTCTGCTCTCGGTCACTGGGCCCGCTCCTTTATATCCCAGCTCTGCTCTCGGTCACTGGTCCCATTCCTTTTATCCCCAATAGCCACTAAAAACTCGAATCAATGAACTAAATACTCACTGACTTACCCTCGGTGCTCCTCCTTGCCTTGTTTTGATTCCCTTTATGCTCTGCTCAGTCTTAGTCTAAAGTTCTTTGATTTAAATCACTTAGCACTTCCTTCCCTCTCTGCACCTAATTCCTGCAGTTACTAAATTCCCAGTTGAATGTCCTCACACTGTTAGCACTTCATTCTGTTAGAAGTTCACTCTCTGTCTTTCCCAATCTCTGTGCTCAAGCCCTCATTCACTAACTGATGATAGAGACAACAGGGTAGAAACTCGTCTGGGTCTGTTTTCACAGGCAGCGCACACCCCAGCGGGGAAGCCTGAAATTTGAACTCAGGCTTCATTAGCATTTTATGTGCGAGCTGCTGGCGCCTGTTATGCCTCCACAGGTAGCTCATGCATTGCAAATACCGAATGTCGGCTCATTTGCCTCCTCGGCAGTGATCTGAACGTAAGTCCTGGTAAGAGGGGTGGAATGGGCAATGGGGTGGTGGGGGGGGCGATCGCGATGACTGTGGAGTCAGGCGAGCAGTCCTGCTCCTCCAGGCTCCACAGGAAGGTATTTTTTTGAAGTTTAAATTTTTAACAAACTTATCTTTCATTGGCAGTCGCAGGGACCACTGAAGAATTCGGAGTGGGACAGGCTCAGCACCTGCTCCACTCATCCTAAACAAATTTAACTGATGGGTCCTTCAACAGGTGTTAGGCCCCTAATTAACATATGCGCAGGGCCTAATGCTCGGCAAATTTGCAGACGACACAAAAATTGGCTGTGTAGTCGATAGTGAAGAAGATAGCTGTAGACTCCAAGAAGATATCATTGGGTTGGTGGAGTGGCAGAAAAGTGGCAAATGGAGTTCAACCCGGAGAAGTGTGAGGTAATGCACTTAGGGAGGGCAAACTGTAAAAGGGAATACGCAGTAAATGGGAATATATTGAGAGAGGTAGAGGAAGTGAGAGACTTTGGAGTGCATGTGCACAGGTCCCTGAAGGTGGCAGTACAGGTAGATAAGGTTGTGAAGAAGGCATACAGAATGCTCTCCATTATTAGCCGAGGTATAGAATACAAAAGCAGGGATGTAATGATGGAACTGTATAAAACGCTGGTAAGGCCACAGCTGGAGTATTGTGCGCAGTTCTGGTCACCACATTACAGGAAGGACATAGTTGCTCTGGAGAGCGTGCAGAGAAGATTTACAAGAATTTTGCCAGGGCTTGAAAATTGCAGGAGAAATTGGATAGGCTGGGGTTGTTTTCCTTGGAGCAGAGAAGGCTGAGGGGAGACTCGATTGAGGTGTACAAAATCATGAGTGGCCCAGATAGAGTAGGCAGGAAGTATCTGTTTCCCCTAGCGGAGAGTTCAAGAACTAGAGGACATAGATTTACGCTGATTGGCGGGAGGATTAGAGGAGACATGAGGAAAAACTTTTTTACCCAGAGGGTGGTGGGTGTATGGAATTCACTGCCCAAATTGGTGGTAGAGGCAGGGACCCTCAACTCTTTTAAAAAGTACCTGGACTTGCACCTAAACTGCTGTAAGCTGCAGGGCTACAGACCGGGTGCTGGATGGTGGGATTAGAATGGGCACCTGGTTGTTCTTTGAGCTGGCGCAGACACGATGGGCCGAATGGCCCCCTTCTGTGCTGTATCTTTTCTATGGTTCTATGGTTGTTCTAGGCTGCTGCCCAGGACGCCTAAATAATGGGCCTGATGAACTTAGCAGTGGCCCGAACGCACGCGCAGATTGGGTGCAGGTCATCCCACTGCTAAATTTGTCAATGTTGCACCAGTTGTACGCCAAAAAAATGGATGCAATGCGTACAGATTTCTACCCCAACAAGCCAAGTGTCTATTTGTGCACAGATTGTGTAATGTCTTCTGATCACCTGAGCTTTAATGCACATTGTTATTGAGCACAATAGTATAGCTGTAAAAAGTATTAGTTTAGGAAACATTCTAATATTTTTGAGGAGTTTGAAGTTTCTTATTATATTGCAACTTTGGAGAGCAGTCAGATGTTGTTTTCTTGTTGTGAAGCTTGGTAGGAAGAAGGACGCTGAATAAATTAATACAATTTATTAACTGTGTATAATCGGTGCAATAAAGAGATGCAAAGAAGTTTGGCACCATTTTTTTATTGAAACTTCAGAATAAACAACATTCTTCATTTTAGAATGTAACAAAACAGAAGTAATTTAATAACGTGGAGTGAATTGTATTTGTATATTTTGAAAATGTATGAGAGTCAGTGTGCTTTGCTTTTGTGGGAAAGCAGGCACACTCAAATTCCATATAATTTGGAGACTGTAAAAGTTTCTGTTGCCATTGTGTGAAGTTTATTTGTTCCCCTAGATCTGAAGTGCAAAGATAAGGACATCTGTATTAATCTCTGGAGTGCTTTAGGGGTTTTAAGATGGCCATTCTAGTTTTCAGTAGCTTATTTTAGGTCTCTATTATCAAGGGAGTTTTGTGATGTGATATGGCCTCTTTATTATCTCATTTCAAGGTTCAGCAGGCCAAGATAAATATGATTGGAACTTTGAAATCTTTAGTCTGACATTGGCCCAAGTTGTCTGAATAAGGTTGGTGGGAGGGAACTGATAGTGTAGGCAAAGGCTGACTTATTACATATGGCTCCCTATGGTTGTTGTGACTGAACAAAACAAATATGAGATATGATGATGGGTATACACCAGAAACATTAACCTGTGTTTTCTCTTTACAGATGCTGACTGATCTGCTGTGTATTTCCAGCATGTTCTGTTTTTCTTTCAGATGTTAAGCATTTTCAGTTTTTTTTCTAGTTTTGTCTTGTCATTTCTCAGGTAGAATTTCAAAGTTACTTGTTTCTCTGTTTTTACATAGCCATTCTGAAGAAAAAAAAGTGTGTTTATGAATTTACTATGCTGGGAGTGGTGTATTACTGTTTTATGTTGTCAATTTAATGCAGAAGATCTTGTTACATATTTTTTGAAGTATGTTTTAGTTAAATATTGGTTAGTTAAACATTTTTGAGGTTTTGTTCTGATCAGCAAAGCATTTTTCTGCTGGGATATTCTGGTTGCAGAAAATAATTCCCTTTCTAAGAAGTAATTTGTTAATAGTTAAAAATTCTGGTACTTCCTTACCTAAAAATCTTGATTTGCTTTCCTGTGGTATGTTTTATTTCTTCTTTCTATTCATTGGGTTTTTCCCCTCAGTTTCTTAGTGACTCGTTTACAGACTGATTGTGTCATAATAGTTATAAGAACATAAGAACATAAGAAATTGGAGCAGGAGTAGGCCAATCGGCCCCTCGAGCCTGCTCCGCCATTCAATAAGATCATGGCTGATCTGATCCCAACCACAAATCTAAAGAACACAAGAAGTCGGAGCAGGACCCGGCCACATAGCCCCTGGGCCCTCTCCGCCACCCACAGGGCATTGACCGATCCGAACTCAGCTTCATGTCCAATTTCCTGCCCGCTCCCCATAACCCCTAATTCCCTTTACTTCTAGGAAACTGTCTATTTCTGTTTTAAATTTATCTAATGATGTAGCTTCCACAGCTTCCTGGGGCAGCAAATTCCACAGACCTACCACCCTCTGAGTGAAGAAGTTTCTCCTCATCTCAGTTTTGAAAGAGCAGCCCCTTATTCTAAGATTATGCCCCCTAGTTCTAGTTTCACCCATCTTTGGGAACATCCTTACTGCATCCACCCGATCAAGACCCTTCACAATCTTATATGTTTCAATAAGATCGCCTCTCATTCTTCTGAACTCCAATGAGTAGAGTCCCAATCTACTCAACCTCTCCTCATATGTCCGCACCCTCATCCCCGGGATTAACCGAGTGAACCTTCTTTGTACTGCCTCGAGAGCAAGTATGTCTTTTCTTAAGTATGGAGACCAAAACTGTATGCAGTATTCCAGGTGCGGTCTCACCAATACCTTATATAACTGCAGCAATACCTCCTTGTTTTTATATTCTATCCCCCTAGCAATAAAAGCCAACATTCCGTTGGCTTTCTTGATCACCTGCTGCACCTGCATACCAACTTTTTGATTTTCTTAAGTGTCTGTGTTGTGTTTTCACACTGACTACTTGGTGTTTCTGTTCTACGATTGGTTAATAGTGACATTTCGTAAAACTGATGACTTAAAATCAAATATAAAAATCATTTCACCATTGATATTGACTGGAAGATGGCAGTTAAAGCATTTTGACTGACTAAAGTTTTGCTTTGATGGTACAAAGATTTTTTTCACGTTTATGTAAAAAATTGTATATCAATTGAAGCCCACTGCATAGTAGATGTGAGGTCCAATATACCTGATCCAAATGTAACACCTTTCAATAGTCTCTACTCCAAGATCCAAGATAGCCGAGGTCTTTAAGTACGTAAAATATTGAAGTCAAACTTAAAACAGGGTGGTACTGAAAGTACAGGAATACAATTAAATACTGGAGAGTCAGATGCTATTATTGGTAAACTGCATACCCACTGTACTGAGTAAGGTGGATGCACAGACTGAGGCTTGGGAATATTCCATTGCTCCGAACTGGTGGTCTCCACCATGAGAGGTGTACAAAAGTGCAGAAACATTAATTGAGTTAAAACATTATTTTTCTGGAAGGGGTAGGTATATCATGTACTGATATATAGGGCTGGATTCTCCTCAATTGCAGCCCATTTTGGAATAGATTTGCGGCATAAAGTGTGTTCATTAAAGGTCACCCCTTCAAGTCCACAGCTAAAAAAACTGCACCAGAATTATCCTCCCAAAAACATCACGGGGATTAAATTCAATAACATCTGAATCCGGGCCCGGAGATCACGGTGCACGATTAATCTGCGTCTGGTCGTTGCGATGCAGACAGCACGTTGGATTCCTGCCGCCCGGTCATTTACCTGATTTCTGGGTGCAGACGGCGCTACCTGTGCTGCTGAATGGCTGCACGTGCCAGCAGGGGGCCCTATATGGGGCATGGCCAGCACTACTTAAAGGCAGCCTGCACCTCTTAAAGGGGAGGTGCACTGTCAAAAGCAATCGGTGGAGGAGGACAAGTGGAATGGCTGAACCTGCAAGAGAGCGTGCACCGAGGTTCTGCGATGATGCACTGGAGGCCTTGAGGGCCATCCTGTACCCGCAGAGTGGCAGGAGACCCTCCAGACAACAGATGTGGAGACAGTGGGATGAAGTGGCCCTGGAGGTGAATGCCAGGAGCATTGCACATGGATAAAGTTCAATGATTTGACACGAGTGGTCAAGGTGAGTGAATGCAAGTGTAAAGTGGCACATCCTACCAACTGCACCACTGCTCCATGCACGACACCCCCCTGTCACCCACCCACCAACAAATGCTGCCCATCCAAAAGCAACGCTGCACTTCAGATGCTGTATCTCACCCTCACATAGTAACACTCTTGCATTTCACACACCCAGAACTCACAGGTCACACACACTAGCAGCTATTCAAGCATGACAGGCACGTCACTCAAAAATCTTGCAGGACACTCACTGGCGCACTTCCCTCTGTCTTGCAGGAGAAGATGGCGTATAACAGCCCTCAGCAGCAAAGACGGACGGAGGACAGGCACGCCTACACGTCCTCACCCCCTTGGAGGAGACTGTGCTGAGGATCGTTGGGTGGGCCGTCACTGCGGCCCCGGCCATTGGCAGCACTGGAGGTGTCGACTGTGAGGGTCTCTGCATACCAAATTCTCCTTCTTGTTTCCCACATCTCCCTCATCCCACAATCTTTTCTGACTCACGTGCTGCAGATGGCGTCAGCACGCACATCTTACTTGCTCCTCTCCCCCCTCCACAACTCAACCCGTCTCCCTTTGTCATTGCAGATACCCAAGAACTCAGGTGGAGGAGGGAGAAGACAGTGATAATGAAGCCGCACCATCACTTGATCTGACACTTGCATCCACCGGCTCAGAGACTGACAATGCGCGTCCTTTAGAGGCTAGGTTAGAGGAGGGATCTGCACGTGGTGAGACACCAGACACAAGTGCGGAGGAGCCGGGGTGGGGGAACGGATATCGCAGGTACCAGCTCGCCGGAGGGTGAGGTCACTCATTAGTTCTGCTGCCGAGGTGTCAGATGAGGATTTCAATGGGCCAGACTGTAGAAGAAGGCAGATGGGCGAACACCAACTAATGCTTGGGGCACTAGAAAGTCTGCCAGAAAGCCTGTGCACAGTATGAAGGGGCATGGAGGAGTCCAGCTCCAACGTGGCACAGGGTTTTGCACAGAGCTTGGAGCTGATCATTTCTCACATGGCTGGGCACCCCCATCAGCACATCTGTGGAACCCACCATGATGCAACGTCTGATGACCAATGTCACAGCTTCCATTGCAGCACAAACAGATGCCATCAAAGGTCTGTATGCTGCTTTGGAAGTTCAGACTGTTGCATTACTGGCTCAAATTGCTGCTATCGTGGCTCTGAGTACCACTGTGGAATGGGGCTTCCAGGGCGTCACAGCATTCCAGCAATCTGTTCTCCAGCAGATCACCAGGATTGCTGAGGCACCGCCCCGTGTGAGTGGCAGTGGCGCCATGGCAGTTGAACCTGCTGTCCTCTCTCAGGATGACAGCATTCCTGCTCCCACTCCTGCCACTCCGCCAGTGCCCTTGCTGTTGCCTGTCAGCTAAATAGCCCAGACTGCTGCAGCCCATGCCGAGATGGTGCAGTCTGAAGCTGGGCCCTCCCAGCCCAGAGCTTCCTGAGGTCATCTTCCAAGGCCATCTGCACTCTACTCTATTGAAGGTCAGCCGCCTTCCACCACCCATACTCCAGCCACTGGGGATGCACCTCATAGGAGCACTAGGAAAGGTAAAGGCACATGAACAACAGGCACTAAGGGAATGCACAAGGGTGAATAGTGTAATGTTGTATATATGATTTCATGTGTAAGTTTATAAATTTGTAATACTACTACTATGCGTTGAGCTGCGGGAGGAAACAATTTGTAATCATAAGGAGGGCGATTTGATGGTCATGTAGGAGAGGGAAGGTAAGGAGTGTGGGACTGTTGGTGACTTGCGAGGTGTCGTTGAGGTTACTGATATCGTTCATGAGTAAGGTGAACACGGAGAGCCCTGGCAGACTGGGCCTGTGCATCTTGTTGCCTCCTTGCCTCTTCCTCCTCCATCTCCCCCTCCTCTGCCCCTTACTCCCCTTCCTCCCCTTCCTCCACCTCTGGCTCAGAGTCTTGCTGGATAGGCGGTGGCAAGGGCTGTCCTCCCATAAGGGCGAGGTTGTGCATCATGCAGCATAAAACGATGAATCTTGATACCCGCTCATCTGAGTACTGCAGGGCTCCTCCAGAACGGTCAAGGCAGTGGAAGCGTTGTTTTAGGAGGCCTGCAGTGTGCTTCATGACGTTTTGTGTTGCCGCATTGTAGACCTGTTTTGTATGTGTGCATGCGTTCTTGATCAGAGTCATTAGCCACCTCATGAGGGGATAGCCCTTGTCACCCAGTAGCCAGCCTTTGACTTGCCGAGCCGGTTGAAAGATAGTTGGGACGTTGGACTGTCGCATGATGAAGGAATCATGACTGCTGCCAGGATAGCGGGCATTGCCCTGCATGATGCGCTGCATGTGGTCGCACACCAGCTGCACATTAATGGAGTAGAATCCCTTTCCGTTCATGAAAATTACCGAGTTGAGATGTGGAGCACGCATAGCAATATGCACCCAGTCAATGGCACCCTGCACCATGGGGAAGTCTGCAGTGTGAGCAAACCCTTGTACTCGCTCATTCTGCTTCTCTCTATCAAGAGGGAACGTTATGAATCTGTTGCACAGCTCATACAGTGCCTCAGTGACCTCCCTTATGCTGCAGTGCACTGCAAACTGCGAGATGTTGCATATATCACCAGCAGCAGCCTGATAGGATCCAGAGCCATAAAAGTTCAGCGCCACGGTTACCTTGACAGCCACAGGCAATGCTGTCCTTGCCCTGCTCTGAGGCTGCAGTTGTGGCTGCAGCAGTTGACAAATCTCTGTCACAACCTCTTTGGTGAACCACAGCCATCGGATGCACTGATCTTCGCTCAGGTTGAGGTAAGAGAATTGGTCCCTGAAGGTCCTCATGGGATATGGTCTCCTGCTCAGTGCCCTGCACCACCTCCTCCTCCTCCTCCTCCTCCTCCCTCTCCTCACAGCTTGACCTGCTCTGCATGCTCCCAGTCATGTTCAATGCCCAGCGGGAGCCCTAAAAGGCCACCACAATGGTTGCCATAAATCTTGTTCAGCACACTGTTGTAAATGCCACCAACAGTAATGCAGGACCTGCCAGACCACTCTCTATATACTATTGCAACTTTCCCCAAGAATAGGAAGCTTCAACAAACACATCCAATTATATCAGCAGCCAGAAACAATAATCCAGCAACTAACCTGCAAAACCTGCATGATCCCTTTAAATAACACTGGTGTGGGGTCCTCCAGGCCATCTACGACCTGTTCAGCTGTGCGTGGTTAAGACAATGTTTTGGCTGGAGCGTTGAGTTCCAAAATCATATCTATCCCTTTAAATCAGCATTGCACACTGATCTAATACATATTCTCCTTACTTTACATGTGTTACCTGTGCATATGCGAACGCCTTTACCAAGAAATGGCGCGCACTGGACACCATTTTGGGTCCTTAGAAGGCCACGTAGTGCCTACAAAATGGGCGCTTCGCGGCCCAATTGACAGCCCCATTTATCCCCATTAAGGCTCATCAGGAACCTATTCTGCCAAATGTAAATTAAATCAAGGGGGCGTGACTAACCCCTTCAATCCAATTCCCCCAATCTCTGCTCCAAACCTGCCCCAAATAATTACTACCACTTTCTACATGGCGGTAGGAGCTGCAGGAAGACATCCATGAGGCAGATACCATATTGAGGAGGCCAATTTGTGTGTTGCTACTGAAGGTTGGTGTTATTTTTCCCGCATAATGCTTCATCTAGTGAAATTTCTTCTGACTCATTAACTACTTCCTCCCGAGTGGTTGTCTGTGCTGGTGCTTTCACGAGTAAGATGCCATGACAGAGTTGGTGATGAGGCAGGAGTTGTGAATCTGGAAGTGTAGTCATTGGAAAGACCAGCCTCTTCCTCCAAGGCAGCCCCTATGATGTGAAATACAGAAGATCTTAGTTAGCTGTGCACACAGTAATAGTTCCTCCTGATGAAATAGTTGCTGAGTGTAAGGGCATTTCAATACTTTGAGAAAGCACATAAAGCTGAGTCTACGCATGATGAACTTTGCCCAGCCTTTATTAATATTCTCTTACCACCTCACCTGCAACCTTGTCATCTCTCACAGTCTCTTCCGTCTGTTTGCCTATAATGTCTAAAGCCTCCTCTTTGTTCAGACTCAGAGATTTCAATGATGGCCCTTCGCCTGCCAGTGGATTTCTCACTCAATGATTATGGGTGTACTTTTCCATTGGAAGCATAGAAGACAATATTAAAGACATATGAGTGGCATGGACATTTCGCCCATATAAGTACTTGTATCACATGATAATGATAGGAGCAGGTGCATTGTCACTTTAAAGGAGGTATCCTTGAAGATTAGCAGAAACTTTTGTGGCAAGTTATGAATTGACAGAGTGGTTGTTAATTAAGATGGTGCTTGATTGTTTTGAGAAGTTGCCCTTTGCATAAGTGAGTTTCCCTGACACCCAGATGCTAATAGAATAAGTTTATGAAAGGCAAGAAAGTGAGTGAAGGCTGTATGAGGGGTAGAGGATGTATACTGGATATGTATTAGTGCCTTCAATAACCTTAGCTACCCTTATGAGGTCACTGAACCTCTTCCGCCAATGTGTGGCAGTTCTTGGGGTAGTGGAGATAGCACTTGACTGTCTTTGCCACCACCCTCCATACTTTTATAGGACTTGCTGTTCTCAGTTCCCAACAATCTTAATCTTCTGGCCCTTCTTCTGTTAAGAGCACAACCACAGATGGGTCTGGAGGTACTTCGAATTGCTGACACTCCCAAGGCTGCTGCGCTATCAGAGATTTTGGCCAATGCTGTCCACTGTTCTTCTCTGCAGCGTGCCCCTTGAAATGGCTGCAGCATTTTAAAATGTAAAAAAGGTGTATTTTTTTTTACATTACTTGTCCCATTTTGTCACCCAAGGATGCATTGCGGAAATTTTCAAAATCGGCGGGGGCGAGAAAAGGGAGGTAGTGGATTGGTTGCCCGTTGTGCACCCAGCCCGATTTAGGAAAATTGGGAAGGGTATATAATGGGCAGCAGATCCACTGAGCTACTGAGTGTTTCCAGCATTTTCTGTTTTTATTCCATTGCTTTGTGGAGTGTAAACAGATTTAAGAGATTAGCAACATGACTGAAACAGCAGGGATAAGGGAAATAGAACTGAAGTGATTCAAGAATGTTACATAACAAGTGAGAGTGGCAATTATTATTTTTATTACTTAGATCCTTGCCACATCATGAAACTGGGTTCAAATAAAATAGAAGAGCATTCATCCTTTCACAAGATCTTTGGCTCTCTGCCTTTAATCAATTCCTTCTTGTTCTTCCTAAGGTTCTGGTGCTACACTGTTTGGCATAATTGAAATTACTTTGGTCTTCGTCTCCACTGTCCATCTCAAGTAAGGCTGTTTCAGCTTTTACTTTTTAAAAATCAGCTTCTTCTTCAAATGTCTTTTGCTCTTCTGTTGGCTTTTTTGATTTTTTTTTTGATGTTAGAATCATAGTGTCATAGAATCATAGATCTCTTCTTTTGCTGCACTCCTCATTTGCCCCTTCACTTTTATCAATCATTAAAATTGATATCTAATGACCTAGAAATTCATTGGCGCTGCGCCCATTTTGCAGGGGTAAAGCGGGCACCTACACATCCAATATGGCAGGCGGCGCGCACGCACTTGTCCTACACCAGAAATGCACTTTCAGCCATATTGGATTGGACTCCTGCGTAAGCATCCAGGACGCGCACCAGATGTATTCAAAATGGTAATTAAAATATTTAAATAAGGGTCTTTTATTGTAGGAGCCTTTTGTAAAATTGGGCTGCCACAGCGCCTTACTCACCATGTGAGAAGCTCGTTCAGCAACTTGTGGTGCTAACAGGCAGCAAGGACCCTTCAACAGTGCTAAATAAAGGACTCTTCCAGTCAATACAGATTAGTTGCCGGTTTGTCCTTTTAATCTGAGGTTAACTTTTGGGCATTTTTTGGCCTATTTTCTCATTTCTTTAACTGATTTATGACTTCTGAGAAGACGTTTTTGCTGGTGCTGCACTGCTTTAGGCTGCTTTCAAAACAGTTTTACTGCAGTCATGGGTGATCTGGTAGGGCTGTTTTGGGGGGTGGAGGAAGCTAGGAAGGAGCAGAAGCAGCTGGAACAAGAGAGAGAGGGGAAGGCACTGTGCAAGAGACCTACAGCGGGCCTTCAGGGAGCACTTCTTCTACCTGAACTTCACTGAGGATCAATGTCTCAGTTGCTTTCACTTCACAAAGCAGGCTGTCATCGACCTATGTCACCTGCTGCAGCCACAACTCGAGTCTCGAACCAACGTATGGACAGCAGTTACTGTGGCTTTTAAGGTTACTGCGACCCTTAACATTATGCAACAGGCTCCTTCCAGACGGCAGCTGAGGACATCAGCGACATCTCCCAGTTTGAAGTCCACCGTTGTATCAGGAAGGTTAGCAAGGTTCTCTGTATGAGATTCAGCTTCCACATCTGCAGCGTCTGGCTTTCTTACATTCTGTGTCTCACCACGTGTCATCTGCACTATCTGGGGTGTCTCTGGCACTGAGTGCAAGGGAGAGGATGAATGATGGGGTGGATGTGTGGTCACCAGTATTGCCAGAGGTAAAGGAGACTGTGAGGTCTTGCTCTTCAGAAATCTTCTCCTTTGTGTCCTGGCCTGCAGCCTCTGGAGGAAAAAATAGCACTGTTACTTTGATGTGTGTGGACAGCATTCTAACTTAATCAGCTACTTTATAGATCTCTTATGAGGAAGGTGATAACTGGTGAAGAGATTTAAAAATACATAGAAACAATAATAAGAAAAGCTATACATTCTCACAAACCCATTGATGGCATAGAGACTCTCACATCTCCATCCACAACTGCCAGGCCAGAGTGCAACACAATTATGGCAATTGTTATGTCTTCATGCGCTGTTAAATTTTGGATATTGGCAGTCCCATTTCTAATAGCTTGGCATTCCCTGACATTGTGTGTTGTCTATTCCTGCAGGAAGAAAGCAGACTTCAATGTGCTAGAATGCATTACATGATATGAAACACTCAACATGAGTGTTGTCCAGTGAGTTTGCTTCTGGGACAAGGAATATGGTGCCATGTGATGCCCCAAAGGGCTTGCTTGACTAATGTTCTATGAAATATCCATGATCTTCTTCAAATGATTTGTCTGATTATTCATCTAAAAACACACTTACTTTTGCTGACCTAGTGAAGTCATTAAACTTCTTCTGACCTACAAGGGAGCCATTGGGGCTGTGGAGGTGCCACTCACAACCACAACTACAATTACCTCCTTCCACATGACCTGTACTGCTATATGAGATAGCCTCTTCCCTGATATTCCAACTCTTGCAGCTCTCCATTTTCTACTTTGAGCTTATTGCACTTCTATTTCAACCTCTGAAAAGTTAGATACTTACATTTTTCCTTCTTCAGCTCCAGCCATTTCAATTTCTCTTTCAAGAGCCTGCACCCTTTAGCTGCATGGAACCCTTTAACTATTGAAATTGCACCCTTGATCCACCCCTTCCCAAATTTTCCAGGCTCCCCTTGGTGTATCTTGCCTCATGGTTGGTAGGATTTCCACCCTTGTCCAGCCAGCATGATTTAAATTAACTGATCCTGAAGTTTCTGATTCAGCTTCCTCCGATTACATCGGGTGTAAGGACCACTTATGCTGGAGCAGCAGGGCCCCAGGAATTTCCTGGCCACCATTTTTATTATTATTGAGGCTTGATAATAAATATAGCCAAAAAAATGCAACATAACTTCTTAAAAGAGGCATTGAAATAGCATGTCTTCCTTTGCTGGCTGTACCTTTCAACTTGCTTTCTTGAAGAAAATTTTTAAACCCCAGGGAATTTAATTTCCTCTGGTAGTTCACGGGTTAATGTGCTATTTTAATACCATCTTTAACCCATTTCTTTTAATATTATAACCAGTTAGCTAACCCCAATTAGGTGTGATGTCTTATGTTTGCTGAAAATAGGGGGAAAAGGAAATTTTTCCTCAGTTTGTTTCCTTGTTTTCACTGTGAGACTTTTTTCAAAGTCCAGATTCACCTTCCTCTGCATAAGAAGAAAAATGAATCTAGAGCCCTTTGTGTGCTGAGTGATCTAACAATTAAAACCATACTCACCCTCGTTGCCACAATGGTCATGTCCACTGCTATTTGAAGAGACATATATTGGGTACAAGCTATGCTCATATTTTATAAATGATATTGCATGGAATGAATGTGCTTCATTAAAAGGCTATCTCATAATTATAATTACATTTTGTGTATTTCCTTCAAGCAGATGCATAGTTCAATACTTTCTCTATTATGATTCCATTTGCTCATCATTGACTTTGCAAACAATAAGCGATTCACTGCGAAAGAGCTGAATGATGTTTTTTTCCACTCTGCTGCAAATAGTTTCACATTAGTTTAATGACAAGGCATTTGCTTTATTTGAAGTCAATATTTGTTTATTAGCATTAATTTCCTGTTACTGACGATATTTTTATGGTGTTATCACTTTTTCTATTAGCAGCCTTACAGTCATAACTATCTCCACAGTCAGGTTAGTAGTTATGCATTTGTTTTGCTTCAATATTTTCCAATGTCTGCTAGTAACAGACAATTGCAGGGCATAATAAAATTTTTCTCAGTCCTTCAATAACCGTCACTGCTACCCAAAGTAGATCATAGAGGAGATTCTGCTCAGAAATAAAATAGGGTCGATTTTAACTTTTGAGCAGCCGACCAGCAGAGCAGGCCAGCAGGTAGCCTGGGACTCATTTAAATAGAATCGGTGAACTGTGGGCACCAAATGGGCGCCCCAATGCAGTTCATCGTATTTAGGCCAGTGCATTATCAGGCAGCCCGGAGTCCGCCTGACCGCCAGCAACGTAAGTCCAGGGGTGTCCTGATCGCGGAGATCGGGGAGGTCAGGGGTGGGGTGGTGGTGTGGGAGTGATAGGGGCATTAGTGGCCCAGATAATTCTTTGTGGAGCCCAGAAGAGTACTCCTATTCCTCCTGGCCCTACAAAAATAATTAAAAACATATCTGTTCATCGCCTCTTCGGCCCTATTGCCAGTGAAACTGGTTGGAGAGTACACAGCGTACACTCCAATCAGTTCTATCTTAAAATGGCAATCGGGCTCCTAAGTACGTCATAGGACCCTGATTTGCATATTGAAAGAAGCCTACCGTCTGAATCAGGAGGGTGCTTTGGCCTCCCAGCAGTAGGCCCCTTTAAATGTGGCAGCGGGCCGATTGTTGGCGCTAACAGAGTGGAAAGTCCACCGATCCCATTTGGATCGGCTGTTACCAATTAATACTGATTTCGGCAAGTTAAAATCGACTCCAATGTGTTCTCAGTTCTTCAGTAATCCCCCTAAATAAAACAAAACACCCTATTGAGCAATACATGATTCCTTAAAATATATTTTCTCCTTCTCTGACCTCTGGAGGAGAGACTTGCAATTGCTAAAGGATATTGTCGCACAACATTCAGTAACATACTGTAAAAATCTTAACAATCCCCCAAAAATTTTGCACAAGATTTCCAAAATATTTTGACAAGGTCACAAAACTAGTGTTGAAGTTCAAGCTGAACAGTAGAACTGCAGGGGACCAAGAAAGCTGACCGAAGCAGATAAGTGCATCATGCAGACTTTGAACAGAGAGATATGAATCTTGTGTCAGTTAGTAAACATTTCCTGCAAAAAGATACTTTTTGTGATTCTTTCCAATGCAATTCCTATTTCTGGAATTCAAAATTGCAGCTCTTTAGGCTGTATTAAATTTTTGCAAAATAACAGGGTGCATGTGTGAGTTTATGGATCATAAAGCTGAGAATTTCCTGACAGCATTAGTGCAGAAATTGCTTTTAAAATAACAGTGAGCCTAACAGCGCTCACCGTTATTAATGGCGAAATCGAAGAGCAAGTTCCCGCGACTGCATATACGCAGTTAAACACGGAAATCCAGAACTTGCTCTTCCTGGTTCATCAGTGATCTGTAAGCTTCATGTTAAAGGGACCTCACTGGCTGCAATCAATGGACCAGTGCCAACTTGTTCTCCTGCCTAGCTGGAAACAAACTAGTCTCGCCACAAAAAGGTACGCTGAGTTTTTTTTTAGGTTTAAACTAAGTTTTAACAGCGTGGTAAGTATTAATGACTGCCAAAAACCTCTCTGGTATTAAAAATTATTTTTTAAAAAAATGTGGAGTCTCATTACTCCTGATTTTAATAGTTTTGGACATATAAAAAAAATATTTTTTTTACTTTTTCTTTCTGTCTTTTTTATCTGAGTCTTTTAGTCTTACCCTCTGATTATTTCACTTTCTCTATCTCATATTATTGTATGTTTACTAATCTTGTCTGGCACTTCCTGGTTGTTAGTTTGCGTGGTTTGTGAATGAACTGCACTTCCTGGTTGTTAGTTTGCGTGGTTTGTGAATGAACTGCACTTCCTGGTTGTTAGTTTGCACGGTTTGTGAATGAACTGCACTTCCTGGTTGTTAGTTTGCACGGTTTGTGAATGAACTGCACTTCCTGGTTCTCACAGCGTGGTTTGCTTCAAGCTGATTGGTTGATGGGCCTTAGAGCTCCTTTCACCACTGCCACAGCCCGAGAAAGAACACTGATGTTTTTTGAACTTGCAGTTTAAGGAAGTTGCCTCCAAAAAGAACGCGGTAACTTAGTGGCCGACTTTAAATCTAACAAGTGGCAAGCACTGCTGGTTCGCCTGGATCACTAGCGACGCCGGCATTTTTTGCCCATCCCTAATTGCCCTTGAGAAGGTGGTGGTGAGCGCCTTCTCCAACCGCTGCAGTCCGTGTGGTGAAGGTTCTGCCACAGTGCTGTTAGGAAGGGAATTCCAGGATTTTGACCCAGCGACGATGAAGGAACGGGGATATATTTCCAAGTCGGGATGATGTGTGACTTGGAGGGGAACATGCAGGTGGTGTTGTTCCCACAGTTTGGGGCCCATTAATGATCCAAGTATTAAGACTAGACAGGCCAGTTTGTGGACTATCACAAGTCTGCTACAAAACTGAGACAATCAGAGTTTATTGACTCACTTCAGACTTGCAAAGGCAGGATGGTCCCTATGCATTTAGATAACAAGAAGATATAGTTTTTAGAGACCCATATCCCAAGGAGGGAGAACAGGAGGCCGGTTTTATTGACCGGCCTCCCAGTGAATCACTGAATGGGGAAGAATTAAGAGGGATAGCCCCTTCTACTTGCTAGGAACACAGAGAGAAAAGAAAAGAGATACGTGGGACAGACAGTCTGGTTTTAAACAAGTGATGACGAGGGTAGGCCTTAGCCTCAGGCTGCAAGATAAGATGTAGCAGGCATTTTTTTTGCAGTTAGTCATTGCTTAGAAAGAAAGGAACTGTGAAATACAATTAAGTCAGATCACAGAAAGGGACAGGACATGTGCTTTATTAAATTTTCTCACTTTTTGAGGAGAGCAATGAAGAAAATAAGATTTGTTTACAACTGTCATTCTGTATGTTCACTAACTATTCGCATCACAAGGTATCATCCTTTTTTTTTATTCATTCATGGGATGTGGGCATCACTGGCGACGCCGGCATTTTTTGCCCACCCCTAATTGCCCTTGAGAAGGTGGTGGTGAGCCAACTTCTCCAACCGCTGCAGTCCGTGTGGTGAAGGTTCTCCCACTGTGCTGTTAGGAAAGGAATTCTAGGATTTTGACCCAGCGACGATGAAGGAACGGCGATATATTTCCAAGTCGGGATGATGTGTGACTTGGAGGGGAACGTGCAAGTGGTGTTGTTCCCATGTGCCTGCTGCTCTTGTCCTTCTAGGTGGTAGAGGTTGTGGGTTTGGGAGGTGCTGTCGAAGAAGCCTTGGCGAGTTGCTGCATTGCACCCTGTGGATGGTACATACTGCAGCCACGGTGCGCTGGGGGTGAAGGGAGTGAATGTTTAGGGTGGTGGATGGGGTGCCAATCAAGCGGGCTGCTTTGTCCTGGATGGTGTCGAGCTTCTTGAGTGTTGTTGGAGCTGCACTTATCCAGGCAAGTGGAGAGTATAACATCACACTCCTGACTTGTGCCTTGCAGATGGTGGAAAGGCTTTGGGGAGTCAGGAGGTGAGTCACTCGCTGCAGAATACCCAGCCCCTGACCTGTTCTTGTAGCTACACTATTTATGTGGCTGGTCCAGTTAAGTTTCTGGTCAGTGGTGACCCCCAGGATGTTGATGGTGCTAGTATCAATTGCCGTTTGCAGAAGAGAGTTCCAAACTTCTACCATCCTTTGTGTGTAGAAATGTTTTCTAATCTCGCTCCTGAAAGGTCTGGCTCTAATTTTTAGACTGTGCCCCCTACTCCTAGAATCCCCAACCAGCGGAATTAGTTTCTCTCTATCCACCCTATCTGTTCCCCTTAATATCTTATAAACTTCGATCAGATCACCCCTGAACCTTCTAAACTCCAGAGAATACAACCCCAATTTGTGTAATCTCTCCTCGTAAATTAACCCTCGAAGTCCGGGTATCATTCTAGTAAACCTACGCTGCGCTCCCTCCAAGGCCAATATGTCCTTCCGAAGGTGCGGTGCCCAGAATTGCTCACAGTACTCTATTGCAGTCTAACCAGGGTTTTGTATAGGTGCAGCATAACTTCTGCCCCCTTGTTCTCTAGTCCTCTAGATATAAAGGCCAGCATTCCATTAGCCTTATTGATTATTTTCTGCATCTGTTCATGACACTTCAATGATCTATGTTCCTGAACCACTAAGTCCCTTTGGGCATCCACTGTTTTTAACTTTTTATCATTTAGAAAGTACCCTGTTCTATCCTTTTTTGATCCAAAGTGGATGACCTCACATTTGTTTACATTGAATTCCATTTGCCACAGTTTTGCCCATTCACCTAATCGATCAATATCCCTTTGTAATTTTATGTTTTCATCTACACTGCTTACAATGCCAACAATCTTTGTGTCATCGGCAAACTTAGATATGAGACTTTCTATGCCTTCATCTAAGTCATTAATAAATATTGTGAATAATTGAGGCCCCAAGATAGATCGCTGCGGGACTCCACTGGTCACATCCTGCCAATGTGAGTACCTACCCATGATCCCTACTCTCTATCACCTTTTGCTCAGCCAACTTCCTAACCAAGTCCGTACTATTCCCTTGATTCCATGGGCTTCCATCTTAGCTAACAGTCTCTTATGTGGGACCTTATCAAATGCCTTCTGAAAATCCATATAAATAACATCCATTGACATTCCCCTGTCCACTACTTTAGTCACCTCTTCAAAAAAATTCAATCAGGTTTGTCAGGCATGACCTACCTTTCACAAATCCATGCTGGCTCTCTGATTAACTGAAAATTCTCGAGGTGTTCAGTCACCCTATCCTTAATTATAGACTCCAGCATTTTCCCCACAACAGATGTTAGGCTAACTGGTCTATAATTCCCTGGATTCCCTCTCTCTCCTTTCTTAAAAAGCGGAGTGACATGTGCAATTTTCCAATCTAGGGGGACAGTTCCTGAAACTAGAGAACTTTGAAAGATTATAGTTAGAGCATCTGCAATGTGCTCACCTACTTCTTTTAAAACCCTGGGATAGAAACCATCTGGTCCTGGGGATTTGTCACTCTTTGGTGCTATTATTTTCTTCATTACTGTTGCTTTACTTATGTTAATTTTATCGAGTCCCTGTCCCCGATTCAATATTAGTTTTCTTGGGATTTCCAATGTGAGTACCTACCCATTATCCCTCCTCTCTGTCGCCTTTCACTCATCCAACTTCCCAACCAAGTCCGTACTTTTCGCTCGATTCCAAGGGCTTCTATCTTAGCTAACAGTCTCTTATGTGGGACCTTATCAAATGCCTTCTTTTTCTACTGTAAATACTGGCGCAAAGTAATTGTTCAACATGTCCGCCATTTCCCCATTGTCAATGACAATATCCCCACTTTCAGTTTTTAAGGGGCCAAAACTGCTCCTGACTACCCTCTTTTTCCTAATATAACTATAAAAGTTTGTCGTACTGGTTTTGATATCCCTTGCAAGTTTCTTTTCATACTCTCTTTTTGTCACTCTTACTATCTGTTTTGTGACCCTTGTATCTTTCCCATTCGCCAGGATCTGTGCCATTTTTCACCTTTTTGTTTGCCCTTTCATTATGTCTTATACTGTCCCTTACCTCTTTAGTTGTCCATGGCTGTTTTTTTTGGCAAGTGGAGTTCTTGCCCCTCAGGCATATAAACTGATTCTGTATCACGTTAAATGTTTCTTTAAACATTTCCCACTGATCATCAATCGTTTTACCCATTAACAGATTTGCCCAGTTTACTGTGGACAGATTCTGTCTCATCCCATTGAAGTTGGCCTTACCCAAGTCTAGAATCTTAGCAGCTGATTCACTTGTTTCCCTTTCAAACATTACATTGAGCTCAATCATGTTATGATCGCTATTAGATAGATGTTCGCATACAGTTAAGCCGTTAACTAAATCTAGTTAATTACTCATTACTAAATCTAGTATGGCTTGCCCCCTTGTTGCCTCTAGGACATACTGCTGTGGAAAACTATCCCGGACACACTCAAGAAATTCACTACCTTTCTGACAGTTGCTGGTCTGCTTTTCCCAATCTATGTGAAGGTTAAAGTCCCCCATTAAGACCACTCTGCCTTTCTTACACACTTGTCTAATTTCTGCATTTATGCAATCTAGCACTTCAGAGCTGCTGCCAGGGGTCCTATACACAATTCCCACTATAGTCTTAGATCCTTTCCTATTTCTCAATTCAACCCATAAGGTCTCTTTTGGCTGCTTACCTCTCGTTATATCCTCCTTTATTATTGAAGTGATTTCATCTCTAATCATTAAGGCTACTCCTCCCCCTCTTCTATTTTCCCTATCTCTCCCGTAGACCTTATAACCCGGTATATTTAGTTCCCAATCCTGACCATCCTGCAGCCATGTCTCAGTAATAGCTATCATGTCATACCCTCCAATTTGAATTTGAACCTGTAGTTCATTTAATTTATTCCTTCTACTCCGTACATTTGTATATAGTTGGGCCACACACCCTAGCCTGACCTTTAGCTTTGATGCTGGGTTAATCGCCTTACGCCTTTTAGTTTTCACTTTATCTGTAGTGCCTGAAGTACACTTTCTTTCTGCTGCTCTACGCTTTTCCCTTTCACTTGTTCTTGAACAACTGTTTGTACTATTTGTATTGTAGATTTCCCCTGGGTCTTCCCCTCTCTTGCTGCTCTCAACTTTACTCCCTTCTGACTCCCCGCTCAGGTTCCCATCTCCCTGCCACTCTAGTTTAAACCTTCCCCAACAGCACTAGCAAACACTCCCGCGAGGACATTGGTCCCGGTCCTGCTCAGGTGTAACCCGTCCCACTTGTACAGGTCTCACCTTCCCCAGAACCGGTCCCAATGTCCCAGGAATCTAAATCCCTCCCTCCTGCACCATCCCTGCAGCCATGCATTCATCCGGTCTATTCTCCTGTTCCTATACTCACTAGCACGTGGCACTGGTAGTAATCCTGAGATCACTACCTTTGAAGTCCTGCTTTTTAATTTATCTCCTAACTCCTTAAATTCATCTTGCAGGACCTCATCCCTTTTTTTACCTATGTCGTTGGTACCGATATGTACCACGACTACTGGCTGTTCACCCTCCCCCTCCAGAATGTCCTGCAGCCGCTCCGCAACATCCTTGACCCTAGCACCAGGGAGGCAACGTACCATCCTGGAGTCATGTTTGCGGCCACAGAAACGCCTATCTGTTCCCCTTACAATTGAATCCCCTCTCACTGTAGCCTGCCACTCTTCTTTCTCCCCTCCTGTGCAGCAGAGCCACCTGTGGTGCTACAAACTAGGCTCTTGCTGCTTTCCCCTGATAAGCCATCTCCCTCAACAGTATCCAAAGTGGTTAATCTGTTTGAGAGGGAGATGGACTCAGGGGACTCCTGCTCTACCTGCCTAGTCCTTTTACTCTGCCTGGTGGTCACCCATTTCCTTTCTGCCTGTGTAATCTTTACCTGCGGTGTGACCACCTCACTGAATGTGCTATCCACAATAGTGTCAGCATCATGGATGCTCCACAACGAATCCACCCGCAGCTCCAGCTCCGAAATGTGGTTAGCCAGTAGCTGCAGCTGGACACACTTCCTGCACACATGGTCGCCAGGGACACTGGTAGTGTCCATGACTTCCCACATAGTGCAGGAGGAGCATATCACGGGTGCGAGCTGTGCTGCTATGACTTGTCTTAGATTTACACTGCGTTCACCTCTCAGACTCTCCTCCCGCTCTCGGTCTCTCCTTTTATACTGTGCTCACCTCTCGCATTCTCCTGCCTCACCTGTGACGTCGCACAGTAGTTTTCTCTTGTTGCAGGTCTGCTGCTGCTTTTATTCCCCACTTTCAGTCTTCTGCTGTTCAGGTCCACCGCCGCTCTGCGGAAAAAGTTAGGAAAAGCAAGGCAAAGCAGCACCTCCTTCCCCCACTTCACCGAACTCCCACACTCAGCAAACTCTCAGCTGTCTCACTCTGTGCCCGCCGCACTCCATGAAACCACATGTGGAATATTTTCCCACCGACCAATTACTTTTTAAAAAAAAATGTAAGCCCAAATTTTAACCTAACCTGCTCAGTGGGACCGGGCCAGGTTCGGGTTGGATGCTCGTTTTACACTTTATCAGATTTTACTCTCCATTTAAAGCAGGGTGTAAAAGGAGCATCCAATCTGAACCTGCTCTGTTCCTACCAGGTGGGTTATGTGAAAATCAGGACTTTAAAGTTCTTATCTATTATCGTAACACGTTGTTATGATTTCTTTGTCCACTATATTATTGGAGGCATTAATCTTTTATTTTAAATGCCATTAAAATAGTTAATGAATCGAGCATTTGTATGCCCCTCATGCACAACACAATCTCACCCCATGTGTACCTTTTTTCCATTTGGCCCATTGGCTCACACTTTGTTACCACATGGATTTTCCCTTCCTTTTCTGTCTAATAGTACAAACAAGTTTGAATATTAATTTTAGGTCCAAGTCTTGGCTCTTTGTGTCAGGAGGATGTGGGTTTAAGCCCCATTCCAGAGACTTGAGCACCTAATCTAAGCTGGCATTTCAGTGCAATGCTGAGGGAATGCTGCACTGTCAGAGGTGTCGTCTTTTGGATGAGAGGTTAAACTGAGGTCCCATCTTCCCTTTGAAGTGGACATCAAAGATTCCATGGCACTATTCAAGGATGAGGAAGAGAATTCTCCTTGTTGACTTGACTGGTTGACTAGCAGCATTTTAGCGTTGCTGCTAGTCAACCAGCATCAGTAAAACAGATAAAAGAGATTATTTGCTCATTTACATCATTGCTGTTTGTGGGACCTTGTATGTGCAAATTGGCTGTTGCATTTCCCTATATTACAGCAGTGATTATACTTCAAAAGTACTTTAATGGCTGTGAAACACTTTGGAACATCATGAGGTCGTGAAAGGCACTATATGAAATTCATGTCCTTTCTTTTGTTCTTTAATAAAAATTCATGTAGTCAAAGTAAGGCAATTGTGATTTTCCCACCAAGACTGATTAAGTTGCTAACCTCGTAAAAATAAGATGTAGAAGCTGAAAAGATCAAGAGAAAGAACATCATGAAGGGATTCTAAGAGAAGGAGAGAGAAAATATCTGTGAATGCGGACACGATTTTTACCTGAAGCTGAACACTGAGCGGGTGGGTCGATGATCACATGGGAAACCCGGAAGTCAAGTGAGTGGGTCGGAACCTGCGCTCGCAACTCAATTGAAGGCACTTAATTTTACTTCCAGGTTTCGCGTCCACAAGCTGCACACATGGATGATGCCATCTTAACACCACTATTTAAAGGGCCAGTGCAAAAATAGATTTTGGAGGAGAACAGAGGAAATAAAGCTATGGATGGACATAGAGGAAAGGCAGCACCCAGGTTCTCGGACGCATCGCTTGAAGTGCTGCTGGGTGCTGTGAGAACAGGAAGGAGGTCATCTGCCCAAGTGATTGAAGGAAGAAACCTGGTTCTGCCACCAAGAAGGTGTGGCTGGAGGTGGTAGAAGAGGTCAGCAGCAGGAGCTTGGTGTCCAGGTCTTTGGTTCAGTGCAGGAAGCGTTTTAATGACCTAACCAGGTCAGGAAAAGTGAGTACATTTGCTGATCCAACCACACCCTGTGTGGAGCAACACCCCACCCCCCTCATTCTGTGTTGGCGAGCCTACTCCATCACATCACTCCTCATACCCACTTAAGTTTCAGCATCAACCATCCTTCACTTTCCACGCAGTTCCTCACCTCCCAATTTATGCACCAACCACTGCAATGTGATGCACCTGTTTTATAGTTAGCTTCACTCAAAGCAATGCATCTATCAGGTGAATACACGTCTCCTTTAGTCACTCACAGGTCTGTTCTTTCTCCCCTTGTAAGGGAAGAGAACACAAAATGCAAGAGAGGACGAGGACTGGAGGTGGTCCTCCACAAATAGTCCAGCTGACAGATGCGGAGAAGAAGGCCATGGAGATAAGTGGGACAGCTGCATCCCTATCCATCAGAGCTGGAGAGACTGGGACCCCGCAGATGCCTGGTGACAGACATCTTTCACACACATGATGACTTTATTTCATCAATCGCTGAACTCTAACAGACCTTCGTATGGTGATTGGCAATACTGTCACTTTGCTGATGAATAATTAATATCGCATTCTGTTGTCTTCCAGGGCTTTCACGCGCTGAAGAAGAACGTGGCATGATGGAAGAGATCGATTCCTCAGAAGACCTCATTCCTTCTGAGGGTGCACTGCCACAGGACATACATCCACACACCAGTGCAGATGCTGGCACTTTGCTGGGTCCTGTTAGCCAGATAGTTGGGTTGTCACATGGTGATTCACCACTCATAAGTAAGCACGAGCAGGCACTGGTGGCAGGGCAGCTGTGGAGAGTTCACATCGGGGGGCACACTCCTCTCCAAGCTCTGCTCAGCTGGACACATGCTGATCCCAGGAGGCTATCGTTGAGAATGAGAATGATTGAGGTACAGCTCCACCTTTGGAAAAAGTGCCACACACACTCTCCACAAGGAGAGGATGGAGGAGTCCAACTCTAACTCTAGTGGGTTGTTGTCGCAGGTAAGTGAGAGAATATCTGCAAAGGAGAGAGTGGCTGCCTCCATTGAGCTTCAAGCATGTCTCTCAAATGAGTCTATGCAGGCCATAAATATGGCCGTGCAGACTTTGGTGCCAACATGTTTGCTGTCTTAAACAGGATGACAGATACCTTATCAGTGGCCATACAAGGCATCACTGTTCTGCAACAAGCTGCCGTCCAACAGAGTGGTGGGAGTGATGTGGCGTTGTCCAAGGAGATGGATGATGGCGAGAGAGGGCGTGGAAGTGGGAAGTCCACTCAAAGTGCTCCCACGTCTCACCTGCTGCCCCCCCCTCCCCAAATGGTACCCGTAATGCTGCCTTCTCTCCTTGTGGCTGAGTCTGCCGATGGAGAGGTGCAGGTGGAGCAGTCTTTGGCAGGGCCCTCAGGGGTTCCAAGACCCAGAGGTCATAGGCCAAAGGTATCTCAGCAGTCAGGGCAGGGATCTGAGCAGCCTTTTTTTTTTATTCGTTCATGGGATGTGGGCGTCGCTGGCGAGGCCGGCATTTATTGCCCATCCCTAATTGCCCTTGAGAAGGTGGTGGTGAGCCGCCTTCTTGAACCGCTGCAGTCCGTGTGGTGAAGGTTCTCCCACCGTGCTGTTAGGAAGGGAGTTCCAGGATTTTGACTCAGCGACGATGAAGGAACAGCGATATATTTCCAAGTCGGGATGGTGTGTGACTTGGAGGGGAACGTGCAGGTGGTGCTGTTCCCATGTACCTGCTGCTCTTGTCCTTCTAGGTGGTAGAGGTCCTCCTCCTCGTCCTCCTACTCCTCTTCAATATTGCCGCAGAAAATGCTTGATGAGCACCTTCCTCCTCCTCCACCTGTAACTCTCTCTGCTGCACTACGTTGAGCAGCACACAGCACACCACAATTATTCTGGACACCCTTGCTGGTGAGTGCTGAAGGGATCCTCCAAATCTATCCAGGCACCTGATGCACATCTTCAACGTGCTTATGACTTGCTCAGTGATACACCTGGTAGCTATGTGGCTCTGGTTGTATTGCTGTTGCGCTGTTGCAGGGGGTATCCCTTGCCTCTGATGAGCCAGCCATTAAGTCTGTCTTCTGTCTGGAAGAGGTATAGAATGTTGGATTTGCACAAAATGAAGGAATCATGACAGCTGCTAGGAAATCCGGTGCACACCTGCACAAATCTCTTCCTGTGTGCGCACTCCAGCTGTGCATTGATGGAGTGATAGCCCTTTCGATTTATGAAGACTCCTAGCTCATGTGGTGGTCCTTGGATTACCATGTGTGTACAATCAATTGCGCCCTGCACTCATGAGAAGCCAGCCACAGAGGCGAAACCCACGGCCATCTCATTCTGGCTGATATTGTCGTGGGGGAAGTTCTTGAATCGGATACCCAGGCAAACAACCCATCTATCACCTGCTTTATACACTTATGTGCAGACAATTGAAAGACCCTGGAGATGTCACTGATGGCACCCTGGAAGGACCCTGAGGCGAAAAAAATTGAGGGCAGTGGTTACTTTTACCGTGCCAGGCAATGTGTGGCCACCAGGTCTAGTGAGGAAGCAGCTCTTCCTCAAGGAGGCTGCAGATGTCTGGGATCACCTGCCAACTCAATCTGAGCCTGCGTAGGCACTGCTTCTCAGAGAGGTCCAGGAAGCTCAGCCTCTGCCTGTAGACTGTCTCACGTGGGTAGTGCCTCTTGAAATGTCGGCTCCTCTTTTGGTCCCCTCTCTGCTGGTGCACCTATGACACAGCACGACGTGGCTGACGTAGATGTTCATTTTCCTCCTCCTCAGATGTCCTCACGACTACATCCATTGCACCCTCCATCCTGATCTTGTCAGTTTGAGAGGCTGCAAAGCCTTCCTAAAGCTGTTTCAACAAAGAACACTCAGTCTCAACAAAGAACACTCAGTCTCAAAATTAGAAGAACTCCCAGCCAAACATTTGCCTGAGAGAACTGAGACCAGCTGCAATGCTTCAGCTTTTATTGAGATGTGCCAATCACAGGTTTAAAGGACCAAATCAACTTCTGCATGAATCTCGCCTCCGTTTCACTGGCAAGATTGAGAAGCCATGGGAAACCAGTGCAAGTGAGGTTAAAATTGTTTCAGACTTAGAATCCACAAAAAATAAAGTACCTCAACTATTTCAATGAGGTAAGTTGCCCTTTTAACAATCTGCCCGTCGGCATTAAGTGGGGACAGGACTTCTGTGTTAAAACTGGAAGTGGGCATGTTGGAGCCGGGATACGGCCCCACTGATCAAATCTACAATTTTGACTAACAACTCGCCCCCAGCCCACCCGTCCTTGGGGGCTAAAATTACCCCCAGTGTGTTTGTGTTCAAGAGAGTGTGAATATGGCTGTGTGACTGCCAGAAAGCCCATATGACTCACTGTAAGTGGGAGAGAGATAATGCAAGAAGGAAAATTTCATAACATAGAAGAAAGTGACATTACATGTCAATCAGTTCTAATCTCTGTATTCTTTAGACGTTGCCATCCACGTCAATTGTAGGTTCTATGATGAGGTGAGAGATAGTGACTTAGTAAAATCCTCTGTATACGGTTAGATTATGACCTTATGATTCCATTTTTAAGTAGAATCTATCAATTTGAGAATCGCAAACACTGGTACCACAACTAGGTGATCTAATGGTATATTAATTCTCATTCATGCTTGATAATATTGTAATTAGGACTACATTCTTATCCTCCACTGAGAGTAAAGTAAATGATATTGCTCAGTACCTGCATAATTTACTGATCTGCTACAAATGATTGGCACATTCCAAGTCACACTTTTTTATTTTGGTAACCTGGGTTTCCAACACTTGAGGAAACCTATCACAATGCTGAGGAACTTTCCAAACCAAACTACTGAGAAATCACGATAAATAGTTTATAGTTTCATAATATGGCGGACGCCAAGCTAAAAACTTACAAATAACAACCATGAGGTGCGACAAGCAGAAAAGAAACAACAAAGATGAAATGATTAAATTTTTTCACTGTTTTAAAGAGAATTCTAGCTCCTGTTGACACATTCAGTCTGTAAGAGTGATGCACCTTGGAAGTTTTGTTTTTGCCTCTCTCCTTTAGAACTGCTGTAGCATAATGCACAATGACAGCCCATCTCAATTGAAAATTAGGTGGAAAATTTACAAATGATATCCATGAGGTGCGAGCAACAAAAGTAAAACAACAAAACAAATATCTAGATTTTTTTCAGTATTTTGTTTAATTTTGAGGTGATGGCATTGCTTGGAATTAGTTTTTTTGTGTTGTTGATTGGGAAAAATGCTTCTGCTGAAGCTGGATGGGAAATATTTATGAACCACTCTCATGCTGGGCTCAGATATTTTGGCTGGAGTCAATCAGTTAGGCCCAAGCCAGCAGAAAATACCACATGCTCAAGCAGCTGACATAATACTGCACCTTCTTGGTGCAATATTATACCAATGACAGCTTAAGCAAGAACTATAAATCCATTATTCTTTTTTATTCGTTCATGGGATGTGGGCGGCGTTGGCGAGGCCAGCATTTATTGCCCATCCCTAATGGCCCTTGAGAAGGTGGT
Source organism: Heptranchias perlo (assembly GCF_035084215.1). Lineage (NCBI taxonomy): Eukaryota > Metazoa > Chordata > Chondrichthyes > Hexanchiformes > Hexanchidae > Heptranchias > Heptranchias perlo. The sequence goes on along the minus strand of NC_090326.1, from coordinate 53,579,332 downwards.
GGTGAGCCACCTTCTTGAACTGCTGCAGTCCGTGTGGTGAAGGTTCTCCCACAGTGCTGTGAGGTAGGGAGTTCCAGAATTTTGACCCAGCGACAATGAAGGAGTGGCGATATATTTCCAAGTCAGGATAGTGTGTGACTTGGAGGGGAACGTGCAGGTGGTGTTGTTCCCATGTGCTTGCTGCCTTTGTCCTTCTAGGTGGTAGAGGTCGTGGGTTTAGGAGGTGTTGTTGAAAATGCCTTGGCGAGTTGCTGCAGTTCATCCTGTGGATGGTACACACTGCAGCCACGGTGCGCCGGTGGTGGAGGGAGTGAATGTTTAGGGTGGTGGATGGGGTGCCAATCAAGCGGGCAGCTTTGTCCTGGATGGTGTTGAGCTTCTTGAATGTTGTTGGAGCTGCACTCATCCAGGCAAGTGGAGAGTATTCCATCACACTCCTGACTTGTACTTTGTAGATGGGGGAAAGGCTTTGGGGAGTCAGGAGGTGAGTCACTCGCCACAGAATACCCAGCCTCTGACCTGCTCTTGTAGCCACAGTATTTATATGGCTGGTCCAGTTAAGTTTCTGGTCAATGGTAACCCCCAGGATGTTGATCATGATGTGGAGATGCCGGTGATGGACTGGGGTTGACAATTGTAAACAATTTTACAACACCAAGTTATAGTCCAGCAATTTTATTTTAAATTCACAAGCTTTCGGAGATTTTCTCCTTCCTCAGGCAAATGTTTCAAGAACTCCTTGAAGCCTACGCATTTATACATATAGAACAATACATGGTGTTTACAGACTGCCCCTGCAACTGCCCGTTGCCAAGGCAATCACCGTGTTCAGACAGAGAGGTGTCACCTGCAGAACCCCCGAATACACATTCAACAAAAAAACAAACAGGGAAAAAAAACAGAGAAAAAAAAACACAGAGAGAGGCAGAAACATCCGGAAGGCAGAGAGAGCCAGCAAATGACCCATTATATTAAAAACAGATAACATTTGTTCGCTGGTGGGGTAACGTGTAGCGTGACATGAACCCAAGATCCCGGTTGAGGCCGTCCTCATGGGTGCGGAACTTGGCTATCAATTTCTGCTCGACGATTTTGCGTTGTCGTGTGTCTCGAAGGCCGCCTTGGAGTACGCTTACCCGAAGGTCGGTGGATGAATGTCCATGACTGCTGAAGTGTTCCCCGACTGGGAGGGAACCCTCCTGTTTGGCGAAACAGGAGGGTTCCCTCCCACTACCAAAATGGACCCCACTAGTCTCGCGGCAGACACAGAGGAATTCATCAGGAGAATGAGGCTCCGGGAATTCTACCACAAACCCCAAGATTTCAGCAGCGAACCCAATGAGACAATCGACGATCCGGAACAGCAGACAGAGGGATCCGCGGTACAGCAACCGAAGAGGAAAGAGTCAAACTGGACTCCTCCGGAGGGTCGCTGCCCTCAGCTGGACATGTATGCTCAAGCTGTCAGGAAATGCGTCAATGCCAGATTCATCAGCCGCACTCAGAAGACAGTCCAGAATGTCACCCGAGCACAACGCAACGCCATCAACGCTCTCAAGACCAACCGCAACATCGTCATCAAACCAGCGGACAAAGGAGGAGCCATAGTCATACAGAACAGAACAGACTATTGCAAAGAAGCATACCGACAACTGGACAACCAGGAACACTACAGACGGTTACCCGCAGATCCGACCAAAGAACACACCCACCAGCTCAACAAACTGATCAAGACCTTCGATCCAGACCTTCAAAGCATCCTACGCATTCTCATCCCACGTAATCCCCGCGTGGGAGACTTCTACTGCCTCCCAAAGATACACAAAGCCAACACACCCGGACGTCCCATCGTATCAGGCAACGGAACCCTGTGTGAGAACCTCTCTGGATACATCGAGGGCATCCTGAAACCCATCGTACAGGGAACCCCCAGCTTCTGTCGTGACACTACAGACTTCCTACAAAAACTCAGTACCCACGGACCAGTTGAACCAGGAACACTTCTCACCACGATGGACGTCTCGGCACTATACACCAGTATCCCCCACGATGACGGCATCGCTGCGACAGCATCAATACTCAACACCAACAACAGCCAATCTCCGGAAGCCATCCTACAACTCATCCGCTTCATCCTGGATCACAATGTCTTCACCTTCGATAACCAGTTCTTTACCCAAACACACGGAACAGCCATGGGGACCAAATTCGCACCCCAATACGCCAACATTTTCATGCACAAGTTCGAGCAGGACTTCTTCACTGCACAAGACCTCCAACCAACACTATACACCAGATACATCGACGACATTTTCTTTCTATGGACCCACGGCAAGGAATCACTAAAGAGACTACACGATAACATCAACAAGTTCCATCCCACCATCAAGCTCACCATGGACTACTCCTCAGAATCAGTTTCTTTCTTGGACACACGAATCTCCATCAAAGACGGGCACCTCAGCACCTCACTCTACCGCAAGCCCACGGACAACCTCACGATGCTCCACTTTTCCAGCTTCCACCCTAACCACGTCAAAGAGGCCATCCCCTATGGACAGGCCCTGCGAATACACAGGGTCTGCTCAGACGAGGAGGAACGCGATGGACACCGACAGACGCTGAAAGACGCCCTAGTAAGAACGGGATATGACGCTCGACTCATCGATCGACAGTTCCGACGGGCCACAGCAAAAAATCGCATAGACCTCCTCAGGAGACTAACACGGGACGCAACCAACAGAGTACCCTTTGTCGTCCAGTACTTCCCCGGAGCGGAGAAACTACGCCATGTTCTCCGCAGCCTTCAACATGTCATCAATGAGGACAAACACCTCGCTAATTTGGTCCCCATGGCTGTTCCGTGTGTTTGGGTAAAGAACTGGTTATCGAAGGTGAAGACATTGTGATCCAGGATGAAGCGGATGAGTTGTAGGATGGCTTCCGGAGATTGGCTGTTGTTGGTGTTGAGTATTGATGCTGTCGCAGCGATGCCGTCATCGTGGGGGATACTGGTGTATAGTGCCGAGACGTCCATCGTGGTGAGAAGTGTTCCTGGTTCAACTGGTCCGTGGGTACTGAGTTTTTGTAGGAAGTCTGTAGTGTCACGACAGAAGCTGGGGGTTCCCTGTACGATGGGTTTCAGGATGCCCTCGATGTATCCAGAGAGGTTCTCACACAGGGTTCCGTTGCCTGATACGATGGGACGTCCGGGTGTGTTGGCTTTGTGTATCTTTGGGAGGCAGTAGAAGTCTCCCACACGGGGATTACGTGGGATGAGAATGCGTAGGATGCTTTGAAGGTCTGGATCGAAGGTCTTGATCAGTTTGTTGAGCTGGTGGGTGTGTTCTTTGGTCGGATCTGCGGGTAACCGTCTGTAGTGTTCCTGGTTGTCCAGTTGTCGGTATGCTTCTTTGCAATAGTCTGTTCTGTTCTGTATGACTATGGCTCCTCCTTTGTCCGCTGGTTTGATGACGATGTTGCGGTTGGTCTTGAGAGCGTTGATGGCGTTGCGTTGTGCTCGGGTGACATTCTGGACTGTCTTCTGAGTGCGGCTGATGAATCTGGCATTGACGCATTTCCTGACAGCTTGAGCATACATGTCCAGCTGAGGGCAGCGACCCTCCGGAGGAGTCCAGTTTGACTCTTTCCTCTTCGGTTGCTGTACCGCGGATCCCTCTGTCTGCTGTTCCGGATCGTCGATTGTCTCATTGGGTTCGCTGCTGAAATCTTGGGGTTTGTGGTAGAATTCCCGGAGCCTCATTCTCCTGATGAATTCCTCTGTGTCTGCCGCGAGACTAGTGGGGTCCATTTTGGTAGTGGGAGGGAACCCTCCTGTTTCGCCAAACAGGAGGGTTCCCTCCCAGTCGGGGAACACTTCAGCAGTCATGGACATTCATCCACCGACCTTCGGGTAAGCGTACTCCAAGGCGGCCTTCGAGACACACGACAACGCAAAATCGTCGAGCAGAAATTGATAGCCAAGTTCCGCACCCATGAGGACGGCCTCAACCGGGATCTTGGGTTCATGTCACGCTACACGTTACCCCACCAGCGAACAAATGTTATCTGTTTTTAATATAATGGGTCATTTGCTGGCTCTCTCTGCCTTCCGGATGTTTCTGCCTCTCTCTGTGTTTTTTTTTCTCTGTTTTTTTTCCCTGTTTGTTTTTTTGTTGAATGTGTATTCGGGGGTTCTGAAGGTGACACCTCTCTGTCTGAACACGGTGATTGCCTTGGCAACGGGCAGTTGCAGGGGCAGTCTGTAAACACCATGTATTGTTCTATATGTATAAATGCGTAGGCTTCAAGGAGTTCTTGAAACATTTGCCTGAGGAAGGAGAAAATCTCCGAAAGCTTGTGAATTTAAAATAAAATTGCTGGACTATAACTTGGTGTTGTAAAATTGTTTACAGGATGTTGATGGTAGGGGATTTGGCAATGGTAATGCCATTGAATGTCAAGGGGAGGTGGTTAGATTCTCTCTTGTTGGAGATGGTCATTGCCTGGCATTTGTCTGGCATGAATGTTACTTGCCACTTATCAGCCCAAGCCTGGATGTTGTCCACGTCTTGCTGCATGCGGGTACGGACTGCTTCATTATCTGAGGGGTTGCGAATGAAACTGAATGTAATCATCAGTGAACATCCCCATTTCTGACCTTATGATGGAGGGAAGGTCATTGATGAAGCAGCTGAAGATGGCTGGGCCTAGGACACTGCCCTGAGGAACTCCTGCAGCAATGTCCTGGGGCTGAGATGATTGGCCTCTAACAACCACTACCATCTTCCTTCATGCTAGGTATGACTCCAGCCACTGGAGAGTTTTCCCCTGATTCCCATTGACTTCAGTTTTACTCGGGCTCCTTGGTGCCACACTCGGTCAAATGCTGCCTTGATGTCAAGGTCAGTCACTCTCACCTCTCCTCTGGAATTCAGCTCTTTTGTCCATATTTGGACCAAGGCTGTAATGAGGTCTGGAGCCAAGTGGTCCTGGCAGAACCCAAACTGAGCAACGGTGAGCAGGTTATTGGTGAGTAAGTGCCGCTTGATAGCACTGTCGACGACACCTTCCATCACTTTGCTGATGATTGAGAGTAGACAGATGAGGTGGTAGTTATGGAAAGTAAGGAGAAAAAAAATATGTTTTATAATTATGTAAAAAACTGAAAATAAAAGTTTTCAGCAGGAACCGGGAAGAATCAACAATTAAATTAAAGTACTTCCGTCTGAAGCAAATAGTAAAAATCCACAATGGGAAGCAGAGCAAATAAATATTTTACATTGTATTAACTGGCAATAAGGAGGTTAGTGTCAGCTTTGGCTCAGTGGTAGCACTCTTGCATCTACTCAGAAGGCAATGGCTGCCATCTTTCAGATAAGTACATAGGAACGGGAGTAGGCCATTTAGCCCCTTGAGCCTGTTCCGCCATTCAATTAGATCATGGCTGATCTGTACCTCAACTCCATTTACTTGACTTTGCTCCATATGCCTTAATACCCTTACCTAACAAAAATCTGTCTATCTCAGTTTTGAATTTTTCAATTGACCTAGCTTCAACAGCTTTTTGAGGGAGACAGTTCCAGATTTCCACTACTCTTATGGATGAGAGAGTAAAGCAAGATCCCATCTGCCCTCTCATGTGGACATAAAAGATCCCATGACACTTTTTGAAGAAGAGCAGGGGGGTTCTCCCGATATCTTTGCCAGCATTTATCCCTCAAAAAACACCACGAGAAACAGATTATCCGATCATTTATCTCATTGCTGTTTGTGGGACCTTGCTGCGCGCAAATTAACTGGCATGCTTGCCTACACTACAACAGTGACTTTACCTCAAAAGTCCTTCTTTGGCTGTAAAGCCCTTTGGGCTGCCCTGAGGACAAGAAAGGCACAATAGAAATGCAGGGTTTTTCTTGGGGATGACAAAACAAAGTTACTTGCAACTTAAGCAAATTTTATAATGTAAGTAGAATTCTCAAAATTGTACCTGTGATGCCTGTATCTTTTAGTATCACAAAGGTGTGTAATATTTTTACCTCTGTCAGCCATGCAATATACTACTTCAGTAAATTTGCTGTATTATAGCAATGGGCAAACTGCTCTCGTGTTTAGGCTGCAGTGGGACTGGAATAACATCAGAAACTGCACCTGTGAGTAATGCCACAGCGGGTCCACTAATAAATTTCGAATTTCACAGTGTATATTTTTGTAATGGAAACTGCAAGAAAGTTATGGGATCCATCACATAGTACAGAGGTTAATTTGCTGGAGATTCAATCTGCAGCTGTGTTTATTCAGGTCATGTTAAAAGTTAAATTATTCAGTACAGGGACCTGACAAGTTTTCTTATGTACCTAATCTGATGTTTTTTCCATGGTGAGCTGTATGAATATTAATTCTGAAAATTTATGCATGCCTTGCAGATTTAAGTCCTTTGTTAATTATGCAGTTGGTGAATTGCACTAGAAATGCAGCCAATAGACGTGGACTGTAAATTTGCAGTGTATTCTTAATGCAAATACTGTAACAATGTCTTCAGATTTATTCTCTAATATGTTTGAACATTAATGTGATTTCCTTGTATAGATAATTTGTTAAAGTATTCTTTTCAACAGTACATTTACAGTAGTTGAAGAATTCTTGCCAAATTAAGGAGTGAATCTACAACACTTGCTTAAGAAAGAAATTCAGCTCCGAAACCTACTGACTAAAAAGGGTCAACATACAAAGTTGATGAATATCTTGTTCATATTTATAATGCACCCAAATATGGTTCTTGAAAAAAAATGGTGTAAGTGTGGGAGCCACCCTTTTGGGTTTGGACTGGACAGGTTATCTCAACAGGTTCAACAGGTTATCTCAAAATTTATGAGAGATAAAACAGAATCCATGAGGGCATTTTTCAACTCATAGATCACTACTGCGAATAAAATTTCAGCCAGCAGGGAACAGGGAATTGAGAAACTGGTGCTTTTGCCCAGTTCGCACTGAAAAAGCCATGAAAAATAGGTTTAAAGTTCCAATTTAAAGGAACAGAATCAAACAAAATTTGATAATTGTTTTTTGATATTTCATCCTGAAGAACCCTGAGAATCCATGGGGGTGATGTCCCAGGGACTTCCACTCCAGACCCCGCCAGGGCTGGTGGGGTCAAGGGGATGTCACCTCATTTTTTAATATTGCTGCGGGCACCCTCACCAGTAAGGGTGCAGCTCAGGAGCATGCCTGATCAAGGAGGCCAGTAATTCCAATGGAAGCTACCTGTTCCAGAATGGGGTGCCGGCTCCCTCCCTGGGAAAATCTTGCAGCAGTTCCCATTGGCTCCATTTATGAGGGGGCTGAAAAAAAAATCATCCTAGGGGAAAAAAATCCTTTGGAGATCCAGGGCATGAGCCTGACCTGGATTCACAGGTGGGCATCACTTGTGCCTCTGCTGTGGCTAGTTTGTCTCTTTTCACTGGGTATACCAGTCAATGCTGTTCCTCCAGGCTAATTAAGGACACTCCTGGGATTCTCCTCCCCGCAGTCATGTTTCCTCTGATGTGGGTGACCTTATTCAGGATGGACGGAGGTTTTATCCCAAACGTGGCCTTGCAGTAAATGGTAGGAAAGCCCATCCAAGTTCCAGTCCAATTCCCGGCCCTTCCACTGCACTCTCGCTGGACTTATGGCACAAAGTGCCAGACAGGGACCCTGATGGTCCAAGCCTGAGTTTTGGCCGAGACCATTGAAGAAATTTGTGTTTTTGTCATTTGACTTGGTCCCCAATGGGCATCCTTGCATCATGTTTCTGGGAGGAGGTGGGGTTGAAGGTCTGGGCATCCCTACCTGAAGCGGGCAGCCTCTGCTGCATTTTGTGTCCTCCCACCAGAAACACATATTGGGTCCCTGCCAGAATTATTTAAATGAAAGAACCTCTCCCTGACCTTCGGTCAGTGGCAGAGGTTCCGAGGAATTGATCCCAGCACTTATGCCGGGATCAATGGCCCATAGATTTTCAGCCTTAACATTTTCAAATGTTATTTTCTCTAAATTTCTCGTAATGAATGTTAAAAAGTAGAATTAAATTACCTACAGAAACCAAGGATGTCGATTGTTTCACTGTACTGTGGGAATAAGTATGAAATTGTTATTCTGTTTTATTTTTGGTTTTCATGTTGAAGTGCTGCTGTAATTGTCAAAGGGACACAATAGAGTTCCTTTTATTATTAATACCTTCACCAAGTAGTTATCATTAATAACTACTTATTCTTAGTACAGCAAAGATTCTTAGTACAGCATTAATTTCAGTTAATTGCTTTCCCTCTGTTAATGAGGAATTATCCAAAATTGCTATCGTGTCACAGGAGAAGGTAGGAAAGATAACCAAATGAGTACTTTTTTAGATTTTTCAAAGAAAATCACAATTATCAAATTCACGTTGAAACAATCCCTTTCATGTGCAGCTCCTTCCCAAAATGTCGCACAGATGTGGGATTTTGTTAACTGCAGAAATTAAATTGAAATATACAGCAGGTGCAAATAGAAGCACGAATGTTGTCAGTGTATTTTGTGCAATTAGTTTAAATCTGAATAAGGACTTGTGCAAGTGAAAAGGTTAAATAATGTACACTACAAACATAAAATGCCAGAAATACACAGCAGGTCAATCAGCTTTTGCATAACTATACAATATGTATGGTTAAAAAAACATTGGTTTGAATGTAAATTGGGTGTACGTTATCACATGTCACTTCCATACCTAATAGCTCCAATCATGTATGAAAAGAAATACAGTGTATTTAAAATAATATAAGCATGTTTCACAATATAAAATACACCTGAGGTGATGATTACTTTGCCTATGTAGTGGCTGATATAGCTTATGAATCCCTGAGGAAATGTAAGATTATGAACAAAGTTACCATCTGTAAACAATTTTACAACACCAAGTTATAGTCCAGCAATTTTGGAAAATTGCTGGACTATAACTTGGTGTTGTAAAATTGTTTACAATTGTCAACCCCAGTCCATCACCGGCATCTCCACATCAAAGTTACCATCAGTAGTGGTCAGGCTAGTGCTATTAAGTTACAATGTTACACTGCAGTATTCAACCCAGATACCACCAATGTCCACAGATGTAAACGTTAAAACATGCCAACATTTTTTTAAATAAAGTGCTTTGAATGTGTCAAGCACCAGTGCAGTAAGTTGTAAGCAATGACGGGCAGTTTAATTGAAGGTTTGGCCTTCAGTTTCATCCTTCAATTTTACTCTCCTCAATTACTCAACTCCCACTTGCCCATTATCGCTTAATCCAATCACACCTGAGGAAATTACAGTATCCTGATTGTCTAAACTCTGTACTGTCAATGTGATTGAGGATACCTCAACATGACTGAAGTTATTCTCAAGTGACAGAATGTGTTATATACTAACGATCAAACTACACTGATAATAATCATGCACATCAGTCGATTCAGATTGGAAGGAGTATCACATTTTGTCCAATATTTCAGAAACTATGATTGATAGATAGTAATGATTTTTTCATCCGTCAATAGTTCCACAATAAAGCACAAATGAGTGTCCATTATTGTGAAGTAAAGATCATAAATGTTCATTTCATGTGAAATCTTAAATTGATTCAGTTTCTTTCTGCATTTTTGATGTTTGTAATCCCTCCCAAATGAATACCTTCACATTATGTTATCCTCTAATTTCATTGGGTTGGTATCACCCAGGCAATAATTTATGTTAATTCTACTCCTTGATCAACAGATCAGGAGATATTTTTACACAATAAGAGGAGCCCTCATACTCTGACTAAAATTGGCTGATTTCTCTTGAGAAAACCCAGCTCAAATGTCAGCAGAGAATGGAGCATCAAACTTAGGTCTCCAAGCAGAAGTTCCTTTTCTCTTGTACTAGAGCTATAAAAGTATTGTCCTGGTAATTGTTTAATGGTATCTGTATAAAGTGCATTTCGCTGTGAGATTTGTATCTGAGAAGACACTACAGAGAAGTGTCCTGTTAAGTGTGCACACATAGTAGGCCGGATTTTGCTCTAAAAATAATGGGGAGCTTAACAGCGCTCACCATTATTTCAGTGCAAATGGTAGAGGAATTTTCGGCCACCGTACATGCGCAGTTAAACACGAAAATCCAAAAGTTGCTGTACCATATGCCCTGCTCTTCCAGAAGCTTCGCGGGAAGGAGATCTCGCCGGCTGACTCTCTGTTGAAATGACTGCAACAACGCAAAGCTCCTCGCCTGCCCTGGCGGAAACGAAGTAATCTCGCCAGTAAAAGGTATGTCAAGTTTTTTAAATGTAACCAAAATGTTAACGGCATGATAAGTCTTAATGACTGCCAATCCACCTCTCTGACACTGAAAATTAACTTTTAAAAGTGTGGAGTCTCATTCCTTCAGATTTTATCTGTTGTTGGACATTTTAAAAAAATAATGATTTTAATTTTAATTTTTTTACTTTTTTCTTTCTTTCTCTTATCTTTGTCTTTTAATTCACTATTTCTTACCCTCTCTTTATTTCGTTTTCTATAACTGATTTTACATTTAATTCACTAATCTAACTTATACTTCCTGGTTCTGTGTCTGCGCTGCTGATTAACTTGTTTCAATCTGATTGGTTAAGGGGATACACAGCAACTTGCCCTGTTCAGGTCCCAGATGCCCGGGAGAAGGTGCCGCATTGGATTGAGGACCTGATAAAAGGAACTTGCAGTGCAAAAGCCCATGAAAAGTTTATGGGCAAGTCCAACTCTAAAAAGCGGTGGTTCACCACTCAGAGCAAAATCTGGCCCATTGTCTTCCAATGTGGCAATTTTCTGAACTCAGCAATATCTCATTGGAGAGCACTAAACACAACATTGATGCTTACCTACAGATACCACCATCACACGAGATGACACCACCCACCAGGTGCATGGTTCATACTCCTGTGACTCAGCCAACGTTGTCTACCTCATACGTTGCAGGAAAGGATGCCCCAGAGCATGGTACATTGGCGAGACCATGCAGACGCTGCGACAACGGATGAACGGACACCGCGCAACAATCGCCAAACAGGAGGGTTCCCTCCCAGTCGGGGAACACTTCAGCAGTCATGGACATTCATCCACCGACCTTCGGGTAAGCGTACTCCAAGGCGGCCTTCGAGACACACGACAACGCAAAATCGTCGAGCAGAAATTGATAGCCAAGTTCCGCACCCATGAGGACGGCCTCAACCGGGATCTTGGGTTCATGTCACGCTACACGTTACCTCACCAGCGAACAAATGTTATCTGTTTTTAATATAATGGGTCATTTGCTGGCTCTCTCTGCCTTCCGGATGTTTCTGCCTCTCTCTGTGTTTTTTTTTCTCTGTTTTTTTTCCCTGTTTGTTTTTTTGTTGAATGTGTATTCGGAGGTTCTGCAGGTAACACCTCTCTGTCTGAACACGGTGATTGCCTTGGCAACGGGCAGTTGCAGGGGCAGTCTGTAAACACCATGTATTATTGTTCAATATGTATAAATGCGTAGGCTTCAAGGAGATCTTGAAACATTTGCCTGAGGAAGGAGAAAATCTCCGAAAGCTTGTGAATTTAAAATAAAATTGCTGGACTATAACTTGGTGTTGTAAAATTGTTTACAATTGTCAACCCCAGTCCATCACCGGCATCTCCACATCATACCTACAGGGAGGAAGGAAGAACATAGAAGGTGAGTAACCACATAGTAACCTTGTTAACCTCATTGCATTGGGCTGCAGAGGTGTATTGGCAGAAGCCTGAGGACATGTTACCTGTCTGCCTTCCTGCTCGGGTTTGCTGGTCTAAAATAGGAAACAAGAATTTGTTTACAGTGAGGCCACCATAAGTAACTGGAAGCCTTGATGGGAGTGACATCCAACCTTGCTTACGAAGAGCTTTATCAGCTCTAAGTTGGTCGACAAGGTGAAGCTACCTTCACAGGAAAACTAAAACAACATGAACATCTCTTAATGATGAATTCGTAGAGCAGCTCTACTTTTAAATACTATAAATGAGTTCATGCCTACTTGAGATGACAAACAATATGAAATAAGGAATAATAGTGTTGCAAAATATTTGAGGATTAAACAAATATACAGATAACATGCATGAGAGATTGTAGTGGTTTATTCCATTCAGACCAAACAAACCCTGTTGATCTTTTGTCTTTCAATTTAAACCTAGAAATTACTGTTTGCAATGTTACAGTATGAAAGCTAATGTATTTTTATGCCACTATTGAACTAAGGCATCAACTAGTTTATTTTAAATTGCCAATTTCTAGGCTATAAATAAGAAATTGCATAAAACCTTGTGCAATTGATTTGACATCTACATGGCAATAATGTGATTGGAACTGAACATGAAAGTGCCGAGCATCATGGTGACTGAGTTTAGGAACTTGTGACTCTGTTAAGAATATCAACAACAACTTGCATTTATATAGCGTTTGTAATGTAATAAGGTACTTAACAGAAACGTTATCAAACTAAATATGTCGCCGAGCCACATATATTAGGACAGGTGACTAAAAACTTGGTCAACGAGGTAGGTTTTAAGAAGCATCTTAAAGGAGGAGAGAGAGGTAGAGAGACGGAGAGATTTAAGTTGTGAATTCTAGAGCTTAGGGCCCACTAGTCACTGCCGGCCACCTGGAAAAAGACCCGTTTATTCCTACTCTCTTTTTCCTGTTTGTCAACCAATTCTTAATCCATGCCAGTATATTCCCCCTAATCCCATGCGCTTTAATTTTGCACACTAACCTCTTGTGTGGGACCTTATCAAAAGCCTTCTGAAAATCCAAATACACCACATCCACTGGTTCTCCATTATCTATTCTACTAGTTACATCCTCAAAAAACTCCAGTAGATTTGTTAAGCATGATTTCCCTTTCATAAACCCATGCTGACTTTGTCCAATCCCGTTAATGCCTTCCAAGTGTTCTGTTATCACATCTTTTATAATAGACTCTAGCATTTTCCCCACTACTGATGTTAGGCTAACTGGTCTGTAATTCCCTGTTTTTTCTCTCCCTCTTTTTTTTCAATAGTGGGGTTACAATTGCCACCCTCCAATTTGTAGGAACTGTTCCAGAGTCTATAGCACTTTGGAAGATGATCACCAATGCATCCACTATTTCCAGGGCCACTTCCTTTAGTACTCTGGGATGTAGATTATCAGGCCCTGGGGATTTGTCAAGCTTTGGCCCCATTAATTTCCCTAGCACTTTTTTTTACTAATACTGGTTTCCTTCTTAAGAAAAGAAGGAAGACGCATTAGTTTAAAGTGTAGTTGGTGGCCAAACTAAGGAAGGAGAAACAGGAAAAAAGTCCAAACAAAAAACTGAAGGGTTAAAATTCCTGTCATTGATAAAATTAGCACAAAAAGTGGACACAAGTGAAAAGTGGTGGAATTAAAGCACTACTCAACTCCATTTAGAGCTTGTCAGAGGATTCCTACACCTCTAAAAATAAATTTGTGAGCTTTAGCAAAAAGATTGGAAAAAACTCTGCTTGTTAATAGTCAAAGATGGGAAATTCATGAATACTTATGCAGCTTTGGTAGTCATTAGGAAAGTGAGTATTTATCACTAGGGAAAGGTCGGGGGGAGAGAGAGATTCCTTTGTGTAACAAAATCATAAATCCACTTACAAAGAACCGGTATATAGAAACGTAGGAACAGGAGTAGGCCATTTAGCCCCTTGAGCCTGTTCCGCCATTCAATGAGATCATGGCTGATCTGTGACCTAATTCCATATATCTGCCTTACCCCATATCCCTTAATACCTTTAGGTTAACAAAAATCTATCAATCTCAGATTTAAAATTAACAATTGAGCTAGCATCAACTGCCGTTTGCGGAGGAGAGTTCCAAACTGCAGCCACCCTTTGCGTACAGAAACGCAAAGAGTGGTTGCAGTTTGGAACTAACTTCACTCCTGAAAGTCCTGGCTCTAATTTTTGGCTATGTCTCCTAGTCCGAGACTCTCCATCTAGTGGAAATAATTTCTCTCTATCTACACTATCAGTTCCCCTTAATATCTTGAAAATTTCAATCCAATCACCCCTTAATCTTCTAAATTCCAGGGAGTACAATCCTAGTTTGTGTAATCTCTCCTCGTAATTTAACCCTTGGAGTGCAGGTATCATTTTAATAAATCTATGCTGCATACCCTTCAAGGCTAATATATCCTTCCTAAGGTGTGGTGTCCAGGACTGAACACAGTACTGCAGGTATGGCCTAACCAGGGCTTTGTATAGCTCTAGCATAACTTCTACCCCCTTGTATTCTAGTGCTCTAGATATAAAAACCAGCATTTGATTATCCTTTTTGATTATTTTCTGTACCTGTCCATGACATTTTAATGATCTATGTACATGGACCCCTAAGTTTCTTTGGACTTCCACTGTTTCAAATTTTTCACCATTTAGAAAGTTCTCTGATCTATCCTTTTTAGATCCAAAGTAGATGGCCTCACACTTGCCTACATTGAAATCCATTTGCCACAGTTTTACCCATTCACTTAATCTATTAATGTCTCTCTATAATTTTATGCTTCCATAGAAACATAGAAAAGATACAGCACAGAAGGGGGCCATTCGGCCCATCGTGTCCGCGCCAGCTCGAAGAACAACCATTTGCCCATTCTAATCCCACCTTCCAGCACCCGGTCCGTAGCCCTGCAGCTTACAGCACTTTAGGTGCAGGCCCAGGTACTTTTTGAAAGAGTTGAGGGTCCTTGCCTCTACCACCAATTCGGGCAGCGAATTCCATACACCCAACACCCCCTGGGTAAAAAACTTTTTTCTCATGTCCCCACTAATCCTTCCGCCAATCAGCTTAAATCTATGTCCTCTAGTTCTTGAACTCTACGCTAAGGGAAACAGGTACTTCCTGTCTACTGTATCTAGGCCCCTCATAATTTTGTACACCTCAATCAAGTCACCCCTCAGCCTCCTCTGCTCCAAGGAAAACAACCCCAGCCTATCCAATCTCTCCTCGTAGCTGCAATTTTCAAGCCCTGGCAACATTCTTGTAAATCTTCTCTGCACTCTCTCTCGAGAGAAATTACACCCTTCCTGTAATGTGGTGACCAGAACTGCGCACAATACTCCAGCTGTGGCCTTACCAGCGTTTTATACAGTTCCACCACTAAATCCCTGCTTTTGTATTCTATACCTCAGCTAATAATGGAGAGCATTCCTCATGCCTTCTTCACAACCTTATCTACCTGTACTGCCACCTTCAGGGACCTGTGCACATGCACTCCAAAGTCTCTCACTTCCTCTACCCCTCTCAATATATTCCCGTTTACTGCGTATTCCCTTTTACTGTTTGCCCTCCCTAAGTGCATTACCTCACACTTCTTCTCTGGGTTGAACTCCATTTGCCACTTTTCCACCCACTCCACCTATCTTCTTGGAGTCTATAGCTATCCTCTTCACTATCAACTACACGGCCAATTTTTTGTTGTCTGCAAATTTGCCAATCATGCCCCCTACATTCAAGTCCAAATCATTAATATATAACAAACAGCAATGGACCCAACACTGAGCCCTGTGGCACACCACTGGAAACGGATTTCCATTCGCAAAGACATCCATCGACTTTTACTCTTTGTTTCCTGTTACTGAGCCAATTTTGGATCCAATTCACCACATTTCCCTGTATCCCATGGGCTTTTACCTTTCTGACCAGTCTGCCTTGTGGGACCTTGTCAAATGCCTTACTAAAATCCATGTAGACAACATCCACTGCACTACCCTCATCAATCCTCCATGTCACTTCCTCAAAGAATTCATTCAGATTTGTAAAGTATGACCTTCCCTGAACAAATCCATGATGACTATCCCTGATTAAACCATGCCTTTCCAAGTGACAGTTTATCCTATCTCTCAGTATTGATTCCAATAGCTTGCCCACCACCGAGGTAAGACTGACCGGCCTATAATTGTTCGGCCTTTCCCTCGTACCCTTTTTAAACAATGGTACTATGTTTGCAGTCTTCCAGTCCTCCGCTACCTCCCCTGTATCTAGTGAGGATTGAAAAATGATCCTCAGAGCATCTGCTTTCTCCTCCCTGGCTTCCTTCAATAGCCCAGGAAACAATCCATCCGGCCCTGGTGACTTATCAACTTTCAAGGATCTCAGTCCCTCTAGTACTTCTTCTCTCGTTATGTTTACCTTATCCAATATTTCACACCTCACCTCTTTAACTACTACGTCCGGATCATCCCTTTCCTTTGTGAAAATGGAGACAAAATATTCATTTAAAACCCTACCCACTTCCTTTGCAAACACAAGTTATCCTTATCATCCCTGATAGATCCCACCTTTTCCTTAGCTATCCTCTTATTCTTAATGTACTGATAAAACATCTTTGGGTTTTCTTTAATCTTACTAGCTAATATTTTTTCATGCCCTCTCTTTGCTTTCCTTATTTCCTTTTTTACGTCATCCCTGTACTTTCTATACTCCTCGCAGCTTTCTGCAGTATTTATTTTTCTGTGACAGTCATAAGCTTTCTTTTTCTGCTTTATCTTGCCCGTATACTTCGAAACAACCAAGGAGCTCTAAATTTGGCACTGCCACCCTTTTTCTTTGAGGGGACGTGTCTGCAATGTACCCATAGAATTTTACTATTTAGTGCCTCCCACTGGCTTGCCACTGATTTCTCCTCAAGTAGTTGTGTCCAGTCCACTTCTGCCAAATCACCTCTTAGTTCTGTAAAATTTGCCTTCCCCCAATTTAAAATGTTTACTCCTGATTTAACTCTGTCCTTTTCCATAATAATGCTAAAACTAACTGAATTGTGGCCACTATCCCCAATATGGTCACCCACTGTCACTTCACCCACTTGCCCATCTTCATTTCCCAGGACTAAATCTAGAATTGCATCCCCTCTTGTTGGGCTTGTCACGTACTCGCTAAAAAAGTTCTCCTGGACACCGATCAAGAATTTTGCGCCCTCTGTGCTCTTCACACTGTTTGAATCCCAGTTGATGTTAGGGTAGTTGAAGTCCCCTACTATTATTGCCCTCTTATTTTTGCACTCAGAAATTTGCCAACATATTTGTTCTTCTATCTCCCTTTTGCTATTTGGGGGTCCATAGTACACTCCCAGTAGTGTGACTGCCCTTTTTTTATTTCTTAGCTCAACCCATATGGCCTCGATTGATGATCCATTTAGCATATCATCCCTTCTCACAACTGTAATTGATTCTTTAACCAATAATGCTACCCCTCCTCCTTTTTTATCACCCACTCTATCCTGCCTGAAAACTCTATATCCAGGGATATTGAGCTGCCAATTATCCCCCTCTTTAAGCCAGGTTTCCGTTATAGCAATGATATCATGCTGCCATGTGTCTATCTGTGCCCTTAGCTCATCTGCTTTGTTTGTAATACTCCTTGCTTTGAAGTATATAACCTTTAATCCCATCAAATTCCTGTGCTGAACACTATTTAACCTTTGCTTCTTTTGCCTTTCTGAGTTGCTAACTATGTCACTAACTGCTTTTCTACTTCCCGTTTCCTGGTCTGAATTTATCCTATCTGTACCTACCCTTTGGTTCCCATTCCCCTGCCATACTAGTTTAAACCCTCCCCAACAGAACTAGCAAATGCCCCCGCGAGGATATTGGTCCCGGTTCTGCTTGGGTGCAACCTGTCCAGCTTGTACAGGTCCTGCCTTTCCCAGAATCGGTCTTAATGCCTCAGGAATTTAAACCCCTCCCTCCTACACCATCTCTCAAGCCAAGCATTCATCTGGTCTATTCTCCTATTTCTGCTCTCTCTAGCATGTGGTACTGGGAGTAATCCTGAGATTACTACCTTAGAGGTCCTGCTTTTTTAATTTATTTCCTAACTCCCTGTATTCTGCTTGCAGGACCTCATCCCTTTTTTTACCAATGTCGTTGGTACCGATATGGACCATGACCTCTGGCTGCTCACCCTCCCCTTTCAGAATGTCCTGCAGCCGTTCCGTGACATCCTTGATCCTAGCACCAGGGAGGCAACATCCCATCCTGGAGACCAGTCTGTGGCTGCAGAAACGCCTATCTGTTCCCCTTACGATGGAATCCCCTATCACTGTTGCTCTCCTATTCTTTTTCCTCCCCTCCTGTGTCCTGTGCAGCTGAGTCACTCGTGGTGCCACGGTCGTGACTCTTGCTACATTCCCCGATAAGCCATCTCCCCCAACAATATCCAAAGCGGAATATCTGTTTGAGAGGAAGATGGCCCCAGCTCTACCTGCCTAGTCCTTTTACTCTGCCTGGCGGTCACCCATTTCCTTTCTGCCTGCGTAATCTTTACCTGCGGTATGACCACCTCACTGAACGTGCTATCCACGATAATCTCAGCATCGCAGATGCTCCACAGTGAATCCACCCACAGCCCCAGCTCCGAAGTATGGTTAGCCAGCAGCTGCAGCTGGACACACTTCCTGCATACATGGTCGCCAGGGACACTGGTAGTGTCCAGGACTTCCCGCATAGCGCAGGAGGAGCATATTACGGGTGCGAGCTCTGCTGCCAAGACTTGCCTTAAATTAAGCTCGTTAGTTACCCCCTTTAAGGAGTTTACTCCTTTAAATTACTCTTAATTTAGACAATGTTAACTACACTAGGGACCTTGATTCACTAAAAAACACTACATGCTATAACTCAATGAAGTTTAGTTTTTTTTAGAAAAATTAGTTTTACGCTGTAAGTTACTTAGCCCACAGTCCTAAGAAAGAAGAAAACAGAAGAGATACTCACCACCAACCACCTACCTGCCTTACCTGTGGCGTCACACTGCAGTTTTTTTGTTGTTTCTGTGACCCGCTCTCTGTACGCTCCGCTCTGCTGTCTAAACAAATGCACCTCACCCCTTACTGCACCGAATCTCCTCACTCACCAAATTCCCAATTATAGACTCTGTCGAAACCAGACTCCTTTGATAGCTGCTACTCCGTGCTCCCTCACTTCCATCTACACTGCTTACAATGTTGCCTATTTTTGTGTCGTCGACAAACTTGGATATGTGGCTCTCTATCCCATCATCTAAATTGTTAATAAATAGAGTTGATAGTTGAGGCCCTAAAACAGATCCCTGTGGGACACCACTAGTCACATACTGCCAACTTGAGTACCTGCCCATTATCCTTACTCTCTGTTTGCTACTGCTCAGACAATTTCCTAAACAGGTCAATAATTTGCCCTCAATTTCATGAGCTTCAATTTTAGCTAACAGTCTCTTATGAGGGACTTTATCGAATGCCTTCTGGAAGTCCATTTAAACAACATCTATAGATATTCCCCTGTCCACTACTTTAGCCACCTCTTCAAAATATTCAATCAGGTTTGTCAGCCATGCTGGCTCTCTCTGATGAGCTGAAAAGTGTTTAGGTGTTCAGTCACCCTATCCTTAATTATAGACTCCAGTAATTTCCAGACAACAGATGTTAGACTAACTGGCCTACAATTCCCTGGTTTCCCTCTCTCACCTTTCTTAAATAGGAGAGTGACATGTGCAATTTTCCCATCTAAAGGAACAGTTCCTGAATTGTGAGAACTTTGGAAGATTATAGATAGAGCATATGATTCTGTTGTAAGTAATGCACAGAGAAAATCGTGTTGCCCATCCCACCTCCCCCCCCCACCACCTCCCATTAGAACCTGCACTTTGTTATTCATCTTTTTCCCATGAGTGCAATTTACAGCTGGAGAAGGCAAGGTGGTGGGAGGAACAGACTTTTTTTTCATTAGCATTATTACCAGCAACACTCTACTGATAAAGCTCATCACATCTGACTGAGGAATATGAGTGTCAGAGAGTCTTGAGACTCCACTCTAATTAACATTCAGATGTCTTAAGCTGATGTGTGCTACTCGAACTGAGTGAAATGCAACAACTTAAAGCAGATGAGTGTTGATTCGCATCGAGCCACTGGGATTTAAACTTGTAACCATAGTGATATAAAGTAAACGTAAGAATTGTTGCAGTACTTCACTGATCTGAAAATGGCTCTGTCCAAACACAAAAACTTAATTCATTTAAAAAGTCCACATTGCATGCTATGTAGGTAAATAAATTCTGACAGTGTGGCTTTCAAGAGACATTTTGCTACAAACAAAGCTCATTGTGAACATATATTGGCAATGTGAACATTTTAAATTATTTAGGAAGAAGAATTTTTGCAGCTTCCATCTCAGTTTTTGAATTTGTTTACTTTTTTAACCACCTAAACATTTAGAAACTGTTTTACAATTCAATATAAACCTTTAAGAAAGGGGATCATACTGCAACTGATATACTATATACAGACAAACATCAGTTCTCTAACAAAGTTAAAAGAAAACCGTTGAGGGAAAACATCACAACAAATGATATTTTTTCCAATGCTTATTAACTGTTGACAAATGCAACACAAGACAGACTGAAATTCTGACAGTCTTCTAAATGACTATCCTGGGTATTGACCATATTGCTTTCATTGCTGCTGCAGCAGTTGAGCTGGAACAATTGCTCTTGCTTTTAGGCTGCCCTTAATTCTCCAGTGAACAGATTAGTTCCAAACCCACATCTGTTGTTCCCTCAAGTCCCACAGTATTGAATAATATCTAATCTGGTGCTGGTGCCAGCTCAACTAGATAATTCCAATTTCTTGCTTATCAAACATCCATTAGTGTGAAACAATAGACATTTTCCTAAGATAAATGACTGCATCGGAAAATACGGTACAAAAGTCAGAAATTTGACCCAGTATTTGAAACCAGAATCATTTATAGCCTAACAGTAATAGTCGTTTCTGCAACAGTTGCATGCTGCACATTTGATTGAAAAGTGTTAATTCAATATTCTTGTTAGTTACAAGTTTGTTAACACTTTATTTTCTTTGAAATATTGATATTTTCGTCTTCATTGCCTAAGCTCTAATCTGGTGGAGTGGATCACCAGCCGTTATAAAACCCTACCGATTTTCATTTAATTGATTTCAATTTCTCTAGTCCCACAGTCTCGATCACTGACAAGGCTATCTCTGACCACTTCCTTGTATCTCTCATCATGCACATCCTCCTACCCACTTTTAACGCCACTTTCGTCTGTGCATACCCCTAGAAAAAAACTCTCCCTCCAAGTCAATTAGAATTGCACTTTCAAATTCCCAACTGCCTAGCTTTTGGTGTTCCATTCATCACTACACTTCTGCAGCTGTCAATTTGCTCAACCACTTCCCCTACTCTACCTTTGATGCCCTTATCTCCCAGCCTGGTCGTTCTTCCAGAATGCCTCCCCTCTTTGCTCCCTCATGTCTAAGAGGCGCAGACTTGAATATATCTGACACACAACTGGTGTATCTATCCATTAACAGACCTGGCTAGACATTAAGTGCTATCGAGCTTCATTCTCCTCCGACAGAACCACCAACTACTCCAGCATCATCCTGGAGAGTAATGATAATTCTCGGCTTCTTTTTTCCACTACTAACCATCTCTTTAAACACTTCAATCCTGCCCCCTCCACCCTCACCGCCAACTATAAGTGTGTGGAGCTTGTGGACTTCTTTGTCACCATCCCTTTGAGACCATCCATTCAGCTGCCTCTGATGCTTTCCCCGTTCTTCTTTCCCACCAAGCCAAACCTCCCCCGGGTTTTTCCCTGCCTGAACCCTCAACTTTTTCTACTTTTTCACCTCCCTTCATGCCCTCTCCAAACTCATCTTGCCCATGAGACCGAGCTTCCTGCTGCCTTGACCCCATTCTCACTAAATGTCTGTCCGCCCAGCTCCCCTTCCTAGCCGCCATGCTAGCTGACATTATATTTGGCAGTTAATTCTCAGTCAACTATAAGTAGATCACCGGCCAGGTGTTACTAAGATACTGTGTAGTTGGGGGCAGACTGACCAGTTGAAGCTGGTTGTATCTGAAAGGTATATTAAATGAGATAGTTGCAAGAGTCCAGCTCAGGTCAAAAGCACATAACGGAGTGAGCTGGCAAGGGAGTGAGGTTGGAACTGAGTGAGAGTGAGGACTTCTAAAATGGGGATTTGGTGAGAGTGGGAATTAAGTGCAGAGGGGGAAGGTGGTGCTAAGTAGACTAGCTTCTATTATATGTGAGTAATATAGCGGATCATTTTAAGCTAACCCACCAGCCAGGAAACTGACAAGATCGGATCTGCAGCTCATTTCACACCCAGTTCAATTTTACTTTCCATTGACTTCAATTACACCTATAAACTGTAAAGTAGAACGAACTACTTAAACCTAAAAATGTCAGAACAGGAAGGGACGGTGATTTGTAATTCCTGCAAAATGTGAGAGTGTCGAGCACCAAGTTTCATCAACAGCAGAATTGTATTCCAGCACAATCTGTAACCACATGGCCCAGCATATCCCTCATTTTACCATTACTAACAAGCCAGAGGATCAACCCTGGTTCAATGAGGAGTGTAGAAGAGCATGCCAGGAGCAGCACCAGGCGTACCTAAAAATGAGGTGCCAACCTGGTGAAGCTACAACACAGGACTACATTCATGCTAAACAGCGGAAGCAGCATGCTATAGACAAAGCTAAGCAATTCCACAACCAACGGATCAGATCAAAGCTCTGCAGTCCTGCCACATCCAGTTGTTAATGGTAGTGGACAATTAAACAACTAACGGGAGGAGGAGGCTCCGTGAACATAGCCATCCTCAATGATGGTGGAGCCCAGCAAGTGAGTGCAAAAGACAAGGCTGAAGCGTTTGCAACCATCTTCAGACAGAAGTGCCAAGTGGATGATCCATCTCGGCCTCCTCCCGATATCCCCACCATCACAGAAGCCAGCCAATTCAATTCACTCCACGTGATATCAAGAAATGGCTGAGTGCACTGGATACAGCAAAGGCTATGGGCCCCGACAACATCCCAACTGTAGTGCTGAAGATTTGTGCTCCAGAACTAGCTGCGTAACTAGCCAAGCTGTTCCAGTACAGCTACAACACTGGCATTTACCCGACAAATTGGAAAATCGCCCAGGTATGTCCTATCCACAAAAAGCAGGACAAATCCAATCCGGCCAATTACTGGCCCATCAGTCTACTCTCAATCATCAGCAAAGTGATGGAAGGTGTCATCGTCAGTGCTAACAAGCGGCACTTACTCACCAATAACCTGCTCACCGATGCTCAGTTTGGGCAACGCACTTTGGGAAGGATGTGAAGGCCTTAGGGGGAGAGTGCAGAGGAGATTTACTGGAATGATTCCAGGGATGAGGGACTTAAATTACGTGGATAGACTGGAGAGGCTGGGATTGTTCTCCTTGGAACAGAGAATGTTGAGAGGAGATTTGATAGAGGTGTTCAAAATCAAGAAGGGTCTAGACAGAGTAGATAGAGAGAAACTGTTCCTATTGGTGGTAGGGTCAAGAACCAGAGGGCACAGATTTAAGGTGATTGGCAAAAGAACCAAAGATAATATGAGGAAAAACGTTTTTACACTGTGAGTGGTTGGGATCTGGAATGCAGTGCCCGAGGGAGTGGTGGAGGCAGATTCAATTATGGCCTTCAAAGGGGAATTGGTTAAGTACTTGAAATGAAAAAATGTGCAGTGCTATGGGGATAGGGCGGGGCAGTGGGACTAGCCTGGATTGCTCTTGCATAGAGCCGGCACGGACTCGATGGGCCGAATGGCCTCTTTCCGTGCTGTAACCTTCTATGATTCTATCATTCTATAACCACTCTGCACCAGACCTCATTACAGCCTTGGTCCAAATATGGACAAAAGAACTGAATTCCAGAGGTGAGGTGAGAGTGACTGCCCTTGACATCAAGGCAGCATTTGACCGAGTGTGGCATCAAGGAACCCGAGTAAAATTGAAGTCAATGGGAATCGGGGGGAAAACTCTCCAGTGGCCGGAGACATACCTAGCACAAAGGAAGATGGTAATGGTAGTTGGAGGCCAATTATCTCAGCCCAGGACATAGCTGCAGGAGTTCCTCAGGGCAGTGTCCTAGGCCCAACCATCTTCAGCTGCTTTATCAATGACCTTCCCTCCATCATAAGGTCAGAAGTGGGTATGGTCACTGATGACTGCACAGTGTTCAGTTCCAATCGCAACCCTTCAGATAATGAAGCAGTCCGAGCCCGCATGCAGCAAGACCCGGACAACATCCAGGTTTGGGCTGATAAGTGGCAAGTAACATTCATGCCAGAGAAGTGCCAGGCAATGACCATCTCCAACAAGAGAGAGTCTAACCACCTCCCCTTGACATTCAACGGCATTACCTTTGCCAAATCCCCCACCATCAACATCCTGGGGATCACCATTGACCAGAAACTTATCTGGACTAGCCACATAAATACTGTGGCTACAAGAGCAGGCCAGAGGCTAGGTATTCTGTGACGAGTGACTCACCTCCTGACTCCCTAAAATCTTTCCACCATCTACAAGGCACAAATCAGGAGTGTGATGGAATACTCTCCACTTGTCTGGATGAGTGCAGCTCCAACACTCAAGAAGCTCAACACCATCCAGGACAAAGCAGCCTGCTCGATTGGCACCTCATCCACCATCGTAACCATTCACTCCCTTCACCACCGCTGCACAGTGGCTGCAGTGTCTACTTTCTACAAGATGAACTGCAGCAACTCACCAAGGCTTCTCCGACAGCAGCTCCCAAACCCACGACATCTACCACCTAGAAGGACAAGGGCAGCAGGCACATGGGAACAACACCACCTGCACGTTCCCCTCCAAATCACACACCATCCCGACTTGGAAATATATCGCCGTTCCTTCATCGTCGCTGGGTCAAAATCCTGGAACTCCCTTCCTAACAGCACTGTGGGAGAACCGTCACCACACGGACTGCAGCGGTTCAAGAAGGCGGCTCAGCACCACCTTCTCAAGGGCCATTAGGGATGGGCAATAAATACTGGCCTCGCCAGCGACGCCCACATCCCGTGAATGAATAATTAAAAAATATGATCTTTCGCAGTCCAGACCGACTGTCCCGGATGCTTTGTTGCCATTGTGAGAGGAAGGCCCCTTGCTTGGTTGCACTCTTACCTATCCGATCATAGTGAGAACACCTCCAGCAATGGTGTCTTTTCTTGCCAAAAATCATTACCTCTGTAATTATGGATCTATCTTTGGTCCCCCTCATCTTCCCCTTCTACATGTTGTCCCTTGGTGACACCAACAATGATAACAACACCTTGCATTTATATAACATCTTTAACATGGTGCAATGTCCCAAGGTGCTTCACAGATGCATAATCAGACTAAATGAATAAGAAATTAAGAAAGGTGACCGATAGCTTGGTCAAAGCGATAGGTTTTAAGTCGGGTCTTCAATGAAGAGAAGAAAATGAAATGATGGAGGGATTTATGGAGAGAATTCCAGAGCATAGAGCCTAGATGACTGAAGGCACAGCTGCCAATGGTGAAGGGAGGGAGGCATGTACAAGAGGTCAGAGTCAAAGGAGTACTGATAACATCCAGCTCTACCTCTCCACCACCTGCCTTAACACCTCTTCTGCCACTGTACCATCAGACTGCTTGTCCAACATCAAGACTTGGATTGGACACAATTTCCAACAGCTAAACATTGACAAGACTGGAGCAATTGTCTTCAGCCCACACTGGAAACTCTGTACCCTTGCTATTGGCTCCAACCCTCTCCCTGGCACTGTCGCAGGCTGAACCAGACGATTCATAACCTCAGCATTCTATCCGACCCAGAGCTGAGTTTCCAACTTCACGTATTCGCCATCACAAAGAGCACTCCTTCTACTTCCATAACATCGCCTACTTCCGCACTTCAAATGCACAATTCTATCAAAGTGTGAGTACAGGTACTTAAAGCTATAAAATCGGCCAATAGAATCTTTGGGCACCATAGATAGGGGCATATAACACAACAGTAAACAAATAATGAAGAATTTATACAAAACATTTGTTAGGTTGCAGTTAGAGAATCCTGTACAGTTTTGATTGCCCCATTATATAAAGGACATGAAAGCCATGGAGAGTATACAGCACAGATTCACCAGGATAATCCCAGGAATGGGAAACTATAGTTATGAGCAGAGTTGGGATTGTGGAAAGGAGGCTTCGTTGAGATTTAATAGAGGTTTTTAAAATTATGAAGAGTTTTGTTCGGGTGAATAGAGAAAGACTATTACCTCTGGTTGAGAAGTAAGTCAGTGGTGAGGGGTCATTGATTTAAAATTATCACTAAGGGCGTGAGGAGAGAGATTAAGAGAAATTTCTGTATGCGGTCAGATTTGGAGCATGGAATCCATTGCCACATGGAATGGTTGAGGCAGAGACCATTGCTTCTCTTGAAGGAAAACTGGATAAGTATTTGAAGCAGATTAAGACACAAAGCACTGGGGAGAGCACAGGGCAGTGGCATTCGTTTTGGATTGATCTAGCAAAAGGTCAGTACGGACATGGTGGGTCACATGGCCTCCTTCTGTGCTGTAAATGTCTATGGTTCTATGTTTTTTTATTTTTGTCCTGGCTTTTAAAAATGTTTATTTCCTGTAAGCACTAAGGGCGCTAAATTGGGCAGTGTAGCGCCCATTGTTTCAGCGCTACACGGCCTCTTCAACATCCAGGATGGCGTCTTGGATGCGCACGCACGTTTCCTGCATGATGTGCGCCAGACGCCATCTTGGTATAGGAGTTTGCTCAGGCGCAGATAACGAACGCTGGAATCGTGTAAAGTAGGGAGAAAATGGCTTCAATCAGTGTGCAACGCTAATTTAAAGTGATAGACACCATTTTGGGATTTATGCTCAGCTCAACATACAGTCTTAACTCTGACCATCTGAACGTGTCTTAGAGTGCCTGGAGGACCCCCCACCAGCTCTATTTAAAGGGACCATGCAGGATTTACAGGTTAGTGGCTGGATTATTGCTGCTTCTAGCTGCCGAGACATTTGTAACTGTTTTTGGAGGTCTCCCATACTTCAATACAAGGACGCGGGGACATAGCCTAACATTTAGAGCCAGGACGTGCAGGCGTGAAGTTAGGAAATGCTTCTACACGCAAAGGGTGGGAGACGTTTGGAACGCTTTTCTGCAGACGGCAGTTGATGCTAGCTCACGTGTGAATGTTAAATCTGAGATTGATAGATTTCTATGAACCAAGGGTATTAAGGGATATGGGGCTAAGGTGCGTATATGGAGTTAGGTCACAAGTCCACCATGATCTCATTGAATGGTGGAACAGGCTCAAGGGGCTAAATGCCACTGCCACTTGCTGCCTCTTGATATGCGTCACCTTCTCCTGCAAGAAAGCAGGACGTGTGCCTGGGTGATGTGCCTGTCATGGCTGAATAGCTGCCAGTGTATATGGTCTGTGAGTTGTGGGTGGGCAGCTTGAAACAGTGGTAACGTGTAAGGGTGAGAGGAAGCATCTGATTGGAAGAGTTGAGTACTAATGGAAAGAGTTTACTGGTATGTGGGGGATGGAGGGTGTAGTGCGTGGTGCAGTTGGTAGGAGACACCACTTGACAGTTGACCTCATTCACCTTGACCACTCATGTCAAAGCATTGAACTTCTTCCTGCACTGCATCCATGTTCATGATGCTGTGCGCCCGGCATTGACTTTGTCCCCCGCTGCCTCCCACTGCCTTTTGGATATATGTCTGGAGGGCCTCTTGCACTCCCCCCTCCCCTCACCCTCTGCGGATATAGGATATCCCTCCTTCTGTCCTCCTCTTGCACCCAAACTCTCCAGTGCATCACCAGAGAACCTTGGTCATGCACTCTCGCAGGCCTGGTACCAACTCAGATTGGCAGATTGGTGAGGTCTGGTGTGCAGATTGGAGGATGTGGGATTTAGTAGTGCACAACCTTTATTCACTGTTTTAACATAACTCAGCAATGTAAACATAGGGATGGGACCTGCATCTGTGTTTTACGAATGCGATGTCTGATCTTTGTTCAGACTCCATGCAGACAGTAGACTGTTATTTTCAGCAAATAACAGGTATCAGCTACCTTTAAGAGATTTCTAAGAAACATCCTCCCTTTAAGAGATTGAGCTCCCTCTGATGGTGGAAAGTGCGAATTGCATTGATTCCACATGCAAGGCCTGGAAAGGAAGGCTGATTGCAGGTGAGTGCTCCCTTGGGTCCAAACTTGCGTCCTGCCTGCACAGGGTCCGTCGGGCACGGGGTTGCGCTACCACCTCTTACCGAATTTTCCCCCCTAAGTCTCCCTATTCATCTATCGAGCCCAAGTCTTTGTTATACTTTTTTTTTTCTTTTCTGGAATATACTTGATTTGTACCCCTTCATCTCCTGTTTAAATATTTTCTATTGCAAATAGTTCCATTTGCTATTTTTTTCCTTTCACTGAATCTGAGCAATGTTCACTTTTTTAAATCTTGTTCTAGTTTTCTTTTATCCAGTCAACTAACATTGCCTTCAATTTTGCCATTTCACTTTGCTATTCTTACACTGATTCTAGTTATATTGTAGTCCCATGTCCCACATGTTCCCCTGCTTTTAGGTCATCTTCATTACTGTTATCCAGGTCATGTAGTGCTTCCTTCCTTGATGAATATCAACAAATTGACTGAGGAAACAGCCCTGAACACACTCAAAAAAAACCCCTCCCCTTTCTCATTACAAACATTCTCCCATTCCAGTTTATGTTTGGATAACTTGAATCTCCTATAGTTATAACACTGTTAATACACACCTCTCTAATTTGTCCACAAATGGCGCATAAGCAAATAATACATTTTATTGGAAAAGAAGGAATTAAAAAAAAGGAATGATGGAATAGTTTCACCCCTGGTCTTGGTTGTAAAACACAATACTCTAATTTTATTTTTACTGTTAAAGTGGTTATTTTATGGGGTTTAATCTTTCGGATTTTGTGAATTAAGAAGCATTAGAAATTAAATCCCAGTAAAATTGAACACAAGCTATTTCTGACAAAGCTTTTAATGAGACAGAAAAATATTAATTCAACTGTTTTGTTAATTTTCTTAAAAGCCTAACATTTTCGAGGCAATCTACAGGCACAGCATCACCATGTTACTGAGTGAGAGGATGCAGGTTTGTGCTTGTGATTTGCCTACAGCTGGTCCCCAATTTCAGTTGTGGAATCAGGGAACATTTTTGGAGGAGTATACGTACTTCCCCATAGCAAATAGGAAGAATAAGTGAAGTTGCAAGCACCACTTCTGTGTACATTGTAATGGGTAGGGGTGGAGAGGCGGGGCCCGAAATATATGCCTTTGTTTAAAGATCTAGGTGGTGCTGAGGTTTCTAAAACAGTAAAATAAATGTAAATACTTTAGCAACAGGGCCAAATGGTATTCTGATGAAAATAAAAGGATTTAGCAATAAAAATAATTGTTTGAGATTTTGTTAATGACTCATAGAGTAAATTACGGTCAGTGATGTAAGAATGCTTAACATGCTCATATCAAGTTCCCTCTTCACTATTCTAACAGAAGCATTCTAAAATAGCAGAGAAAGGAATTTCATGTGCGTATTCTTAGCATTTGTGCAATAATTTCACTGGCAGCAATCCCTACTCTTATATATACTTTACATCTTATCTCAGATTGTTAAGTACTTATAAGGGTTGAAATTACTACCAGCAAAGTAAACGTAGTAATTTTCTTTTAATATAGAAATGGATGAAAATAGTAGCCTTTGCATATTTCTATTAAAATTTATAGTTGAAGGCACAAATAAGATTTGAAAACTGTAACCATGTAAAGGTAAACACTTTCTAGTGTGTTTACCAGTCTTATTTCTAAGTGTTATCTTTCCTATTAAAGCCATTCATAGTTCAATGGCTGCTCTGAAGAGTATAGAAGAAAAGCATTTTAGTCAATCTGAAGTATACATGTACTCACATCCTTGTTAAGCACGTCTGCTAACTTCCTCTAATATTCACACAGTTATGTTGTTTACACACTGATCAGGAGTTGTCTTTTTCCTGTGTATTGATCTTTATTTTTAAAATTATCCAGGATTAAATGTTATACAAAGTGCATCTATCAGGCAAGATCAGACAACAGATAAGTACAATTTTACATCGAGTTATATCTAATAGACTTAATATGACAAGCCAGGGCTGAATGGTCAATAAAACAAGTATAGGAAATATGAAAGGAAGAGAAAAAACAATAAGACCACTAGTCTAATGAAAAGAACCAGGTTCTCCACGACTACATTTTAATCATTAAAGTTCCAATCCTATCGAGCAAAACTGGGCTCAACATTCAGTTTGGGGTTTGTGAACCTAAAGGGGGGGCCACCTTTAGAATAGAATCTTACCCAGTTCAGAGGCTTTGTAATCTTATCTGACTGAGACATTCTTAAGAACGTACATACCTAAGCTATTCTTCTTTTTCTTCCATGCAAAGCAGCACAAGAGACAACCCATTTATGCACTGCTTTTACATCCAGCTGATCGTGCTTGTTGTTTTCCATAACAAAGATCCTTTTTGTACGGACAGGTCATTAGCCTGACTCACAACTCCCTACCAGGAAAGCAGGCTAGATGCGATGGGGGGGTCGTCACTCCACTCCCATCTGACTCGAGTACCCAACTGAATGTCCACCGAATATTCAGAGACTGAATCTGCTCGCCAGAGCTATTCGAGGAATCCTAGGAATCCCAGCCATAAGAGAGCATCAAACAATAATGAAAGTTCAGCAAACAATAACAGGTGTCAACTTTTAAGGCGATGTTATGAAACAATGGATCATCTCATAATAAATAGATGTTCGGGCCATGGAGCAATTCATTCAGACACTAAGAAGAGAAATTTGGAGTTTTCTGTTGAATGCATAAATTGTGACAATCGAAGACTTTTGCTGTCAATAAATAATCCATGTTCAATAGCCATAGATCCATTTATATGTGTTATATTTTAACACATATAAACCTTTATCTAAGTAACAATACAATTCTACTAATAATATGTCCTCACTATCTCCTCACTTACCTCTATTTCACCTAAACAATGACTTTAATTCAGTCTCTTCAAGTTAGGAGAAATTGATGGGTTTTAATATCACCAAAACTATGCAAAAGCGACCTTTGCTTGTGAAAAAGGGGAGTGAAAATTTTGATGTCGTACTATCATCGCATTAGGTCTTTCTAACTTAAAATACTAAATGATCATTTCTCTTCCAAACAAAAGACAACATATGAATCAGTCATATTCTGACTAGCAGCACCAACACAAGAATGAATCTGCAGATGCCTTTTGCAAATGCTTACATCCACAAGCACCAAATGTAATTTCACAGATACAGTGAAGTCAAAACACAGATTATAGAATGATACTCAGCTAAAATGTTGTGCTGCAAGCCCTGAGGAAGGAGTGAATCTTGGATGAGTTATTAGAACTGGCTATATGCACTTGATTTAGCTGAATGTGGGCAACAGATGTGAAGTCTCTATTAACGGGATCAACATCAGCGCCAAATGGAACCTTGCCAAGGTGAAACCACAGTCAATCCAGGTCAACTGCAGTCATATGTGTTATTAATGAAGTGGAATTTAGCTCAATGGAGGTGATTGTCCAGCAAAGAGCAAAGAATGTTCTGCATTGGGGAACAAAAGCACTTCTCTCAGTGAGGTCAGTGATTCAACCATACACTCTTCAAAAACATTGGATGAAACATGGTGGCCCAGATACATATCCACAAAAATATAGTCAGTCAAAACAGCTTAATGTGCAGCAAGTTTCTGAAACAGAACCTACTCTGTGCAGCTTTGGAGATGATGATGCATTTAATTCACCATATGAGAATGGAACACCATTGGTTTGGTGATCAGTTACAAGCTGACAGCAATTGGATATTTTCAACGAGTATCAATTCAAGTCATTGTTAAATCTGGGTGACCAGGAAATATTATTGATAAATACAGTTGCCAGTTTATTGTTGCTAGCTTTGAATCTCGAATGAAGGGCCACCATATGTCGATCCCATTGTTTCCAATTGGTATAAAGACAGCTTTTCCGGTACTTTGTAAATATTTTTGCTAACATTGAATAGAGCAAGCAAATAGTCTCACATGATCAGTTTGTCATGAAAGAAAATCTTTGTTGTTCACTTTGTTTACATACAGCTCAAGCATTACAACCTATTAATCTACCCTCGGCAGGATGTAACATCAATATACCAACATCGGAGGATGTTATTTGCAATTAATTCTCTCAAATATTTGATGGGGTAGTCAAGCTGAAGTTCTTGCAGGTCAAAGTGCATATTGAGAAATCTGTTATTCCTGCTGATCAATGTCATTTCAAGATATTAGCTCCTTTACAGAGGGAAATTGAGACAAAGCTAAAAGAGTTGGAGAGGTATTGAT
This sequence comes from Heptranchias perlo, assembly GCF_035084215.1. NCBI lineage: Eukaryota > Metazoa > Chordata > Chondrichthyes > Hexanchiformes > Hexanchidae > Heptranchias > Heptranchias perlo. Next base: position 53,546,976 of record NC_090326.1, on the reverse strand, counting down.
ATAATTGAAGACTCAGAAGGTCCTACACCTTGGGTCTCACCTCTAGCAATCATTCCCAAGCACAAGAATCACAATGCTATTTGCCTTTGTGTTCATATTCAAACAGCAAACAAAGCAACTACGTACGAACAACGTGATTCTCCAACTCTGGATGAGATTGTAACAGATGTAAATGAAACATGTGTTTTCTCAAAGCTAGGGCTGAAATCTGGGTATCATCAGCTAAAGCTCAGTGAGTAGAGCCACTATATTACAGCGCCTACGAAGTGCTAACTTTCAATATACCTTTAGCAGCAAAGGTAATTCAACATACCATCCAAACAGCTATTGAAAGAATTCCTGGTGCCTTGAATATAAGCAAAGAAATTCTGTTACATGCACCCAACCAAGCATTCTTCACAAGCCATATGTAAATGACCTAACACTCACATGTGACCAGTGTGAATTTGGTAAGGAACACCTAAAATATATTGACCCACAAAGCATGGAATATCACCAAAACCTAAGAAGGCCAACACAGTCCACAATGACACAGCCCAAACAAAAATGTCATAAGTTCCCCATGATCTAGACATGATTACCTACTGTTCCCATTTTACTTCCAATTTAGCTACAATTACTGAGCTATTGTGAAAACTAAAAGCTAAGGATAGCATTTTCAAGTTGGAAGACAAGCAGGATCATGCCTTACTTCTGATCTAGTCATTTGTTAGGCAAGAGTATTAAGGGTTGTGGAACCAAGGCGGCTAGATGGAGTTAAGATACAGATCAGCCATGATCTAAATGAATGGCAGAACTGGCTCGAGGGGCTGAATGGCCTACTCCGGTTCCTATGTTCCTATCTTCCATAGTGATAGCTAATTTTAATTATAATAGGCCAATAGAAATTTATGTTGATCCCAGGGCTTAGAAACCATCCGTATGCAAAAAGATGATCTTAGCTAAACTTAGATATATCATTCTTGACAGTGATTCACTCAGTTCCACAGATCAAAGCAGGAGCTAGATGAAGCTTGAACTATTGGCCAAAATATGGGCTGTGCAATGATTCTACCTATACATCTATGGTTGACAATTTACACTGTTTACAGGTCATAAGCTCTTGATCCCTATAGTCTCAAACCCACAGGCTAAACCTCCTGCTAGAATCCAGTGCTGGCTGCTGAAAGTCCAGTTTCATATGTTCATTAACTATGGCCCTGGATCTGATAATCCTGCAGATTACATATCATGACATCCAGATTGAATGCTGCCACATCATTATTTGGAGAGAGCTGAAGAATTAATTAATTTTATAGCTCAATATTCCACACCTATGATTAGCTGATATTCAAACAAGCTGCACAGAAGAATCAAGCTCACAATTTTCCTTTCAGGTATTGGAGACCCTATCACTTTGAAGCACTATGTTGTTTAAAGGTGCTCATATTTTGGTTTAGAATGTCTGGTACAAAAGAAAAATGATATGCTGTCTATTTTAACGGAATGTAAGGATGTAGCATATTGATCCAAGACACTAGAGAGAACTGGGAGTTTCCTATTGGACCTAGGGACATGCTGGATCTGGACAACATCCAGGCTTGGGCTGATAAGTGGCAAAAAAAATTGTAGTATACAAGTGCCAGGCAATGACCATCTCCAACAAGAGAGAGCCTAATCACCTCCCCATGACATTCAACAGCATTACCATCGCCGGGGGGGTCACCAATGACCAGAAACTCAACTGGACCAGCCACATAAATGCTGTGGCTACTACAGCAGGTCAGAGGCTGGGCATTCTGTGGTGTGTGGCTCATTTCCTGACTCCGCATAGACTCTTCACCATCTACAAGCCACAAGTCAGGAGTGTGATGGAATACTCTCCACTTGCCTGGATGGGTGCAGCTGCAACAACACCATCCAGTAGTCCGCTTGATTAGCACCCCATACACCAGCTTAAACATCTGTTCCCTCCACCACCAGCATAGTATGGCTCAAGTGTGTACTACCAACAACAACAACTTGCACTTATAAAGCACCTTTAACACAGTAAAACTTCCCAAGTCGCTTCACAGGAGTATTATCAAACAAAATTTGACACAGAGCCACATAAAGAGATATTAGGACAGGTGACCAAGTTTATGGAGAGTGGAAGATGGGAGGCCGGCCAGGAAAGCATTGGAATAGTCAAGTCTAGAGGTAAAAAAGGCATGGAAGAAGGTTTCAGCAGCAGGTGAGCTGAGGCAGGAGCGGAGATGGGTGAGGTTATGGAGGTGGAAGTAGGCGATCTTGGTGATGGAGCGGATATGTGGTCGGAAGCTCATCTCAGGGTCAAATAGGATGCCAAGATTGCAAACGGTCTGGTTCAGCCTCAGACAGTGGCCAGGGAGAGGGATGGAGTTGTGGCTAGCACTGCAGCAAGTCACCAAGGCTTCTTCAATAGCATTTTCCAAACCTGCGGCCTCCATCATCTGGAAGGACGAGGACAGCAGTTGCATGGGAACATTATCACATCCAAGTACCCCTCCAAGTCACACACCATCTCACATATATTGGACATATATTGTCATTCCTTCATCGTCAAAGGGTCAAAATCTTGTAACTCCCTATTCAACAGCATTGTAGGAGTACCTTCACCACAATGACTGCAGTGGTTCAAGAACAAGGCCCACTACCACCTTCAGAAGGACAACTAGGGATGGGCAATAAATGCTGGCTTTGCCAGCGATGCCTATATCTCAAGAATGAATAAAAGAAAATGCTGTGACTGTAATAATTTTAACAACCAAATACTTTTAATAAAATAAATAATCTGTGTTTGTGAAGACAAACAAGACAGGCAGGTCCAGAAGATGTGTACTAGGCTACCAAATCATTCATATTTTAGTCCGGAAGTAGCTGGAATCCAGTGGTGCAGCCATGCAGATGTGAAATAAATTTTATGCAATATTTTTAACTCCCTCACTCTCAACCGATTATCAATGGCAATCAAAAAGGATGCAAACTAGATGCCTTCCCACTTCTCTGCCGTGTCAGTGCTATTAGCTCCTTGGCTTCTTGACAGCTGTTTTAACGCAACCTCTGCTAATTTTTTGCTATAAACATCGCAAAACCTGGCATGATCTGACCTCAGGAATTGATCATTACCACAGTTTTGCACATTGGAATGCTCCACTGCACCACACAACCCATGTAATATTACCCCCATCCCCAGGGCAATCACAGCAAAAACTAATGCAAGACACCAGGACTGTACACAGCTTATGGTTGCATAGATTATACACATCTGTAATGGATTTAAGTGCATGCAAAATATGGAATGGTACATGACATACTTTGACTGTTAACCATTTGGAAACAAAAGTAAAACATGAGGAAAAAAGGACTCCAATATGGAACATTTGAATATAGAAAAAGTACTGGACTAGATTAAATTCTGAAATCTATCTGGCTCATGCCCATACTAATACCTCTCAATCCCACATTCCCTCAAATATCTAAATATAACATTTTAGCTCCTAACCTGTGTTACTGAACTATGTTCTGAATTGTATTTGAATTCATTGTTTGGCATTACTATTATGTGTTTTCCTAGTCAAAGGTCTGCCTGTTATTTGAAAACTCATAAGGCACAGCATCTCATATGTCAACAACTGTTATTGAAAACATACTGAACACTATCCACAGTTCAATAGGATCTAATAACGTGTGTTGATATTGAACAATGAATTTGTGCAGGGCCAATTTACTGCATTAGAGCAAATGGGTTGGAAATTTATAATAAATGAATGAAAACAATAGTTAGCCAACATAAATATAATTAGGCCAGGGTGTATGAAGGAAATGTAAGGCTTTTTGATAGGTGGAAGAGTGAATCTCAGCCAATAAGGGAGGAACTGGGGTAACCATGGAAGTAAAAATTGGTGAAATGTTGGTAAAAAATAGCAACTGACTATTTGCACTACTGTGAGGACTTCTACTGTGCCCAAAAGGGATTAAGAAACATTTGTAAAAAGTGAGTAAAAAAAAGTTATTTCTTTGCTTGTAAAGTCGTTACCCATGAACTCGTGAAGTAGTCCACAGCTGCACAGTCAAAGTGAGAACGATTTTCTGCAGGTCAGACCTGGCATTAAAGCGTTTATTGAAGATTTTCAAGTATCACATTAACAGTAATAGAAATGAATTCAGGCCCTCAACAGTGAATTGAGATTTTCTCAATAGTTGTTCAGTCATTTTTCACAAAAAAAAATACACTCTCCACAGTTGGTTAACAAACTTTTATATCTCCTAAGTGACTTGTTCAGCGCATAAGTATTAAAGGATCAGAATAACAGATACATTACAATAGGCTGCTATGTTTCATTACTGGAGATGAAATTACATTCTCAGCATTGCAAATTCAAAGCTACGTGTTCCCAAAGTTTTATGAGCAGGTCCTCAGTCACAATGAATAGCAGACATTTCACAAAGAGTGTGTCAACAAAAAGAAAAAGGAAATGGGCAAAAGTACAGAAAAGGTGTGAGAGGCTGAAAATTGGCAAGGGAGAAGACTGGTAGAGGAGAAAAGGATTACAAACAATGGAAAAATGGAGCTGAATTGGGCCATGGTTTGGAGTATGGGTGAAATGGTGAGGTAAAAGGAAGATCACCCAAGTGCAAGGAACAGAGAGAGACAAAGCAAATGACCTAAGTGGTGAAAGTTGGTTCAGTGGAGAAACTTAAAACCACAGGTGGCATCAGAGGTAGTGTGTCCACACCCTCCACTCCGGGGTTAATACTCAGGAGTGAAATGTATCCCAATAATTTGAAATTGTTTCTGCTCTCTCGGGCCTTGGGATGAGCTCATTGGCAGATTGTATTCTGACTTACTTTTAAAAGATTTTACCTTTATCGGGACTCTTGGGACGGTGGGTGGAGGAATGGTGCGTAAGATCATTTGCCAACTTTTTTGCACCACATTTCCATATGATGTTCTAAAGTGATGTTGCCTCCAGCAATTGGCTGATGGTATTCAATTGATGTCAAATTCAAATTTCAGAAGGATTCAGTTGGGGACTGAGTGGTGGCATGTGGATGTGGTCAGTGCAGGACACTCCTTGCTGGCTGGTTCACTGATGGGCAGAGGGATTTACACAACCCAGAGTGAGTTACAATGACTTCAAATACTAATTTTCACACTATTTGCACTTTCCTCACAGTTAGAGGGAATGCTGCATCCATAAATCCCAGCAGTTTCAAATGTGGCTCGGCACTGAAGTAGCTGCTGTCAGAGTACCTGGGTCGAGGGAAAATGATCGCACCATTTGGGGACAGAGTAACATGAAGTAAAGATAAATCCAGTAACCAGGAACCCACTGTTAGTATAACTGTGCAGCGCCGGTCTGCAATCAGATTCTGCATTGTGTTTCAGTGGTGCTAATAAACCTGTGTATGGGCCATAGTCTTAATATTAAAGCAGACAGTTCTCGGAACAGGTGGCTTCAGGGAAAAGAGAAAGTTGCTACATCCAGTTTTACACATTGCTTTTCATTAGGTTAGAGGGAGTATTCTTTTGCTATAGTTTAGAGACAAGTGACTCTCAGCTTCTTTTTTACTTAATTAATTGGATATTTACAATGAGATTAAAGTTCTGCAGCTATCGCTAACCAATCACAGCATGTGGGCCATCTGATTAAGGACTAATTTATTTAAAATGATCATTTACTGCTCCTGGCACTTCATTCACATTGTCAGGACTATAGTGCTCCCAGAATTCTTCGAATGGCTTAACGTTTCACCCCTTGTATAATCATTGCACCTTTTACTGTACTTTCAGGTGAGGTGAGAGTGACTGCCCTTGACATCAAGGCAGCATTTGACCGAGTGTGGCACCAAGGAACCCGAGTAAAATTGAAATCAATGGGAATCAGGGGGAAAACTCTCCAATGGCAAGAGTCATACCTACCACAAAGGAAGATGGTAGTGGTTGTTGGTTGTTGGAGGCCAATCATCTCAGCCCCAGGACATTGCTGCAGTCCTTCAAGCCTGCTCCGCCATTCAATATGATCATGGCTGATCCTCCATCTCAATACCATATTCCCGCTCTCTCACCATACCCCTTGATGCTTTTTGTGACTAGAAATCTATTTTTCTCCTTCTCAAATATATTCAGTGACTTGGCCTCCACAGCCTTCTGTGGTAGAGAATTCCATAGGTTCACCACCCTCTGAGTGAAGAAATTTCTCCTCATCTCAGCCCCCCATCATCAACGCCCTGGGGGTCACCATTGACCAGAAACTTAACTGGACCAGACACATAAATGCTGTGGCTACAAGAGCAGGGCAGAGGCTGGGTATTCTGCAGCGAGTGACTCACCTCCTGACTCCCCAAAGGCTTTCCACTATCTACAAGGCACAAGTCAGGAGTGTGATGGAATACTCTCCACTTCCCTGGGTGTGTGCAGCTCCAACAACATTCGAGATGCTTGATACGATCCAGGACAAAGCAGCCCGCTTGATTGGCACCCCATCCACCACCCTAAACATTCACTCCCTTCACCACAGGCAAACCGTGGCTGCAGTGTGTGCCATCTACAGGATGCACTGCAGCAACTCGCCAAGGCTTCTTCGACAGCACCTCCCAAACCCACGATCTCTACCACCTAGAAGGACAAGGGCAGCAGGCACATGGGAACAACACCACCTGCACGTTCCCCTCCTAGTCACACACCATCCCGACTTGGAATTTTGTCGACGTTCCTTCATCATCGCTGGGTCAAAATCCTGGAACTCCTTACCTAACAATACTGTGGGAAACCTTCACCACACAGACTGCAGTGGTTCCAGAAGGCGGCTCAGCACCACCTTCTCAAGGGCAATTGGGGATGGGCAATAAATGCTGGCCTCGCCAGCGACGCCCACATCCCATGAACGAATAAAAAAAATGCCTTGATATGGGGCATGGCCAGCACTACTTAAAGGCAGCCTGCACCTCTTAAAGGGAGGTGCACTGTCAATGCAATCGGTAGAAGACAAGTGGAATAGCTGGACATGCAAGAGAGTGCAAAGTTCTCTGATGATGCACCGCTGCTCTTGGTGGAGGAGGTGGATGCACGGAGGGCCATCCTGACCCTCCAGACACCAGCTGCGGAGGCAGTGGGAGGAAGGTGCTGCATAATAGCCAGCAACAGGAAAGAACGGACAGAGGGCAGGCACGCCTATATGTCCTCATCCCCAAGGAGGAGATCATTCTGGGGATATTTGGGCGGGCCATCGCTGCGGCCATGGCCACTGTGGGCGCTGGAGGTTTCGAAGATGAGCATCTCCGCATACCTAATCCTCCTTGTTTCGCACATCTCCCTCATCACACAAAATTTTCTGACTCATGTGCTGCACATGCTGCCGGCAAACACGTCTTGCTTTCTCCTCTCCCCGCTCTACAACTCAACCCGTCTCTTTTCGTCATTGCAGATGCCCAAGAACTGGAGCCGGCACTGTCCGAAGTGGAGGAGGAGGAAGACAGTGATAATGAAGCCACACTGTCACTTGATCTGACACTCGCATCCACCAGCTCAGAGACTGACACTGCGCGTCCTTTAGAGGCTAGGTTAGAGGAGGGATCTGCACGTGGTGAGACACTGGGCAGAGGTGCGCAGGAGCCGGGGCGGGGGGAATGGATACCGCAGATGCCAGCTCGCTGGAGGGCGAGGTTGCACAATAGTTCTTCTGCCAAGGAGTCAGATGAGGACTTTGATGGGCCAGGCTACAGAAGAAGGTTGATGGGCGTACACCACCAAATGCTTGGTGCACTGGAAAGCCTGCCAGAAAACCTGCGCACAATATCAGGAGGTATGGAGGAGTCCAGCTCCAGCTTGCCACAGGGCTTTGCACTGAGCACAGAGCCCATCCTTTCCCACATGGAACGAATGGTCACCTCCATCAGCACACCTGTGGAACCCATCATGATGCAACGTCTGATGACTGATGTCACAGCTTCTATTGCAGCACAAACTGATGCCATCAATGGTCTGACTGCTTCATTTGGAGCTTAGACTGTTGTTTTGGAAGCTCTGGGTACCACTGTTGAACGGAGCCTCCAGGGCATCACAGCACTCCATCAATCTGTTCTCCAGCAGATCACCAGGAGTGCTGAGGCACCGCCCCTGGAGAGTGGCAGCGGTGCCATGGCAGTCGGACCTGCTGTCCTCTCTCAGGATGACAGCATTCCTGCTCCCACCCCTGCCACTCTGCCAGCGCCCTTGCTGTTGCCTGTCAGCCAGCCAGGTCAGACTGCTGCAGCCCAGGCTGAGATGGTGCAGTTTGAAACTGGGCCCTCCCAGCCAAGAGTTGCTCGAGGTTGTCCTCCACGGCCATCTGCACGCTCCTCAACTAAAAGTCAGCAGCCTTCCACCACCCGCTCCAGCCACTGGGGAAGCACCTCGTAGGAGCACTAGGAAAGGAAAAGGCACATGAACGACAGGCACTAAGGGAATGCACAAGGGTGAATAGTGTAATGTTGTATACATGATTTCATGTGTAAGTTTATAAATTTGTATTTGAAGTTGCAGTTGGTGGTGGATTTTATTTATGCGATGAGCTGTGGGAGGAAACAAAGTGCAATCATAAGGAGGACGATTTGATCGTCATATGGGAGAGGAAATGTGAGGAATGTGGGACTGTTGGTGACTTGGGAGGTGTCGTTCAGGTTACTGATATCGCTCATGAAGAAGGTGAGCACACAGAGCCCCGGCAGGCACGGCCTGTGCACCTGTTGCCTCCCTGCCTCTTCCTCCTCTGTCTCCTCCTCCTCTGCCCCTACCTCCGCTTCCTCCCTCCCGTTCCTCCTCTTCCTCCGCCTCTGGCTCAGGGTCTTGCCGGATAAGTGGTGGCAAGGGCTGACCTCCCATAAGGGCGAGGTTGTGCATCATGCAGCATAAAACAATGATACCCGATCAGCTGAGTACTGCAGGGCTTCTTCAGAACAGTCAAGGCAGTGGAAGCGTTGCTTTAGCAGGCCTATAGTGTGCTCGATGATGTTTCTTGTGGTCGCATGACTCTCATTGTAGGCCTGTTCTGTATGAGTGCATGAGTTCCTGATCGGGGTCATGAGCCACCTCATGAGGGGACAGCCCTTGTCGCCCAGTAGCCAGCCTTTGACTAGCCCGTGCCAGTTAAAATACAGGTGGGACGTTGGACTGCCACATAATGAAGGCATCATGACTGCTGCCAGGATAGCGGGCATTAACCTGCATGAGGCGCTCTGAGTGGTCGCACACCAGCTGCACATTGATGGAGCGGAATCCCTTTCCGTTCATGAAAATTACCGAATTGAGATGTGGAGCACCCATAGCAATATGCACCCAGTCAATGGCACCCTGCACCATGGGGAAGCCTGCAGTGTGAGCAAACTCTTGTGCTCGCTTATTCTGCTTCTGTATGTCATGTGGGAACGTTATGAATCTGTTGCGCAGCTCGTACAGTGCCTCAGTGACCTCCCTTATGCAGCAATGCTTTGGAATCTGCGAGATGTTGCACTATTGCCAGCAGCGGCCTGAAAGGAACCAGAGCCGTAAAAGTTCAGCACCATAACCACAGGCAATGCTGTCCTTGCCCTGCTCCGAGGCTGCAGTTGTGGCTGCAGCAGTTGACAGATCTCCGTCATGACCTCTTTCGTGAACCACAGCCATCGGATGCACTGATTTTCGCTCAGGTTGAGGTAAGGGAATTGGTCCCTGAAGGCCCTCATTGGATATGGCCTCCTGCACAGTGCCCTGCGCCTCCTCCTCCTCCTAGCTCTCCTCACAGCTTGACCTGCTCTGCGTGGCCTCTTTGCATGCTCCCAGTCGTGTTCAATGCCCATGTTTGCCATAAATCTTGTTCAGCACACTGTTGTAAATGCCACCAACAGTAACGCAGGACCTGCCAGACCACTCTCTATATACTATTGCAACTCTCTCCAAGTATAGGAAGCTTCAACACACACATACAAATGCATCAGCAGCCAGAAGAAATAATCCAGCAATTAACCTGCAACACCTGCATGATCCCTTTAAATAGCGCTGATGGGGCATTCCCCAGGCTGTCTACGATCTATTCAGCTGTGCATGGTTAAGACAATGTGTTGGCTGGAGCATTGTGTTCCAAAATCGCATCTGGTCCCTTTAAATCAGTGTTGCACACTAATCTAACGTGTATTCTCCTTACTTTACATGCTGCCGGCGTTCATTACCTGTGTGTGAACAATCACCTTTACCAAGATGGCGTCCGGCGCACATCATGCTAGAAGCGTGTGCGTGCATTCAGCACACCATTTTATATCCGTAGGTGGCCGCGTAGCGCCTACAAAATGGGCGCTACATGGCCCAATTGATAGCCCATGGTGTCTGGTTTAACTTCAAATATACCTCATCGTTGCTGTCTCAATGTTGTGCGCAAGTTGGCACCTATGCATAAAGCATACAAAACAGACAGAAAGAATAGGAATGGAACAAGCCAGAAGCACAATAGGAAACCTAATGAGGATGTAGGGCCTGAAATGCCAGACAGAAAGAATAGGCATGAAGATAAAAGGGAGAAATGAATGGTAAGGGAGTTATGTGGTGAAATGGCCTGGAGCTTGTAGAATAATGTAAGTCACTTTGATGACAAGGAATACCTTTATTAAGCAGATTCAATTTTAATTCAGTAAGCACTGTTCAAAAGAGTAGCTGAGAAGGAAATGTTAATTTATTGAACCTAATTTGGGAGGTTAAATTTTCATAGAGAGTTATTAATGTTTAGATTGCAGCTCATTGGGGGAGGGGGAATGAGGTGTTGTGTAAAAGAATCTAATTAATTCACTGCGGGAAATTGGAGCAGTTAATTGAGTAACCTTTGAACTTATTTCTGGAAGTACTTATTTAATTGATAGAGTCCAGCTCAAAATCATTCATTTGTGGGAAATATTATACTTGAATGTTAGTTGGGGGTGAGTTATGCCAAACAAGCAGTCAAGAGACATAGCTCAAGATTACGTACTGAGGTATTTGATAACTTACCATACGTAGTTTGGAAATTTGTCAGAAGACTTATATAAGGGCAGCTTTTGTTTGTTTGTTCATTGTTACACATGGGATAAATGCAGGAGTGGAGTAAGGTTTCATTGGAAAACTGCCATTGTTAATTAGGGATGAGAATACTGCAGAGGTATTATCCAGTGGGGATACCAGCATTTAAAGTAATTTAAATGGCACTTTAAGAAAAAAAAGGTTTACAAACCATGGGGAGTGAGTAGGCCAAATGACCCATACATTTTATGGTCACAATACTGTCACCACAGAGATGTAATGATGCATTCAGCCTGCTACATGGTTTCAAGCAAATATGGTTTCACAAATCTTTTTAACTTTTAGATGGTGCTTCCTTAATTCTTTCAGCAAAGAAAGAACCATAGAAATGTACACACAGAAGGAAGCCATTCAGCCCATTGTATCTGTGTTGGTTTTTTTGCAAGGGCAATCCAAAACTAATTCCACTGTCCTATTGTCTCCCCATGGCCCTGTATCTTGCCTTGCTTCAAATGTTTATTCACTTATCTCTTAAAATATGCAGTAGTTTCTTCCGCAACTATTACATGCTCTAACAACCGCATTAATAAATTTCTCCCAACCTCCCTTCTCACTCTCTTAGGGCACATGCAGAGGGTGGTGTTTATTGGGTTTTTCATCAATCTCAGAATCCATGGCTCCAGTGGGTATCCCTGGCCTCTCAGCAGCCATCCCTGCATTGCCATTTCTCCCTCAAACAAGTGTGGTCCTGTGGACTGTCTGAGAATGAAAGAGCCGTGACAGCTGCCTGCATATCTTACATTACTAAACCCATCCACATGTTTAGATGGTGCTAAGCACAAACAAGCTGGATCTTTATTGAGTGGAACCCTTTCCTTTTCATGAAGGCCACTGGGTTAATGGATGGAGCTCACTTGACCACATGAGCGGCATCAATTAGGCCTTGTACCTGAGAGATTCTTGTCGAAGTGCTGGCCCCTCCTGCTGCTTCTTCTCTCTTTTTAATAACAGGTGATAAACTGCCTTGCCCTTTTACACATGGCCTCAGTGATCAGATCCTCCGCCATCCGTAGAAAGCTGTATCTGGGCCTGTGCACCCATACATGTTAGATACTCCTGTACACTGCATCCTCCTATGAATTAGGAGCAACTGCCTGTGTTGCTGCAGGGCCATTTCCTCCCAGCTTCCCACCTCGCGAAGAGCCAAAGGTAGCTCTAAAGGAGTGTCCATGATGCCGCTATGGTTGGCTAAGACAGACAAGGTCGGTGTAAGCAGAAAAAAGAGCTGAATTCCAGAGGTGAGGTGAGAGTGACTGCCCTTGTCACCAAGGCAGCATTTGACCGAGTGTGGCATCAAGGAGCCCTAGTGAAATTGAAGTCAATGGGAATCGGGGAAAACTCTCCAGTGGCTGGAGTCATACCTAGCACAAAGGAAGATGGTAGTGGTTGTTGGAGGCCAATCATCTCAGCCCCAGGGTATTGCTGCAGGAGTTCCTCAGGGCAGTGTCCTAGGTCCAACCATCTTCAGCTGCTTCATCAATGACCTTCCCTCTATCATAAGGTCAGAAATGGGGATGTTCACTGATGATTGCACAGTGTTCAGTTCCATTCGCAACCGCTCAAATAATGACACAGTCCGTGCCTGCATGCAGCAAGAGCTGGACAACATCCAGGCTTGGGCTCATAATTGGCAAGTAACATTCGTGCCAGACAAGTGCCAGGCAATGACCACCTCCAACAAGAGAGAGTCTAACCACCTCCCCTTGACATTCAACGGCATTACCATCGCCAAATCCCCCACTATCAACATCCCAGGGGTCACCATTGACCAGAAACGTAACAAGACCAGCCACATAAATACTGTGGCTACAAGAGCAGGTCAGAGGCTGGGTATTCTACAGCAAGTGACTCACCTCCTGACTCCCTAAAGCCTTTCCACTATCTACAAGGCACAATTCATGAATGTGATGGAATACTCTCCACTTGCCTGGATGAGTGCAGCTCCAACAACACTCAAGAAGCTTGACACCATCCAGGACAAAGCAGCCCGTTTGATTAGCGCCCCATCCACCACCCTAAACATTCACTCCCTTCTCCACCGGCGCACTGTGGCTGCAGTGTGTACCATCCACAGGATGCACGGCAGCAACTCGCCAAGGCTTCTTCGGCAGCACCTCCCAAACCCGTGACCTCTACCACCTAGAAGGACAAGGGCAGCAGGCGCATGGGAACAACACCACCTGCACATTCCCCTCCAAGTTACACACCATCCTGACTTGGAAATATATCACCGTTTCTTCATCGTCGCTGGGCCAAAATCCTGGAACTCCCTAACACCACACGGACTCCAGCGGTTCAAGAAGACGGCTCACCACTACCATCTCAAGGGCAATTAGGGATGGGTAATAAATGCTGGTCTTGCCAGCGACGCCCAAATCCCATGAACGAATAAAAAAAAAAGTTTCAGGATGCAAAAGTATGACGTTCCCTAAAATATTTGAACAAATTATTGCTCCACTCCAAATTAAACAGAAATAAACACAAATTCTAAGATGTTACAAACTCAAACATGAGCTTGCAAGACATAGAGCAAGAAACAAATTCAGCTAAGTAGAAATCAAAGGTAAGAAGTTCACCATGAAGAGCTCCCATTAGCTGCTGCACCAGCTGCCCAAACCAGTGATCCACCCTTTTCTGTGCATCAGAATGGTTTTGCACCAATGATGCAAAGGAGTGCAATTTTCCCAGAAGCCTGGATACACCTTAAAACATACTTTAATGAGTCTTCCAGCATGGGGGAGCACAGGCCTCTTGCACCCACAGCACAGACCCAGCGGAAAACCTGACAGCGGTGTACAACCAGGGCACAGATCAAAATCCCATCTTTCTCTTCCCTCTGTGCCGCACCTGCACGGTGGTGCAAGGGATTGCAATTTGAGGCCCAGACAATTTTTAATTAATGGCCCCTCGTTTATGACTTCCCAAAAAGATGAAATAGTCTTTCCCTTTTCACTGTATCAAAACCCTTCATAAGTTTGAAAATCTCTGTAAAATCATTTCTTAGCCTTCTCTGGTCTAGTAGCAATAGTCCTAATATAGGCTTATGAAGGTACTTTATAAATGCAAGTTGATGTTACTATTGTTGTCATAGTGTTTCACATCTTTCCTGATAACTGTATTTTCTCATCCCTAATGTCATCCTGGTGAATCTACTTTGTACGATCCCTATGGTTTTAATGTCCCTTCTACAATAGGTTGAAATCTGCTCGTAAAGCTTTAACTGTGGTCTAATCATTGCCATGTACAAATTTATCATTACTTCTTGCATTGTGTGGCCCTATTTCTAAAATCCAAAATGCTACTGGCCTTTTTTATGCCTTTATCTCCTTGTACTTTCAAGGGATTATGTATTTGAAGCTAAGCAAGTCTCCTTATAACCCAAACTCTTTAGCGTCTTGTCCAGGCACAATCAGGCTCCTGGGACAATTGACATGGTAACTTATCCGTCAGCTGCCCTTCCTTGTTTGGATGCAGAAATGCATATCAGATTCACTTGTTCACTTTCACTCCGTTACTGTATCAATCATTAGTCTTATAAGAGCCGGTGTTCCTGCCCCAGCCCCAGGGAATGCTCAGTTTTCCAGACGCAACGGCCAGGGAAAAGGGGCAAAGATTTGGCTCATGGGGTCTCCATCTCTTTAAAGTACCCAAAGAGGGAGGCTAAATTGAAGGACAAATGGACAAGGGCCATTGTTGGGCATATCCTAGCAGCCGGTTGAAAAGAAGTTTGGATGAGGACTGGGGCCAGGTTGATCGCTGGCCCAGTTACCTGAGTAATGGTGTATGATGTGAGAATTAAAGAGTAGAAGAAGTTAAAACTTTCAGTATCAGCAGGGCACCTGTCCAATCAAGGACAAGTGTATCAGTGTTTGTACAATTCCCTAGATCCCAATGCTATATACAGTCCCAATCAATTTGAGTACATTGAATAAAAAATGCAGTCATACTAATTAGTTTGAGAGGAACATGGATACAAGAGCTGAATTTCAGAGGTGAGGTGAGAGTGACTGCACTTGACATCAAGGTA
This sequence comes from Heptranchias perlo, assembly GCF_035084215.1. Taxonomy (NCBI): domain Eukaryota; kingdom Metazoa; phylum Chordata; class Chondrichthyes; order Hexanchiformes; family Hexanchidae; genus Heptranchias; species Heptranchias perlo. The sequence continues at coordinate 53,531,887 of NC_090326.1, read as the reverse complement.
GTACTCGACCGAATGTGACATCAAGGACACATCAGCGCATGGGGCAATCGCATTTTTGACTTGCCGCTCATTTAGGCTCAAGTCAAATTTCTCCCCCATTTAGTGTGAGTAAATAGAAACACTGCCCCCCTCGCCTGGCGGGAACCATGTGAGGGAAAAGTTAAAATGAGGGCAACGACTTACTCCTTGTCATTGCACTACCTTTCCACCGGGTCCAAATTTAACCTTTTTTGAGCGGGCGAGCAAGACACCTGCAGGAAGGCAGTCAAGGTCGTTCTTTAAATGAGCAGATCAGATCCCGACAACGTTATTTTAGTCGGAGGCCTGAGCGGGTGAGCAGTGATGGCTTCCCCATCAAGCCAAACCCGCCGGGAGGTGAATAGTGGGCCAGAAGGGGCCCAGGCAGGTAAGTTTTTTAATTGTTTTTTAGGTATTCTTGTGCTCCTCCAGGCTTCACAAGGAAACCTTGGGCTTCTCTTGCCCCGGGCTTTCCCCTCTCCCCCGGTCCAACCCACCGCCACCCCCCAGCCCACCACTTACCTGACTGCCGGGGACAGTTCCCATGGGTCCACGGCTGCTGCCCGAATTCCCGCTCCTGCCCGCCAACCAGGTAGTGGATCTGGCTGGGTTCAGGCGGGAGACCGAGGAATTTTATTGAAATGAGGCCTGGCAGTTAAAATCGATCGGGCCTCGACGTCTCAGTGAAATCGGGGCCAATGGATTTCAGAGACAACTGTAACAAATTGGGGATAGGTTGAAAGATTGATAACCTTCCCCATTGATCTCAACCTCCAAAGCTTAAATCCATCCTCAGTTTGGCAAGAGAGTACACGTATGCAGCTGCTGTTTTTAAAAAATGTTTTATGCATTTGTTACTTGTTTCATCTGTTTGCCTTTGCAATCCAACAACACATCACGATGAGTGTTCCTCCATATTACTTCACTGCCAAGGATGATGAGGCTCTGTAACCCACTGTTCATCATCTTCATTCTCACCTTAATGTTGTGATATATTGTTCAGCACTTTGTCTATGGTGTCAATTAATTTTCCAACTGTGCTTTACAACTACAACTTAATTAATTAGTTTTGCAACTGTGTGTATATTTTAATATTCAGTTAACTTTACTCCCTCTGTGATCAATTGTTTTAAATGAACACTTTAATTCCATATGTTGGATTCCGAGAATATTCAGGTCTCAGGAGGCGACCAGTTGAACTTTTGAATTGTACTTGTTGTTTGAGATTTATTCCACATGTTTTTGAGGTACATAATTATTATGTTTTATTTACAACGTATTTGCCAGTGTGCAGCTTGCAGCAGTTTCAGGAATTTTAATGCTGATTTTTGGAGTCATGTTCTTTTTGTAGCCTTCAATTATTGGCAGCTTCTTGCCATGAATAACTAATAAATTACATACCTGTAAGGGGTTTTGTTTCAGGGGCTTATCGTAGGTCAGCCAGTTATGTTTTCCTGAGCTGTCTTGCCCGCTGTGCGGTTTCGAATCGCTTTCCCCTTCCTGATTCTGAGCTCAGGACTTATCGAGCGGTAATAAGGACAGACGAACAGACCAGTGGATTGGTGCAAGGAAAACCAATGTTTATTAATAAGAAAACTAAAACTACAAGGTAAACAGTATTATACAGAAGATAAAAGGAATCGCTATGGATGCAATACAGTCTTACACTTAACGGGGTGGAAGAAACGGACACATCGAGGGAAAATTCTAAAATCACAATTTTAGCAATACCCCTTTAACTCCCACCCTTACACCTAGCTAGGTTAGAGAGTCATAGAGTCATAGAGTTATACAGCACGGATAGAGGCCCTTCGGCCCATCGTGTCCGCGCCGGCCATCAAGCCCTGTCTACTCTAATCCCATATTCCAGCATTTGGTCCGTAGCCTTGTATGCTATGGCATTTCAAGTGCTCATCCAAATGCTTCTTGAATGTTGTGAGGGTTCCTGCCTCCACAACCCTTTCAGGCAGTGAGTTCCAGACTCCAGCCACCCTCTGGGTGAAAAAGTTCTTTCTCAAATCCCCTCTAAACCTCCCGCCTTTTACCTTGAATCTATGTCCCCTTGTTATAGAACCCTCAACGAAGGGAAAAAGCTCCTTAGTATCCATCCTATCTGTGCCCCTCATAATTTTGTACACCTCAATCATGTCCCCCCTCAGCATCCTCTGCTCCAAGGAAAACAAACCCAATCTTCCCAGTCTCTCTTCATAGCTGAAGCGCTCCAGCCCTGGTAACATCCTGGTGAATCTCCTCTGCACCCTCTCCAAAGCAATCACATCCTTCCTGTATTGCGGCGACCAGAACTGCACACAGTACTCCAGCTGTGGCCTAACCAGTGTTTTATATAGCTCCATCATAACCTCCTTGCTCTTATATTCTATGTCTCGGCTAATAAAGGCAAGTATCCCATATGCCTTCTTTACCACCTTATCTACCTGTTCCGCCGCCTTCAGGGATCTGTGAACTTGCACACCAAGATCCCTCTGACCCTCTGTCTTGCCTAGGGTCCTCCCATTCATTGTGTATTCCCTTGCCTTGTTAGTCCCTCCAAAGGTTGTCTTATGACAGCCAGAAAAAAAAATAATGCTCACCGATGAAACAGATGAAAAGGCCTGGCCCCTGTGTCCTGCTGCTGCCGTCGACATGTGGTTGCAATGTTTACTGGACGGCCTTCCTTCTTGGTTGCTAGCAGGCAAGCAGGACGCTGGACCGAGACGAAGAGAAAGAGAGGGAGAGAGGTTCTGGGATGCCCCAGTTATACCCTCCCAGTAATGGGTTATTTTCGCGCCTCATTAGTTTGCTCCATTGTCCGATTTGGGCGTGAAAACGTAAGACAAAAGGGCCCCGATCTTGGCCCATTTACATTAATGGCCGGTACCTGTACTGATCTGTTCCATAACTGCTTTCCATTGTTCCGAATGTTCCTTAATGGGTTACCTTAGTCCTGAGATTATTCCTGCTCGAATTTTGATTGTGTAGGCCGGCATCGTTGATGGCTTGCCTCAGGGCGTGAATGCAACTGCATTGTTCAAAGAGCCCTGTCTGAAACACAGAGCCTGCCAAGCTGTCAGAGAATCCAATTTCAAATGCTGCAGGCCCTTGGCCATGTGTCTGACCGCAGCCATTTTGAAAGACCCTGGATTTTTTAAAACACAGTCACAACAGGGTTTCTTTAATAACTCCAATAAATCTTCGTGGGGGGGGGGGACATGTGAAATTTTGCGAATCCCTTCATCCCATCCACTCTGCCGGTGAGCAATGTATTGATTGCAGTGTGGCATGTAAACATTGTAAGAACTATAAGAACCTCAAATTTTCTCATCCCTAATAAATGTGGCCTCAATTCCACAAACACATAATTTAATGCTGCAGAATGAATAAAATATTGGCAAAGGTATTGCAACATGATACCGTGAGAGAAATGACTGTAACTTTGTAAACTCCCTTTTTTGTCTGAACATTATTGTATTAAGATGTGAAAACATTACAGAATTTCATTTGTTTGAGGTAAGGAAAGATAAGATGGTCTTCTTAAAGGTGTTCGGTATCTGGAATTTATCCAGAGAGCCACATCAATGAGGGTTATCAAATTACTTGTGCTTGTTATCAAAAGTAAGGAGAAACTGTTCCATTTGAACATATATGGATTGTTTAAATTACTTTAAATGTTTACAAGGACATGCATGTTTTGTGACAATCTAGGACCAGGGCAGATGGGAAAGCAGGCCGTAGGAGATCCGTGATCTGATTGAAACTCCTATCCAAATGGTATCCTAGCTTGTCCAAGGCAGAGCAAGGGCTCAGTTGCAGCACCCATTGAGGTGACCACATGCTCCAGTATTCATGCCATGCACAAGTACCATTACAAGTTGGTATGGACTCTTCCACACTCTTCGACATCTTGCTAAGCCCTTTTGAATCTAATCCAATGCATTCAGCAATTGCTGGTGCACTGAAACCATCTTTCTTTCAAGGCTGGATTCTAAAGTCTGTAACTCTGTCCACTTCAGCAGAACTGAGATGTGAGTTGGCCCTTCAGTGAGTTGTTTCGTTGGATGTCCTTTACCCCTGCATCTGCTTCTGCTCCTGCTCAACTTGTACTCAGTGAATCACCCAGTTTACAAGGACATGCATGTTTTGTGACAATCTAGGACCAGGCACCCCTTGAACTCATTATACCATGTGGGGTGCCAATTTCTGGGGCTTGGTATGGTTAGAGTGAGTGACTTTGCATTTTCTGGCGGGTTCTCCCCTTTAGTCTATGTGACTTAGTCATCTGACGGACCTAACAAAAAGGGGGGATGGACAAGGGCTAGCATGTAGTGGCAATGGTAAGCATTGACAGATCAGTAGCGGCACAATGTACCACCAAGTCGTCATGCTGCATGTGTGACTGTGTGCATGATGGAGTTGAGTAGAAAGAGAAAAGAAAAGGAAGATACCCAAAACCCTGCTGTACTTGACCATCTCTGATGCTGTGTTCCCTCTCTCTCTCTCTCAATAATGTTGATGGTGTCAGTGTCTTTAGAGAGCAGGACCTCCTCATGTTCTGATTGCCTGACTCCTGTTATGTGTCAGCCTCTCTAGCAAGAAGCATGAAATTGGTTTAATATGTGGTCTATTTAAAGGTTTTCAGCATAAATGATTTGGCTTAGCATAGTGTCCATGATGAATGGTAGAAGCAGCAAGTGTGGCCAACAGGCAGAACTAGTTGTGAGGGCAGTAGTAGGTTTTGAGGGTGTGAGTGCAAGAAAAAAGGAAGTGCAGTGAAGTCTTCCATGCTGATCTGAGGAGAGCCATGGGAAATGAGGAAGCAAAGGATTGATAGTGCTGAGACTAAACTGGGGTCCTGCAGGGCTGTACAGAGACTGAGAGTTGTGAAGGGGAGTCTTACCTTAGCAGTCCTGGTTAGTTCATTATTTTTTCTCCGCATTGCATGCAGGTCCTGGTGACAAGGCTGGTGGCATTAACATTTTCTATCCATGCCTGTTGACTAATTAGTCTTAGCACCCATCACACGTCATTGGGGAAGAGAACGTCCTTCCTGCTCTCAATTAGTGAATCAGCACTTTCCCCACTTCATCAGAGAACCTGGGGGCACTGGTCAAAGTCATCTTGCCTGTGGTTTCATAATCTTGTTGCCTGCTATCTACCACTGTAAAAAAAACACCTCCCATTTAAGGTGCTGCAGGATGCCTTTAAGTAGCCACTGCTGCACTGGTTTTCCCGCTCTCCCAACCGGCGAGCTACCTATAGGGAGTACCTTTCACACTGGCAGCTCTCCGATTTAATTTAAATTAAGCCCAGCCATGAAAGTGGCACAGGCCCCATGTTGATTCTTTCAGGTGGAGGCAGCGCAGCGTAAACCTTGCTCCACCGCCCACCTGAGGAAAACCGCCGTTGCTGATTCTTGCATGGGAACTTTAATTAATTTGAAATGTACTCATTGACAGTAATAACAGGAAATATGATAACTCATTAAAGAAAGGCAAGAATGCATTATTGGTTAGACTTCATTCGCTTTGGTGCGCCATGCATTTTGGGAATGTAGGATGAGATTGTGTTGCTTGAGTAGGAAGCTTCATGGGTTGATTAATATAGTTTATTCTTCCCAGTCATGTATATGACTTCAATAAGGTGACTTCACTTGTCTCACAAGTGAGCTTAGTGTTATTTTGCCATTATGTACAGACATTTATATGGAATAAATAAAACTGGAGTCAGGATATTTATATAGGATTTATTTAACTAGCTGTGGAGTATGGTATGACAGAACTAAATATAAATATACACACTCTGAGCCTACTGTACCATTCCTTTCTATTTCTGGTCAACTTACAAGAAAACATGATACAATACTACTGCATTCCCAAACAAACCAATGGAACACATTATCTAACTTGTGAGTTTGCAAAACACTAATGCAGCTGACATAAGAAAAATAATACCTGCAGTTGTAAGGTTAATTTTTTTAGGCTTGTGCTGCATCCAGGGCCTCACCATGCAGTGGATGGTGCACGGTCTGGCAAAATTTATTTTCTATATCATGCCTTATCACATCATGCAATATCTGTTATGCAAGAAGTGTGGCAACCATTTTGCACACAGCAAGGTCCAACAAACAGCCTTGAGATGAATGAAATGAACTTCCTGCTCTTCTTTGAAGAGTTCAATGGGACCTTTGATTTTACCTGAACATGCACCGGGGGCCTTAGCTACATGTATGTTTTGAAGGATGATATCTTCGACAATGCAGCAGATATGACCTCAGTTTAATGTTTCGTGCTAAGGATGATATCTCTGACAATGCAACATTTTCTCAAAAGCATCCTGGAGCGTCAGCCTAGATTACATGCTTAAATCTGGGGTGGGGTTTGAACTCACAACCTTCAGATTCGGTTAAGACTGCTAATAACTGAGCTACACTGACATCAGAGGTTGTTCTAGATTGTACAACCAGCTAAATTGCTCCACAAATTGCACAAGGGAAAAATTTAAAGACTGCACGATCTGTGACATACTTTTCCAGTGAAATCAAGTCCTTAATATGAACAGGTGGAAGTAGGTAAATGATGACTTAATGAGGCAATGATGGCATTTGTCAGAATTCTCATTCCCATGTCAATTACACTCTTGTGCTTTCGACACCTGCATAAAGCAGGCATTCCAATTTGACGGGACCAGCCGATTCTGACAGGAATAATTATCAGCAGTAAAAGAATTACTGTTATTTCTCGGCCACTTCGAAAATTTTTATTGCCTACATATCTATATCTTTGGCCGTATTCCATTTAATATCTGCAATTGTGAGGAAGTAGCCTTAAAAATGGTGCACTGCAGAACTGATAGAAAGTTAAAAGGTTAGAACAAGAACTCTGGGAATTTCAGACAGCAACTTACAAACGAAGGGCCTTACAATGAGCTGACATTGCTGTCAACATCTAAAGCTAAATCAAAGGAGTTCCGATGGCCTTGGTCCCTTGTTGAAACAACTTATATTATCTGAAAACAATACATATTCTTTGATTGCTCCTGAGACAGATGAAGAGTTTCCAACTCTTAGTGAGAGGAAAGTTAAGTCAATGGAAAGTAAAGTCAAGCAGTGTGTAAAACGCGCAGCTGATCCATTCCCATCAGTAGATTTCAATGGAGCATAAAATCAGGCAGGGTGTAAATCGGGTGCCCAACCCGAACCTGCCTCATTCTTGCCAGGTGGATTAGGTTAAAATTGGGGCTGTTTTTCACATCCAAATGGGAAAGAGAAAGCTGGGAAAGATAAAGCTGAGGGAGGGAACGCTAAAGGTGTAAGCTACGAAAAGAAAAGCTATAGAAGTCAGGAGGGATCAAAATAAATCTGAGAGTTCAGAACAGCTAATGAAGCAAGACTTCTAAAGTTGAGAAAGAATAAGGAGTGAGATTTCAAAGTTCAAAGAAATGCAGCCAGATATAGGCAAATGATTAAGTGTATCACTTGCACATAAGAGTTACTTTTCTGAGAGCAGAAGGGAGGCTTAGGTCTAACAGAAAGAGAAGCAGATGATGGAAGAGGGAAGAAATACAATGGCTACAGATGTAAATCAACACTACAGGCAGCCATGAGGCCAATACGAGTCACAGAGGAAGGCAGATATGTCCTATTCTGCTCTAGCCAACTCTGCAGGCCTCCCCAAGGTGAGCATAAGTGATCAGAGAGAGGCAGATCTGTCTCTCTTGTCTATGGCCAACATCAAAAGATAACATTGTATGTAGCTAGCAGCTAATCAGAAATGAACTGAAATAGACTTATCGGTCCCAATCTTTTTATCTATTTGGCATACATTGTTTTTCAAATCTTTGCCTGTGGTACTAAGTGCTCTCCCTATCTGCCCTGCCACAAAGCAACATCCTCTTTTAAAAATATGTTGTAGTGGCCCAAATTATTTTTCATTTTCCGGATGCTTTCACATTCTGCTGCTATTATTTTAATACAGTGCCTTTTATTAAAATTAATTTTTGGGATGTGGTCATCACTGGTAAGGCCAGTATTTATTGCCCATCCCTAGTTGCCCCTGAGTACGTGATGGTGGGCTTTCTTCTTTGTAGTGGATTGATACAACTGAGTGGCTTCATTACCATTCTTGCCTACATATCAACAGTCATTTAATTTCATAGTAATTCATTGTATGTGAAGCACTTTGAGATGTGTATCCCTAAGACCCCTATACAAGGAGAAGTTTTATTTTCAATGAACCCTCAACCACCATTCTGGGCAATCCATTCCAATTGTTGACCACCTTTTGTGTAAAAACATATTTGCTAGTGTCTCTTTTAAACTTGTCCTTCATAATTTAGCCCTGCACCCTCTTGTCCTGCTGCCCTTATGTATCTGAAATTATTATTCTAGATTTATTTTTTCTCTATCCCATTAGGTATATAACGTACCTTTTTAAAGTCCCCTCTAAATCTCTCTTTTTGAGGCTGATGAGCCTTTGCTTATCTGTCACTTCTTATGGATCATCCCTCTAATGCCAGGGATTGACCTTGTTGCTCTTTGCTCTACCACCTCTAGGACCCAGATAACTCCTTCAATATAGTAGTAACCAGGATTGTACATGCAGTACTCAGCATGATTTCTGAGGATTTGAACTCAACCAATTTGGCAATATAACCCAATATACTGCCTCTATATTACATGCGACACACTGTTATATTCCAAAAAATCATACTGCTGGCTTCAGAGCAGCAATACGGTAACTAGATTAATCATTCTGCATCCATCCTATGCCAATAAATTTACATAGTACTTTGATGGAAAAGGTATTAGCATAAGAACAAATTTAATTTAATATGGTTCTGATAGCTACTAACTTTGATGTATGGATTTACTTTGTTTCTTTAACTATAATTAAACTTTGAAACAATGAATTCTTCTCAGGTTCAGAATATTTCATCTTACTATACTTTCTTAATTTGTAAAACTAAATATCTTAATTACAAAATGTAATCGGAGCTTGTGACAGAACCCTTTTTCAAGTAATTGTATCACTACTTCAAAGATGTCATGACAAGCTCCAGAATCCTCTAATTAACCGTTAATGAATGTTGGACATCTAAAATATTAGCATATTAAGGCAAAGCTGACCTGATGCTAACCATAGTTTGTCACATTAATGTTCCCATATATAACTTATCCCCCAGAGTGCGATAGATAAATTTAGTCATGCGGTACGTTATTGCCACTGATGAGTTTGCTCATCTGTCGTCAATCATTCTTCTTTTGATGTATTCTAATACATCAGACGTTGGACCTGGTCATATCTATGATGCAACATAGCAATCATCCTTCCTCTGCCTTTCCAAAAAATGGAATTGTTTTTTAGCCAATCCAAAGTAATTTTTTTTAAAACATTGCTTGCACCTTCCATTTTGAATGTTTTAAAGGGAAGCCAACTAAAGAGTTTTAATGTTAGTTTTTAAAAGAACTAAGATGTAGAAAAAATAAAGTAGTAATCAAAAAAGTAAAATTAAATTTTCAAAATGCAGAGAGAATGGGAAAGAAAAGAGAATGCTGAGGAGAAAGGATGAGAGGGTAACCAGAATTGATGTGTTTCTTTATCTTCGTAATTAGTATTAAAATTGCTTAAGTGCTTACTTTGGCAGTGATAAATGTACTTGTGATATTTGAGTAGTTTCATTACTATAACAATAGTTTTTGTTTCATGGTCACAATGTGCGAGCTTAAAACTTACAAAATCGGTCCACCCAAGGAGACGATTCTTTCCTGGGAAATGCAAGAAGTCTAAGGGTTAAAGCAAAGCACTATGCCTAGATGTCACATTAACTGGTTAATTCTATGCTTTTATTTTTTTAATTATTGCTTTAATTTAATTATCCCCAGTCCCACTGGCACTTTTACTATGAACATTACCATCAGGGTTTCTGGTGTTGGGCAACTGTATGTCCAATGTTAAGCTCACTGAGACTCAATGAAGCCTTATTCCTTTACAGAGATTTAAGATTCCCAAAAACTATGCTCATGAATATCCAGATTTTATCATTGAGGGTATAAAAGGTACCAGAGTATCATTTACAAGTACTTCCAGGTATCGTTGGTACCTATTACTGTAAAAAGGCAACCCATATATCCGACCTCTTACAATTGCACATTCATCCCAGACACCAGAGGGACGGAAACCAAGCGGTTAAATTGGCTGGGAGACTTATCCGCTAACGTCCCGCTCCCTTCCCACAGTCTTCAATTTTCACCTGCTCATCTGAGCAGCCAGCAAGGATACCTGCCTGAAACCAGTGAGCTCCTTCTTTAAATGTGCAGCTCCGCCTCGGATTATGTCATTGGGGCCCGACTCCTATTTTAACCGGTGGCCTGAACGGGGAAGCTGTCTTGGCTTTCCCTCCAGGTGAAGCTAATGAGAAGAGGAGTCACTCTTATGTACAGCTCCTCAGAGCTATCCTTATATGATCTGTGTTGCCTGTATATTGTGTGTGTGTGTATATGTGCATAGGGGTCAATACCTGGTGGGTTGCTTTTTAAATGTGGCCTGACTCTCCTTTGCTCCATTTTGTGCTGCTGCTCTTCCTCCTCCATAACAATAGCATAAAGTGGTATGCTCACAAGGCAAATCTACTGGTGGGCTAACTGTGTAAGAATCAGTCGGAAGCAAGTGCAGGTATTTGTAGAGATAAATGCAAAACGACGGGCTCAAAAAGCATTTCCAAGCTGCAGAAAACACTGTTTAAACTTTCTAGACTTTTCAAGCTTACCATCTCCTCATTTCTGCCTTGATCAGGTAATTCTGGCAGCTGCCAGACTAAATTACCCAGGGTGCATTAGCAGTGCAAACCCAGGAAACATGCAGCTGTTGCTCCACTGGCTTTCACACTGCCATATCAAATAAGGTCAGTGGGGACTCGACGGGCAGATTGGGGGAAGACTCAGATAGACTCAGAGTGGGGATGCAAGCAAAACGTCTTAATGGCGCACAATGGATGGGAACGTTTCCCAGATGATTTTCCTGGCTCTGAAAATTTTTTACGCCATTTAAACACTGTTAATGTGCTGAAAACAGTGTGGACATTAACACCAAAATGTGTTTTAACACCAACTAACACAGTTATTTTAAGATGCACTATAGTGGAACAGTCCTGCTTTACAATGACTAGATGGGAATCTAAACTGCTGTGAGACTATTATACGGGCAGCAAGTCGTTGACAAACCTTACTTGATCGATGATTGTTTTATCCAATTTTATTATGATTATAATATTTTTTAACCTTTAATGTTAAAGACTTGGAGGCCAAAATTCCACGGGGGTTCCACCACTCTCTCATTAATAATGCTGGCAAGTGGAACCCCCGGGGAAATAGCAAAGACCCAGTGTGCCAGGTCCCTCCATTTCTGAGAGTTTCCTAGCTGCCTTGTAAAGCAAATGGCAGCCAGGAAGCGAAGCCAGAGGCAGGTACTCCCTAAGCCAAGTATTGCTGCTGCTGAGCCTCGAAGGGACCACTGGTTAGGCCGCTGAATGCCTGGCACAAATGGGTGGAACACACAATTGGCGTCCGACATAATTGAGAGCGCATGGAATTGGAGGCAGCCTTTTGGCTTGGATAGGAAATTGGTTAGGAGGGATAATGGGTATGTACTCAAATTGACACTGGAAATCCTTCCAAGATCATTGATTTCAACTGTTGTAATGACTGGTCTTTCTTAGTTTCTGCTATTATCTAACCCACTCTTGCTTGCGACACCAGAAGACAGGATACCCTGCTCATTTATTTGATCGTTCTTGCGACCTGTGCCGTCAGTTTCAGGTAGGTAGCTTCGACTCGAAGGCTCCGATATTTACGGGGAGGCGGGGAGGGAGCGGGCGGGAGGTCTAGCGGCTGGGGAACCGGGAAGTTTGGGTTTCCCGGAGGTCCTGCTGAATTTAATGGCAGGACCTGATTTAAATTTTTGGGCTCCATTTCCTGGCCACAGCCAGCCAGATTGAGAGGCGGGAAGGCCTGCGGCACCAGGCTGCAGCTGGGCAGTGGAGAGGAGGGAGGGATGGAGAGATCATGGGTCGTGGGGATCATCGGAGGTGGGCCGTGGATCGATCGGCTGTGGGGGCTGAGACATCGGGGGGGCGCGGAGACATCGGGGGAGGAGGGGGCCGGCGACATCGATCGGGGGTCAGAGATCCAGGTCAGGGCTCGGAATGACCACGGTTGGTGGGGGGGGGGGTGACATCGGGGGGCCCCGGAGAGATCAGTCGGTGGTCGGAGAGATCGCATGGGTGGGTGATTGCGGGTGTCCTATCGCGGGGGGAGGTCCGATCATGGGGAGCTTAACAGGTTTGCTTGGGGGACTGGGGGAAACACTCCAGCTCCTTCCGGCCCACAGGCAGTGCTGGAAAGGCACTGACCTAATGGATCCGGCTGTTCTTGCCCCCCTTCAGCTGTCGGGTTTCCCAAGGCCTGGGAAATCCAGCCTGCAAGCTAAATCTGGTTAAATCTGAAACACAGATAAATTTGAGACAAGCAGCTTCATTAAAGTATTTAAATTAGGGACCTGCCTCCAGGGAGCAAGTTAGTCGCCCGCCCCCAAACCCATCTCTGTTAAAACTGGAAGTGAGCGCGTTGGTGGTGGATTGGGGTCAGGGTTCCCATTTTTGAAATTTTAACCCCGCCTCATCCCCCCGGGGGTTTAAAATGACCCCTAATGCATTGGACATATAGAGCTCTGTACCTTTCTTGTATTCTACTGTAAACCTGTACATTTCTAATTTAAGTAACTTGCTCTATAGTCTTGATGAGATTTCATGAAGCAGTTTTATTCATAATTGTCTCAGGTGGCTTATAATCATTCTCCACTGCAAAATGTCTTGCCTGCCAACACGACCGGAACTTCTTGCTCTCAAGTACTACACCGGCAAGCTCTTTTAATATTTGGGTATGGCTGCATTATAGAATCATAGAATCATAGAAGTTACAACATGGAAACAGGCCCTTCGGCCCAACATGTCCATGTCGCCCAGTTTATACCACTAAGCTAGTCCCAATTGCCTGCACTTTGCCCATATCCCTCGATACCCATCTTCCCCATGTAACTGTCCAAATGCTTTTTAAAAGACAAAATTGTACCCGCCTCTACTACTGCCTCTGGCAGCTCGTTCCAGACACTCACCACCCTTTGAGTGAAAAAATTGCCCCTCTGGATCCTTTTGTATCTCTCCCCTCTCACCTTAAATCTGTGCCCCCTCGTTATAGACTCCCCTACCTTTGGGAAAAGATTTTGACTATCGACCTTATCTATGCCCCTCATTATTTTATAGACTTCTATAAGATCACCCCTTAACCTCCTACTCTCCAGGGAATAAAGTCCCAGTCTGTCTAACCTCTCCCTGTAAGTCAAACCATCAAGTCCCGGTAGCATCCTAGTAAATCTTTTCTGCACTCTTTCTAGTTTAATAATATCCTTTCTATAATAGGGTGACCAGAACTGTACACAGTACTCCAAGTGTGGCCTCACCAATGCCCTGTACAACTTCAACAAGACATCCCAACTCCTGCATTCAATGTTCTGACCAATGAAACCAAGCATGCTGAATGCCTTCTTCACCACCCTATCCACCTGTGACTCCACTTTCAAGGAGCTATGAATCTGTACTCCTAGATCTCTTTGTTCTATAACTCTCCCCAACGCCCTACCATTAACGGAGTAGGTCCTGGCCCGATTCGATCTACCAAAATGCATCACCTCACATTTATCTAAATTAAACTCCATCTGCCATTCATCGGCCCACTGGCCCAATTTATCAAGATCCCGTTGCAATCCTAGATAACCTTCTTCACTGTCCACAATGCCACCAATCTTGGTGTCATCTGCAAACTTACTAACCATGCCTCCTAAATTCTCATCCAAATCATTAATATAAATAACAAATAACAGCGGACCCAGCACCGATCCCTGAGGCACACCGCTGGACACAGGCATCCAGTTTGAAAAACAACCCTCGACAACCACCCTCTGTCTTCTGTCGTCAAGCCAATTTTGTATCCAATTGGCTACCTCACCTTGGATCCCATGAGATTTAACCTTATGTAACAACCTACCATGCGGTACCTTGTCAAATGCTTTGCTGAAGTCCATGTAGACCACGTCTACTGCACAGCCCTCATCTATCTTCTTGGTTACCCCTTCAAAAAACTCAATCAAATTCGTGAGACATGATTTTCCTCTCACAAAACCATGCTGACTGTTCCTAATTAGTCCCTGCCTCTCCAAATGCCTGTAGATTCTGTCCCTCAGAATACCCTCTAACAACTTACCCACTACAGATGTCAGGCTCACTGGTCTGTAGTTCCCAGGCTTTTCCCTGCCGCCCTTCTTAAACAAAGGCACAACATTTGCTACCCTCCAATCTTCAGGCACCTCACCTGTAGCGGTGGATGATTCAAATATCTCTGCTAGGGGACCCGCAATTTCCTCCCTAACCTCCCATAACGTCCTGGGATACATTTCATCAGGTCCCGGAGATTTATCTACCTTGATGCGCGTTAAGACTTCCAGCACCTCCCTCTCTGTAATATGTACACTCCTCAAGACATCACTATTTATTTCCCCAAGTTCCCTAACATCCATGCCTTTCTCAACCGTAAATACCGATGTGAAATATTCATTCAGGATCTCACCCATCTCTTGTGGTTCCGCACATAGATGACCTTGTTGATCCTTAAGAGGCCCTACTCTCTCCCTTGTTACCCTTTTGCCCTTTATGTATTTGTAGAAGCTCTTTGGATTCACCTTTGCCTGATCTGCCAAAGCAATCTCATATCCCCTTTTTGCCCTCCTGATTTCTCTCTTAACTCTACTCCGGCAATCTCTATACTCTTCAAGGGATCCACTTGATCCCAGCTGCCTATGCATGTCATATGCCTCCTTCTTATTTTTGACTAGTGCCTCAATCTCCCGAGTCATCCAAGGTTCCCTACTTCTACCAGCCTTGCCCTTCACTTTATAAGGAATGTGCTTACACTGAACCCTGGTTAACACACTTTTGAAAGCCTCCCACTTACCAGACGTCCCTTTGCCTGCCAACAGACTCTCCCAATCAACTTCTGAAAGTTCCTGTCTAATACCATCAAAATTGGCCTTTCCCCAATTTAGAATTTTAACTTTTGGGCCAGACCTATCCTTCTCCATAGCTATCTTAAAACTAATGGAATTATGATCACTGGTCCCAAAGTGATCCCTCACTAACACTTCTGTCACCTGCCCTTCCTTATTTCCCAAGAGGAGGTCAAGTTTTGCCCCCTCTCTAGTCGGGCCATCCACATACTGAATGAGAAATTCCTCCTGAATACACTCAACAAATTTCTCTCCATCCAAGCCCCTAATGCTATGGCTGTCCCAGTCAATGTTGGGAAAGTTAAAGTCCCCTACTATTACCACCCTATTTTTCTTGCAGCTGTCTGTAATCTCCTTACATATTTGCTCCTCAATTTCCCGTTGACTATTTGGGGGTCTGTAGTACAATCCTATCAAAGTGATCTCTCCCTTCTTATTTTTCAGTTCTACCCATATGGACTCAGTGGGCGAACCCTCGGATATATCCCCTCTCACTACTGCCGTGATGTTCTCCCTAATCAAGAACGCAACTCCCCCTCCTCTCTTACCTCCTGCTCTATCTTTCCTATAGCATCTGTACCCTGGAACATTGAGCTGCCAGTCCTGCCCCTCCCTTAGCCATGTTTCAGTAATAGCTATAACATCCCAGTCCCATGTACCCATCCATGCCCTGAGTTCATCTGCCTTGCCCATCAGACTTCTTGCATTGAAATAAATGCAGTTTAATCTAGTCTTCCCTTGGTCTTTGCCCTGCTTTCTCAGACCATCTGTCCGGTCATGTTCTGTACACTCTCCCTTACTGCCTTTTGTTTCTGTCACCACTTTATTTCCCACTGACTTCCTGCATCGGTTCCCATCCCCCTGCCACATTAGTTTAAACCCTCCCCAACAGCACTAGCAAACACTCCCCCTAGGACATTGGTTCCAGTCCTGCCCAGATGCAGACCGTCCAATTTGTACTGGTCCCACCTCCCCCAGAACCGGTTCCAATGGCCCAGGAATTTGAATCCCTCCCTCTTGCACCATCTCTCAAGCCACGTATTCATCTTAGCTATCCTGTCATTCGTACTCTGACTAGCCCGTGGCACTGGTAGCAATCCTGAGATTACTACCTTTGAGGTCCTACTCTTTAGTTTAACTCCTAACTCCCTAAATTCAGCTTGTAGGACCTCATCCTGTTTTTTACCTATATCGTTGGTGCCTATATGCACCACGACAACTGGCTGTTCACCCTCCCCCTCCAGAATGTCCTGCAGCCGCTCCGAGACATCCTTGACCCTTGCACCAGGGAGGCAACATACCATCCTGGAGTCTCGGTTGCGTCCGCAGAAACGCCTGTCTATTCCCCTTACAATCGAGTCCCCTATCACTATAGCTCTGCCACTCTTTTTCCTGCCCTCCTGTGCAGCAGAGCCAGCCACGGTGCCATGAACCTGGCCACTGCCACCTTCCCCTGGTGAGCCATCTCCGCCAACAGTATCCAAAACGGTATACCTGTTTTGGAGGGAGATGACCGCAGGGGACCCCTGCACTGCCTTCCTACTCTTCCTCTGTCTGTTGGTCACCCATTCACTATCTCCCTCAGTAATTTTTATCTGCGGTGTGACCAACTCACTGAACGTGCTATCCACGACTTTCTCAGCATCGCGGATGCTCCAAAGTGAGTCCATCCGCAGCTCCAGAGCCGTCAAGCGGTCAAACAATAGCTGCAGCTGGACACACTTCCCGCAGGTGAAGGAATCAGGGATACAGGAAGGATCCCTGAATTCCCACATCCCACAAGAGGAACATGACACGGCGCTGGGATCTCCTGCCATGACTTAACCCTTAAATTAGCTTAAGAACAACTACAGTGTCAAGAGAAAAAAAAAGGAAAGAAAAACTACTTTCCACTCCCTTTAAGGAGTTTACTCCTTTAAATTGTTCTCAATTTAGAGAATGTTAACTACACTAGGGACCTTGATTCACTAAAAAATAAACGCTACTTCCTATAAGACCTGCAGACCTTCCCTTTCCTTTTACTTCAGTTACTGTAGATAAGGAGAAATACTCACCTGAACCTACTCACCAATCAGGTGCCTCCCCTGTGTCGCGTCCCGATCTGATTCCTGACGTCACTTCGAACTCGGTCGCAGCTCCGCTCGGCTCGGCTCCTCTCAGCTGTTCTCAGCGCTCTGAAATCCCGCCTTTTATCGGACGCTCCCTCCGCTCGGCTCGGCTCCTCTCAGCGCTCTGAAATCCCGCCTTTTATCGGACGCTCCCTCCGCTCCGCTCGGCTCCTCTCAGCTGTTCTCAGCGCTCTGAAATCCCGCCTTTTATCGGACGCTCCCTCCGCTCGGCTCCTCTCAGCTGTTCTCAGCGCTCTGAAATCCCGCCTTTTATCGGACGCTCCCTCCGCTCGGCTCCTCTCAGCTGTTCTCAGCGCTCTGAAATCCCGCCTTTTATCGGACCCTCCCTCCGCTCCGCTCGGCTCCTCTCAGCTGTTCTCAGCGCTCTGAAATCCCGCCTTTTATCGGACGCTCCCTCCGCTCGGCTCCTCTCAGCTGTTCTCAGCGCTCTGAAATCCCGCCTTTTATCAGACGCTCCCTCCGCTCCGCTCGGCTCCTCTCAGCTGTTCTCAGCGCTCTGAAATCCCGCCTTTTATCGGACGCTCCCTCCGCTCGGCTCGGCTCCTCTCAGCTGTTCTCAGCGCTCTGAAATCCCGCCTTTTATCGGACGCTCCCTCCGCTCGGCTCCTCTCAGCTGTTCTCAGCGCTCTGAAATCCCGCCTTTTATCGGACGCTCCCTCCGCTCGGCTCGGCTCCTCTCAGCTGTTCTCAGCGCTCTGAAATCCCGCCTTTTATCGGACGCTCCCTCCGCTCCGCTCGGCTCCTCTCAGCTGTTCTCAGCGCTCTGAAATCCCGCCTTTTATCGGACGCTCCCTCCGCTCGGCTCCTCTCAGCTGTTCTCAGCGCTCTGAAATCCCGCCTTTTATCGGACGCTCCCTCCGCTCCGCTCGGCTCCTCTCAGCTGTTCTCAGCGCTCTGAAATCCCGCCTTTTATCGGACGCTCCCTCCGCTCGGCTCCTCTCAGCTGTTCTCAGCGCTCTGAAATCCCGCCTTTTATCGGACGCTCCCTCCGCTCGGCTCGGCTCCTCTCAGCTGTTCTCAGCGCTCTGAAATCCCGCCTTTTATCGGACGCTCCCTCCGCTCGGCTCGGCTCCTCTCAGCTGTTCTCAGCGCTCTGAAATCCCGCCTTTTATCGGACGCTCCCTCCGCTCGGCTCGGCTCCTCTCAGCATTGATTTGATATAAATGCTAATGAGGTATATGCTATGGTTGTTCTCTCTGTAGTTATGCTACATACATTCCTGAACTGAAAGCTTCAACATGGACCTTCACTGGGTTGGTCACATCGTAGTATCTTAGCTTGGTGATGGGTTTCCATCACCACATATTGCAACTCCTGAAAATTCCCATCATGTTCATCAGTCAATAACCATACCCATCTTTTTCAAGTGGCTTTCTTAGCAGTTTTGACAAATTAGGCAGGAACTTGCAAAAATACTTTACCCAGTAAAATACTGTTGCAAGCCTTTTAGTTTTTTTTCATTTGATTGATTCCTTTTATCTTGTTTTCATCATCTTTAAATCCTTCTGTTGTGAATGTGTACCTTATGTAACTAACGTTTTGTACTTTCAACTTACAGTTATTCCTATTTAGCTTCACAATGTGCACTCTTACTCACTGTCAAGCTTTTTCTAACCTTTGGTCAAGTTTTTGTTTGTTCTTACTCCTAAACAGCGTGTGATCTATAATAACCTCCACTTTAAATATATCATCATATTTCTCTGTCACTATTAGGCATTTATTATTTCTGACTGCATCAAGTTTTTGATCAATCCTAACTGTTGTCAATGTCCTCTAAGGTTTGTGACCTTAAGTATTGAAAATTTTTTGGAACCAAGGTGGTCCCAAAGAGCATTCAGATATACACTTATTTACCAAAAGGACTATTCAATGTGAAAGAGTCTTCATCCAATTCTACCTTCCAGCAGCCAAAATTTGCATCAAGTGTGCTGAAGATTTTGATGTTTGATTTATAATATTATTTCCTCAATGCATTAGAGAACCTTCTTTTCCTATGGCTTTATTTTCGTCTTTACACAATCACAAAACATTTGCAGGGAAGGACGGTCATTCAGCCCATCTTAGTTTTCATATCCAGAAGACCATAAAATCCTTGTGTTGCAGCATCCAATTGTTACTTGAATTCCAGGGTTTTTGCCTCCACAATTCCAATTAGAAGTCTATACTATGTATTGATCATGTGGTCGAACATCTTGATATTAGTCTTAAATTTGGTTTCTTACTCGTTTACTCTCTTATACACCTCAATTAGATTACCTCTCAGAAGATACCTTTCACTGCTGAAAAGTACTTGATTCTCCAGTCTTTCATCATAACTTAGAGTTCTAACATTAAGGATCAGTCTTGTGGCTCTTCTCTGAAATTCCTCCAGTGCTTGAGTGTCTCCCCCTTATCTTGATGACCAGAACTGAACACAGTACACAATATATGGTCTGAAGTAAGACTTCCTTAATCTTGTACTCCACCCCCCTTGCAATAAAGGCCAACACACCATTTGCCTTCCTAATTGCTTGCTGTACCTGCATGCTAACTTTTTGTGTTTCTTGTACAAGGATACCCAGATCTCTCTGAACACCAACATTTAATAGTTTCCCACCATTTAAAAAATATTCTGTTTTTCTATTCTTCCTACCAAAGTGAATAACCTCACATTTCCCCACATTATACTCCATCTGCCACCGTCAGTTAACCTGTCTATATCGCTTTGCAGACTCTTTGGGCTCGATTTTACAATGGTGGCGGGTTGGCAGTGGGGGGGGGGGGGTGAAGTTACGCGTGGCAAACCCGCATGAACAATACTAATGGTTTCTGACGTGATCGCAGGTCAATTGATAGTGATTAACGTCCTCTCCAGGTTTCGCACCCGGCAGCTAGTCTGATTGACAGGCTGACTGCCGTTAGGAGCTGCAACATGAGGGGGTTGGGGGGGCGAGAAAGAGAGAGAGCGAGATGTCATCCATCACTGGAATGGAATAGCGGAGGGGGGAGAGGGGAAGATCGGGGGGAGAGGGGAAAATCGGGGGGGGTGAGGGGATAATCGGGGGGGGGTGAGGGGATAATCGGGAGGAGAGGGGAAGATCGAGAGGACATCGGGGGAAGTTCGGAAGGACATCGGAGGAAGATCGTGGGGGTGAAGAGAGGGACATCGGAGAGGGAGACATTGGACATCGGAGAAGATTTCAAAGGTAGGTTCATTTAGTGTTTTCACTTCCTTCCGTGGTATTTAATTTAATTTATTTAGTTTCTTGTTCCCTGATCTGGCCCTTCACACCTGGTTTCACCAGGCGTGTATCAGAAGCGGTGGGCAAACCGCCCAGGTAAGTTAAAAATCTTTCTAAGTATTTAATCTGTCACAGGTAAAGTGCCTTAAGTACTTCAATGAGGTACATTTGGCTCTTTAACGGAAGTCACGGCGTGACTTCAGTTTTCAGGTCACCCGCGCGCGTACAGGTGAGCCCCTGGGAAACTCGGAAGTCGGCAGGTTGGAGCCGGCTTCCAAACCCGAACGGGATTTCCGCGATTTTCGGAATACCCCGCCCCCAACGCACCCGCAATTGCCTCCTAAAATCACCCCCTTGTGTCCTCTTCACAGCTTACTTTCCTACCTAGCTTTGTATCATCAGCAAACTTGGATATATTACACTAAGTCCCTCCATCTAAGTCATTAATATAGATTGTAAATAGCTGAGGCCCAAGCACTGATCCTTGCAGCACCCCCACTAGTTACAGCCTGCCAACCTGAAAATGACCCGTATATCCCTACTTCCTGTTTTCTGTCCTTTAACCAATCCTCTATCCATGCTAATATATTACCCCCAACCCCATAAGCCCTTATCTTGTATAACAACCTTTTATGTGGCACTTTATTGAATGCCTTTTGAAAATCCAAATATATTACATCCACTGGTTCCCCTTTAACTACCCTGCTAGTTACATTCTCAAAAAACTCTAATAAATTTGTCAAACACAATTCCCCTTTCATAAAACCATGTGGACTCTGTCTAATCATATTAGGATTTTCTAAGAGCCCTGTTACCACTTCTTTAATAATGGATTCCAGCATTTTCTCGACAACTGATAACCGATCTATAGTTCCCTGTTTTTTTCTCCCTCCTTTCTCGAATAACATGGTTGCATTTGCTACCTTCCAATTCACTGGGACCGTTCTAGAATCTAGGGAGTTTTGGAAGATCACAACCAATTCATCCGCTATCTCTGTAGCCACCTCTTTTAGAACCCCAGGATGTAGGCCATCAGGACCAGGGGATTTATTGGCTTTTAGTCCCATTAATTTTTCCAGTACTTTTTCTCTACTGATATTAATTACTTTAAGTTCCTCACTCTCATTAGACCCTTGGTTCCCCATTATTTCTGGTATGCTTTTTGTGTCTTCGACTGGGAAAACAGATACAAAACATTTGTTTAACGTGTCTGCCATTTCCCTATTCCCCAATATAATTTCTCCTGTCTCAACCTCTAAGGGACCAACGTTTACTTTTGCTACTCTCTTCCTTTTTACAAACTTGTAGAAGCTCTTACAATCCATTTTTATATTTCTTGCTATTTATTTTCATATTCTATATTCTCCCCTTTTATCAATTTTTTGATCGTCCTTTGCTGGTTTCTAAAACTCTCCCAATCCTTGGGCTAGGTGGTTGAAGGAAAAGGGAATAGAGTGATTTGTGAACAGGGCTGGCACATGGGATTAGGTCTATTGCTCATGTGGAGGATAAACATCAACAGGAGACAGGAGGAGAACCTTCACCACACGGACTGCAGCGGTTCAAGAAGGTGGCTCACCACCAACTTCTCAAGGACAATTAGGGATGGGCAATAAATGCTGGGCTTGCCAGCGACGTCCACATCCCATGAACTAATTAAAAAAAAGTCAGTAAGTATTTAGTTTATTGATTAGTGTTTTTAGTGTTTACTGCCTTTAGTGGTTGGTTATTGTTTTTATTGGTTGGTGTTATAGTGTGTGCTAAACCATAAATAGCCTTAAAGCTAAAACAAACAGTTTTAAATAACTGTTAGCTAACATGGTAGGACAGCTGGGGCCCATCGTATGCACATCCCATGCCAGGTGGGAACTCCAGAACACTTTGCGTGTCCTGGAAAACTATACATGCAGGAAGTGTTGCCAACTGCTCGAGCTCAAGCTCAGAGCTTTTGAGCTTGAGAGGCGGCTGGCGTCACTACAGTGCATATGGGAAGCTGAGAGTTTCATGGTGGTCACCCTGTAGCTTCAGTGAGTTCAGGAAGAGAGGGAATGAGTAACCAACAGACAGACTAGGAGGAACAGGCAGGCAGTGCAGGAATCCCCTGGGAGTGTGGCACTCACAAACCTGTATTCATTGTTGAATGCCAGTGAGGAATACACACCTCAGGGGAGTGCAGTCAGGAGCAAATCCACAGCACCATGGAAGACTTGGATACACAGGGTCACAAGAAAGTGCAGAAATGCAGTTGTTTTAGGGGATTCGATAGTCAGGAGGATAGACAGGCGTTTCTGCTACCAACAACGTGAGTCCCGCACGGTGTGTTGCCTCATTGGTGCCACGGTAAAGGAGATCACTGAGAGGGTGCAGAACATCTTGAGGGAGGAAGGGGAACAGCTAGAAGTCATGGTCCATGTGGGAACCAATGACATAGGAAGGAAAAGTGTCGAGGTCCTTCAGTCAGAGAGTCAGGAGCTAGGGAGGAAGTTAAATAGAAAAACAAGGTTTATGATGAATGTAAGGTTCATAATACAATAGAGAACCAGGCTCAATACAGACAGTACAGAGGAGATCTAAAAAAATAAATAAGAGGGGCAAAGAGAAAGTATGAGAATAAATTAGCAGCTAACATAAAAGGGAATCCAAAAGTCTTTTATAAACATATAAATAATAAAATGGTAGTCAAAGGAAGGGTGACGTTGACTAGGGACAAAAAAGGAGATCTTCTTGTGGAGGCAGAGGGTATGGATGAGGTACTAAATGAATACTTCACATCGGTCTTCACTAGAGGATGGATGCTGCCAATGTAGCAGTAAAGGAGGAGTTAGTAGCGGTATTGGATAGGATAAAAATAGATAAAGCGGAAGTACTTAAAAGATTGACATTACTCAAAGTAGAAAAGTCACCCGGTCCAGATGGGTTGCAACCGAGGTTACTGAGGGAAGTAAGGGTGGAAATTGTAGAGGCTCTGGCCACAATCTTCCAATCCTCCTTAGATATGGGGGTGGTGCCAGAGGACTGGAGGATTGCAAATGTTGTACCCCTTTTCAAAAAAGGGAAGAGTGATAAACCTGTCAATTACAGGCCAGCCAGCCTAATGTCGATGGTGGGGAAACTTTTAGACAATAATCTGGGACAAAATTAATTGACACTTGGAAAAGTATAGGCTAATAAATGAAAGCCAGCATGGATTTGTTAAAGGAAAATTATGTTTGACTATCTTGATTGAGTTCTTTGATGAAGTAACGGAACGGCTTTGTGAGGTTAGTGCAGTTGATGTGTCTATGGACTTTCAAAAGGCATTTGATAATGTATCACTTAATAGACTTGTAAGCAAAATTAAAGTCCATGGGATTAAAGGGACAGTGGCAGCACGGATACAAAAAGGGACAGAAAGCAGAGAGTAGCCGTGAACGGTTGTTTTTCAGACTGTAGGGAAGTGGTGTTCCCCAGGGGTCAGTATTAGGATCACTGCCCTTTTTGATATATATTAATGACCTGGACTTGGGTATAGAGAGTATAATTTCAAAGTTTGCATATGACACGAAATTCGGAAATGTAGTAAACGATGTGGAGGATAGTAACAGACTTCAGGAGGGCATAGACAGACTGGTGAAATGGGCAGACACATGGCAGATGAAATTTGATGCAGAGAAGTGTGAAGTGATGCATTTTGGTAGAAAGAATGAGGAGAGGCAATATAAACTAAATGGTACAATTTTAAAGGGGGTGCAGGAACAGAGAGACCTGGGGGTGTACGTACACAAGTCTTTAAAAGTGACAGGAAAAGTTGGAAAGGCTGTTAAAAAAAGCATTTGGGATCCTGGGCTTTATTAATAGAGGCATAGAGTACAAAAGCAAGGAAATTACGCTAAACCTTTATAAAACACTGGTTAGGCCTTAGCTGGAGTATTGTGTTTAATTCTGGGCACCACACTTTAGGAAGGATGTCAAGGCCTTAGAGATGGTGCAGAAGAGATTTACTAGAATGATGCCAGGGATGTGGGACTTCAGTTATGTGGAAAGACTGGGAAGCTGGGGTTATTCTCCTTAGAACAGAGAAGGTTAAGGGAAGATTTGATAGAGATGTTCAAAATCATGAACGGTTCTGATCCAATAAATAGGAGAAATTGTTTCCAGTGGCAGAAAGTTCGGTAATCAGAGAACACAGATTTAAAGTGATTGGCAAAAAAAACAGATGCGACATGAGGAAACATTTTTTTATGCAGCGAGTTGTTATGATCTGGAATGCAATGCCTGAAAGGATGGTGGAAGCAGATTCAATAGTAACTTTCAAAGGGGAATTGGATAAATACTTGAAGGGAAAAAATATTACAGGGCTATGGGGAAAGAGCCGAGGAATGGGACTGATTGGATAGCTCTTTCAAACCGCTGGCACAGGCACGACGGGCCGAATGGCCTCCTCTTGTGCTGTCCAATACTATGATACAATGGTTGTGCTGAACAGCCTGTTTCCATGTTGTAATTTCTCTGTAATTTCCATTTAGCACTCTTAATTCTCTATGACATTCTATATTTTAATACTGCTGTCACACACTGAGTGGTTCTTCTACCACCTCTATTACACTATTACATGGGATAAACTGTTCCATCTGGCAACTGATTGTATTTTGAATAACCTCAACAATTCTTAACTTACATTACATTAATTTCCATTGATGGACTTTGGTTCTGCTTTCTAGGTGTGTTTTAAAATAATAATCTGAATATATATTATCTGTGTCATTTCATATTTTATATACTTTTATGAAGTCCACCCTCAATTGCATTTTTTCTAGACTGTAAAACTTAAGCCTTTCTATTTTGTTCTCACATCTCATCTGCATTATATTTATCCCATAAACTTGTCATCTAATAGATGATTCTTCTTTCAGATATAATCTTCACCATCTCTCGTTCTGCAACATTTTTTGTCTCTATTTTGTTTGTACAACTATGATCATTGCTCCTCTGAACTTTCCTATTTTGTTAATCCTAAACTTCAAATTAGCTATTTTATTTCCTTAATCCTATCTGTATCATTACTACATTAAAATCAAGATCTGTTATAATGACTCCTACTCTATCTTAATCTCTATTAGGGCCTTGAAACTGTGGAATGCTTTACCAATTAAAATAATGACTTATAGGTAATATAAAACAAGAGTCTAATAATTGTTTAGGTGCTTCTAAATACTTTATGAAATATTTATTTAATTTTGATTTTTTGTTGTGAATTTATGTGTTCATCAAGGAGACAAATGTTTACAGTGGGGAATTCAACACTTTTCTACTTGAGGCATCCAGTGTAAGCATCAACCATTCCCAGCTGAGTTATAAGTTCTCTCTATTCTGCCCCAAGAATAGCTTAGCCTCAGCTTTTGAGAAGCAATCCCGACTGTACCAGTTTGAAATTTTCATTTCCTACACAGCCTGCTTATGACTTATCTAAGTGAGATAACAATTCATCACAAGTTAGGGGCACTTTTGTGCAGTAACTCATTGCCACTGAGAATTGGTCTGAATCTGCACAACCTCATTTTATGTAGGATCATTACAGCCAGCGGGGAGAGTCCTTTGTTCCATGGTAAGATGCTAAGATCATAAGAAAAGACAGTAATGAGAAAAATGCCTTTTGGCCCACTGAAGCTGATCCCTCCAGTATATTAACTGTTCCATCTGGCAACTGATTGCATTTTGAATAACCTCAACTATTCTTAACTTCCATTACATTTATTTACATTGATGGACTTTGGTTCTGTTTTCTTGGTGTGTTTTAAAGCAATAATCTGAATTTACATTATCTGTGCCATTTCATGTTTTATATACTTTTATGAAGTCCACCCTCAACGGAATTGGTTCTAGACTGTTAAGCTTCTCTATTTTGTTCGCACATCTCGGGGCCGATTTTTGGATGATGGAGCGGGTGCGTCGGGGGCGAGGGGAGCTCCAAAAATTGCCAAAATCCGGAGCGGGTTTGGAGCCCGGCTCCAACCCGTTGATTTCCGGGTTCCTCAGTGACGCGATCGGGTGTGCACGCGCGCCTCCCGAATGCAGGAGTCCCACCAGAAATTAAAGCCGGCGGGATGATACTTTGCATAGTTTGTCAGATGGTTGAAGTACTTGAACTACTTGATTGAGTAGACATTTTGGCAGATGTGCAATTTTGAAGGATCCTCAGTGTGTTTCCAATGCTGTGGGAAACACTCCCTGGTGCAACAGACGTGTTTCAGCCAGTAGCCAGTGGGAGATGCAAATGCTTCTTTGACAGGTGTGGAGAAAACCTCATTTATTGCAGCAGGGCACTCTGTCACATCAGACAAAGTTTTGGCTGCAAGACCTTAGTGTTTTCACTCAAAATTCTCACTTTCCACCCAAAACTCTGCTGTGCAAACATATTTACCTACTTTGTGGACCCCC
The DNA here is from genome assembly GCF_035084215.1 of Heptranchias perlo. Lineage (NCBI taxonomy): Eukaryota > Metazoa > Chordata > Chondrichthyes > Hexanchiformes > Hexanchidae > Heptranchias > Heptranchias perlo. Next base: position 53,504,995 of record NC_090326.1, on the reverse strand, counting down.
TCAAACTCACACTATGGCTGCATTCATCACTTCATTCGAGGACGAGCAACATCACCAGCCTCGCCAGGCATGGTGTCCACCTCCGCCATGTGGAGCTCCACAACACAGTGCTGCGCCACAAGCACCTGCAAAAGAACACAGAGGGCAACAAGAGAGAGAGCGACGTTGCAGGAGGCACTACCCTCGCCACAGGGTCTACAGACCGAGGCTCAGCTTCCTGGACCTCTCTGAGGAGCAGTGTATACGGAGGCTCAGAGTCTGTCGTCAGGTAGTCGCAGACATCTGCAGCCTCCTTCATTCCGAGCTGCTCCCGACTGGGCCGAGCAGCATCTCCTTACCTGTCACTGTCAAAGTTACCACTGCCCTCAACTTCTTCGCCTCCTGATTATTCCAGGGTGCCACTGGGGTTATCACCAGGGTCTCTCAGTCGTCTGCACACAAGTGCATAAGGCAGGTCACCAACGGCTTGTTTCGCAGGGCCTCGCACTATATCAACTTCCCCGTGGACGACCTCAGCCAGACGGAGAGGGCAGTGGGATTTCACTCTGTCGCTCGTGTGCAGAGTGTAATCGATTGCACCAATATAGCAAAACGGGCACCTGCCAGGACTGTTCATCAACAGGAAGGGCTATCACTCTATCAACACTCAGCTCATCTGTGACCACCGCAAGAGATTCCTTCATGTGTTCACCAGATACCCTGGCAGCTGCCACGATTCCTTCATCCTCTGGGAGTCCAACATCCCGCCCCTCTTCCACGCAACAAATGTCCGCAATGGTTGCCTCCTCGGGGACAAGGGATACCCCCTGCACACGTGGCTCATGATACCTCTGAGGAACCCCACCATCGAGCAACAGCGTCAATATAATGACAGCCACATCGCTACCAGGTGTCCAATTGAGCATGCTATAGTGCTGCTCAAAATGCACGACATGGCGTCACAGAGAGGGGTGCCACTTGAGGAGGCCCCATCCACATCTACCACCCACATTGAGGAGGAGGAGGAGGAGCAACCCATGGGCAGAACAGCGGCTCACCTGGCTGCTCGTGATGCCAGGGAGTCACTGATATGTGAACGGTTCTCCTAACACCAGACTGTGTGAAGGATCCAGTCCTCAGCACCTGGACAGAGCAGTGCCCACCCCACCCGCCTCCCCCCCCCCCCCACCGACTCCCTGCACAAAACAGTCCTTCAACTACACATATGCCCACTGTAGAGCGACCCAATGGGTGGCATCAAGTGTGGGTGTTCATGGTGAACCTCATGAAGGGGCCTTATTAAAGTAGCCAGTCAAGAATGGCCAAGATGTGGCAGCAGTGGTGACAATAATTATATTTAATATGAGTTTAACAAAAAGCAAACATAAATAAAAAACATGACCAACCGTCAAACACCCTTGTGCATCGCCTTCGTGCTTACAAAGTCTTTGCCTTTTGCTTCAGACTACTCCTACGTGGTGCATCCCCTGTGGCTGCAGTAGAGGTAGTGGCAGGTTGCTCTTGTTCATGCTCTGACCAATTAGATGCTTTGGGCCTATGCCTTCTGGGTTTTGGTGCCCGTGAGGGCCCTTCCAAAGACTGCTCCACCTGCACCTGTTCAGGGGCTGACTCGGCCACCTGGAGAGGAGGCAGCATTGCGGGTACTGGTTGAGAGGGGGCAACGGGTGAGATGTGAGGGCACTTTGAGTGGCGTCCCCATTTACATGTCCCCTTTCATCATCATCTCTTCCCTGGGCCAGGCCCACACCACTCTGCTGGACGACAGTTTGGAGGACATGTGTGAAGCCTTGTAAGGCCAGTGTTAGTGTACCTACCTGCCTGTTTAAGGCGGCAGAAAGTTATTCACCCTAAGTCCGAACAGCCATTGTCAGGGCCTGAATGGACTCATTTGTAAGCCATGCTTGAAGTTCCATGGAGGCTAGCTTTCCCTCTATCGCAGACATTCCCACACTTACCCGCGACACTAACTCAGAGATGCCCTCAAGATCCTGTGACGGTATCTCAGAGATTCCCTCCTGTACCTGTGCCACCATTCCACTCATGCAGGAGTTGGACTCCACCATCCTCTGCGCGATTGTGGAGAGTGCGAGTGGCACCTATTCCAGCTGACAGCCTGTGATGCGGGTGCGCAGTCCGCCTGCTGCGCAGCTTTCGGACGGCAAACTTTGAAGCCACGTTAAGGGCTCCAATTTACCCCCGATCGCATGGGGAAAGGACAGATTTTATTGGGCGGGTTATCCATGCCCCCAATCGTCCCCTCACTGCCATCCCGCCTCCCCGCTAATATCGGGGCCCTCATCTCCATTATAATCCAAATAAGCCTTGCTGCTCTTTTCTGTATGCATTCTAATGTATGTATGTCATTTTGTGGCACAGTGAACCAAACTGAATGCATACTCAAAGAATTTTTAATTTGTTAAAAATTGATCCAAAGTTTACCCACCAATGTATAACAGCATTTCACAATGTGTTATCACAGCATTCAGGAATGATGAGCAATGATCATAATCGTAAAAAGTTATGTTTTTGTGTTCAAGGCAACAGAGTTAGCTGGAATGAGGACAGTTGTCTCGCAAAGTTAAGCATGATAGATGTTGAGAGCATAAAAGATTGGAAAGAATTGATCTCTCAGCCATCTCCCAGTAATCTCTTAGTTGTTAAAAATTGCTCATTAGGTTTACATCTGTATCACTTCCAATGGTTCTATGTTCTACATCCAGTAAACTAAAGCATCTATAAATAATTGAAAATAACAGTCAGTCTATCTATATATTTGTCAGTGAAAGTGACAGTTTTGCTAAATTATGTTTTGTTATGTGTTTGAGCCTTAGATTGGTTTGTCTTTTCCTGTCAGTAGAATATTCTGGAAATATGTCTAGCCAAGTAATAGTAAAACAATGCCTTCAGTTAAAATATATCCTTCAAATCAATGTACATATTATTTAAGGAAAATTAAGTTTCTTCTGATGAACTAAATTGTTGTAAATTACTCTTTCCAAGTCATATCTCTAACCCTTTCACATTACAATCAATCTAAATGAAATACAGAAATTGCACCATTTTGAGATGTATTTCAACAACGTCAAAGTAATTTTTATTTAAGTGGCTGAGAGGGCAGTCAGATGACATCCTTCCCTGCACCTGTCAGTGCTGCCTTGTAACTGACTGCTTGGAGATGTGTAAAAAGAACTCAAGGTGAGGGTATATCACTTTCTGATTTGGGAAAGACATAATAATTCAGTATTACTTTCCTAAATTACATTAGCAAATTTTTTGTAGCTGGTAGAATAAATCAATTGGATCTCTACATGGTCCATATCCTTGAAGCATTAATCAGGTACCCTGAAATCTTATCTGTAATTATGTTGCTTTCTGGTGTATGCAATCCAGGCCCTTACTAGTAACCAGAACTTAACTTTACCATGAATCCAGGAGTCTAATTTGGTGCTAGGTGGGTCTGTTCAGGAAATATTATTTTGCAACTCAAATGTCCTTTGAATCCTTTGATGTTCAGTCTGCATGGAATGTGGAATCAATAGCAAATTCTTCTGTAGTTGACTCACAACACCTCCAAGGTACTAACCTGCAGAGGAGCTTTCATTGGTGAGTCCTTGCAGAATTGGGAGCCAGTCCTTTTTAATATTTAGTATTATTACCATCTATGACCTTTGAGTACATGGCACATACAACCTGAAGATGTTTGCTATTAACCAAACAGCTGGGAGATGCTTTCAGCTAGCCAATGGTGATGGCATTCAATACTACCACACAGAGTGGACTGTTTTGTAATGCAATGTTGTGAACAGCAGCAAGAAAAGTGCTTACTGCAGAAACGCAATGGCAGTGAGAATAAGGTGACCGAAACAGGGTGCACACATGCACACACTGGGATAAGCACTGTGCTTCATGGATTGGACTACACAATCATAGTTAGGTGCATCTAAAATAAATAACTTTTGAATAACTGTCAAAAGACTGTCAAGCAATTAAGACCTATTCCATTCAAACTGGCAATACTAGGTCCACATTGCCAAAAGTGTAACCGTAATGCAGCTTTTACCCACATCAGAAAGGAACATAAAAATTTTGATCTGACAACAATGTGTTGATCCTTTAAGACAGCAACTTATAAAACTGATTGACCAAGCTAATCAGTTTTGGCATATCCAGTAAATTGCAGTTGAAAAATGATCAAGGAAGCATTAATGCTCAGATATGTGTCAATTGCAGTTGTCGATCTGTGACAGAGAATCCTGTTGCCTTGTTTTAAACTGATTGATGTTTACTATAATTAAACATTGAAACTGAAATTTAGAATCAACAGGATATAAACACACTTGATCTATCATGGGAACATAGGAACTGGAATAGGCCATTTAGCCCCTTGAGCCTGCCCCACCATTCAATTAGCTCATGGCCGATCTGTAACTCAACTCCATTATCCGCCTTATCTCCATATCCCTTGTTACCCGTAACTAACATAATGTATCGATCTCAGTCTTGAAAGCTGCAATTGTCTCAAGATCCACAGCCTTTTGAGGGAGAGAATTCCAGATTTCTGCAATCCTTTGTGTGAAAAAGTGCATATATATAAATAATATATTAAAATAATGCTCCCCATCAGTTGTAAAATCTTGCCAATACTTGGACGGGTACAAAACTAATTTTTGTTACACTCTGGAACTGGTGAGAAATTGCCTTTTCTAGTTCATAGGGAGAGGATAAATAACATGACAGTAAAATGTGAAGCAAAAAAGCAGACAGGACTGGAATTCACAACCGCCATTCCTGGATGATGATAGCTATTCCAATTGCCACCACTTCATTCACATTCATCGTCAATTTCATCGAAACCTAATTGCTAACATCACAACACTCATCTAGTACAACAGATGAGAATCCTTCTGGTGCTATATTAACATGTTCACAAATTACAGTTTGATTTTCCTGTGCCACATCTGTCAATTAGCTGGTGCAATCTCCACGTATTTATTATTGCTCAATATAGTGTACAAAATTGGGATTGATAAAATGAATATTTTTGTACTTGCTTGCTTTATATGAAAACATAAACCTTTGTGTCCAGCTGACTAAGCAAATGAAGACCCCTTTCCTCACTCTTCAGGGTTATGAACTATTTTCTCATATTTGTTTGATGTTTTGCAATTTTATTTCAATTGTTTGACCTATTGGAAAAAGAAATAACACGCTGAAATAACACATGACAATTTTCAGTGAAGATGTAGTAGTGGAATGCAGAGAAGCTATAAGCCAGCAACATTTTTTCCTGTTACACTGTACCAGTTGCCCATGAACTTTCTTTGGTCTAAGGAACTTATAAAAATAAATCAGAATTCTCTAGAATTATAACAAATGCAGGGATGAAACAATTTTCTCTCTTTGGCAAGTGTCTAACTCCTGCAGCTTATCAATGCCTGTCAAATCCATTCTAAAATCTCACAAATCAATTGCCCAGTGTAACGGCTTATTCCCATTGGAACTGCTAATAAACAAATCTGCGATTATTATTTGCATCCTGTCGGGCTGAGCTATTAAACAGAGTAACTGGCAGATAATGGGATCCCTTCATTTAGAGGAACATAGCGTAGTTTTAAATCTGTCATCAAGAAGTTTGATCCTAACCAATTAAAGCTGGATACCTCAAAAAAACCTTCAGTCAAAAATCTGACACTATCCTATGTCTCATCCTTTCAGGTCATTTTAAATTATTTTTAAAGGAAGACAATAAACAGCACTAATGAATAAGTTATCTGGCAGCTATTACTAAACATCAACTGGGAAAACATGCTAACTGTATGGATTTTATAAAGAGAACCATGTGAAAGGCTTGGGGAATAAATTAAGAATTGAGAACTGAAAAAAGCAAACTTCTTATGTAAGCTATAACTTATGACAAGCAAATAAATCTAATTAAGATACTTGCATCGAGCATGTACCATACATTAAATTAGAATGGCAAACTTTAAATCTGAATATTGCACTTGATTGGCTTAATAACCAGGATCTGTTCAGTTAACCATGCTGAATTGCTAAATATCTGACTAAGAAAAGTATTTGCATTTATATAATGTCTTATCACATAGAATTATTACATTGAATCTACAGCACAGAACCAGACCATTCAGCCAAACTGGCCTATGCCAGTGTTTATACTACACACGAACCTCCTCCTACTCTAATTACCTCTTCCCATCCTACCCCTGAATCACTTTATTCCCTTGTCCCTCATGTATGCATCAAACCACCCATTAAATGTAACAATTCTATCTGCCTGAACCACTCCATGTGGCAGCAAGATCCACATTCTCACCCCTTTCTGTGTAAAGAAATTCCTCCTAAATTCTTTATTTGATCTTTAGTGGCTATCTTACATTTATGCCTCCTATTCTGGACTCACCCACGAGTGGAAACAAGATGTCCCAAAGAGCGTTACAACCAATGGATTACTTCTTGAAGCACAATCATTGTTATTATTCTGTCAAACACGGCAGTCAATTTGTGCACAATAATCAGTGATGAATGTTGGCCAGGGCACTAAGGGAACTCTTCTTTGAATGGGATATAATACATCCACTTGAGCCTCAGTTTAACATGTCCTCTGAAACACAGAAGCGCTCCTTCAATACTGGACTGAAGTATCAGCCTACATTACATGCTGAAATCCATAGCGAGCCTTGAACTCAACTTTTCTGTTTCAGAAGTGAGAATACTTATAACTGAGCCAAGCTGACATATGTAAGAATGACCTGCACTAGCTTTCTTCTGCCTTCTCTCTGGGGGTTGAGCGCTGCTTCATCCTGAAGCTAGCAGTCATCACCTGCTTGCAGGTGTTTCCCAGGTTTCATGTATGATGTGCAAGGTACTCCTCAATACCTCTTGTGGAGCCTTTTAGCTTGCATGGACCTCTCATTGCCATTTTGTACAAGCATTTTTACCCGGGGCCTCCTCGGCCTCCTTTCTTCCTGGTCCTGCCCTCTATTTCTGACTACTGTTTGTCATCCACCCAATGGGAAGTGGGTTTACCACTCTATAATTTCTGGGTTGAGTTTAATTACGGTCAAGCCAATTTCCAACTTTGGCAGGGGTGTAAACTTGCTTTATCGGATCGTCCACTTATTGTACACCCTGCCCGATTTCCGTTTCCATTGACTTCAAGCTGTGAGCGCTTCTAATTGTCACTTTGGGCCGGAACTAGTCCACTGCTGCAGGATCTAAAGACCTAAGTATGCCTCACTTCCTTTACCCCAACATTTTTGGCAGAGCTTTCAGCTTGCGCAGGTCCTGCTATTTGGAACTCCTTGCCTAAATCTTCATCTTTGTACTTCTTTCTGTTTCTTGAAAAACTTTCTCAAAAGCCCATCTTTTCATCCAAGCATTTTATCATCCCTTCTAAACTCTGTGCCCTGGCTCCGCTTTCTATTCCTCTTAATACTTTTCTGTAAACCGCCTGTGGACTTAGTACATTAAAGGCGCTGTATAAATGTGAATTATTGTTGTTTTTCTGCTTTTAAAAGAAAAATCTTGCAGAGCATCAAATGTATGTACAGGAACTGTGGGAATGTGTCAGACAGTGTGCTGCAGATGATGGTTTGAGTCAATGGCCTATGCAAATGGTGGGCCTAATGCCTTATTCAGTTCTTTTTGCCAATTGGGTTGTGACTGAGCACAGCATGTCAGTTTTCTTGGGTGCACAGCAGCCAAAGCAGAAGTGCTCATCCTGGCTGCACATTACAACTGCAGGTCACTGCCGGCCCATGCTCGTTCCTCCTGGCTGTCTCTCCCCACCTCCCAGAATTACCTGCTGCCCTCGGCTGGCAACATAGCTGGCCGATCACGCTCTCTCCTGCGACTGGCGAACTGCCTATGGGGCCCTTGGCGATAATAAATAATTGAGACCAGCCACCAGACCAATTTTGTGTGGTCCTGCCGCCTGTCTCTTTGGACACATGTGACGGCTGCAATTCAGGACGCAATCCAATTCAGGCACAATCCAATTTCCAGGCCATTGTGACCACCACCTACAGTGCTACAGTCTGCCCTCGAATATGTGGCAGCTGCAAGGACATCCTAAGGACAGTCTGTGTTTAGTCCATACTCAGACTGTTGAATGGAGTCTTGGGGTGACAGTTTGGAGAGGGATGTCTCGTCCAGTCTCCAAATGATCAGAGTGATCTGCAGACAATCATTTCATGGGACTTCACTGATCTGATTGGTACTATTTGGTCTGCATGTAAAGACAGTGTCCAGTACTGGATGCATAACAGGAATGGGAATACGTGATAATGTCCTTTCTTCGGACGGCAGCACATACAAACCCTACCACCAGCCCCCTCCAATGCCAGCAACTGTTGCCAATAGAGTGTGGGGCAGATTGCCCACACAGGCAAACAGAATGAGGAGCCTGTGATAAGTGCATCTCAGGACTTTGCTGCTGAAAGATGAAAATCACCTCAGTCCCAAGAATTGAAAATCAGCAATCTGCCAATTTGTACACTTGTCACTCAGATAGCAACTAAGACAAGCATAAAGGTAGGTTTAAGAGCTCACTCATCACACACAGTGCCAAGGGAAAGAGCACTGGTAAGAAGAACTAGACACATAGGAAATAGGGGTTATAATTGAAATAATGATTGGCAATAATTCTTGTCCATGCCGACATTGACGTAAAAAATTGAAGGACCTGCATTCCCATTCTAAGTTGGTTGGGAGTGCGGTGGAAGACCTGGGAATTCAGCTGGGACCAAGTTATGTCGGGTCTTGGCCTCCGCTGTAAGTTTCCTTAGAGGTCTGTTTGGAAAGGAATCACCGTCCACCTCAAAGATGGCCCTACATCAGTGTTGTCCCATAGAAATCGCTGACTAGCCACAGGTATGGCTATGATGACCATTATAATAGGAAATGCCTTACATACAATACAGGTAAATATACTTCATGTGTATATTTACTTAACAAACATCCACCACCGTTCAGTACAAAACTTTGCAATCTTTCTTTTTCACCAAAGTTTGGAATTCGGGCATGAATTTATCAGACACAGCTCATCTTAGTGCAGATTCTAGGTTTTTGTCCAGCAATTGCAACCAATACTTTGATTTCATCACAGTGATTGCTGAGAAAGTTGACTCGCACAATGAGACATGCCCGGTCTGCCCCTGCTGTCCATCCAGAACATGGTTTGTTGCTGCTTGCCCTTTGTTATGACATGCCCGATTGGAGATGCTCGTTATTGGCAGGACTTACTTTCTTCTGCTGGTCTGGAGTAGTGTAAGATAATGTCTAACTACATCAGGCTAAATACATAGGCTAAGAGCTGACTACTGCATTCTGACCTTGTCGAGCTGGCTAACGCAACCTATTGTTACAGCTCGTACAAGCTGCATCCTAGCACAAAATTAGCTATTGTCTTCTAACGAGGAAGCAAGATAACAGATGTTAATAGAACTGAGAACTCTGCAAGGACAACTGTTCACCTCGTTAACCTCAAGGCAGACAGCTGCCTCACAAAAGGACACTCATGACACCCTCGGCAACTAAGATATAAAAGGGTCAGCACAGCTATGGGTAGAAGGACATTTCAGAGCTACCGGACAGCTCACCAGGCATACACAAGAGCCCTGGATCTGATCAACACACGATCTTGGATAGAAGCGCTAGGTTAGATACCTGCTTGCTAATCAAAATATAACTGCTTGATAATCTATACCATACTGTAACGTACATTTAGCTACTGATTTGTGCCACCTTGGAGTATCAGCAAACTCTCATACTGCGAAAGGAAACTCCTTGTTCAAATCTGTAAATCTGCAACATTTGGTACCCAATGAAGGGCAAGGAGGATTTAAATAGCCAGTTGGGGAGTGAGAGTCATAATTGATAACCAGCACAGGAACTTGCGTTGTTTATACATATTAAATGGGAGTCCGGGGTACCAACAATTGCACAAAAAGGTTAAAGTACATATGTATTCTCAGCGCGAATATGAGTATTGAGATCACATGCCCAACAACAGTGTATATTATTCATTTTTTATTAACTAATCAAAAATGCAATTAGCCTCATCTGGATTCCCAATTGATCACATGTGGCTGCTGGCTAACATATTGGACAATACTGCCCTATATCAAAGTCTGGGAGGTTCCTCAGCCCCGAAATGTTAACTGCCGTGTGGCCAGTACACCAGCTGAAAGGAGTTATGTCGGACTCCTGCCTGTATAACAACTGGAAGTGGGAACCGTTGCGGATTTATTTCCCCCTAATTCAAAGGTTTTGATGCCAAATGTTGCACCCCTATTGTCCCCCTAGCTGAGGCTAACTAACTCAGCACAGACTGGAAATCAAACCTGGGAGCTCTCCAGTGTGTTCGGCTCAGATTCACATTGGGCAATGTATTTATTTACTTTGCCATGGGGGAATCATAAGGCAAGGGTTAAGAATGTTGAACAAACTAGTACATTTTAGCCTAGGTTTCCTGCTCAATATTATTTTAATGCCAGAGTTAACATATTTAAAATCAATGGGATTACACTAGCATTATAATAGCGCATATCAGAAAATTTAGGTCTTTGGGCTCGATTTTCGGATGGCCAAGCAGGTGCGTTCGTGGCGGGGGGGCTCCGAAAATTGGGGATTCCCGGGGCGGCTCCGGAGCCCGGCTCCAACCCGCCCACTTCCAGGTTCCCCAATGATGCGCTTAGAGGTGCGCGCAGCCCCCGCATGCGGGACTCCCACCGGCAATTAAAGCCAGCGGAATCCCAATTAAAGCAATTACTTTGATACTTCAGGTCGTTAGGAGACCTGATTTGGAGGATATTTTAGGAGGGGTGGGAATTTCATCCAAACTGAGCGTGTTTCCCGTACTGGGGGAAACACTCCTAGTTGAAACAGACGTGATGCAGCCACCAGCCTGTGGCAGCTGCAAAGGTCCATTTGACAGGTGGGTGGGGGGAGACCCTCACTCATTGCAGGAGTCCACTTTGGACAAAGTTTGGCCTGCACCATCCTCATCCTAACACAAAAATTCACCAACTTGCAACCTCAACTCCAGTGTCCAGACACATTTACCTACCTTGCGGACCCCCTCAGATGTACATCTTCCAGATGGGGGCCGCCATAGCTGCAGTCATGACCTCCTCGGAGGACGAACAGCATCACTTGCCTTGTAGGCTACGCCGTCCACCTCTGACATGTGGAGCTCCACAACACAGTGCTGTGACACATCCATCTGCACAGCAGGAGGGAGGGCAACCGCAGAGAGAAATGCACTACCCTCGCAGAAGGCACTACCTTCGCCACAGGGTCTACAGACCAATGCTCAGCTTCCTGGACTTCTCTGAGCAGCAGTGCACATGGAGGCTCAGAGTCACTCGACATGTAGTCGTGGACATCTGCAGCCTCCTTGATGCCGAGCTTCTCCCGGCTGGCCCGAGCACCACCTTCTTACCTGTCGCTGTCAAAGTCACCACTACCCTCAACAACTTCTCCTCCGCATCCTTCCAGGGTGCCACGGGGACATCGCCAGCGTCTCTCAGTCGTCTGCACAAAAGAGCCCTGCAAATACACCTACACCCACTCTGCAGTGACTCAATGGGTGGCATCAGGTGTGGGTCTTCATGGTGATCCTCAGGAAAAGGAATTATTGTACAAATCAGACAAGATTCGCAAAGACATGGTAGTAGTGGTGATAATAATTTTTTATGTGTTTTTGCAAAAGAAACAAAAGTAAATCAAAAACATGGCATTTTGTCTTACACCCTTGTGCATCCCCTTTGTGCTCACTAAACCTTTGCCTTACGTTTACGAGAACCCCTACGTGGTGCTATCCCTGTGGCTTCAGCAGAGGTAGTGGAAGGTTGCTCTTGTCTATGCCCTGACCGATGAGATGCTTTGCGCGGATGCCCTCTGGGTTTCGGTGCCCATGAGGGCCCCTCCAAAGACTGCTCCACTTGCATTTGTGCAGGGGCAGACTCGGCCACCTGGAGAGGGGGCAGCATTGTGGGTACTAGTTGAGAGGGGAGCAACGGGTGAGATATAGGAGCGCTTTGAGTGGCGTCCCCACTTCCATGTTGCCTTTCACCATCATCCATCTCCTGGCCCAGGCCTACATCAGTCCTTCCACCCTGCTGGACGACAGTTTGGAGGACTTGTGTGAAGCCTTGGAAGGCCAGTTGTAAGGTATCTGTCAGCCTGTTTAAGGCGGCAGAATGTTGCTCACCCTGAATCCAAACGGCTGTTGTCAGGGCCTGAATAGACTCATCGTTGAGCCGTGCTTGAAGCTCGATGGAGGCTAGCCTTTCCTCCATCGCAGACATTCCAGCACCTACCTGCGACACTATCTCAGAGATGCCTTCACGTCCCTGTGACAGTATTCCACTCATGCAGAAGTTGGACTCCTCCATCCTCTGCGCAATTGTGGAGAGTGCGCATGGCAACTGTTCCAGTACCTTAGAAATGTGCTGCTGGCCCTCGATGACTCTCCTTTGCACGGCTGGCCCCCAGGGTTCAGCATCTGGGTCCAGCTGAGCAAAGCTTGGAGAAGAGTGCTCCCACCGACGCGGACTCTCCATGGCTGCCACCAAGGTCTGCTCATGCTCACATGTGCGTGGTGACTCACCATGTGCAAGCCCACCTACGTGAGGACGGGGACCCAACGAGGTGTGTGTATCTGCGCTGGTGGATGGCTGGCTCAGATGTGACGATGCCCCCTCAGAGGCTGGCAGGTCCTCTGAGGAATTGCCCTCCACAGTCACAGCACTCGCAGATGGCCCTGCAAGAGAACAGAAAGCAATATTAAGCATGTGGACAGATGTTGAGGTGCTGCAGATGCCAAGTGATGCTAAGATCATTCGCTATCATGAGTGCTGAGTGTTAGATTTCTGTCACCAGCCGCTTGTGCACTCCCAGTATCGGTGTCCGCCACGGACAGGCACTCCAGCATCCGGCTTACTTCCAATGCCTGCTGCACCGCTTCTGTTAAGACCACCAGATGTGACGGACCCCCTCCGGTCCTTGCCCTCTCCCGGGCATTCTGGCATCTCTTCTCCTATCAAGGCAAAACACAGAGAGGTGTGATTGAGTGATGGTTGCATAGTGACCCGCTGCATGCATTGGTGTGGGTGGGGGTGACCGTGATGGAGATGCATGGGAGGGTGTGTGTGAGACATAGCCATGAGATTATATGAGGATTGGGTTACGTGGTAGTGTTCGAATGGGAACTGGGGCGGTGAGTAAGTGCAGGCAAGGTGAGGATGATGGTTGAGTGGATGTGAGGAGCGATGCGAGAACGTTGTGGTGACAGTGGGAGAATGCGTAAGTATACTCACTTTGGCTGACCTGGTTAGGTCACTAAAGCGCTTCCTGCACTGGACCCAGGTTCGAGCGACATTGCTGCTGCTGGTGACCTGCTCGGCCACCTCCAGCCAGGCTTTCTTGGTGGCAGAGGGAGGCCACCTCCTCCCATCAGATGGGAACAGAATTTCATAGGAACATAGGAACATCGGAACATGAGTGGGCCATTCAGCCCCTCATGCCTGCTCCGCCATTTGATAAAATCATGGCTGATCTGTGATCTAACTCCATGTACTCGCCTTTGGCCCATATCCCTTAATACCTCTGATTGCCAAAAAGCTATCTATCTCAGATTTAAATTTAACAATTGAGCTAGTATCAATTGCCGTTTGCGGAAGAGAGTTCCAAACTTCTACCACCCTTTGTGTGTAGAAATGTTTTCTAATCTCGCTCCTGAAAGGTCAGGCTCTAATTTTTAGACTGTGCCCCCTACTCCTAGAATCCCCAACCAGCGGAAATAGTTTCTCTCTATCCACCCTATCCGTTCCCCTTAATATCTTATAAACTTCGATCAGATCACCCCTGAACCTTCGAAACTCCAGAGAATACAACCCCAATTTATGTAATCTCTCCTAGTAACTTAACCTTTGAAGTCCAGGTATCATTCTAGTAAACCTACGCTGCACTCCCTCCAAGGCCAATATGTCCTTCTGAAGGTGTGGTGCCCAGAACTGCTCACAGTACTCCAGGTGCGGTCTAACCAAGGTTTTGTATAGCTGCAGCATAACTTCTGCCCCCTTGTTTTCTAGTCCTCCAGATATAAAGGCCAGCATTCCATTAGCCTTATTGATTATTTTCTGCACCTGTTCATGTCACTTCAATGATCTATGTACCTGAACCTCGAAGTCCCTTTGGACATCCACTGTTTTTAACTTTTCACCATTTAGAAAGTACCCTGTTCTATCATTTTGTGATCCAAAGTGGATGACCTCACATTTGTCTACACTGAATTCCATTTGCCACAGTTTTGCCCATTCACCTAATCTATCACTATCCCTTTGTAATTTTATGTTTTCATCTACACTGCTTACAATGCCACCAATCTTTGTGTCATCGGCAAACTTAGATATGAGATTTCCTATGCCTTCATCTAAGTCGTTAATAAATATTGTGAATAATTGAGGCCCCAAGACAGATCCCTGCGGGACTCCACTAGTCACATCCTGCCAATGTGAGTACCTACTCATTATCCCTACTCTCTGTCGCCTTTCGCTCAGCCAACTTCCTAACCAAGTCCGTACTTTTCCCTCGATTCTATGGGCTTCTATCTTACCAACAGTCTCTTATGTGGGACCTGATCAAATGCCTTCTGGAAGTCCATATAAATAACATCCATTGACATTCCCCTGACCACTACTTTAGTCACCTCTTCAAAAAATTCAATCAGGTTTGTCAGGCATGACCTACCTTTCACAATTTCCCTCCTCCTCCTCCTCACCCCATCGATCAGCACCTGAAGTGAGGAGTCAGAGAACCTTGGAGCAGCCTTGCCTCTGGCCTGCTCCATGCTCTAAAATTGGTTCTTTGCTGCAGGAGGAGCATTGGTGGACTGCCCTTATAAATAGGGCTTCTCCTGCTGACAGCCTGTGATGTGGGTGCGTTACCCACGCGCCCAGTCGACCCCACTCTGCCAACCCGCCTCCCTCCTAATATCGGGCCCTTTGAGTCTGATCATAATTCTGAACACTGCGACATTCAAGTACATCGTGGATTCAGCCTGGTTCATCACTGATTGATGCAAGCTGCTGCTCTAGATGTGATATTTCTTTCTTCCATATTCACCCAGCACGACTGAAAGCTCTGAATTTAAAAGTAGAGCCAGTTCTCTGCTATTCGTGTTTCGTGTATCCACTCAGACAAGATTCTGATTGCCAATTATTCATTTTGCTTGAGAGTCTTGACAGTTGTCTTTCATCTTTTACATTTAAGCAAAATTGTAACTTGGGTTTTTCAGAAGTAAAAGATTGCTAAACTCATGCCCCCTGTAAGGAAGAATGCAAACTTCTACTATAAGGAAATTATTGAGCACCTTATGTGTGTTCAGTTTAACTGTTTCACTCACATTTGTAAAAGACATGTTTCTATGGCTTCGAGCATCCTTCAGCAGTTACTCAAAGATACCTTAATGAAATGATAGTCACAAGTTCTTGTACACAATAAACAGTTGCCTGATAAACTTGAGCAAGTACACATGAAGTGAAAATATCTTTCTGCTGCACACAGTGGGGTAGATCATGACTTTGTGCCTTGGTGTAAAACAGATGATGGAGAGCTGGCAGCCTATTTTACATCTCTCCCAATTTTTATTTCCATTGAAGTCAATGGAAATAAAAATCAGGAGAGATATAAAACAGGCTGCCGACTCACTATCACCTGTTTTGCACTATCGCACAAAGCCAAGATCTACCCCAATGATTTCTTTATCCCCTGTAAGGAGTAGCTTTATCACAATACCATTGAAAACAGACACATTTCCTATTTGACATGCTTGCTTTCTGAAATGCTTGTTGATATCTATAGTAAATATAACTTTTATCAAACAAAACCTGCTCCATTTAATTCATCCCGTTCCATCACAGTATCTGTGCTTTAGTTCCAAGATATAAAGCTTTTGTACTCTGTTGATCACAGGTGATGGATGTTGGCAATTTGCTTTGTAAGATTAAATCATTGCAAGGGGCATATTTTCAATGTAAAGTACTTCCCCATCTTGTTAGGAAGGGACTGCATTATTTTTAAAATCTCCTTTCTGATTTGGGCAATTTTCCGGAACCTGCCACTTCAGATATCAAACTCATCATGAAACTAATGAGCTAACGTGAGGTGAAGTTAGGATAAGCATGTAGAGGGTAATTTTACAAGTCTACATTACTGGTGGGGAGACTCACTCGGTGGCAGCACATAGCAGATATGTGGGCATGTCCTGCACACAATTTTCCGACTATTAAAATGAACTGTCGTAAAAATCGCCCTAATTTCTGATTTGAACTTTGAACGAGCAAGGATCCCTGCTGACAATACGGACTGATAAAAATACCCCGAAATGGAGCCGAGTAAAAAATCTGGGGCTATGCTGTCTGGTTTTGGTGCTGTAGCCGTCCACAGTGCTAATAATGAAAAATATTAGCGGCTACCTGTGTGAACCTGTTACAGCCTGTGAGCTTCGCTGCTCCTTCTAGTAGCAAGAATCAGACAGCAAGCGGGGAGGCTGGTTGGCAGCTTTTAAATGCCTTCACAGCCCTGAATATTGATATCAAAGTGGTGCTAACTGATAAATCAGCTGTGGAGAGTGCATTTTTGCAATGGAAATGGGACCTCGAGGTACCAGAAAAGTGCACGTCACAGAGTGAATTGTTTCAGAACTGGTAGAAGTAGTACTTGAATGGCATTAGGTAATCTTCAGGTCGGTGGGTTATAGAATCACGAGGCCCACCAAAATTGTGCCAGAAGGTAAATACAGTATCCCAAATAGAAAGACAAGGCAGGAGATCACTGAAAAAGACAATGATATCAAGAAAGTCACCAAGGTGATTGAATAGAATGAAAACAATACACTACACTGTACTATATGATAAAGAAGGGCTATCTTTGTTCAGTCAATCAAATTATAAGTGTCCTGTTGCTGTAGCCTAATTTAAAGGTTCTTAAATTGTAAGTGAAAGAGCGTATAAATCGATGGAATTTCCTGTGGGGATGTAATTGGGAAGTTACACCTGAAATTACACTAATTCGTGTGCCCTTTTTGCCGATATCAAATTACGCCCAAGTTTCCTGCCAATCTCATTAGCAGATGCCGGATTGTAAAATTCAGTGTAAACGATCGGTGCCCAAGGAAAGTGTGGAACTTACACCATATATTCCTTCTTTAAGTTTGAAATGTTTCAAGCCATCTAACCATCATTCATGCACATTAGGCACAGCATGTTTAAGAACATGCAATTGGGGAAACTTTTCAATTTTTAATGTAACTCATATTGAAGCCATAAAAATACATTTAACGAAACAAAAAATACATTGCCGGTCTCAGTGAGGATAAATAAAATTATTGCTTCAAAAATCACAATAAAACACCAGAAAAACGTCTTTGCTTCCTGTTGTGACTAAAATTCTGGGCTTAATTTTTCACCTGCTTTGAACCAGTGTAATTGTAGGAAATTCACTTGAATGGCTCTTTAGCCTTGTGTGGAGCCATTATAATGAGTCAAGATGCGTTCTGGCACAGGGATCGATAGACAGGTCTAAAAGAGCGAGGAAATTTGGGCGTAGCGTAATGATGTGCGTAACATACATGCGCCTGAGTTTGCTTGATCTTTTACGCTGATGTCTGCTTTATTCATTGATTACATGTGTCTCTGGGTGCAAATAGACAGGGAATTCCGCCCTGCTTATTTTACAAAGAGGCTAAGGACTTACATATATGGGGGCATTAAGTTATTAGAAAAGTGGGAAATGGAAGATATTCTTTGTAACTTGCATAACTTATAGTCAAAATTTACTTGTACCACAAGTACAAGCTGGTTTTCACAATAGCCGACTTATAGAAACTTTTGCCAGTGAGAATCCTAAACAGTAAAATAGAACTGTGGGGTAAATGTTATGAACTAGCTCTGAGAACAGAGCCTCACTCGATGGGACAGAAGATTGGATAGTCAAGCATAGAGGTCAGCCCTCCACAGCCCTTTCAGCTTTCCGGTCAGTTGGGAGGGCTGCCAATCTGGTGTGCTGGTGCGTGCACTAGATTGTTCAATCTACCCTCTCACCGAACAAGGCTCCAGGCTGGGATTGCTAACTAATAAGATTTGCCCTTATGTGAGAAATAATTAAATATATGCAAAGTGTAATCTGTGTGGCATAATACGCATTTTAGTGATCTCTCCATCATTCGGCTTGTTGCAAGCCAAGGTGACATATAAGGCCAGGGCACAGACGGGAATGGATAATGGCCCCTTCAAGAGAAACCTGTCTCCCGGGAATTTGTTGGCATCAAAGCCCTCAATCGAGTCGCCCAATGCCCAGGGGGAGGGGAGAATCATCAACCATAAACACTATGTGGGAGATTTTGTGGCCTCCCGCCCAGCAGAGGGTGGTAGCTCCCTGAAAATGGTGTGTAATGACTTATCGTTTCCTTTCCACTGTCACTGTGGCCACTGCAATCTTGCCCTGGGCCTAGCACCAGGCAGCTTGGAGTCGGACAAAAGGCCCTTTTAATAAGTAATTCAGCGCCCTCTGACGTACATAGGTCTCCAATTGCCATTTTAGGACAGCACTGGGCGGAGCATGTGTCGTATAGGTTCTGCCCAGTATCAGCTGGTGGTCCAGCTGAGGAGGAGCCCAAAGGTAAGATTTAATGCATTTTTGCAGTGAATCTCCAGGCTCCAAAAGAAACAGTTTGGGCTGCTGTCGCTCAGGTTCTTCCACCTGTCCTGCAATCACAGCCACCCCCCACTTCCATGGACCGACCTTATTCTAGAATTATAAAATTATTATAGCCTTCTGTGTTTTACACAGCTTTGCCTTGTAAAGGACCATGGAGCAGGCTTCAGATGATATGAAGCATTGACTAATTGCAGATGATCCCAACCATGGCCTAGAGCCCAAAGAAGCAGCCAATACTGATAAGGGAATCTCTCTGGTAGAAATTTTACATTAACTGTATGGCACAGCCAAAGCACAACAATCATTCCCACATGTACCCAGTACTCTAGCCAAGTAAGGTATCATCCCCATTGTACAAAGTACAGTATCAAGATCCAACATTTTTATGGATACTAACAGGGTCTAGTGCAGGTGTGATAGAGTGGTTTCCTGCCGTGCTTCCCATTTGTCATATTTTAAGGGGGTGCTTCTGCCATTTCTCTCCGTCCTCTTTTGTGTTACAGTTTTAAAGGATGTGGAGAGCCGGTGATGGACTGGGGTTGACAATTGTAAACAATTTTACAACACCAAGTTATCGTCCAGCAATTTTATTTTAAATTCACAAGCTTTCGGAGGCTTCCTCCTTCCTCAGGTGAACGTTGTTGGAAATGAATTCCTCGAAATGAAATCGCATTTATAAATCACAGAACAATGCTTGGTGATTACAGACAGTTTTTTCAACTGCCCGTTGCCAAGGCAATCAGTGTGCAGACAGACAGGTGTTACCTGCAAGGTCTCCGAATATACAAATCACCAAAAAAAAACCCCAAAAAAACAGAGATAGAGAGGTAGAAACATAGAAAAGACAGCAACTGACCCGTTATATTAAAAACAGATAACATTTGTTCGCTGGTGGGGTAACGTGTAGCGTGACATGAACCCAAGATCCCGGTTGAGGCCGTCCTCATGGGTGCGGAACTTGGCTATCAATTTCTGCTCGACGATTTTGCGTTGTCGAGTGACTCGAAGGCCGCCTTGGAGTACGCTTACCCGAAGGTCGGTGGCTGAATGTCCTTGACTGCTGAAGTGTTCCCCGACAGGGAGAGAACCCTCCTGTTTGGCGATTGTTGCGCGGTGTCCGTTCATTCGTTGTCGCAGCGTCTGCATGGTCTCGCCAATGTACCATGCTCTGGGGCATCCTTTCCTGCAACGTATGAGGTAGACAACGTTGGCCGAGTCACAGGAGTATGAACCATGCACCTGGTGGGTGGTGTCCTCTCGTGTGATGGTGGTATCTGTGTCGATGATCTGGCATGTCTTGCAGAGGTTACCGTGGCAGGGTTGTGTGTTGTTGTGGACGCTGTTCTCTTGAAAGCTAGGTAATTTGCTGCGAACGATGGTCTGTTTGAGGTTGGGTGGCTTTTTAAAGGCAAGTAGTGGAAGTGTGGGGATGGCCATAGCGAGGTGTTCGTCGTCATTGATGACATGTTGAAGGCTGCGGAGGCAGCCCTTCAAGAACTGCTGTTCCTGAAATCCCAACCCCAGCCTTTCTATGCAACCAGCCTGTCATGTGCTGTGCACTGAGAATGCCATGCTAAAATATCAATGAGCTAATCTCTCATTATCATGCAACGGCAGCTTATTTCACTGACGGTGCATTCAGTGTCCAGGGAACAGTTGCCTACTGCCCACTGTGTCGGGACACAATATCAGCCCCACTAAGAATTAGAAAATGGTTTCTCTCAGTGTGGGACAAACTACATTTACATCAAAAATGTGCCAGCATTACATTTTCATTGTACAAGAGAATTCTATATGTCCTGACTAGCTAGTCATTCACATACCCATTCTTGCTGACATCTTAAACTTTCCATTTAAATAGAAGAATATGCACCCATGACTTTGGATTACTAAAGCTCTTTCATGAGTGTCCAAAATCCCTGCAGTGTTCATCAGTTGTGAAATTAGTTCCCACACATAAGAATGTCAGTAGCATCATCCATGGTGTGATATTCTTTTTATTCTGTGCATGAATGCTGCTAGGTTTATGATAGAATGGCCTTGCATACCATAATATAGTATCACCTGGCAAACAAAATTAATTATTATTCTTAGTTGTGCTACAGCGACCTAGCTGGGTGGCAAGGTTATCATTCACTTCTCTAGAATAAAAGGCTTTTTTTCCGGTCAGTCGTGTGTCTGAGACTTACAGAAACCGATTACCATGCTTAATATTCTTCAAACCAACCTATTGAAAAATCCACAGAAGTAGGGGTAGATTTTGACTTTGTGCTATAGCATAAAATGGGTGATAGCAAATCGGCATTTTTCATCTCTCCCGATTTTTGTTTCCATTGAAGTCAATGCCTTGTTTCCAGTGGCACAACAACACCATTGACATTTTGGACCCACATTTTTATTGCGACTGTCTAAAATTTTCGCTGGTCTAGGCTGATGATTAAAAAAATATTAATCATATTATATACTGATCAAAGTTTGACTACAGAGGCACCATGAAAGCTACAGCCTGAAGATATTCTTGCATACCATCTTTCAACATTGTATTTTGCACCACCTTATCACATTCTTTAACTCTGCTTCAAATATTTTTTCTGTTACTTTTAAGTCTGGACTTACATTAAATATTCTTTAGAAGTGAAATAGGCTAGTCAATGTACAGGATGAGACGTAGACTGAGTAAAAATGAATGCAAATCAAAAAGAAAACAATCTTCAAAATATTTTAACAATGGGTTTATTTAGCAATAACTTCTTTGGAAAATAAAAACAGTTTTAGCCCAAAAATATGACCAACTTTTTATTAAAAAACCCTAAAATAAATAAAAATATACATTTTCTTCAGGTCAATGTGTTGATGTCAGTGAGATTGAAATTTATTTCAGTGCTTGAAAGATATTAGTTTTAAGGTGTTTGTAAGATGAAAAATGTGTTTTGATTCATATTCATAATTAGAGAAATAGCCTTTTTACTGTAGAGGTTTGAATTGCCGAAGTTCAAATACTTATCAATGAAAATTATTTTTAAATATATAAAAAATATTATTATTGTTATGAATTGTTTAACTTTCATGTTGTTGATAAATGTACCAATTTAAAAAGAAACATTCTTATGTTAATAAAAGTTACACATTTG
Source organism: Heptranchias perlo (assembly GCF_035084215.1). Classification (NCBI taxonomy): domain Eukaryota; kingdom Metazoa; phylum Chordata; class Chondrichthyes; order Hexanchiformes; family Hexanchidae; genus Heptranchias; species Heptranchias perlo. The sequence continues at coordinate 53,483,123 of NC_090326.1, read as the reverse complement.
TAGCTTATTGAAAGCCTCACGTGGATAAAAGAGGCAGACATGATTAACTTTAACTCATGCAAAAAAAAATCAAAATGAGCCCAATTATTTGCATATTTATTGCATTAACAGCACTTAATAAATGAGCAAAATCAATCTTCATTCCCATGCATGACATAGGCTTCAATGCATTATTCATCAGGATGCACAATGGTATCCATAGCAACCACTTGAGCACCTTGGAGTGAAGCTTACAGCCTGGTACACAAACAGATGTAAAAATCTTGATTGAGAAATTACAGGTTCATTTTCTGAGTAATTTGTGCAACACATTTTTGTAAATTAAATCGCGTAACTGGGGTCTATGTGATTCTGCAAATGTCCAGAATCTATGTTATTGATAGTGCCAGTCTTGGATTAGTGGGTGGAAGTGAAGCAAAAAAATGCTGATTTGCTAATAATCAACAAATCCTTACCCAAAACTACCCTTAATAGAAGTAGATGTTGTTTACTTCCAATTATAACCAATTGTTACAAGGAAATGACTGAAATCCTGATTTTACCATTAGAATTGATTTAAATTGCAGTTGCAGAGTTTCCACCAATCTTTTGTTGAACTAGCGGTGGGAGATCGGGAGAACTCTGTAGAAGTTTTACCCCACCATTCTGTTGAGAACTCCTACCGTGAAGGCCATCCATGGGAACGTTACGAATCCCAGCAGGCATCAGTGTGCACCCGTGAAACAATGATTAAATACAATGGTAGACAAGAGACACCACAATAAATGGCAATTTGCCATTTCCCATCCCTTCAATAGTGACATTTAAAAAAATTGTGTGCTGTTATTAAAGAGGGGACTAAAATCCTTTGCTATATTTGAATGCTTTTAAATTGCATTAGCACTGTGATCTGCAATACTAATGCCTTTAGCATTGCCACAGCATCAACAATCTTGCCAAAGACTTTACCTATAACTTGCATTTAAAGCAGTTACACAACATTATACCATCATGTAGAAACTCTTGTGTGAGCAACAGCTACTTTTGAGTCGTCAAATTTAATTGAGATTTTAAATCGTAGTTCTTCCTGCCATGGAAAGAGAACTTTATTTTCAAATTTCTGTGCTGTAAAAGAATGGTTTATAACATTATTTGTATAGAAATCAAATTTTAAAAAATTGGCGTGTAATTAGATATTTTAAAGTGAAAGGGATCCTGTGATTAATTTATACATTGACTGAACAGAAGAAATGTAAATCAAGGTCATTTCACCTTCATGGCACTTAAGATTAATTAGTAAATTGATTTTAGACAGTCTCAAGTCACTTCCTAGTAGTCCACAGCCCAGTAGGGAAGCTCAAGGAAGTAGAAACAATAGCTTTCTGTTTTAACATATACTAATAGATTTCACAATTAAAAAATAAAAATTGAGTACGTAAATAAAGTGGGATTCACTCACGGTAGGTAGATAAGTAAAAAAATGAACGAGTGCCTCGCGTACTGTGATTATATAAATAATGTGTGTATATATCATGCTGCACTTACATAATTAAATGTAGGCCGCTGACGTATTGCAGTTACATAAGTAAGTCGGTGCTTCTCATCTGCTTTTGTCACTCGTTAAATAATAATTATAATTTCCCCTGCCCCTACTACCCTCATCTCCAACAAGTATGAAGAATTCATAGATGTCTTTGTCACTAACATTGAGACCACCCATCCACCCGCCTTTGCTTTTACCTCTTTCCCCTTGCCCAGAAAAACTTCCCCCAGGCTCTCCCCTCCCTAGCCATAATCCCATGCCTTCTCTAGTTTATCTCCTATCTTCCATCATGCCCTCTAAGCGCTCTTCTTATCCATAAAACACATCTCCTGTTCCCTTGACCCTATTCCCACAAACCTGCTGACCACCCAACTTCCCATCCTGGTCCCCATACTAGATGACATTGTAAATGGTTCTGTAAAGTGACTGATGCCATGTTTGCCAGGACAAACACATTCAGCATTTTCACCATGGACAACTGGAAACTGCAGGATAGGGTTCTACGGTTTTCAGAAATTGCAGGCTTCCCCAAGTCCAAGGCTTCATTGACTGCACACACATTGTCCTCGGTGCATATCTGAAATGCAAGGGACTTCCATTCTCTGAATGTCCAACTGGTGTGTGATGACCAGCGGCACCTCATGCAGGTCTGTGCCTGCTTTCCTGGCAGCTGTCATGAAGCCTTCATAATGTGCAAGTCCTCCATCTGCCCAATTTTTGATCCTGAACATCAAGGTTGGCTGCTTGAGGACAAGGGCTATCGACTGCACACGTGACTCATGACTCCTCTCAGAAACCCACGATCGCTGGCAGAAACTAGGTCCATGCAGTCACGAGAGGAAACCATTGCACTTTTTAAACAACGATTCCGTTATCTTGACAGGTTTAGAGGTATGCTGCAATACAGCCCACAAAGAGTTTCCTATGTCATAATGGTTTGTTGTATTGGGGACAGCATCTGGAGCCACTGGTGGAGAAAGACCTTGAGCACAAAGAGGAAGATGACTCCGAGGACACTGAAAATGGCGAGGAAGCGGGAGGGCTCCAAAACCTGCCTGCAGTCAGAGTTCTTCAGCAACAGCTCAATGAAGAACACATCACCTGAACAACCCCTGCTCCCCTGCACTAGCAATCATGTCCAGCGTTGCTCTCAGATCTTCCACCCTCCAATGAACTGTATCTGCCAAAGACCGACGTTGGGATTATTGTCAACTAACATTGCAAGGGTCACCAGATACTTCCAGAACCCACTCTGCACACAACGATGCGGAAAATATTTTGTAATTTCCAAATTCCACTAAAAAATCAGATTAATTATGACCTTAGTGAAAGCCCCTAGTGCCTGTCTGACATGTTATCTTAATTAATCTAATGCCGCTATGAGGAAATCCCCCAGTGGCTGCATCATGGGAAGTGGAAGGCTGCTGCAGCTCAAATGAGGGCTCTTGAGATTGTTGTGGTCAACAACCGCTAGGAGCTCGGACCTGAGAGGGCCCAGCTGCAGACAACAGTAGCTCGGTGGCTGCCGAGGCAGTGTGGCCCAGCTGGCTTGCTGGCACTATAGCGTGCATTGCTTGAGGGCTGGCAGGGGAGCATGCGAGCTGTCCTTGTGAATGAGGGCAACCTGTGCCACTTCTACGGAGCTACAGCATAGCATGCCCGCTGATCTGCACGACAGTAATCTGCAGAAGGTCGGTCAGGTGATTGAAGCCCCTATCCATTCGATAGAAGAGATGGTGGAGCCCAGATACTGCATAGTGCTAGTATGAGCAACCCTGAAAGTTACTACAAATGATGCCATGGATTTCTGCATGGAGAGTGCAGCTGCCACATCCATTGAGGTGACCACACATTCCATGGATGACTGAAGAGTTTCAATGCCACATGACAGAACCCTACACAAGGAATGTTTCTTAATGGGCAGTCCAATGCATTGAATAATTAGTGATGCACAGCAACCATCCTTTTAAAGGCTGTATTTATATGGCACCTTTCTTGACTTCAGGACATCCCAAAATGCTTTATGGCCAATTAAATACTTTTTGAAGTGTAATCATTGTTGTAATGTAAGGAAACACAGCAGCTAATTTGCGCATAGCAAGGTCCCATAAACTGTATTAAGAAAATGGCCAGATATTCTGTTTTAATTATGTTGGTTAAGAGATAAATATTGGTCAGGACTCCCCTGCTCGTCTTCAAATAGTGTCATGGAATCTTTTATGTCCACCTGAGAGGGTAGATGGGGCCTTGGTTTAGTGTCTCCTCTAAAAGACAGCACGTCTGATAGTGTGGCACTCTCTCAGTACTGCACTGAAGTGTCAGCTTAGGTCGTGTGGCTCAAGTCTCTGGAGCAGGACTTGAACACAGCACCTTCTAGCTTTGAGAGGTGAGATTGTTATTACAGAGCCACAGCTGACACCTTGAGAGGTGGCAAGGACTGGGTTTGGTTGTTAATGGATAGTCGGTGTCATCAAGCAGCCATCCATGCACTGGCTGGTCCTGTTTGAAAATTGGAGCAGATGTCAGCATCATGAGAAAATAAAATTGGCAGTTCGATTTTTAAAAATATATGAGGTTTTATGGCCATTAGTTCATTCTATGAGAAACTTCCTGAGGAGGAAAAGAAAGTACACAAATCCAAAACACAGTTGAGGAGGACCATGGAGAATTTCATATCAGTAGGAGTTCGAAGGCTGTGAACTAGGTGTCCGCTGGGAAGTGATAGCAGGGAAGCTCGTCAAAAAATAACAGAAGAAAAGTAGAAAATTAAAAAAATTGGATGCCTTCTATGATCTTGTGGAGATCTGATCGGGCCATCGCGTTGCGTGGTTAGCACGGACAAATCATCAACCTTTAAGGTTCTATAGTATTACAGACACACATTTTAAACACACACTGACGCACACACATTATTCAATTTAATTTGCTATTTTTAGCACACTAGGTAACATTTTCGCATTACCCTTCATGCCTGTGCTCTTTTAAAACAGTCATTAACCCATTTATCTTAAAGTGGTTAACGGTTGCCTTAAAGTAGTAGTGACAGGAATTTAATATAAGCACATTAATCAGTGTGCTAAAATGAACGCACAAAAGGAATGAAACCCCAAGTTTAAAAAAAATATATATGCCACAAAATTCATCGGAGCTGCGCCCGCCCCTCCGGCGTTACTTCGTCGGAAGCACGGCAGAAGAACTTGTTCATTTGCGTAAACGGGGTTTCACCGCACTACCAGCGAAGTAATGCCGGTGGAGCGGGAGCAGCTCCGAGGAATTGCCCGTCCATAGACATCAAACAAAGCATCATATGCCTTGTAAAATCAAACTGAATCGAAAGTTTCATTTGAAAGTAAATCTCATTTCTCTTGACAGGTGCTTTAACACGAACCTGACAGCAGCGCCCCCTATTGCACCACCATGTCTTCTCTGATTCCCAAAGTATTCAGCTACTGTGTGTGAGTGACAAATCTTAGGAGCTTGTGTTGAATCTTACTTTGTTTTCAATGTACATTAACCAATAACACCACTATTAAAAGATTTAAAACTTAGTATTTACACTATTAATTTATTTTGCTCTGTCTTGTTATTACAGTTTTTTTCTGACTGTTTTCTTGCTTCTGTGTTTCATTTCTTTCTTGCTTGTTGACCTACTGTCTGTTTTTCTCTCCTTACTTCGTTGGTATTCTGCATTCCTTTTCATTCTCTTCTGCTGTTTCTGTTTATTTTTACAGTAAGGAAAGCAAACTCACTTGCTGCACCATATACTTGAGATAAATTACTTTTGTTGCTATGACTGTGTTCTGAGCTCCATAAATACCTACAGGAACACAAAAGATGATGTATGGATGATGAGTACCTGTCAAAGTGACATAAATTGCTTTTACATTATTTGTGGTTAGGATGTTCGTCTGGGTTTCAGAACCATTTTTTGTGGCAACACAACGGTTTTCCATCAGTTTTGATTTGTGTCCGAATATTATATTTTAAAAAAATATTGTGCAGCTGTAATATTCATCCTTGTGCTATTTTATTGCAATCTATGAAACAAGTATAACTGTACCATAGAAAAGAAAATCAACAATTTTTATGACTCTGCCAGATTTTGTTGTTAATTTAATTAAAAACTGTAAAGAAAGAGGCTCGCGTTGAGCGTAAACATCGGCATAAAGCAGTTGGGCCAAATGGCCTGTTTCTGTGCTGTAAACTCTATGTAATTATCTACTTTTGTTTCTGTGGCTGTTGCTGTAACATGCAGCCATTTGGCATATTACTGTCATAGGTGTCAGCCTGGGCTCAATGGTAGCACTCTCATCTCTGAGGCAGAAGGTTGTGTGTGCAAGCCCCACACCAGGAGTTAAGCACATACTCTAGACTGACACTTCAGTGCAGTACTGAAGGAGAGCTGCACTGTCAGAGGTGCTACCTTTGGATGAGATGTTCAAACTGAGGTTCCATCTGCCCTCTCAGATGGATGTAAAATATCCCGTGTCACTATTCAAAGAAGAGCAAATGGTGCCCCTGGTGTCCTGGCTAATATTTACCCCTCAACCATGATCATTAAAACAGATTATCTGACCATTTATCTCATTGGTATTTGTGCATAAATTGGCTGCTGCATTTCCCTGTATTATTACAGTGACTGCACCGCATAAGTGCTTCATTGGCTGTGAAGGACTTTGAAGCACCCTGAGGTTGTGAAACGTGCTATATAAATGTAAGCTCTTTCTTATTTTAATAAGCAAATGTCTAGCAAAATATGTTAAAAACTACTTACATTCATATATAAGGGAATATTTTCTCCCTCCTACATATTTTTTAAATAACATAAGAAGTTTTAGCAACAGGGCCATTAGGCCCAGCAAGTCCTTCCCATTTAAGAACAGAGAACAAGCACAATCAAATCAGGAGTATCTTCACAGATTCAAATTTCAACAAATTACCCTGAGTTGAACGAATTCTGGTTGCCTTGGGTTCAGAATTGGGTTCAGTGCTCACACCTAACAGTTAAAACCCAGGCACAATAATATATGGATTTTGAATTGCCACTGCTGCTACTCTATTCCCAGTATTTATTCACTCTGATCCGTAATCCTTGGCTCCTTTTAGCTGTAGTCCATTTTAAAGCTCATGTCAGCACTGAGCTCAGACTGCCTGCTCCTTCATACAAGGCACGTGCGATGCAGTGATCTATTTCCTCACAGAATTTAATTTTCAGCTGGACTTCCTCATAAGATGAAAGGCATTTACTTTGCTAGTATGTGTGATGGTGCTGATCATTATGCATCGAAGACTCACAAGACCAGCAAGGGTAGCAAGACTGCTAGATAGTGATGTATTGCACATGTGATGCAGTAGAACCAGTCCCCTGAAAGATTTGTAGCTTTACAGCAGTTTGTCTACCGATTACATTTACATTTCAAGGCTGCCATATTAGATCAAACAGCGTATTTATGCCATTCAGTATCCTTTTCAGCAAAAATAGTGCAAAATATGCAATTTATAAGGAATAATGACTGTAAATCGAGGTCCACTTTTAAGCTGCATTAGTAAGTTAACAGCAAAGGTGTACTGTTTTCTAGGATTAATGGTTACGTTAATCCATAAGAAATTAATTATCTTAGTCCACAAACATTAATAATTCTTTCTCTACATACAGTTGAAGTAGAATTCAACATATACATTTATCACTCAAAGGTTGATTTTAATTATCCCATAATAGACTAGAATAAAGGTAATGCATGTGGTCAAAGTGAAGAATGCTTTTTAGAATTTATCTTGGACTGCTTCTTAGATCAGTGTGTTTATTGTCCTCCAAAAAAAAAGCATTTCTTGATTTAGTCCTGGGAAATGAAGTAGAGCAAATAACTAAAGTGAGAGTAGGGGAACAATCAAGAAATAGCAACCACAGCATAGTTAGGTTCCATATTAAAATAGAAAAGGATAATGAAGAGTGCAAGATAAGGGAACAGGATTGAAAAAAGAGAAATGCTCAGTGAAGTAAGAAGGACATGGCCTAAGTTTAATGGGCAGAAAAGTTAACTAACAGGGCGACAGGTCAGGAGTGGGACATCTTCAAGTATGAGATGATATGGTCAGAAAATTTCTATAAGATGGGAAGGGGGTACTTCATAGGAAAGAATTCTGTGGATAAATAAAGAAACTTGAAATGGGTGCATGTGATAAAATTAGGGCAAAGATTAGGAATATCAACAGTGTAGTGGAGAGGTGAAAAGGGAGATTACAAGGGTTAAAAGGGAATATGAAAAAAAATGACTAGCAAATAATATGCAAGGAAATAATTAGGGCTTTTATAAGCATTTAAAAGTAAAAGAACAGTTAAAGAATGGGTCGGACTGCTCAATGATAAAGGAAGGTTGTGGAGGGTCAAAGTATGGCAGAGATATTAAATAAATAGTCTGCATAATTTTTTTAACAAATGATGGTGGAAGTGAGAATGTAGGTGTACTAGAGGAGGATATAGAGCAAATGTTAGAGATAACTGAAGAAAAGGAATTAGTTCTAAGATAAATTAGCAAAATTCAAGGTTGTTAAGTCACCAAGCCCTGACTGTTGAAAGTCAGAAAGGAGATAGCAGAGACTCTGGCTACAATTAACCTTAAAGATGGAAATTATGCCATGGGACTGGAGAGTAGTCAATATAACACGTTTGTTCAAGAAAGAAGAGAACAAACTGGACAGTTAGTCTGACATCAGCCATGGGTAAACTCATAATTCAAGATAAAATTAGTGAGCATTTAGGAAGGCATGGGTTAATTAAAGGTAACCAGCACAGATCTGTTAAAGACAAGTCATGTTTCACAAATTGGATAAATAAAGGGAATGCAATACATTTTGAGAAGGCATTCGAGAATGTGTTTCACTGAAGGCTTGTTAAAATAATGTAGGCATGTACCGTAACAAGTATTGTAGTCATATAGATACAAAGTTAGTTGACAGACAGGAAATAAAGAGCTAGGGTAAATGGGTGCTTCTTGAATTAGAGAAGGGCTGGAAGTACTGCACCCCAAGGGTTAGATAATGAAGAGTTTTGTTAGAATGAACCGGGAAAGACCATTTCCCTAGCTAGGGAATGAGTCATCGGGGATATTCATTTAAAATTGTCACTAAGAAAGTGAAGAGAGAGGCTAGGAGCAACTTTTTTATGTATAGGGATCTTGGAGCATGGAACGTTTTGCCACAGGGAATTGTTGATGTGGAGGCCATTATTTCCTTTAAGGGACAACTGGATAAATATTTAAATGATGTTAATGAGCTACAAGGCCCAAATATGGGTGCATCCAAATATATACCCCGTTATGTTATGGACTGTGTTATTTCTCTGCAACCTTTAGTTCACAGATTATTTATTTGTTCCATATGCCTCTCTAAAATATGTTGAGCATTCAAAATTACTTTGTGTGTTATCACAGTCCTTGCTTATCTTCACTGGCCTGTGTGCCTATGAAAATTCTCAAAGCACATTTACTAAATTACAAATAATTTCCCTCATATCAATAATTCATGTTTAAAAAAATATTTTCATACTTTTGAACCGTTAAAGTTCCTCATTCATTTCCTTTCTGCTCCTTGACTTTTATATTTAAACAATTGTATATTACTAAGCTGGCTAGCCTGTGTGTAAGTCAAAATGCCTGACTTTTTTTTCTGATCATTGCTGTAGAAAATAGCTTCACTTTCCAGAAATGTACTGCACTGTGTTTTTGCTGATCAGATGGTATATGTTCACTCACTGCTTTAGTGCTGATGAAATAACTTTCCTTCACTTCACAGTGATTTCAGCTGTAACATCTATGGGTTTGGTAGGGAACCGCTGATTTATATAAAAACTTTACACAGTAATCTCTGTTGGAACTCACTGCATTTCAAGCAGTATACTCCTGCTAAGGACTAGTGTGGTCCAGTGTTTCGGTGCTCGGTTTTCAGCCAATTGATCCATGATTCAAATTCTTTTGATACCAAAAGGTTCTGAAACAAATAATCTTCCTGTGCAAGGATGTCATGAAAAAGAAAATCGGGAGAAGTGTAAGGCAGGCTGTCGGGTTGCTACCACCCATTATTTGCTCGGCGATATAAATTGAAAATTACCCCCATTCTGTGGAAAATAACTGGCCCTTGCCAGTAAAAATTGCAAGTCATGGACCACCAGGTCAATGAAAGAAGGACTTGTAGACACCTGGAGCTGATGTTCATCTTGCTATCACCATGTTTGCGTTCAAACATGGAATGGTAGTGGCTGCAAAATAAAGCAGCTGCTAATTCCACGTGTGGTCTGATTTTTGGGCAGCATAAATGGTATTAACCAGAGCTCCCATCTGAATCATGAGGGATTCTCATGAATAGATGCAAGTAGGGATCAAGTGATGTCATTTTCCATCCTCACTGCCTGACTACCATCAGTTCCCACTCCCACCACTAACTATGGCTGGTTCAAGTCAAGAGGTGGCCATTGGGAGTGTTATTTAAAGGGATCCTCAGCTGGTCTCAGGTAAAACTGTCTAGAAGTTGTGGAGACATTTTTCTTGCAGTAGCTTGTAGGAATTTTCATCTTAAAGTTTTTGTGGTTACCTCTGTAGGTTCTGAACTCATGTTGTCTGCTGTTCCAATGTTGCTTCTTTCTGCGCTACACAAAAAACGCACCTCCTCTTTAAGCTGCTTTAGGGTCTTGAGACGTGGCCACATTGCCCAATTTCCCACCTCCAAATCGGTGAGTTGCCTTTGGAGAGGACATTTCACACTGACAGCTTGACAAACACATGTTAATGTGGTATGTTAATGAGCTGTCAGCCTCGGCTCAGTGGTAGAACCCTCACCTCCAAGTTAGAAGGTTATGGGTTCATGTCCTATGACAAAGATTTGAGCACATAATATAGGCTGGCATTTCAGTGCAGTACTGAGAGAGTGCTGCACTGTTGGAGGTGCCGCCTTTTGGATGAGACATTAAACCAAGGTCTTGATTGCACTCTCAGGTGAATGGAAAATATCCCATTGCAGTATTTGAAGAATAGAGGAGTTCTCCCCAATGTTCTGGCCAATATTTATCCATCAATCAACACCACTAAAACATGTTATTTGGTCATTATGTCATTGCTGTTTGTGAGACCTTGCTGCGCGTAAATTGGCTGCCGCATTTCCCTACATTACAACAGTGACTACAATTCATTGACTACTTTATTGGCTGTGAAGCGCTTTGGGATGTCCTAAGATTGTGAAAAGTGCTATATAAATGTAAGTTCTTTCTTTAATGAGGGGTGACCCAGAAAATCACATGGGTCCTCCGCTGACTCCTCTGCGCGACCGTAACACTCTCCCCATCCACATGTTAATCAGTCACACACAATCCCCGCCCCCCCCCAACATCTGACCTTTGATTATGGTTTGGTAGTAGGCAACTTTGTATTTCTTGCTAAGTATCTCTCAAGCTTTAGTACCCTTACAACGTACCTTTCTAAAGCACTTGACATTCAGAATCGTTTAAAGTCTTTGCCGATCTTCACGATCATTGTGTCCACAGCAATTATCAAAGTGCTGGTTGAATTCTCATTTTCATGCACTAAATCTGCTGTGAGCCAGCAGTTGGCTAGACTTGCACTTGCCCATAGACTTTTTATGAGCTTTTGCACGGCGAGGTACTCTAACTTAGAGAACCATTCACCACGGCGTCCTCTACAGGGCATCTGGGACCTGTGTGAACAGGACAAGCAACTGCGTGTCTCCTTAGCCAATCAGATTGAAGAATCATTAATAAGCAGCACAGAGTCAGAACTAGGAAGTGTAAGTTAGAATAGTGAATTCAATGTTAAATCAGGTACAGGAAGTGAAATAAAGAGAGGGAAAGAAAGATTGATATAAGAGAGAGAAAAAAGAGACAGAAAGAATAAGTAAGAAAAAACTTTTTTCAAAATCTCCAATAATAATTAATAGCTGAAGAAATGCGACTCCATACTTGTAAAAGTTAATTTTCAATGTCAGAAAGGTTGTTTGGCAGTAATTAAGACTTAACATCGTTAAATGGGTACTTACACTTGAAATGACTTGACTTAACTTTCTGTGCTGAGTTTAGTTGGTATCTATGAGATAAGTACAGGAACTTCACGCTGTTCAATACATGTGAATGGAGAGTCAGACGGCGCAATGTTGTTTTCCCGCAGCTTTCGTAGGAGCAGAGCATCTCGGACAGCGACATCCGGATTTCCACATTTAACTGCGCATGTGCGGTCGCCGGAAATTACTGTTTGATTTGCACATAAATAACGGTGAGCGCTGTTAGACTCACTGTTATTTTCACAGCAAAATCTAGCTCATGATGTCAAGGACAAATCTGACATTGCTAGTAGAATAGTGAATTTTTTATATTTGATAAAGTTGAAATGCTCAGTGGACAACTACAAGAATGGAACACCTTTACTAGTAAATGAGAACAATTGGGCTATTCTTATATTGTCAAGTGTTAGGGCACTTTAGACAGTTATACAGCGATAAGTATACAAGCTTATCATCATCCATGAATGTTGCATATTCTGGGGTTTCCACCACATTTTTGACAAAGTAACACCAGCAGAGGGTGAACAGCTGCAAAGAATTTCAGCAGTGGTAGCACTCTCATCTCTGAGTTGAAGATTGTGGGTGCAAGTCCCACTCCAGAGACTTCAGTACATAATCACTTCCTTCCTCCATTCCTTCTTCCCTCCCTTGTCATATTTTTGCTGAAATGACCACCTCACCTCAGTGCTGGACCTATGCTAATGAATGTGAGGCCACAAACCAATAGTGGAAAAGGTCATACCACAGAGGCCAAAGAGAAAATACAAAAGGACCATATTTTTTATACTAGTCAATGAATTCACCAAATATGAAGATGCTTTTTGGCACAAGATCAGCATTCCAAACCTAGAAGGCATAAAGGAATCTTTGTTGAACATTAACCCGGTGGAATTTTTTTAGACGTAAGTTGCCTGTGTTTGAGGATTCGAGTTGACTTGAACTGAACTAATTCCAGTATAACATTGTTACAAGAAACCTTTCTCGTTACTGCAGAAATGGAACTCTGAGAAGAAGGTAGTTTGGGACTCACTTTAAAAACATTGGGATATGTTTCGCTCTACTTGTAAAATTGAAGAAAAATGATTTTACTCAACTGGGGAGGTTTATAATGATAACGTACTCAAAAAAACTTTAACTTTACACAAAGATCAATATATACCCTATAGTTACAACCTATCTTGGTTTGTAGAAATGACTTTCATAGGACTGTGGGCTCAATTCTCAAAAGATCAGGAGAAGTTCATTAAAATGGAAAGTTGACTGAATCAATACAGGGTTTAATTTATGAAATGGGCAATGACCATCTCCAACAAGAGATAGTCTAACCACCTCCCCTTGACGTTCAACGGCATTACCATCACCGAATCCCCCAACATCAACATCCTGGGGGTCACCATTGACAAGAAACTTAACTGGACCAGCCATATAAATACTGTGGCTACATAAGCAGGTTAGAGGCTGGGTATTCTGTGGCGAGTGACTCACCTCCTGACTCCCCAAAGCCTTTCCACCATCTACAAGGCACAAGTCAGGAGTGTGATGGAATACTCTCCACTTGCCTGGATGAGTGCAGCTCCAACAACACTCAAGAAGCTCGACACCATCCAGGACAAAGCAGCCTGCTTGATTGGCACCCCGTCCACCACCCTAAACATTCACTCCCTTCATCACCGGCGCACTGTGGCTGCAGTGTGTACCATCCACAGGATGCACTGCAGCAACTTGCCAAGGCTTCTTTGACAGCACCTCCCAAACCTGCGACCTCTACCACCTAGAAAGACAAGAGCAGCAGGCACATGGGAACAACACCACCTGCACGTTCCCCTCCAAGTCACACACCATCCTGACTTGGAAATATATCGCCGTTCCTTCATCGTCGCTGGGTCAAAATCCTGGAACTCCCTTCCTAACAGCACTGTGAGAGAACCTTCACCACACAGACTGCAGCAGTTCAAAAGGCGGCTCACCATCACCTTCTCAAGAGCAATTAGGGATGGGCAATAAATGCTGGCCTCGCAGCGACACCCACATCCCATGAACGAATTTTTAAAAATGGGCGTGGCAGATGAAAACTCAAAAGAAAGAAAAGGGTTTGTTCTATTCCCCATCTTTGCTGATGCATAATCGAAAACTAATTCACAAACTTATTCACAAATCCCTTGGTCTAGAACGTCAGAGAAACTTTCACTCAATAGGGGTGCAGATTGGAGAATCGGACAAGGAAGTCAGCATACCTGGTTTATTATGCACCTGATTTTCAAGTGGCTCATTTTAAAATAAAAAAATAATCATTGGAAAATCAGAACCACTTGCCTTTCTTGGAGTGGAACCTTTCAAACCTTACCATATGCTTCAGTGACTAAATTAGTTGTATGAAATTTAGAGCCAATTGATTGTGGTACAGGATGAAAAATTGCTCTATTTCCTCTCCAAAGAAATTGGGGAATTTCTGACCTTAAAATAATTTTTTTTAGGACGTAAGCAATTCCATTGCAAGTCTGCATTGGTAGCAATTCATGGAAAAATCAATAACTGTTTCTATAGCAGACATGTCTAAGAAAAATTATGGGGTGAAATTCAATTTCGGCAGAGGCGCTAAACGGGCCATAGCAAATCGGCAGCCCGTTATACACTCCGCCTGATTTTCTTATGCATTAATTTCATTTAGAGGGAGATTTCACAATCCAGTGCTCCTAGAAGGGTGTGCTGGATCATGGAATCACCCCTTTAAAAAAAAAGAATGAAATATTCTCCTTGCTACTGACAGTAGCTTATGGCAGCAGATGCTCAACCAATATTCATGACATTGACAGAAAAACATGTACGGGGAAGAATTCTTTGATTTCTAAGGGTAATGAATTCATTAGCACGTTCTTTTTGAATGCATTTGTGATACTGCTATACATAGCGACCAGAACAATTCTTCCCCCGTAGTGCAGTAGAGAAAACCACATCATCCAGTGACTCCAATATAAACTGCTTGATTACAGACATTAAAGCCTAAATTTTCTGTGGGGGTGTGCTCCCTGCTGTGGTTATGGTGGATCAAGACTTCCAGCAGGATTTAAACATTTGAAGGAGAAGCTATCCTCATAAGAATTTTTCATATTGACCACAAAGATATGTCGCATAGATAATTGAAAGTCTACATAGTCCCCAGATTTGCCAAGTTCAGATATTGAAGTGCTCCTACAGGACATTAAGGACAGGGTGAACACCATCTTTGGAATGGAGAAACAGAAGGTCCCAATGAGAACAGTTGGAGGCCAGCAGAAGGAAGCCACCGGGGCTGAAAGTGCAACAATCATGACCCTACACACTGCCTCTCAGTGTGGGAAGAAGTTTAATGATTTTGCCATGTTTGGCAAAGTAAAAGGAATCTTCCAATCTTTCTATGAATGCGGTGAATGAAGCTTGCTTGCGACTTACACTGATCTCCATGCATACTGGGCTCGATTTTCAAATGGAAGTCCGGGTGCGTTGGGGGCGGGGCAGCAAAAATCGGTAAAATCCCAAGCGGGTAAGGAACCCGGCTCCAACCCGCCGACTTCTGCGTCTCACACAGATGCATTTGTGTGTGCGTGGGGTTCTGGAATCCGGAAGTCCCACCGGTAATTAAAGCTGGCGGGATGAAATTTAAAGAAGCAAATGTACCTCATTGAGATACTTAAGGTACTTTATCTGTTACATAGTAGGTTACAATGATTTTCAACTTACCTGGGTGGCTTTCCCAGGCTTCCGATTCACAAGGGCCGGTTCAGACAAAAATAAATTAAATAAAATAACATTTCACAAAGTTAAAAAATAAATAAATCTACCTTTCAAACAATCTCACCTGCACCCCCCTGCTCCAATGTCCGATGTCTCACCCCCCAATGTCTCTTCTCCGATGTCTCACCCCCACCTTGTCTCCCGATGTCTCTCACCCGACGATATCCAATGTCCCTCCTCCATCTTTGTTTCCTCCCCCCCCCGATCTTTGTTCCCCCCCCCCCTCACTCTCTGTTCCAGTGCCGGATTACATCTCTATCTTTCTACTCCCCCCCCCCCCCCGCCCACCCCACCCCAGCGTTGCAGCTTCTGTCGGCAGCCAGCCTGTCATTCCGCGAAACCTGGAAACAAGATTAATGAGCATCAATTACCTCGTGATCACGTGGGGAAAGGCAAGATTTTTTTTATTTGGGTTTGCTACGCACCCATTGACGCCCCCCCCCACCCGCCGTGCTGACATTCTGCCACCCTTTTAAAATTGAGCCCACTGTGTTAAAGTGCTTGGATTGCTTATCATCAATTCCTAGAAGCCAGCGCAATATGTTTCACCCTCACCCGGAAGTGTTGCTTCCTGCCTAACAGTAGTACATCATGGGCCACAAATCACTCCCGAAATAACAGAGGAGCTCAACAGCGCTCTCCATTTTTAGTGGCAAATTGAAGTAAAACGCGGAAATCGTGAACTTGCTTCTATTGGTTCGCTGGCGATTTGACAACTTCAAATTAAAGGGCCATTGCACTCTGAAATCAGAGAAATCATTGAAAAATCACAAACTTGCTCAACTGGCAGCAGTGGTGCCAATATAATATGTAATGTGAGTTGGTCAGAAATTCAATATAAGTCAAAATCATGACAAACCCTCAAACACCCTTGTGCATCCCCTTCATGCTCACAACACATTTGCCTTACGCTGCCTACTGCACATATGTGATGCATGCCCTGTGGCTGCAGCACAGGTAGTGGCAGGTTGAGTGAGGCTGACCATGAAAGAGATGCACGAGAGGGTGAGTATGAGATAGAGCCATGAGATTGTATGAGGATTGGGTTGAGTGGTAGTGGCAGGATGTGTACTGGCGAGGTGAGTGAGTGCAGGTAAGATGAGGATGAGCTTTGAGTGGGTATGAGGGGTGATGTGACAGAGTAGTGTTGGCAGTGCAGAAGGAGGTGTGGGGTGGGGGCGGTGATGTGGCAGACGGAGCGTAGGGGAAAGAGTAAGTGTACTCACTTTGGCTGACCTACTGAGGTCATTGCAGCGCCTCCTGCACTGTATGCAGGTGCGGGATATGTTGGTGGTGCAGGTGACCTCCTCTGCCACCTCGAACCAGGCCTTCTTGGTGGCAGAGGCAGGCCGCTTCCTCCCGCCCGCCGGGGGGAAGATCTCTGTCCTCCCCCTCCTCCTCACCCCATCTATTGATACCTGGAGTGAGGCATCATTAAAGTGGGAGCAGCCTTCCCCCTGGGCTGCTCCATGCTGTAATTTTTTCTATTTGTTGCAGCATCTGTCAGTGGAGGACTGCCCCTTTAAATAGAGCTCCTCCAGCTGACAGATCTTACTGAGCATGCGCAGTCCGCCCAACGCGCAGATCAGCAGTGGGGAACCCGGAAGACAAGGTAAGTGGATCCAATTGGGCTGCGATCGCGCGGGTGGCTGACTAATTTCACCGGGCACGTTACCCACGCGCCCAATAGCCCCCCTGCCGTGAACCCGCAGCCCTGCTAACATCGAGCCCATAAGGTCTAAACTAAGTTTTAAAAGCGCGGTTAGTCTTAATGACTGCCAAACAACTAAAAATTAATTTTTTTAAGTGAGGAGTCTCATATTACTCCTTATTTTAATAGTTTCTGGTCATTAAAAAAAATTAAAAATTAAAAAATTAATTTATTTTTTATTTTTCCCTTCTGTCTCTCTAATTTAATTCAATTATTTCTTTGGCTTTTTATAAAAAAAGTTTTAAAATTTTTATTTGCAATTGACATACAGAATATAACTTTAAATGAATGAAGTCTGCTTGCCTGCTTGAGCATTGCAGCCTGAATCTGTGGGCATGACTTCCCTTCCTGACAGATTTTGTGGGCGGGTCTTCTATTCTCACAGACTGTTCCATGCACGTCAACTCACGCTGCTCAGAGGCACTGAACCCTCAATAAGTATGTACTCTAATTTAATTCGCAGTAATGCGGTGAGTGTTGCCACGCTGCACTGTGCGATTTCTGGCCCCATAGTTTGATGCGGTGGCATGAGTGGGATCCCTGTGAGTTGATACATTCAGAGAATCGGCTGTAGATGAAGGAATAATTGTGGTGGGAAGGGTAAGCTGTAGGCAGAACAGTTCATGCAGTGGCTGGATATGGCAATCAAAAGAAGGTTTGATTTGTACAAATATCTCTTTCAGCCGGCAATGAGTCATCCCCCCATCCTGAAAGGATTTGATAGGGTAGACGTAGAGAAGGTGTTTCCATTTGTGGGGAAGACCAGAACTAGGGGCCATAAATATAAGATAGTCACTAATTAATCCAACAGGGAATTCAGGAGAAATTTCTTTATCCAGAGAGTGGTTAGAATGTGGAACTCGCCACCAGAAGGAGTAGTTGAGGTGAGTAGCATAGATACATTTAAGGGGATGCTAGATAAACACATGAGGGAGAAAGGAATAGAAGGATATGTTGATAGGGTTAGATGAAGAAGGGTGGAGAAGGCTCGTGTGGAACATAAACACCGGCATGAACCTGTTGGGCCGAATGGCCAGTTTCTGTGCTGTACATTCTATGTAATTCTATGTAATAGATCTCCTTAGACTTCTCTTGTTGATTCCCTTGCTTATGATGTGGGTCTTCATCCTCTGGGATTTTCTTGAGATGACCCCTTTGTGCAGCACTGAGCACAACACCACAATCCTTGATATTTTTGCTGGACTATACTACACGAAGCCCCCAAATTGATCCAGGAATCTGAAGTGCACCTTCATCATGTTGATTATATACATATTAATGATTCTGGTGGCTGAATGGATCTCATTATAGTTCAGCTGGAAAAACACTCCAGTGACATCAGACAATATTAAAGAGGATGGGGCAGATTTTCTTGTTCCTGTGCCTGGGGCTAATGGAATGCCTGGGTGCAGTGAATAGAGGAAAATCGTGTGGGGAGGAGTGTGCACTCACAAGGGAGCACAACATTTTTTTCCTCCATTTAAGTTACTAGACAGAAAATTGGGCAGGCTCTGATAGTGGTGAGCTCTCCTCTCTACCAATTTTCCTGTATTTGTGATCTGATCTGATAGCCCCAGGTGCAAGATATGGAAAGTCTGTCCCAATATCTCCACGCTACCTTTTTGGGTTAAACAGTGGTGATATAAAGGCATCGTGGGGTTTCCAGGAAAGAGAGCATTCACTTGCATGATGGTGAGTTGCTGGTTGTAAACAAGGTGCACATTGTCAAAATAACATCCTTTTTTCTTGTTGACATTTGCCTGTTATTGATGAATGGAGCAAGTATGGCCACATGGTGCCATGTATGGCTGCTTTGACCTTGGGGAATCCTCCCACATGGTAACATTAAGATCCCCTGTTATGCCAGCAACGGTTGTCCGTGCTAGCTCTAGAGAACAATGTATCGTTGACAAAGTTCATGCATTTGTGTACAGATATTTGGCTTATGTTACAGATGTCCCCAGTGGCACCCTGAAATAACTCCATGACATAGACATTATGGAAGAGTGGTAGTGGTAGTGACCTTAACAGCCCCTGGCAGAGCAGTGCATATTGTTGAGGTGGGCTGCAGGTTCACTTGCAGCCTAAGGTGTAACTCTATGACAGATTCCATTATAACACAAAGTCTTCGTAGGCCTTGCTCCTTGAAGGTAGGAGTGCTGCTGCCCATATACGGGTGTGGGAGTACATATGGGTGGGTGCCATGCATTTGCAGTGAAGCCTCACGAGCCTGGCTTCTCCCTGTTGACCCTCCCCTTCTTTCAAGAAAGAAAGAGAGGGCATCCCAATTGAAAAACCCATTGTGCCCTTGCTGAAAAGGGAGGTGGTAGATGGCAGGTTCTCAGCAAATCGCATCAAGGCAGATGGTAAAGTCGACAACAACAGCGAAAAGAAAAACAAGAAGGAAAGCAACAAAAACAACTTAATGAAGTTTTAACAGCAATAGTAACAGAATAAGCTTGTCCTTTAAACATCTGCTTTTTGGATAATACTGATCAAATCTAAACAGCAGTTTTATACAGTATGGTTAACACTCAGGGGTCAATTTTAGGATGGCCGAGCGGGTGCATTCGTGGCGGGGGGGTTCCTATAATTGGGGAATCCCGGAGTGGGTCCGGAGCCCGGCTCCAACCCGCCCACTTCCAGTTCCCCAATGACACGAGTCGGTGCGCACGCAGCCCCCGCATGCGGGACTCCCACCGGCAATTAAAGTCGTCAGGATGACAGTTTAGATAGTTAAGGAGGTACTTGATGTCGTTGACAGACCTCATTGGGAAGAGATTTTAGCAGGGATGTGATTTTGGACTCTCCTCAGCGTGTTTCCCATGCTGTGGGAAACACTCTCTGTTGTTGCAAACGTGTTTCAGTCAGCAGTCATTGGGAGATGCAGAGGATTCCTTGACAGTTGGGAGGAATACCTCATTCATTGCAGCAGGGCACTCTGTCACCTCAGACAAAGTTTTGTCTACCACATCGTTGTCTCCACACTCAAAATTATTACATCATACCCTAAACTCTGCTGTCCAAACACATTTACCTACTTTGCGGACCACCTCACACTCACACCATCAGGATGGAGGGGGAGGGGGGGGTTTCCATGGCTGCATTCATCACTCCAGTGGAGGATGAGCAACATCACCAGCCTCGCCAAGCACGCCGTCCACCTCCGCTACGTGGAGCTACACAACACAGTGCTGCGCAATAGACACCTGCACAAAGTAGTCGTGCAATTACACATACACCCACTGTAGGGTGATCCAATGGGTGGCATCAAGGGTGTTCATGGAGAACCTCATGAAAGGGCCTTATTGCACAAGCCAGTCAAGAATGGCCAAGATGTGGCAGTATTGGTGACAATCTAATGTGTAATGTGAGTTGATCAGAAATCAAATATAAGTAAAAACTATGACAAATCCTCAAACACCCTTGTGCATCCCCTTCATGCTCACGACACGTTTGCCTTACGCTTCCTACTACACATACATGATGCGTGCCCTGTGGCTGCAGCACAGGTACTGGCAGGCTGGCTGAGGCTGCCCATGAAAGGATGCATGAGAGGGTGAGTATGAGACAGAGCCATGAGATTGTATGAGGATTGGGTTGAGTGGTAATGGTGGGATGAGTACTGGGGAGGTGAGGAATTGCAGGTAAGATGAGGATGAGGGTTCAGTGTGTGTGAGGATTGATGTGATAGAGTAGTATTGGCAGTGCAGAAGGAGATGTGGGGTGGGGACGGTGATGTGGCAGACAGAGTGTAGGGGAATGAGTAAGAGTATTCACTTCGGCTGACCTGGTTAGGTCATTGAAGCGCCTCCTGCACTGTATGCAGGTGCGTGATGTGTTGGTGGTGCTGGTGACCTCCTCTGCCACCTCGAGCCAGGCCTTCGTGGTGGCAAAGGCAGGCCATTTCCTCCCATCTGCCAGGTGCAAGATCTCCCTCCTCCTCCTCCTCCTCCTCACCCCATCCAGTAAGACTTGGAGTGAGGCATCATTAAACCTGGGAGCAGCCTTCTCCCTGGGCTGCTCCATGCTGAAATTTTGCCTATTTTCTGCAGCATCAGTCAGTGGAGGACTGCCCCTTTAAATAGGGCTCCTCCAGCTGACAGCCTATGATACGGGTGCGCAGTCCACCCGCTGTGCAGCTTTCCAGCGCGAAACCCGGAATTCAAGGTAAGTGGCTTCAATTTACTTACGATCGCGTGCCAAACCCACCGATTTCACAGGGCGCGTTACCCACGCGCCCAGTCGACCACCCGCTGCCACCCCGCCTCCCTCCTAATATCGGGCCCTCAGTGTTAACGAGGCGGAATTGGCAGAAAATGGGAATACTGTCACCATGGCACTACTGTCTTATTGCCATGCATCCACCAAAAAATTCCTGACACCTGCTGGATATAATGGCAGAAAATCAAGCAGCCACTAAAGTGGGCATGGATCTAATGTGCTGGGTCCCCATCCCATTTCCCTTTCCCACCAGTTTAATTAATGCCCCCAAATCATGTGTAAAACAATAGGAATTACAGCCTTCTGTGAGAATAGGATCAGGCTTGGCTGCAATGCTCCCCATGATCAAAAATAACTTGTGACACACAGAAAGTCACTATCTGCAGAAGGGTAGAAAATTGGGCGAAACAATTTTTCGGCAACTTATTATTGTGGATTGTAGATTCTATCCATTCATTTCATATCTGATGTTATACCATGGCTTATATATTTCATGGTAATTACTAAATGCTCTAAAATTTAAAAGATAAATGTGGACCAGTGTTGAAATTAGAGTTACCAAATATATACTGGGAAGCTTTTGGTGCTGTTTTGTTTGCAAATTTCACACTAACAAAAATGAAGAATAACAGTACTGGGACAGGAACATTTCTTGGTCTTTACATGAGGAATCAATATTAAATACGACAAGGTGAGATGCAGTGTGAGATGTTGCCTCTCTGACAATGTGCCTCAGTTCTACCATTAGAAGGACCCCTCCTGAGGCATTCGCAAGACATTTTCATCAATCAATCATTATGTTTTTTTGAATCCAATTAATTCTAACTGGTGCCAAATTCAGGGGAATAGCATACTATCAAATCATTCTACTGGGAGTTAAACAAGCACACTTTACAGATAATGGAGTCTTATCAGCCTTAAGAAAAAAGCCTAATGTCTTGTGTTGCACCTGACCCAGTCTCCAAAGTGAAATTGCCAGTGTTTTAAAGAAGCACTGAGGGTAATTTTCACTTTGGGCCATAATGTAAAATGAGCGATATCGATTCAGCCGCCCATTATACATCGCTCCCGATTTTCATTGAGGTCAAATCACCCGTTTTACACTATCACTCACAATAAAAATTACCCTCACCACCTTCATTTAAGAATTGCTTGGCTAGCTATTGTTGTTTGGAGAGCATGAAGAGCCAAAAGTGTCGTGCATAATATCCGCTGCAGTTTGAAAATGATGTAACAAATACATTTCACCGTGATTTACATGATTTCATTGCTTGCAAGCAAATAAAAAGTCCTTTGACAAGCAAGTTTTCATGAACTTGCCATGCTTTTAATGTCTATAAATTACTGTAGAGTCGCTGCTTCTAAATAACAACTGAAGTCTGTGTTCTGTTGTCCGTAAAACCGACTTTGGGAAAACTTATATTTTTCTTACATTTGATACAATGGATTCTTGTTGCTATGACGTTCAGTTTGATAGCTAAAATACACGACAATAAGGCTCTCTTCACTATGATCTAGCGTTTGTTAGAAAAACATTGATGATTCTAACACCTTCTCAATAAATCATAAAACCTGTCAATCACTGTTCTGTGATAGCTACTGTAATGCCATAGTGCTTTAATTGTATAACCCATAAAGAGGAATCTCTGAACACTGCAACCTGACCACTGTGAGAAGGACATTACATTAATATTAATATATGTATGAATATTTTGTGCAAAATAGCAAATATATTTTGTGCAAAGTAGCAAAACATGTAGAAATGCCAGGGATTTTTTTTATTGGATTAAAATAGCCATCTCATGGTCCATTTTCTGTGTAAGTGATGTTTATTTTATTTGAGCTAAGGAAGGGAATTTTATTTTCTATTTCTAGAAAATAGTGCATCTTCTAATTAACATATATGCAAGATACATTTAGTTATCAAACTTCAGACTTAATCCTTCCCTGTTAACATTACAATTATACTTTATGGGTTTTATAGCACCTCTGATTTTGGAAGTACAAGGGATAGTGCTGTCAGTAGGTCTAATTAGCATTTTTTATTAATACATTCCCATTGTAACATAATAAACACTATAATAAAATAAAAAGGATAGAGAAGAAAATCGGGTGTAGTGTAAAATGGACTAATGATTCACTAGTGCCCAAGTCGATTTTCTACCCTAATGTTTTCAGATGAGATGATAAAGTAAGGCATTGGCTGACTTTAAGGTTAACCCCTTCATTACCACTATCTTACAGCACGATCACAACTCATAAATATTCAACTCTTGTTAGGTCTTCTGCAAAAAAGTGGGAGTCATTTTAGCCTAAGCTGCTTGGTGGGAAACTGACACGATGAAATCAACCAGCCAGTTTACATACTGCCCGATTTCACTTTCAAAGTAAATTGGATGGCCAATCTGATCGTGTCAGATCCTCACCGGGCGGGTTCGGTTAAAATTGCTCTCCCTATCTGCAGATTCTATGGGGTAAATTTTAACGGGGAGCTAGGAAGAGAGTTGGGGGGGGGGGTGAATTTCCTGACAGGAAACCCGGAAGACATGGGGGGAGTGGGGGGGTCGGCCGATCGCATGTGAGATTGTGGCAGGTAGGCTTGATGGGTCTGGAGGAAACACTCCTGCTCCTCCTGGCCCACAAGCTGTGCAATAAAGGCACTTACCTGTTGATCCAGGCCTTCCCGCCTCCTCTTATGTAGTGTGAAGCAGAAGGTCCTGGAATCCCGGCCCCCAAGAGTTAAAAGTAAAGCCAGAATGACAGGCTGGCTGTCAGATGGATGGGAGAGCAACCAGGGAGCGGATGCCAGCAGGTAAGTCTTAGATCGGGGGGTTGGGGGGGGGTCGATCATTGGGGGTGGCAGTCGGTCATTGTGGGGGGCTCAGTCATGGTGGGATTGGACTTCAGGGGGAGGTTGGAGATCGTTGGGGGGGTCAGAGATCATTGGGGGGTTGGAGATCATGGGGGGGGGGGGTATCGGAGATTGTTGGGAGGGTGTTGGAGATCGTGGGGGGTCGGAAATCATGGTGGGGCGGGTTGGACCTGGGGAGCAGGGTCAGCCGATCGCGTGTGTGAGATTGCGGCAGGTAGGCTTGATGGGTCTGGAGGAAACACTCCTGCTCCTCCTGGCCCACAAGCTGTGCAATAAAGGCACTTACCTGTTGGTCCAGGCCTTCTCGCCATTTCTTACGTAGTGTGAAGCAGAAGGCCCTGAAATCCCAGCCCCCAAGAATTAAAAATAAAAAAAACTATTAAAATAGAGGCCTGCAACCTCCTTAAAAGATTCTACTGACCGACCCGCCTCCTAAGAGCGGGTTGGTCACTTGCCCCTCGACCCGCCTCCGTGAAAACCGGAAGTGGGCGGGTTGGGGTCGGGTTTTACTTTTTCACAATTTTTACCTTCCCACCCGAGCCCAACCCACCCATTTGTGGGGTTAAAATTTACCCCCATAAGTAGAAATAACATTTATTCCATAATAAAATAATTTCTGACTTTCTAACCTTTGCCAACATCAGTCAGCTCCTCATTATTCCTTCTTTGGTTAGCTGAATATTGTTGGACAAGGTATTGAAGGAGAAAGTTAGTATAATTGCAGCAAGCCAAGAACAACTATAGGATCACACAAAAATATTCATAGTTCTATGACCTTAAAGTTGTTACCAAAACAGATATGTGCATGAATATCTCTAGGAAGATAACACAGTTAATTCTAAGCTAAATATATCCCGGGCATGGTTTTACATTTTGCTGACAGCTGGAGCCTGAGGCTCGGATGCCATCTTTGATGGAGATCCAGCATTCTTTTCTGATTTTCTTTTCTCTCCCCCTATATACAAAATAGTCTCGGCAGCTTTCCTTTCCGAGCTTTCTTCACGGTACTCTGATTACTAAACTGTACTCTTGTAGCTCCTTTCCTTGAGAGGTTCATTAATATTCATTAACACAAGGGCGTCTCTAACAAAGATAGCTAACTGGTATCCCCATGGTTACAGTTTGCTCCAAGTTGTTCTAACCAACCGCCTGTGACATGATTAAGAACATAAAACATAAGGCAGTATGGGACAAGCAAAGGTCATTTGGTCCATTAAGCCCACTCCTTCCAAAAGACCATGTATAATTTATACCGTCATGGATTCCCCCTAATTTATCTCAACTCCTCAGAGTTGCAAAACCACAATATCAAAAATAGAAATTCTGTTAAAATTCTTCTTTATCCCTGAGGGTAATTGAGCAGAGAACTCTGGGATATTATTCTAACATCATTCTACTTTAGCTGTTTGCAATTGCCAGATAATATTCCTGTGGTTGTAAGACCCCCGGAGCAAAAGTGTTTCGTAGATTATTTGATCATTTATATCTTTACTTACACCTACAATTTTTAATTTACTTCATGCATCAAGCTTTATTTTAAAGAAGCAAATCTGCATTGTAGATCTGGGGCATTGGGACCGGTTCTGGGGAAGGTGGGATCTGTACAAGCCGGACGGGTTGCACCTCAACAGGGCCGGAGCCAATATCCTTGCGAGGAGGTTTGCGAGTGCTGTTGGGGAGGGTTTAAATCAGCTTGGCAGGGGGATGGGAACCTGAGTGTAGATTCAGATGGGACAGAATCAGAACTGGAGATAGAAGGCAGAAAATTAGTAAGCGACTTAGTAAGGCAGAGGAAGCAAAGGTTAGAAAATATACAGCAAGGGAGTTTGGCAGTGCTTAAAGGTTCATACCTCAATGCAAGGAGTCTATTGAATAAGGCAGATGAGCTGAGGGCACAGATAGGTACATGGCAGTACGATATCTTAGCTATTATAGAAACATGGCTTAAAGAGGGGCAGGAATGGCAGCTCAACATTCCTGGTTACAGGGTTTTCAGATGAGATAGAGAAGGGGATAAAAAAGGAGGGGTGTATGGCAATTATGGTTAAAGAAACAATTACAGCTGTGAGGAGGGATGATATGTGAGAAGGATCATCAAATAAGGCCGTATGGGTTGAGCTAAGGTAAAAAAAAGGACAGTCACGCTATTGGGGGTGTACTATAGACCCCCAAACAGTCAGAGGCAGATAGAAGAGCAAATATGTAGGCAAATTTCTGAGAAGTACAAAAACAGTAGGGCAGTAATAGTAAGGGATTTCAACAACCCTAATATTAACATGGACACAAACAGTGTGAAGGGTATAGAGGGCACAACATTCTTAAATTGCATTCAGGGGAACTTTTTTTGCCAGTACGTAGCAAGCCCAACAAGAGAGGGGACAGTTCTGGATTTAGTTTTAGGAAATGAGGCCGGGCAGGTGGAAGGAGTATCAGTGGGAGCGCATTTTCGTGGTAGTGCTCATAATTCAGTTAGTTTTAGCATAGTTAAGGAAAAGGACAAAGATAGAACAGGAGTTAAAGTTCTCAATCGGGGAAAGGCCAATTTTACCAAGGCAAGAAGTGATTGAGCAAAAGTGGCCTGGAAACAGCTACTTGAAGGTAAATCAGTGTCAGAGCAGTGGGAGGCATTCAAGGGGAAGTTTCAAGTGGTTCAGAGTAAACATGTTCCCACAAAGAAAAAGGGTGGTACTGCCAAATCTAGAGCCCCCTGGATGTCAAAGAGCATACAGGGTAAGACAAGACAGAAAAGGAAAGCTAATGTCAGACAACGAGAACTCAATACTACAGAAAGCCTAGAGGGGTAAAAAAAGTGCAGGGGTGAAATTGATGAACTGGATTCTTTTTTTCCCCTCAGTCTGGGGTTCAGTAAACAATGAGTCGAATACACCATTAAAGTTCAACACAACTTTAATAGCAGGTCTTAGTCTGTAGCTTCGATTCAGACTCCTGAGGGAGTCCGGACGATTCTAACAGAATAAGGAGACAAAGACATATACAAAAATTCATACCTTTATACAGATCAATAGGGGTTGGAACATCGTTAACACAAGAGTCAACACCAATCATAAGCTGGACATAGACTGGCCATGCGAGGTTACCTAATTTCAAGCCAATCACAGGTAGCCCATGGCCTGATCATTCCGCAGTGACAGACACTGATGGATGCATCCTTTCTTTTCACTAGGAATGTCCCTTTTGGTCTTGCTAAGGTGTTACCAATCTTGATTAGCTCGCAACATGGAGACACTCAGACCAGACCCTGAAACACATCAAAGACTCTACATTGATAAGACAATGCAGGCCTGCTGACTACGCAAACATATGGCCCAGCAGAGGGGGGGGGGGCCCTTTACCAACCTCAGCTATCAACTAATTAACCCTTGCCTAACCACATTGCTGCTTCTGCTATTTTGCCACGTAGGCACTTTACTATTTTACTGGACACTGACCACACAGGGATTCTCAAAATTAAAAAGGAAATTAAGAAAGCAAAGAAAGGGCATGAAAAAATATCGGCAGGTAAAATCAAGGAAAACCCAAAGAAGTTTTATAAATACATTAAGAGCAAGAAGATAACTAAGGAAAGAGTAGAGCCTATTAGAGACTAAAAAGGTAACCTATGTGTGGAGGCGGAAGATGTGGGTATGGTTCTTAATGAATAGTTTGGGCCCGATATTAGCACCCGCTATCGGGTGTGTTCCTGGCGGGGGGGGCTCCGAAAATCGGGGAATCCCGGAGCGGGTCGGGAGCCCGGCTCCAACCCGCCCACTTCCGGGTTCCCCACAGACGCGCTGACGTGCGCGCGCAGCCCCCGCATGTGGGACTCCCGCAGGCAATTAAAGCTGGCGGGGTGCCACTTAACAGTATTTATTCTGGTATTTCAGGTCATTAACAGACATGATTAAGGGGATATTTCAGGAGGGGTGGGATTTTGCAAACAACTGGGACTGTTTCCCGTACTGGGGGAAACACTCCCAGTTGAAATGGACGTGTTGCAGCTGTCAGCCTGTGGCAGCTGCAAAGGTCCATTTGACAGGTGGGGGGGAGACCCTCACTCATTGCAGGAGGCCACTCTATCACTTGGGACAAAGTTTGGCCTCCACCACCCTCCTCCTAACAATCAAATTCACCAACTTGCACACTTACCCCGGGGTCCAGAGACATGTACCTACCTTGCGGACCCCCTCAGATATACATCTTCTAGATGGGGGCCACCGTAGCTGCAGTCATGACCTCCTCGGAGGGCGAACAGCATCACCAGCCTTGCCGGCCACGCCGTCCACCTCTGACACGTGGAGCACCACAACACAGTGCTGTGACACATCCACCTGTACAGCAGGAGGGAGGGCTACTGCAGAGAGAGATGCGTCGCAGAGGGCACCATCCTCGCCACAGGGTCCACAGACCGAGGCTCAGCTTCCTGGACCTCTCTGAGCAGCAGTGCACACGGAGGCTCAGAGTCACTCGACATGTAGTCGTGGACATCTGCAGCCTCCTTGATGCCGAGCTGCTCCCGGCTGGCCCGAGCACCATCTTCTTACCTGTCGCTGTCAAAGTCACCACTGCCCTCAACAACTTCTCCTCCGCATCCTTCCAGGGTGCCACCAGGGACATCGCCGACGTCTCTCAATCGTCTGCACAAAAGAGCCCTGCAAATACACGTACACCCACTCTGCAGAGACACAATGGGTGGCATCAGTTGTGGGTCTTCATTGTGATCCTCAGGAAAGGGCATTATTGCACGAACGGGACAAGATTCGCAAAGACGTGGCAGTAGTGGTGCCAATATAATATGTGATGTGAGTTGGTCAGAAATTAAATATAAGTAATAACCATGACAAACCCTCAAACACCCTTGTGCATCCCCTTCATGCTCACAACACATTTGCCTTACGCTGCCTACTGCACATATGTGATGCATGCCCTGTGGCTACAGCACAGGTAGTGGCAGGTTGAGTGAGGCTGACTGTGAAAGAGATGCACGAGAGGGTGAGTATGAGATAGAGCCATGAGATTGTATGATGATTGGGTTGAGTGGTAGTGGCGGGATGAGTACTGGCGAGGTGAGTAAGAGCAGGTAAGATGAGGATGAGGTTTGAGTGGGTATGAGGGGTGATGTGACAGAGTAGTGTTGGCAGTGCCGAAGGAGATGTGGGGTGGGGGCGGTGATGTGGCAGACGGAATGTAGGGGAATGAGTAAGTGTACTCACTTTGGCTGACCTACTTAGGTCATTGCAGCGCCTCCTGCACTGTATGCAGGTGGGCGATATGTTGGTGGTGCAGGTGACCTCCTCTGCCACCTCGAGCCAGGCCTTCTTGGTGGCAGAGGCAGGCCGCTTCCTCCTGCCCACCGGGGGGATGATCTCTGTCCTCCCCCTCCTCCTCACCCCATCCAGTAGGACCTGGAGTGAGGCATCATTAAACTGGGAGCAGCCTTCCCCCTGGGCTGCTCCATGCTGTAATTTTTCCTATTTCTTGCATCTGTCAGTGGAGGACTGCCCCTTTAAATAGAGCTCCTCCAGCTGACAGACCTTACTGCGCATGTGCAGTCTGCCTGATGCGCAGATCAGCAGCGGGGAACCCGGAAGACCAGGTAAGTGGATCCAATCAGCTTGCGATCGCGCGCGGGGCAGACTGATTTCACCGGGCGTGTTACCCACGCACCCTATAGACCCCCCGCCACGAACCCGCCGCCCTCCTAATATCGAGCCCTTTGTGTCTGTCTTCACAAAAGAGAGGGACGTCCAGACCTTATAGTTGAGGAAGAGTGTGAAATATTGGATGGAATAAACTTAATGAGAGAAGAAGTATTAAGGGAATTAGCATCTTTGAAAGTAGATAAATTACCAGGCTGGATGAAATGTATCCCAGGCTGTTGAAAGAGGCAAGGGAGGAAATAGAGGAGGCTCTGACCATCATTTTCCAATCCTCTCTGGATACAGGCGTGATGCCGGAGGATTGGAGGACTGCTAATGTTGTATCGCTGTTTAAAAAGGAAACGAGGGATAGGCCGAGTAATTATAGGCCAGTCAGTCAATTCTGAGGGACAGGATAAGCCATCACTTAGAAAGGCACGGAGTAAACAAGGACAGTCAACATGGATTTGTTAAGGGAAGGTCGTGTTCGACTAACTTTTGTTTTTTTGGGGAGGTAACAAGAAGGGTCGATGAGGATAGTGTATTTGATGTAGACTACTTGAATTTTAGCAAGGCTTTTGACAAGGTCCTACGTGGCAGACTTGTCAAAAATGTACAAGCCCATGGGATCTAAGGGGGAGTGGCAAGTTGAATCCAAAATTGGGTCAGTGGCAGGAAGCAAAGGATAATGGTCGATGGGTGTTTTATTGCCTGGAAGACTGTTTCCTGTGGGGTTCTGCAGGGCTCAGTACTAGGTCCCTTGCTTTTTGTGATATATAATTAATGATTTGGACTTAAATGTAGGGGTCATGATTAAGAAGTTTGCAGATGATACAAAAATTGGCCGTGTGGTTGATAGTGAGGAGGAAAGCTGTAGACTGCAGGAAGATATCAATGGATTGGTCAGGTGGGCAGAAAAGTGGCAAATGGAATTCATTGTGAAGAAGTGTGAAGTAATGCATTTGGGGAGGGCAAACAAGGCAAGGGAATACACAATAAATGGGAGGATACTGAGAGGTGTAGAGGAAGTGAGGGACCTTGGAGTGCATGTCCACAGATCCCTGAAGGTAACAGGACAGGTAGATAAGGTGGTTTAGAAGGCATGTGGAATACCTTCCTTTATTAGCCGAGGCATAGAATATAAGAGCAGGGAGGTTATGCTGGAACTGTATAAAACACTGGTTAGGCCACAGCTTGAGTACTGTGTACAGTTCTGGTCACCACATTCCAGGAAGGATGTAATTGCACTGGAGAGAGTACAGAGGAGATTTACGAGGATGTTGCCAGGACTGGAGAATTTTAGCTATGAGGAAAGATTGGATAGGCTGGGGTTGTTCTCTTTGGAACACAGGAGGCTGAGGGATGATTTAATTGAGGTTTACAAAATTATGAAGGGCCTAGGTAGAGTGGATAGGAAGGACCTATTTCCCTTAGCAGAGAGGATAATAACCAGGGGGTATAGATTTAAAATGATTACTTGTGGTGGAAGTCTATTCCACACGTCCACTCAGTGTTGGCACTCTCACCTCAGAATCAGAAGGTGGTGGGTTCAAGCTCCACTCCAGAGACTTGTGCATATAATCTAGGCTGACACTTCTGTGCAGCATTGAGGGAGTGCAGCACTGTCGGTGGTGCTGTCATTCAGATAAGACGTTAAACCGTGGCCCTGTCTGCCCCCTCAGTTGGACATAAAAGATCCCACGGCACCATTTAAAGAAGAACAGGGGAGTTCTCTCAGTGTCCTGGCCAACATTTATCCCCTAACCAACACCCAAAACAGATGATTTGGTCACTTATTTCATTGCTGTTTGTCAGAGCTTGCTGTGCGCAAATTGGTTGCTGCATTTCCTTTATTACAACAGTATTTCAAAAGTACTTCACAGACTTTAAAGTGCTTTAGGATGTCCTGGTGTCATGAAAGGTGCTATACAAATGCAAGTATTTATTTTTTCTTTTTACTCATGGTTCTGGGGAAAAATGCTGGGGAAAATTTTCCTGCTCCTACGCCTGGGTTCTATTGGATCACTTGAGCACACGAAATACAGGAAAATTGGACAGGAAACTCACACCCCCTAACGGAACCTTTAAGGGCTTGATGTAATGAAAATATAATTTTTGATTTGTCTCGATTTGGTTTGAGATGAATTTCCATGGAGGCTCGCCTAATCGTTTGCTGTTTTTCCGAGATTTCCACAAAATTACGGCAGACAAGCAGGAAAATCCCCAGGGAATTTCATTCCCTTAGTGTCTGTACCCTCAAATCCAGTCACAATGCACAAAGGAGTAGATTTTTATCTTTGCCACCTAGATGTTGAATATTACATGGGAACGAGTAAAAGATAAAATAGACTAGCTAACTCCTGTCTCAGAAAAGACAGCAAGAAAGAAAAGGACTATGTATATAGAATTTATCCATAAAAGAATAGCTTATTGTTGCAAACGTATTATTGTTTTTTTTCTACTCAAAGAGTTAGGGAATAACTTTCTGCTGTAAATATATAATTGCATTATCTCACAAAATATTTTCTTTTTTAATATTTGTTTAATAAAATAAAGGACTTTGGAATATCACTGATAAATATGTGAAGATATAGGTTTTCTTTTGGGTAAGTTGGTAGTGGGGACTCGGTGGAAAAGTATGGGTGTTCAGTATTGGAAAGACAGGAGTGATGAGAAGGAGCAGGAGGGAAGGGGGAATTCATGGGTGCTCAGGGCAGTTAGAGCTGGGAGGGGGGGAGAGGAGTGAAAGACAATTAACTCTCACTGCTTTGAGTTTTTTCAGTTCTGTGCATATTAGCAAGAACCCTACTAGGAAGTGTATTTTTGTAATCCTCAAAGAAAGATCCTAAACCAAGGCCCTAAATGAACCTACTGCTGTTAGATTAGTTGGAATCTTAAATCACAGCAAACCATGATGTTGATGTTTGAGCGAGTACTAACCTGATAGAATTATTCCTGTAGTATTAGTAAAAATGAAGATAAGTATTTAATGTATTTAAGTTGTTTAGCAAAAGTAGTATATATTCCACATCTTTTTAATTACACCAAATGTTGTTCAATTTGTGGGCTTTGATAGTCTATTTCTGTGGAATCGGGGCACATCTTCAGTATGTTGATATTTTCACTCTGCAGGCCCTCTTTGTGTTGTGAAGCTATGCAGCATGCAGCAGAGTGTTATTATTTTACTGGGCTATAGAGGACCATCCCACCTGAGTGATTGAAAAGCAGTCAATGCTTTAGCATTCCTAATGGTGTGCTCCACGGCAATTCTGATTGAGGCATGTGCTTTGTTGTATTTATGTTCCGCTAATGTTTGAGGGGATTCTCAGTCATGACTACAGAGACTAGTCCTGCCTTTTTTTTAATCAGCCCTTTGTTCAATACCTCTGAGTCTTCAAATAATATGGATACCATGGAGTGCATAATTATGGCATCCTGGATGATTCCATGGTAACAGACAGCTGCTTTCACGATGATATTTCTATGGTTAAACATCATCTGAACATTAATTGAATGTTCACGTAGGCTGTGGATTTAATGTGAGGAGTCCTGTGCCTTATCCAGCTAATGCCTCCATTCCACATGGAAAGTGATGGAGGTGCTGTTTCTTGTAAACATAACACTTATTTGAAGCATCTATAGACTACAGAATGGTTCAGATGGAAGATGTTCCCTGCAGTGACTTGGAAGGACTTTAATGGAAAAGTCAATCGGGCAAGGTGTAAGATGGGCTCCTAATTTGCTGTTGCCCATTTTGTGCTACTGCCAAAGTTGAATTTCACCCCTTATATATCTCCAAGTCAGCCTGGACCAAGCATTGATTTGTGGCAACATCTCTAGTCAAATGATAGCAGTAAAGACAGGCTTCCTCTGATAGACCCAGGGGGAGTGTTGAGGTTTACAAACGTGAGCCCTGGAGTAATGATGGCTGTGGTCACAAAAGTCTGGATTTTTTGATATTTAGGAATCCCAGTGGATAAGAACATAAGAACATAAGAAATAGGAGCAGGAGTAGGCCATACGGCCCCTTGAGCCTGCTCCGCCATTCAATCAGATCATGGCTGATCTTTGACCTCAACTCCACTTTCCCGCCCTATCCCCATATCCCTTGATTCCCCTAGAGTCCAAACATCTATCGATCTCAACCTTGAATATATTCATCGACTCAGCATCCACAGCCCTTTAGGGTAGTGAATTCCAAAGATTCACAACCCTCTGAGTGAAGAAATTCCTTCTCACCTCAGTCTTGAATGGCCGACCCCTTATCCTGCGACTATGCCTCCTAGTTCTAGGCTCTCCAGCCAGGGGAAACAATCTTTCAGCATCTACCCTGTCAAGCCCCCTCATAATCTTATATGTTTCAATGAGGTCACCTCTCATCCTTCGAAACTCCAGAGAGTATAGGCCCATTCTACTCAACATGTTTAGGAAGGGATCTGCTGGTAAGATTGCCTTGGGTGAGGGGGGTAGAGAATGGTTGCAGCAATGCCAAAGGGCTGTCTGATAATTTTTTTTTAAATTTAACTTTTCAAAAAAGGTCTTTTTGGCTCTTTTACTTTCATTGCCCCCCTCCCCACTGTTGGCTAGGGGCTGCGGTAACCTGAGACATCGGCTGCTGATACACACAGGCAGGAACGACTTTTGAACTAAAGTAACCTGAGTTCAGTCCTGGCCTCAGCTGCCTGGAACCTGGACAGCAGGCTGGACAGGTATCCAGTACGTGCAGCATTGTTATGGTGCAAATGACAGAAAATGCATCAGATCTCTGTCATTTGCCAATCATTAGAATTTTTCATGCCCATGTATATATTGGTGAATCTACTTTATGCTCAGTTGAAACAATTTGTCTATACAAACAAAATCTAATCCCTTCATCATCTTATAAACCTCAATCAAATCACCCCTATCTGGGTAACTAAGGTGCTTTAGACTGGGAATTAATCTTGTGACCCTCCTCTGAACCTTTTCAAAAGCCTCAATATCACCCACCATGTAAGGAGATTGAAACTGGACACAGCATTCTAACTGCGGCCTAACCAAAATTACTTCAGTATAAATTTTTGCCACAGAAATCCAGCATTTACTAGGCTACTTTTACAGGCGTGGGCAGTCAAACAGTCCCCCACTATATTTTATGTGAACAAATTGAAGATGGAGTTTAGCTGAAGAATGTAAAGTTCAGCAATGTGATCTCATGAATAAAATTTACATGTTACAATTACCAGCTTTACTTTGCCTGACATTTTACTTCATCACAACATGCAGTATGCTGGGCATTGGACATGAAGGCCTACGGGCCCAATTTCCTGACCAACGCTTGCTCCTGATTAAGCTTTGGTAGTGGCATAGAGCTTCACAACATCAGGGCTACGGTGTATTGTACCTAGGGGATGTTGAAGCACATTCCTTGGAAGAGTTTGCAAACTATCTCCTCTGCTAGATGCATGCTAACAAATGTACTGACACTTGAAATATATGGGAGTGCTACTGCTGTGAAATTTGGCACAATGCCCTCTCCCTGTGTTGGCAGCAGCAGTGATGGAGCTTAGACAGACAGCACAGAGAATTCAAGAGAAGACGAAAGAGATAAATTGCTGAAAGGAAAGCAGTGTGCAATTGTGAGAGGAGACACAAGAGTATGTAACAACAAAAAATTTATATCACTGACATGAACTATTAAGGTATGCCCGTAGACAAGAAATCTATAGTGTGGAGAAAGTATATGTGCGTTAAATTGGATGGAAGTGAAAATTACTATACTCAATCATGTATTTTGAATGTTAATCCATTCACATTTTCCAATTAATGAACTCCATTTAGGTTCAGTGAAGTGAAAACCGTATTTAAGTGAATTATTACCTCACTTTTCTTAAAAAAGGCAATATGATCCACAATATGATCCAAAATAATTCTTTAAATATCATCCGTCAGCTCACTGATGCTACATATTCATAAAGTATAGCTTTTTTGTGGAAATAATATACTTTATTTTGCACATAAAATTTATATACTTAGAAACAGCCAATTAAAAAATTGTTGCTGTTCATCCAGGCTAACAGTCCAAAAAGAAAAATT
Source organism: Heptranchias perlo (assembly GCF_035084215.1). Lineage (NCBI taxonomy): Eukaryota > Metazoa > Chordata > Chondrichthyes > Hexanchiformes > Hexanchidae > Heptranchias > Heptranchias perlo. The sequence continues at coordinate 53,447,250 of NC_090326.1, read as the reverse complement.
TGCTAATCTTTTCATGAGTCATTACTGATTCGTGCAGTAGATGTAGTTTAATATAAAAGAACATATAGGGGGGTAATTTTGACATTAGACAATAATGTAAAACCATGGAAATGAAAATCAGGAGAGGTGTTTAATGAGCAGCCGAGCCGATATCACCCATTTTACATCATCATCCAAAGTCAAAATTACCCCCATAATTCACAAAAAAAATCTGTATCTGTCGCAAAATGCTTCATTAATGAGCCACTTTTGAAGTCCAGTGACTGTTATGTCATCAAAAAGCAGCAGATATTTTGTGCCAGCAATATCCCACAAACAGAAATGACTGTCTCATCTTGGTTTCTTTTTATACACCAGGCATTGAAACACTTGTTTTTTAGGAATACAGTCGATTTACATTGCTGGTAAGAAAATATAAGGTAAATATTAATAGCAAAAAGGTATGGATTTGCACTTTCTTTTCAGGGATACTGGTGGTGTTCTAAAACCTTTTCAATCATTTAGAAGTTGTACAACTTTCTCACAGAGAAAGCTGCACAAATTCCAAAGACATGGGAGTGAAAACTAGTCTTTTGTTTATTCCCAGCAGTTTTCTAAACTTATACAGCACATCTATGGTTACATTTTATGATTGCACGTTCCCAGTAAGGAGCTTCGAAATGTAAGGATATGAAATTGGGCAGAGGGAAGGTTGATAGTGTTAAATGGGAATATACTTGAGGTATTTGAGGAGGAGAAAAGCCTTGGAGTTTTAGTGAACAGGTCGTTAAAACAATCAGCATAATATTTCCAGGCTGTTAAAAAAAAGACAAATAGGATGTGGGGATGCATAATAAGGGGTATAACATATAAATCGAGAGGTAATTTTAAAACTGTATTTGGCCCTGGTGAGACCACATCTGAATTGATGATTTCATCTGGGCCAGATATGCCACTTTAACCTGAGGCCTGAGCAGGAGAGCAGTTGTAGCTTCCCCACCAGGCAAAACCCGGCCCGAATAGCAGCCAGGGTCAGAAGAGACCCAGTAAGCCAAGTTTTAAAACATTTTTTTTGGTTTCCTTGTGGGCCAAGGAAGCCACTCAATTTTCCGCGTTCACACTTGGGAGTTAAAATCGAGGAAAGATTGAGTGCCATGGGTCTTTTCTCTCTTGAAAAGAGAATGCTGAGAGGGGATACGACAGAAGCATTTAAAATCACAAAAGGTTTGAACAAATTGGATCTAAGTAAGCTTTTCTGCTGTGTACAGAATTTAAGCATTGGGGTCATATTTACAAATTAAGGCCAACAAAAGAAAACAGGCAAAGCAGGAGGAATATTTTTACTCGAAGGGTGGTAAATATGCGGAACAGATCACCGGCTTGGATGGTGAACAAGAAACCTTAATGGGTTTCAAGATGGAATTAGACAGGCTTTTGTCAACAAATGGGATTCAGGGTTATTAGAAATGCACCAAGGGACTACGATGGATAGGTGGGCTAGATGGACCGAAAGTTTTTTCCTGCCTGAAACTGTTACAGGTGAGGAGATCAGTAATCCCCACAAGATGTTACGTTCATTCAATTTATGGACAGAAAATCACTAACCTCCTGAAAGGGCTTTATTCTATGATTCTGCATTCCCCGCTGGAAGCACAGGATCACAGAATCGGTCCTTTATATTCTCCTCATGCCTGAAGCTCCACACTGAGCAAAAAATTAGTAAAATTCACCCTATTGTGACTTTGGAAGAAAATTCAGTATATTGTTTGCATCATGACATGAGATAAAGTTATGACATTGTAATGCAATCTAGTATTCTGATGAAGTCATAAATTGAAGAATCAATCAAAAACAGTTTATGTTCAACAGAATCCTGAGAATATGTTGTCGCCTATACACAATTGATTTTCTATAACTTGTATTTTCTACTGCTAAGTCCAATTAAATTTTGTAATATTTGACAATCAAATTATTAGTTTTTCTGAGTAATATCTGTTGACCTCATACCTGCTTGTGACATTGCAGTATGCAATTGAACGTCATGCCTGACTTGTTAAATAACATAAATAGATCAAACTCCATTTCAACTGAAGAAATAATATCTCATGGACTTTAAAAGTGTTGTTTTATGTCAGCATGCAGCAATTTGTTTTGTCCTTGGTCACGCTTTCCTTTCCACTTATCGAAGCAGCAGGATATCAACTAGATCCTAAATGTTCGGCCAGTATTTTGTGATCTCATGTATCCTCACAACAAGCCCTCTCTGGAGGATAATTTTGACTTTGTACATTAGTGTAAAATGGGTGATAATGAATCAGCAGCTTATTTTACATCTCTCTCGTTTTTTATTTCTATTGAGGTAAACAGCTGGTTCACTATCACCCATTTTAGACTATTACACAAAATCAAAATCACCCATCTTGATTTTACCACACATGTTACTTGATTACATTAGGCATGATCATCCAAATGGAAGAATAATGTTCAAATGGGGAAGAAAAAAATGTTTAGCTGTCGAAAACAAATATTTGACTTAATATGAATATCTTCTCTTTTGCTTAATGTCTGTGATGCTTTTGGCTTGTTATTCAGCACACTGAGGCTACTTATTTGAAAAGTCTATGTGCATGTCGTGAATCAAAAGTGTTTTATAAATGTTAAGATAAAAGAACTCTTGATAATAGGGTCATACAACAGCAAGAATAGATTTTGCTGGGAAAGAATAAACTGAATTACAAGGCATATATCACCTATGAAGAAATGAATTAATTACAGAACTCTTCATATTCAGTTAATGTTTTAACAATGAAATTTATGACAGCAAACCAGTCGATGGTATAACTATGCTACACTGCACTCATGGTCACAAATTACTTGCTCTATACATATAACAAGTTAACAGTTAACTTGATTTACTGCTGCAATCATTGACCTTGCAATTCCATAGCTCCTCTATTGCAATGTTTGAATTGTGCTCTAGTTTGCTCAATCATATTAAAAACACATTATAAGGCCCATTTTCATTGGTATTTTTACCATTATTGGTTAAGCTGAATTTTGAAACTTAAAAAGAGACTAAAGTTGGTGCAGATCATAATATATAGCAATGACAGAATTAAAAGCTATAACTCAAACCTTGAATTCAGGATTGACATGATAAGGTAAATCTAGTCTTAGCACTAGTCAAGTCCCCTTGAATATCCCTTTGGTCCTCTGAATTATTTACTATGCCTTCTACTTCAGTATCATCTACAAATTTGGACATTACTGCCTCTAGCCCTAGGCTCAGACAATAGATTTACACAGTGAACACAGGCACTCCCAGAACAGAACCATGTGGAACAATGCTACCCAGTTCCAACCACTCTGAGAAATTGCCCTTAACTCCAACTCTCCATTTCCTCCCTTTTAACTACTTTATAATCTATCCTCCCTCTAACTCTTTACATCCTAATCATCTCCAATAGTCTCCTGTGTGGTGCCTTATCAAAGGTTTCCTAAAAGTCCATGTAATTCGTATCCACTGCATTTCTCCCATCCACCATATCTGTCACCTCTTCAAAGAACTCTATCAGGTTTGTCAAGAATAGTCTTCCTTTCGGCAATCTGTGTTCGCTGCTACTAATTATTTTATCTTCATGTAGATATTTAGTAATTCCATCCTTAATTAAAGATTCCAAAATTTTCCTTACCACAGATGTTAAACTAGCTTCCTTGTGATTACCCAAGTTAGCTCAGTATCTGTTTTTGAAAATAGGTATTATATTCGCCACTCTCCAGTCCTCCGTCACACATCCACTCTCAATGAAATCCTGGAATATAACTTCTAGGGCCTCTGCTAATTATTTCCCCATTTCCCTCAGGATCCTTGAATGTATCCCATGAGGTCCTGGCACTTAGTCCTCCTTTAGCTTAACTAACTTCTCTAATGCTTTCCTCCTCATAAACATTAATCAAGTGAGCTTACAGCATGTAACACCCATATTGGGAATTCAAGACATTGTGGGTGGGAAATTCACCATGTTGCAGGCCTTTAAAAGAGGGAAGAGTTTGTGGAAGTAATGTTTATATGAAGAACAGCACTTATAGATCCTATTACAGTAAGTATTCCTATGGTAAGATCTTGGTGACTTTAGGTGCTTGGTTGTAACAGTCCTCTGTTGGAATATGTAGATCTCTCACAGCTGTCATTAGCCATGATTGAAAAGAGTATCCTAGGATTCCTAGCAGCCAACATTGCAATCTCCTTTGTGACGCAAATAATGTAGGCCACCTTGATTGCCTAAGGAAGAAGGATAATGTTGAAGGGTTGCTGTGGTAGCAGGCATTGGCATGTATAATTCTGTGCTCATTGTCCCACACAAACTACTGTCGAGGGAGTTAGGTGCCTTCTGGTTCATAAAGACGTAGAAGTTGTGGGCAAATGGCTGCAGGGCCTCATGTGTTCCTCTGTGAATCTCTGGACATGAGGGAATAGTGTCATGTGATAGAAATTCAGAATGTGGTCACGCTGCTGCTAATTGTCCACATAGTAGCCAACTGTATGGTTTTGAATGGACAGCCAGCTTTTTCACCTCCTGTTTACACTGCTCACATGCCATCTACTAAACAAGCTTTCCTGGCTCTGGCTGACCTTTGTGGATGGAGCGGTTTCTGGTGTGGAGAGGAGAGGTGTCCTGTCTCTAACTGTCCCAGAGCCTGGTTGACTCGGTCCTACCTCAAAGACCCTGATAGTTCGCCCCGTGGATGCCCTGACCTGCCTCGTTATCTCCTTTGCTTCACTTGCCTTTGATTGGGGCCAAACAGTCATCATTCCTCATAGGGCTGGAGGATTCTGGCTGCAGACAATGTTTCTAATATTAAAGTGAAGAGCAATGGCAGCTCATGCTACCCACAATCCCCTGTGTACAAAGAATGATAGACTTAGGTTTATGTAGAGCCTTTCACAACCCCAGGAATTCTCAAAGTGCTGTACAACCAATTAGATGTTTTTGAAGTGCAGTCACTGTTATAATGTAGGAGAAGCAGCAGCCAATTTGCGCACAGCAAGGTCCTACAAACAGCAATGAAATAAATGACCAGATCGTCTGTTTTAGGTGTTTGTTGAGGGATAAATATTGGCCAGGATACCTGAAGAACTCCCCCGCTCTTCTTCGAAAAGTGCCATGGGATTTTTTACATCCACCTGTTGGAAGACAGTAGGTTAGGGGGTTGTTTGTAGAACTCCTTATCCAGCCCACAGGGTGTATAGGCTAAGAGTTACTTTCTTGGATGTCTCTGAGGAGCAGTGCTGGAGGAGGCTATGTTTCACCATGCAGACTTTGCTGACCTATGCAGCCTGTTGCAGCAGAATCTGCTGCCTACTGAACCAGGGGTCGATACTTTGCCAGTGGCTGTCAAAATTACCATCGCCCCTAACTTTCTCACCATATGCTCCTTCCAGGGAACAACATAAGAACATAAAAAATAGGAGCAGGAGTAGGCCATACGGCCCCTCAAGCCTGCTTCGCCATTCAATAAGGTCATGGCTGATCTTCTACCTCAACTCCATTTCCCTGCCCTATCTCCATGTCCCTTGATTCCTTTAGTGTCCTAAAATCTATCGATCTCAATCTTGAATATACTCAACGATTCAGCATCCACAGCCCTCTGGGGTTGAGAATTCCAAAGATTCACAATACTCGCATCTCCCAGTCTAGAGTGCACAGTTGTATCAAACAGGTCCGCAATGTTCTCCTTACCAGAGCAAACCAGTTGCCATGGACCTTTGCTATGTGTTGCCAAGAGAGCTGGAGAAATTAAGAGCTGTTTTCCCCTTTGCTACTCAGGAGGTCATTAAAGCATTTCCTGCACTAGATCCAGGTCCTAGGGGTGATGCTTCTGGAGCTGACAATCTGTGCAATGTCTCCATGCCTGGTCGACTTGGTATTTCAGGATCCTCCTGCAACTGGCTGGGAAGAGAACATCCCTCCTTGCCCTCATCTCTTGCAGCACATAAAGAAGTACATTGCTGCTTTAAATAGGTCCCTGGCTGACCCAATTGAGCCCCATAAATGGGCAGGTTTCCCGGTAGGTCAGGGAGGGAAACCCGCCCATGAGATACTAATGAAACCTGGGAGTTAAAATATGGTCTTTTTTGCTGCAGCGAGTGAGTTTTGAACTGACACTAAAACTCACTCGCCGAAAACTGGCCAGGAGTTAAAGTCGCTGTCCTTTGCTTAGTGTCACCTGATCACTTTTAACTATTGATGGTTCAGCTTAGCCACATATGATAATATTTTAATTCAGTTAAGTGGGTCATCCAATTAATTTAAATGATCAGGAAAGTTTGGTGATTCATAAGAAAATATTTAATTAACTAATGCTGACGAATGAATTATCAGTAAGGCTATTGATTTACTCATAAAATGACGAATCAAGGAATGCTATCTTCAAAACACTGGTAAAAATCTCATAAAATGCATGTAATCTCATGTAATAAAAACAGAACTGTCATCATAAACCAATGGGCTTAATTATAAATGATCAGAATCATCGAATGTAATCCCCAAAACACTGGATAAAAAATGTCCTGTAAATCCCTCGAATGCAAATAGAATTTGATTTATGCTGGTCATTAAAAGAGTGGCCCTGATTATCAGATATTCCCTGAAGTGAGTTCACTGTATTATTTTGGTTTATTGCTATCATTGTATAAATACTCCTATATGTATGTAATTATTACTATGTATTGTATCACAAAATAGTATAGGACAAAATAAGATTACTTGCTAACATTACACTAGACAGATATGCATGACTTTTCTCAATGTCTCCTTTATATTGATCAGAATGGACAAAAATGCAAACACAGCCTACCACAGGAGGCCATGGATATAATGTAGTCCCAGGTACTCTTTCTTATTCATGAGAAAATCTCCCAAATGCTTTCTCTCTTTTGACAAATTTGATTAAAGGAGACAATAAGGATAAGCCATCTTTATTTTTGTTCTTTTTCATGCTGGTGCTGCAGAGAAAATGACACAATACAACAAGTTTCCTGACAGTACTGCTTCTTGGCATTAACATTTATTGTCACAGACTATTACTATTTTCATTGCCCATACATTGTGCTGTCTTTAGGTCAAAAACAAATATAAGCCTCATTATGTTTGATTGACAGCATTTTGACAGCTCTTAAAGAAGATAGGCACTCAAATGTTTTTCTTATTTCCCTTTTTCTCATTACTTTTAATATCATATTGATTGATAGTAATGGATGAGACTGCACTAAGAGACGTAAACGTTGAAAGTAGAGGGAAAATTATGAAAAGAAAGCACAATTCAGCATTAAGGTCACACACAAATTGAAATAAACAAATCATCGCTTTATTACATATGAAACAATTAACCATCATCAAGATGTACTACAGAGGGGCTATCAATTTACTGCTAATGATGTCAAGAGACCTTTTCTTCCCTTATAGCTTGTACTTTCAGTAATTTTCCTTCATTTTTCCTCAATGTTTAATTTTTGTATTTCTTTCAATTCCCCCCTCAGAAAGAATACGGGTTCACTTATGTACAATTACACTGACTGGTAACAGAATGCCAATGAGAATGTACTCCGGGTGGAGGACTTCAATGTCCATCACCAAGAGTGGCTCAGTAGCAACAAGACTGACCGAGCTGGCCGAGTCCCAAAGGACATAGCTGCCAAACTGGGCCTGCGGCAGATGGTGAGTGAACCAACACAAGGGCAAAATCTACTTGACCTCGTCCTCACCAATCTACCTGTCGCAGATGCAGCTGTCCATGACAGTATTGGTAGGAGTGATCACCGCACAGTCCTTATGGAGACGAAGTCCCGTCTTCACAAAGAGGACACCATCCAACGTGCTAAATGGGATAGATTCAGAACAGATCTAGCAGCTCAAAACTGAGCACCTCAAGACTGGGCATCCGTGAAGCGCTGTGGGCCATCAGTAGCAGCAGATTTGTATTCCAGTACAATCTGTAACCTCATGGCACGGCATATTCCTCACTCTACCATTACCAACAAGCCAGGGTTCAATGAGGAGTGTAAAAGAGCATGCCAGGAGCAGCACCAGGCGTACCTAAAAATGAGGTGTCAACCTGATGAAGCTACAATACAGGACTACATGCATGCTAAAGAGCGGAACCAACATGCTAGACAGAGCTAAGCGATTCCACAACCGACGGATTAGATCAAAGCTTTGCAGTCCTGCCACATCCAGTCGTGAGTGGTGGTAGACAATTAAACAACTTATGGGAGGAGGAGGCTCCGATGATGGTAGAGTCCAGCACGTGAGTGCAAAAGACAAGGCTGAAGCATTTGCAACCATCTTCAGCCAGCAGTGCCGAGTAGATGATCCATCTCGGCCTCCCCCAATATCCCCACCATCACAGAAGCCAGTCTTCAGCCAATTTGATTCACTCCACGTGATATCAAGAAACGGCTGAGTGCACTGGATACAACAAAGGCTATGAGCTGAAGACTTGTGCTCCAGAACTAGCCATGCCTCTAGCCAAACTGTTCCAGTACAGCTACAACACTGGCATCTACTCGACAATGTGGAAAATTGCCCAGGTATGTCCTGTCCACAAAAAGCAGGACAAATTCATTCCGGCCAATTCCAGCCCCATCAGTCTACTCTCAATCATCAGCCAAGTGATGGAAGGTGTCGTCAACAGTGCTGTCAAGCGGCACTTACTCACCAATAACCTGGTCACTGATGCTCAGTTTGGGATCTGCCAGGACCACTTGGCTCCAGACCTCATTACAGCCTTGGTCCAAACGTGGACAAAAGAGCTGAATTCCAGAGGTGAGGTGAGAGTGACTGCCCTTGACATCAAGGCAGCATTTGACCAAGTGTGGCACCAAGGAGCCCTACTAAAATTGAAGTCAATGGGAATCAGGGGGAAGACTCTCCAGTGGCTGGAGTCATACCTAGCACAAAGATGGTAGTGGTTGTTGGAGGCCAATCATCTCAGCCCCAGGACATTGCTGCAGGAGTTCATCAGGGCAGTGTCCTAGGCCCAACCATCTTCAGCTGCTTCATCAATTACCTTCCCTCCATTATAAGGTCAGAAATGGGGATGTTCGCTGATGATTACACAGTGTTCAGTTCCATTCGCAACCTCTCAGATAATGAAGCAGTCAGTGCCCACATGCAGCAAGACCTGGACAACATCCAGGCCTGTGCTGATAGGTGGCAAGTATCATTCGCACCAGACAAGTTGCAGGCAATGACTATCTCCAACAAGAAAGAGTCTAACCACCTCTCCTTGACATTCAATGGCATTACCATCGCCGAATCCCCCACCATCAACATCCTGGGGGTCACCATTGACCAGAAACTTTACTGGATCAGCCACATAAATACTGTGGCTACAAGAGCAGGTCAGTGGCTGGGTATTCTGCGTTGAGTGACTCACCTCTTGACTCCCCAAAGCCTTTCCACCATCTACAAGGCACAAGTCAGGAGTGTGATGGAATACTCTCCACTTGCCTGGATGAGTGCAGCTCCAACAACACTCAAGAAGCTTGACACCATCCAGGACAAAGCAGCCCAGTTGATTGGCACGCCATCCACCACCCTAAATATTCACTCCCTTCACCACCGGCGCACTGTGGCTGCAGTGTGTACCATCCACAGGGCGCATTGCAGCAACTTACCAAGGCTTCTTCGACAGCACCTCCCAAACCTGCAACCTCTACCACCTAGAAGAACAAGGGCAGCAGGTACATAGGAACAACACCACCTGCACCTTCCCCTCCAAGTCACACACCACCCCGACTTGGAAATATATCGCCGTTCCTTCATCGTCGCTGGGTCAAAATCCTGGAACTCCCTACCTAACAGCATTGAGGGAGAACCTTCACCACACGGACTGCAGCGGTTCAAGAAGGCGGCTCACCACCACCTTCTCAAGGGCAATTAGGGATGGGCAATAAATGCTGGCCTTGACGGCGACGCCCACATCCCATGAACGAATGCAAAAAAAGGTAGCAGCCATGGAAACTAAGACAAGGACCACCCCCCAATTCCTTTAGGGGAGAATTCTGGGAGCAAGGAAAAAAGATAGGGGAAAAGTAAGAAAAGCACCAGGTGACTGTTACTAGATGTAGGTTTGAATATAAAACTACATCCTGAAAAAAAAATGTATGATGACCTTTCGTCTGCTCTTACGACCACAGATTACTTTACAAGTAGACGTCAGCTTCCTGATTATTGCTAGATTAGTTACATCAGGTATTCACACTGAGCTTTTAGCCCTATTTAATTACGCAATGTACCAGACATTCATTTTCTGCAGATTGATTGTCTCAAAATGCTTATTGGCAAACAGCTTCAATTCAAGCAGAGGACACATCAGCAGAAACCTAGGCTGCTCCCTTGTGTCTTCTATCTATTAATAAAACAAGTCATTCCTGGCTATCTGTGTCTGGATTCCATGCCACAGATATATGGGAATGCTAACACAATTTGCTTGTCTAACTGGAGAGGAAGTGAAACAACCAATGCAATATGCATTGAAGAATTATAGGGGTAGAAATTGGTCTTGGGTAAATGGGCAATAGTGAATCAACAGCCCATTTTACACTCTGCCTGATTGTCTTCCCCATTGACTTCATAATAAAGGACATTGGACGGAGTGTAAAATAGCCAGCCGATTTGCTATCGCCCGTATTGCACTACCACCTAAGATAAATTTCTACCCCACAGTGTTCTTTATAATCATATATATATATAGATGTGTGTATATATTGTATATAGTATATGGTAGGTGCATGTGTACATTATATATGAGTGTATACATGTATATATTCTATATTGTATATATTCTGTACATAGATGTGTGCATTATATACACATATTGGTGTGTGTATATTATATATAACATATAGGTGTTTCTATATTATATATGTGTGTGAATATTATATTAAATATATATTATATAAGTGTGCATGTGTATTATATATAGATGTGTGCACATTATATATAGGCCTGTGCATTATATACATTGTATATAGGTGTGTGTATATCATATATAGGTATACATATCACATAGGTGTGTGTGTATGTATATATTTATATAGGTGTATATGTTATATATAGTCTATAGATGTACGTGTATGTGTTATATATAGTATATATGTGTATATGTATATATTATATATAGTATATAGGTGTATGTGTATATATTATATATAATATATATACACACAAAATAGTTGATCTCCCATGTAGTTGCACATGGAGAGTCAAGTCTAAATGTAGTATTCAGAGCAAGCAGAGTTAAAGGACAAGGGAGAAAAGGTGGTGAGGGGAAGGGGCACAAAAGGGGAAGGAAGAAAAAGAGAAAGAAGGGGGGATGGGGAAATGAGGGGTAGAAAAAGAGAGGAGGAGTGTGTGAGAGAGGTCGGAGGGCGATGGGGATACAGACAGGGATAAGCGAGGAGGAAGCGAGCATGGGGGAAGAGACCCCACAATCACAGCAGCCCAAATGCAACATTGTCCAATCTAGCCAACAATGAAGGGTCCAGCCAAACTATGCAAATATTACCTAACTGATGCATTTGTGCACTGCAGATTTGCTGATGTTGCTGATGTCCCAAGTGGTAGTTTGGACTAAGGACTCTCCATATCTGGATCTTTACTTGTAGCAATCAAAAATGTTGCTACCAAAATTGGGACCATAAATTTGCAAAAGAAAAAGTCAAATAATCCAGCTTTCAGAAATTCACTTTTGGCAATAATCATGTGCAAAATCCAGCTGGTCCATTTTAAGAGGTCACTTGCTGCCAGAACTGGTCTGACCCTCACTGCTCTTTTCATATGGGTAAGCTGAGAGTACCACACTTGCCAGCCAAAGTCTGGAAATGGGGAGAGGAAACGAGGGGGCCGATCCCATTTCTCAGTGTGAGCGAGACGGTTGTGGGATGAAAATCGCAAAACAAAACTCAGATTTTCCGTCGGAGGCCCAACCATTGCGATTTTCGAGTAGGCTTTGACTTAGGCAGTCGGAAACAGGTGGGAGTCTAATAAGACTATTTAAAATAAAGTCCCATGAAGCAATTAGGACCCAGATACTATTTTCATGTGCATCAGCACTGGCACTGCTGCTTGATAAATCCTCCCACAAATAATGGGCAGTACAGGATGGGAAACACTAGCTTCAGCAGTATTTAAAGCGGCTATCACTTAAATCACTGCAAACATTGGGCAGACATTTTGCTTGGCATTTGTAAGTGCAGAACTGCTGGGTTTTTGTTGCTTGTAGCGGCAGGACAACCTTCAGGAAGCTTAAGGAGGTACTGACAATGTACTTCATCTGAAAATGGGAATCTTCTTGGTCATTCCATTCTGGCTAGAGGAAGAGGAGCAACAGGGTGTCTTGGTCTAGAGTTACATACCTGCCCTTCTCAGAGGAGCAGCACATAAGGAAACTGGGCTTCTCCAGGGAGGCTCTCACTAATTGCATCACTTCCTGCAACCAGACCTGCGACTCACTGCCACTGCGGACACTGCATTGCCTGTTGCAATCAAGGTTACCACAGCCCTCAACTTCTTTGCCCATGAACAGCAAGTGAGAGGCCTGCTGCTTGGGGACAAAGGCTATCCCCTTCACATTTGGCTGATGAATTCTCTCAGAAAACTAAGCTTACTGGCCGAACTACAACCGGATCCGCAGGTAGAACAGAGCCCTCATCGAGCTGACCATTGGAATCTTCAAGCAACAATTCCACAGCCTAGACGGGTCTGGTGGCTTCCTGCAATACAGCTCAAAGAGAATGTCCCATATCATAGTGGTCTGCTACATACTACTTAATTTTGTTCTTCAGTAGAGCCAGCAATGGATGAAGACCTTCAACCAGATGGCGAAGACAATACAAATGACATTGGGGATGGTTAAGGAACCGGAGGACACCAAAAGCTCATTGAACAGCAATTCTGTTGAACATTCATTTACTTGCATGCTGAGAGGAAGAAGAGGCAAGTGTTTAAAATGATAACAGGTTTGAATAGAGTAAATACAGAGAAGCTCTTTCCTATGGTGGGGAATCCAGAACAAGGGAGCACAATCTTAAAATTAGAGCTAGGCCATTCAGGAGTACTTTTTCACATAAAGGGTAGTCAAAATGTGGAATTCTCTCCCCCAAAAGGCTGTGGATGCTGGTTCAATTGAAATATTCAAGACAGAGATGAACAGATTTTTGTTAGGTAAGGGTATCAAGGGATATGGAGCAAAGGTGGGTAAATGGAGTTAAGGTACAAATCAGCCATGATCTAATTGAATGGCAAAACAGGCTCAAGGGGCTGAATGGCCTACTCCTGTTCCTATGTTCTTAAGTTCCTATGTTCTTCAGTGTAAGCAAATGGGGAAGAGGGGGTAGTTGTTGGATGTACAGTGTGAAGTATCAAAGAACTTAACAGAAATGTAAGAATTAATCCAAGGCCAAACAAATTAAAAGCAGAATATTGTTTGTGCTGGTCTTGAGGGCAGTAGCGGGTATTGAGTGAGTATAAGCAGAAGGAGGTGTAATGAAGTGTCCTGTTGTGATAGGAGGAGAGGAAGGGAGGATTGGTAGGACTGGGGGAAAAGTGCGATGTTGCAGGACTGTATTCAGAGTAAGAGAGGTATGAAGAGGAGTCTTAACTTGGCTACCTGGTAAGGTCATTAACCTTTTCCAACATTGCAGCTAGTTCCTGGGAGTGATGCTGCTACATAAGAACAAAAGAAATAGGAGCCTGCTCCGTCATTCAATCAGATCATGGCCGATCTTCGATCTCAACTCCACTTTCCCACCCTATCCCTGCTGACACTTGCCTGCTCTGTCACACCTCGCTATCCATACTGGCTTAAGTGTTGTGACACCATTCTGTCATCTGAGGGAAACATGACTTCCTTCCTGGGCCTGATTTTTTAATAAGCACTTCCATGGCAGTATCAGAAATTCAAGGTGCGTTGGCCATTGACATTGCGCTTGCTGCTCCGCAAACATGCTAGCGCATATCACCACTGAAAATGCCAGCAGCGCAGGCTGGCTTTATGAAGTGGCAGGCCCACTAGAGTTCCCACCCACCCAAGCAGCGTGCTGCCTCCAAGCAGTGCAATTAATGTCGGCAGATCATTAAAGTGCTTCCTGCACTGGACCCAGGAATGTGCCACAAAGCCCCTGTTGTTGGCCTCCTCAGCCACCTCCTACCACGCCTTCTCTGTGACAGCAGCAGGTTTCTTCCTCCCGCTGCTGGGGGAAGATTATCTCCTTCCTGCTCCTCAATGCACCCAGCAGTACTTCAAGTGACGTGTCGATAAACTGGGGCGCAGCTCTTGACCATCCAGAATCCATGTTCAAACTTCGCTGTCTCTTTGCACAAACTCCAAACTCCTCCAAATTGCACCTTTGAATTGGCCCTTTAAATAATCGAGTTGAGATTGCATCATGAGGGTGCGCATCACGCCCGCTGTCACGCATTGGGGTGGCCAAGCCCGAAGTAAAATTATAATTAGGCAGTCATGTTGAAATTGGACATTCCGATGCGCCAAAACCTCTTCCAGGTTTGGCTTTTGGCACCCTCTATCACCCCCCCTACCCCCCCTCCCCCACTCAGAACCTGCCTCTGCATTATTATCAAGCCCTTTAGCCTTTAGCTCTAAATATACTCAATGTGTTGTTTAACATCGAGATCAGGCTGTTTGTGACCTCTGTGAAGATTGCCACTGTCATCAAAGTTCTGCAGGCTTTTAAGCGCTTAATACAAAATGGATTCCTCACTTGCTCTCGATCCCTGAACAGTATCTTGCCACGTGCAATGATTCAAAAAAACTATCATTTCGTCTTAGTTTTATCTACATCTATATTTTTTAATGCAATTAGGAAGTGAAAAATGATTTTATAATTTGTGGTGGGAATGTGGGGGGAGCAGATTTCACACTGTTGGGAAGCATCGCTGCCAATTCAGTTTAGAACGTTGACGCTCATGGCAACGAATGTAGGCCTGAAATTTCTTGGTTACATCAGGAACATGCTCAACGGCACTCTCCAACACTGAATCCGCCGGAGTTTGCGGGGTCAGTGGGAGGTCACCCCCGATGGCCCAGGTGGTTGCAAGGTCACTCTGAGCGCATCACCTGTGCCACTTACCCGACTGCTGGAGATTCTGGCACCTGTGGAAGGGAAGTAGCCCAGGCCCCTCCACCTTCCCCAGCCATGTTCTTCTTGGCTTGCTGGGCCAGGCGGCCGACTTGGTTACATTTCTGAAAAAAACTGAAGCCTTTGTGGGCTCTGGATACTTGCCCAGCCTGGACTCCATTCATTCAGTATACCGGCTGACGCTGAAATGCTGAGTGCCCTTCCAGTGGGAACTCCACTTAGCGAGTCCCTATCCCTGGTTCTAACCCCTTGGTGTCATTTGCCTTTGAAGGGTATATGGTGGTTCAGCCTCTCACAAACTAGCCCGAAAACTCCCGGAAATGGCAGAGACTTGCCACAATTTTATTGCTGCTGTTTCCTCCAGGTTCTACCATTCTCCCGCTTAATTTTTAGTAGGAGACCAGCGGAAATCCCAAGGAATTTCGGGTCTGTAACATTGCCTGCTCGCTCCTGTAGTTAAGAAATTCTACAGCCGTAGAAGCTCTTTACTTAATGAGCACGAGCAAAAGAAAAATCAACTGATACAACTAAGGTTGATAAAATACTTCCTTGTGAATTTATCAATTACAAGCAAAGAAATCAGTAACATTATTGATTGAGAGAGTACCTTGTGAGGGAATAGCCGTATAATCTGCTTGTTTGTAAGAGTGCAGTGATCTACCCAATGCAAGTATCTTGAAAATGGATTCCCAGAGGAACAGACAGTAAAACAAGATTGCTTGAGATGGTTGGGGTTGAAATTGGGCCGTGTGGTGCCTGTTATTTAGGCGCTACACGGAAAACTAAGCCTCGAAAATGGGGTCCGAGATGCGCGTGCACACTTCCGATGGGAAGTGCGCAGGACTGTGAGCAATGAGGTTTGCGCACACACACCTAATGTCCACCGGCAGCATGCAGAGTAGGGAGATTATGATGTGAATTAGTGTGTAACACTGATTTGAAGGCAATGCTGCTATTTTGGAACTCCACACTCAATCTAATGCACTTAACCTTGCACAGCTGAACGTGACTTATAAGGCATGAAGGATTCCCCCACCAGTGGTATTTTAAGCGATGATGAAGTAGTTACCGGTTAGTTGCTGGATTATTTGTTTTGGTTGCTGGTGCATTTATAAGTGCTTTTGGAAGTTTCCTCTGCTTGGATAAAGTTCCAATACTCTACAGGGAGTGGGCTGGCTGGCTGGCTGACAGGCAACAGCAAGGGCACTGGTGGAGTGGCAGGGGTGGGAGCAGGAATGCTGTCATCCTGAGAGAGGACAGCAGGTTCATGTTCCATGGAACCACTGCCACTCTTATGTGCCACCTTCTCCAGCAAGAAAGAGGGAAGTGTGACAGTGAGTGTCCTGCAAGATGTTTGGGTGATGTGGCTGTCATGGTTGAATAGCCAGCAGTGAGTTTGAACTGTGAGCTGTTAGTGTGAGTCTTGCGACAGTGGTAATATGTGAGGGTGAGGTAAAGCATATGATTTGAACGGTTGAGTACTGACTGAAATAAATTGTTGGTAGTTGGGTGACGGGGTGTCGTGAATTGAGCAGTGGATGAGGCTAGTGGTGCAATTGGTATGTTGTGCCACTTGAAGCTTGAACTCACTCACCTTGACAACTCGTTTTAAATCTTTGAACATTTCCCTGTACTGCACCCATGTTCTTGGATCTATGCTCCTAGAATTTACCTCCTGCGCTACTTCCCACTGCCTCTTGAACATATGTCTGGAGGGCCTCCTGCCCCCCTGCGGATACAGGATGCCCCTCCTTCTCTCCCCCTCTTGCACCAAGGCCTCCAGTGCATCATCAGAGAACCTGGGTGCACTCTCTCTCCCAGGTGCAGCCATTCTTCAAAGTATCACAGCACAGATTCAGTTTTGAAACGACTCCCACCACTTCTTGCAGCCACAATGCACCTCCCCTTTAAGAAGTGCTGGCTGCCTTTAAGATGTGTGAGCCACTCACAATATCGGGGCTCCCTGCTGATGTGTGCAGCCAATCAACAGCACGGGTAGTGCTGGCTTCATGCAGCAGTAATTTAAAACAGCAGGCAGCACGAATGTAATGTAATGTAAGTGTGATGGAAGTAGGTTCAAACGTGACATTCAAAAAGGAATTGAATAAATATTTGAAGGGAAAAAATATGCAGAGCTATGGGGAAAGAAAGGGGGAATGGGACTAACTGGATTGCCCTTGCAGAGAGCCAGCAAGGGCTCGGTTTGCCAAATGGCTTTCTTCTTTGCTGTAACCATTCTATGATTCTATGATTCTATGATTCTATAATAATTAAACGTGCGTGCAAAACTTAAATTGCATGTATAGTAAGGATGAACACGTGGGCAACTTTATGATGTGGAACTGCTGGTAAAGAGAGTCACCTATCATTGGCATATTGGAAACTTGCGGGTGATCTGCGTATGATTTTCCAACCGTTCAGTTTAACACTTAGAAAATCAAGTGCAGTACTTGCCCAAATTTCCAATATCAGTAATCCACAGGGCAACCTTGGAAGATAGTCCCTAAAATATCCTCCTTCCACTGGGATTGTGTGATGCCCTGAACCACAGATCTCTCCATTACTTTGATCAGTTTTAGTACGTGATTCAAGTCAGGCAAGAAACAATGCCCATCTGCCCCCTCACACACCCCCGTCCCCCCAGAATTCTATATTTTCATGTATGCTTTCATCCAACATGTGACTAAGAACTGGAAAAACTCATAAGGACATAAGAAATAGGAGCAGGAGCAGGCCATACGCCCCCTTGAGCCTGCTCCACCATTCAATCAGATCATGGCTGATCTTCATCCTCAACTTTATTTTCCCACCCGATCCCCATATCCCTTGATTCCCTTAGAGTCCAAACATTTATCGATCTCAATCTTAAATATACTCAACAACTGATCATCCACAGCCCTCTGGGGTAGAGAATTCCAAAGATTCACAACCCTCTGAGTGAAGAAATTCCTCCTCATCTCAGTCTTAAATGCGTGACCCTTATCCTGAGACTATGCCCCCTAGTTCTAGACTCTCCAGCCAGGGAAACAACCTCTCAGCACCTACCCTTTCAAGCCGTCTAAGAATTTTATACGTTTCAATGAGATCACCTCTCATTCTTCTGAACTCCAGAGAATATAGGCCCATTCTACTCAATCTCTCCTCATAGGACAAACTTCTCATCCCAGGAATCAATCCAGTGAACCTTCGTTGCACAGCCTCTAAGGCAAGTATATCCTTCCTTAGATAAGGAGACCAAAACTGTGCACAGTACTCCAGGTGTGGTCTCACCAAAGCCCAATTGTAGCAAGACTTCCTTACTCTTGTACTCCAACCCGCTTGCAATAAAGGTCAACATACCACTTGTCTTCCTAATTGCTTGCTGTACTTGCATGTTAATTTTCTGTGCTTCGTATACTAGGACACCCAAGTCTCTCTGAACACCAACATTTAATAGTTTCTCACCATTTAAAAGATATTCAATTTTTCTATTCTTCCTACCAAAGTGAATAACCTCACATTTCCCCACATTATACTCCATCTGCCACCGTCTTGCCCACTCACTTAACCTGTCTATATCCCTTTGCAGACTCTTTGGGCTCACTGTTAAAAGGGTGGTGGGATGGCAGCGGAGGGAGTCAATGGACGCGCGGCAAATAAAAACTTACATTTCCCCACGCGATCGCGAGGTAACTGAAGCTCATTAATCTTGTTTCTAGGTTTCGCGCCCGGCAGCCAGCCTGATTGACAGGCTAGTTGCCGACAGGAGCTGCAACGCCAGGGCAGTAGGCGGAGAAAGAGAGAGAGAGAGAGACGTCACCCGGCGCTGCAAGAGAGAGTGGGAGGGGACAAAAATGGGGGGTGGCGGGGGCCAAAGATTGGGGGGGCGCAAAGATCGGGGTTGGGGACGTGAGACATCCGAGAGGGATACATCGGAAAGGGAGTCATCGGGGGGATGCATCAGAAAGATTTCGAACATCGGAGCAGGGGCTGCAGGTGACATCATTTCAAAGGTAGGTTTATTTATTTTTTTACGTTGTGAAATGTTATTTTATTTCATTTATTTACTTTATTTTTGACTGATCCGGCCCTTCATGCCTTCACCAGATGTGAATTGGAATCCGTGGGAAAGACTCCCAGGTAAGTTGAAAATCATTTTAACTACCTAATATGTAAGAAATAAAGTACCTTAAGTAGAGGTACATTTGCTTCTTTAAATATCGTCCCGCTGGCTTTAATTGCCGGCAGGTCTTCCGGGTTCGAGAACGGTGCACACACCCAGATGCGTCATTGTGAGACGCAGAAGTCAGCGTGTTGGAGCCGGGTTCATTTCCCACTCCTCATTTCCCTAATTTTCGTAGCCGCATCCCCCCCCGGCCCCAATGCACCTGCACTTCCATTTTAAAATTGAGCCCTTTGTGTCCTCCTCACAGCTTGCTTTCCCACCTAGTTTTGTATCCTCAGCAAACTTGATACATTACACTCGGTCCTTTCATTGATATAGATTGTAAATAGCTGAGGCCCAAGCACTGATCCTTGTGGCACCCCACTGGTTACAGCCTGCCAACCTGAAAATGACCCATTTATTCCTACTCTCTATTTTCTGTCCGTTAACCAATCCTCTATCCATACTAATGTATTACCCCCAACCCCATGAGCCCTTATCTTGTGTAACAATCTGTTGTGTAGCTCCTCAGCGAATGCCTTTTGAAAATCCAAATATACTAAATCCACTCTTTCCCCTTTATCTACCTTGCTAGTTACAGCCTCAAAAAACTCTAATAGCTTTGTCAATCACGATTCCCCTTTCATAAAACCATGTTGACTCTGCCTAATCATATTATGATTTTCTAAGTGCCCTGTTACGCCTTCCTTAACAATAGATTCTAGCATTTTCCCGATGACTGATGTCAGGATAACAGGCCTGTAGTTCCCTGTTTGATCTGTTCCTCCTTTCTTACATAGCGGTGTTATATTTGCAAGCTTCCAATCCACTAGGACCGTTCTGGAATCTAGGGAATTTTGGAAGATCATAACCAATGCGTCCACTATCTCTGTAGCCACCTCTTTTAGAACCTTAGGATGTAGGCCATCAGGTCCAGGGGATTTGTTGGCCTTTAGTCCCATTAATTTCTCCAGTATTTTTTCTTTACTAATATTAATTAGTTCAAGTTCCTTACTCTCATTAAACCCTTGGTTCCCCATTATTTCTGGATTGTTCTTTGTGTCTTCTGCTGTGAAGTCAGATACAAAATATTTGTTTAACGTCTCTGCCATTTCCTGATTACCCATTATAATTTCTCCTGTCTCAACCTCTAAGAGACGCATGTTTACTTTCGCTACTCTTTTCCTTTTTACATACTTGTAGACGCTCTTTCAATCCCATTTTTATATTTCTTGCTAGTTTACTCTTATATTTAATTTTATCCCTCTTTATCAATTTTTTGGTCATCCTTTGCTGATATCTAAAACTCTCCCAATCCTTAGGCTTACTACTCTTCTTGGCAACATTATAAGCCTCTTCTTTTAATCTAATACTATCCTTAACTTCTTTAGTTAGCCACGGATGGATCACTTTTCCTCTGTTGTTTTTATATATCAATGGAATGTATGTTCATTGACAATTATGAAATATTTCTTTAAATGTTTGCCATTGTTTATCTAGTGTCATATCTTTTAATCAAATTTTCCAATCTAGCTTAACCAACTCACCCCTCATACCTATGTAATTGGCTTTATTTAAGTTTAAGATTCTACTTTCTGACTCATGTACATCACTCTCAAACTCGATGTGAAATTCTATCATATTATGATCACTCTTCCCCAGAGAATCCCTTATGATGAGATTACTAATTAACCCTGTCTCATTACACAAGACAAGATCTAAAATAGCCTGTTCCCTGGTTGTTTCCATGACATATTGTTCTAAGAAACTGTCTGAAATGCCATGAACTTGTCCTCCAAACTACCTTCGCAAATTTGATTTGTCCAGCCTGTATGAAGATTAAAGTCCCCCATGATTATTGCATTACCCTAGATACAAGCTCCTACTATTTCTTGATTAATACTCTGTCCAACAGTATAGCTACTGTTAGGAGGCCTATAAACTACTACCACCAGTGTTTTCTGCCCCTTGTTACTTCTTATCTCCACCCATTCTGATTCTACTTCCCCATCTCCTGAGCCGAGATCCTTCCTCACTACTGTCCTTATGTCATCCTTTATAATCAGGGCTACACCCCCTCCTTTTCCATTTTGCCTGTCTTTTTGAAACGCCAAATACCCTGGAATATTTAGTTCCCAATCTTGGTCACCTTGCAACCACGTCTCTGTGATAGGTATTAGATCAAACCCTTTTATCTCTATTTGTGCTAATAAGTCATCTATCTTGGCGCGGATACTTTGTGCATTCAGGTAAAACACCTTTAACCGTAACTTTTTACCATTTTTCCCTGATTTGACCTTATTCACTGATGTACTATTATCGTTAAACTCTCTGTCCCTTTCTGTCACACTCTGCTTATTCTTACCCAAATCACTGCCCTATTGCCTTGACTTTTCTCTTTAGATTTCTAAATTTCCCCTCACCTGAACCCCCCCACCTTAAGGCCAATCTACAGCCCTATATATTTTATTCGCCAGGATACTGGTCCCAGCCTGGTTTAAGTGGAGCCAGTCCCAACGGAACAGCTCCCTCTTTCCCCAGTACTGGTGCCAGTGCCCCGTGAATTGAAACCCCTGTCTCCCACACCACTCTTTGAGCCACGCATTTAACTCTCTGATCTGTTTGGCCTTATGCCAATTTGCACATGGATCAGGTAGTAATCCAGAGATTATTACCTTTGAGGTTCTGCTTTATTAATTTAGACCTTAGTTCCTCAAACTCCCTCAGCAGAACTTCATTCTTAGTTCTACCTATGTTGTTGATTCCTACGTGGACCACGACAACTGGATCCTCCCCCTCATGCTCCAAGTTATTTTCCAGCCGCAAGATGTCCTTAACAGGCAACACAACCTTCGGGACTCTCGGCCGCAGCTGCAGAGAACAGTATCTATCCTCCCGACCATACTATCCCCTACCACTACCACATTCCTTTTTACTCCACCCACTTGAATGCCCCCCTGTACCATGGTACCTTGGTCAGTTTGCCCATCCTCCCTGCAGCCCTTGTTCTCATCCATACAGATAGCAAGTACCTCGTACCTATTGAACAAGGTCAAAGGCAGAGGCTCCTCCATCACTGCATCCTGGGTCCTCATACCTGCCTGACTCGCAGTCACATCTTCCTGTCCCTGACCAAATCTAAACAACTACCTAACCTACCTAATCATCCAACTACAACAGGTTCATCTAAACGTCAGGGATCTTTGCAGTGACTGTGGAAATGTCTAATGGGAAGTCAAAAATTTACTTGCTTGACCTACTAATCTATTTATATTCACTCCCATTCAAAATGACTCAAGTTCAACCAAATCAGTGCAAAGATCAGAATTTAAAAAGAATAATAGCAATCCCCACTGTTACTACTGTCTAAATTACTAATTGTGCTATTAACCTTAGTGCAACATGCCAAGGCAATTATTTCAGCTCACTGCATAATGCAGTTTTCTTACCTTTATCATAATTCAGCTAATCAAATTAATTACCTGCATGCTTCTCCATTGACAATGTGCTTCTCCAATTTAAATTGTTGACAGTAATTTGAGTGTGTCTCTACTGGGAAAGAGTGTGTACTCCACACTCCATACACAGCGAATCATTCAGGTAAGTGGGCAAACAGGTGAACCAAGAAGTGCTGGAGATCAGGCGGGTGAGCAAACGAAGTGCGAAGTACTTGGGGCAGATGGCTCAGGAAGTACTTGAGCTAGGTAGGCCAGCAAGTAGGTGTTCCAGGAAGTACTCAGGGTAGGTGAGCAAGACTGGCAGGCAAGGAAGTTTGGATAGGAGAATGAACAGGTGGGCTTGGAAGCAGCCAGACCAAAAAACACTCTGGGTGTACAAGTGGGCTAATAAATACTTGGCCTCGGTAGGCAGACAATGGGCCGGCAGGTTTAGAAGATTTTTTTTGCTCCCATTCATTGCACTTAAATGACTGAATTTTCTGTTTGCACTTGCAATGCTGTGTTCAGCTGCAGCACAGGATGTGCTCTTACCAGGTACATAAAAAAATTATTAGAAATCCAAATATAATGCCTATTCCTACTCATGGAGCTGCCTGTATGGCACTGTATATTTTGACATCTATCTCTTCTCTTATATTTTAAATATTCTGGCAATGTTGTGCAAATATTCTTCATTTGATCCTTCAAATATTCCCCTGTGAGTTTTGACTTCACCGCCTGGGTGGTAATCTGGCGGAGCAGATCACCCGCCCAATTCTTATTCCATTGATTTCAAATCGGACGTGTTGTATAAAGGGCAAGCAATCTACCCTGCTGGACTACCAACCAGGCAGTGAAGATGAATATTTACTCAATCATTTGGTGAAACCCTTTTTGCCAGCAATTTCCGTGGTGGTTCTCGCAGTTGGCCACTGAAATTTTGTTGTAAGACCAGCGGAAACTCTGTTAATGGGTATATCTAGGGATTCTACCAATCATTCCTAGGCCAAAGTTACGGCAGCCGATCGAGGGGACCCCTGAGGAAATTCCACAATTTGTCTGTTTCCCGAAAAGTCTATGGCCTACAAATTCAAGTGGGCCCATTTTTGGCCCAGGAATGATCGCTGCGCCTGAACGGAAGGCCCGAGGCGCCCCTGATATTGGGCCTAGGGCCTCATTTACATCGAGCTTGCGAGCTGCCGAGGGCAACAAGCAACTCACAGGCGAAGCACAATTGAAGGTCGGGATGCTTCTGGCATCGCAGTGGACTTCATGCAAATGAGGAAGGGGGAGCGACTAGGAAGAAAGGTTAATTGGGAAGGGGGGAGGGGTGACCTGGAAGGGAGGGTTATAGGATTAGGAGGTAGTGGTGGCGATCGGTAGCAAGGGAGGGGGATAGCAGCAGCGATCGGCGGGGTGGGTAGGGGTAGTGATCAGCAGGGGACGGGTGGTTAATGGGATAAAAATCAGGCAGGTTCTATAATGGGTGGTTGATGCCCTCCACCAGGTCACCATCCAGGCAGTGAAGTTGAAACTTATCCCCCTGATGTGCATAGAATCATAAGAACATAAGAACATAAGAAATTGGAGCAGGAGTAGGCCAATCGGCCCCTCGAGCCTGCTCCGCCATTCAATAAGATCATGGCTGATCTGATCCCAACCACAAATCTAAAGAACACAAGAAGTCGGAGCAGGACCCGGCCACATAGCCCCTGGGCCCTCTCCGCCACCCACAGGGCATTGACCGATCCGAACTCAGCTTCATGTCCAATTTCCTGCCCGCTCCCCATAACCCCTAATTCCCTTTACTTCTAGGAAACTGTCTATTTCTGTTTTAAATTTATCTAATGATGTAGCTTCCACAGCTTCCTGGGGCAGCAAATTCCACAGACCTACCACCCTCTGAGTGAAGAAGTTTCTCCTCATCTCAGTTTTGAAAGAGCAGCCCCTTATTCTAAGATTATGCCCCCTAGTTCTAGTTTCACCCATCTTTGGGAACATCCTTACTGCATCCACCCGATCAAGACCCTTCACAATCTTATATGTTTCAATAAGATCGCCTCTCATTCTTCTGAACTCCAATGAGTAGAGTCCCAATCTACTCAACCTCTCCTCATATGTCCGCCCCCTCATCCCCGGGATTAACCGAGTGAACCTTCTTTGTACTGCCTCGAGAGCAAGTATGTCTTTTCTTAAGTATGGAGACCAAAACTGTATGCAGTATTCCAGGTGCGGTCTCACCAATACCTTATATAACTGCAGCAATACCTCCTTGTTTTTATATTCTATCCCCCTAGCAATAAAAGCCAACATTCCGTTGGCTTTCTTGATCACCTGCTGCACCTGCATACCAACTTTTTGATTTTCTTGCACTAGGACCCCCAGATCCCTTTGTACTGCAGTACTTTCCAGTCTCTCGCCATTAAGAAAATAACTTGCTCTCTGATTTTTCCTGCCAAAGTGCATAACCTCACATTTTCCAATATTATATTGCATCTGCCAAATCTCCGCCCACTCACCCAGCCTGTCTATATCCCCTTGCAGGTTTTTTATGTCCTCCTCACTCTCTACTTTCCCTCCCATCTTTGTATCATCTGCAAATGTTGATATGTTGCACTCGGTCCCCTCCTCCAAATCGTTAATATAGATTGTAAAGAGTTGGGGACCCAGCACCGACCCCTGTGGAACACCACTGGTTACTGGTTGCCAGTCCGAAAATGAACCATTTATCCCAACTCTCTGCTTCCTGTTCGATAACCAATCCTCCACCCATGCCAGAATATTACCCCCAATCCCGTGATTTTTTATCTTAAGTAATAATCTTTTATGTGGCACCTTGTCGAATGCCTTCTGGAAGTCTAAATACACTATGTCCACTGGTTCCCCTTTATCCACCCTATACGTTATATCCTCGAAGAACTCAAGCAAATTTGTCAGACATGACTTCCCCTTCATAAAGCCATGCTGACTTTGTCCTATTAAATTATGCTTATCTAAATGTTCCGTTACTGTCTCCTTAATAATAGACTCCAAAATTTTACCCACCACAGATGTTAAGCTAAAACTTTTAGCCTGAACAGGGACATGAACCCTGGACCCTCAGATTACCACCTGTTTTAAAAGTCTGTTGCTCTACCGACTGAGCTATCCAAGCTCAGAAGGAGGCCATTCGGCACATCTTGCCATTGTGGGCTCTTGAAAAGAGCTATCCAATTAGTCCCACTCTGCTTTTATTTCCCCATGGCCCTGCAAATTTTCAACCTTCAAGTATTTATCCAATTCCCTTTTGAAAGTTATTATTGAATCTGCTTCCACCACCACTTCAGGCAGTGCATTCCAGAACATAACAACTTGCTGCGTAAAAAAATGATTCCTCATGTCACCTCTGGCTCTTTTGCCAGTCACCTTAAATCTGTGTCCTCTGGTTACTGACCCTTCTGCCACTCGAAATAGTTTCTCCTTATTTACTCTATCAAAACCATTCACGATTTTGAACACCTCTATCAAATCTCCCCTTAACCTTCTTTGTTCCAAGGAGAACAACCCCAGCTTCTCCAGTCTCTCCATGTAATTGAAGTCCCTCATCCCTGGCATCATTCTAGTAAATCTCTTCTGCACCCTCTCTAAGGTTTTGACATCCTTCCTAAAGTGTGATATCCAGAATGGAACACAATACTCCAGCTGAGGTCTAACCAGTGTTTTATAAAGGTTTAGCATAACTTCCTTGCTTTTGTACTCTATGCCTCTATTAATAAAGCCCAGGATCCCATATGCTTTTTTTATCAGCTTTCTCAACTTGTCCTGCCACCTTCTAAGATTTGTGTATGTGCTCCCCCAAGTCGCTTTGTTCCTGCACCCCCTTTAAAATTGTATCATTTAATTTAAACTGCCTCTCTTCATTCTTCCTACCAAAATGCATCACATCATACTTCACTGCATTAAATTTTATCTGCCATATGACTGCCCATCTCAGAAGTCTGTCTATGTCCTCCTGAAGTCTGTTACTATCCTTCACATTGTTTATAACATTTCTGAGTTTTGTGTAATTTGCAAACTTTGAAATTATACCCTCTATACCCAAGTCCGGATCATTAATATATATCAAGACGAGAAGTGGTCCTAATACCGACCCCTGGGGAATACCTCTGTATACTGCCCTCCAGTTTGAAAAACAACTGTTCACCAGTACGCTCTGCTTTCTGTCCCTTTGCCAATTTTGTATCCACACTGCCATTGTCCCTTTAATCCCATGGGCTTTAATTTTCCTAACAAATCTATTATGTGGTACTTTATCAAATGCTTTTTGAAAGTCCATATACACATCATCAACTGCAATATCCTTATCAACCCTCTCCGTTCATCAACAAACTCAATCAAGTTAGTCAAACGTGATTTTGTTTTAACAAATCCGTGCTGACTTTTATTTATCAACCCATACTTTTCAAAGTGCCAATTTATTTTGTCCTGGATTATTGTCTCCATAAGTTTCTCCACCACCAACGTTAGGCTGTCTGGCCTGTGATTGCCTGGTTTATCCTTCTCTTTTTTGAACAGGGGTGTAACATTTGCAATCCTCCAGTCCTCCAGGACCATCCTCATATCTAAAGAGGATTGGAAGATTGTGGCCAGAGCCTCCACAATTTCCACCCTTACTTCCCTCAGTAACCTAGGATGCATCCCATCTGGACCAGGTGACTTTTCTACTTTGAGTACTGCCAATCTTTTAAGTACCTCCTCTTTATCTATTTTTATCCTATCTAATATTGGTACTAACTCCTTCCTTACTGCTACAATGGCAGCATCCTCTTCTCTAGTGAAGACGGGTGCAAAGTATTTATTTAATGCCTCGGCCATGCCCTCTGCTTCCACAAGAAGATCTCCCTTTTTATCCCTAATTGGACCCACACTTTCTCTGACTACCCTTTTACTATTTACATGTTTATAAAAGACTTTTGGATTCCCCTTTTATGTTAGCTGCTAATCTATTCTCACACTCTCTCTTTGCCCCTCTTATTTCCTTTTTTAGATCTCCTCTGTACTTTCTGTATTCAGCCTGAATCTCTACTGTATTATGAGCCCTACATTCATCATAAACCTTCTTCTGCTATTTCATTTTAATTTCTATATCATTAGTCATCCAGGGAGCTCTAGATTTGGATGGCCTTCCTTTCCCCCTCATGGGAATGGGTCTACTTTGTAACCGATCCAACTCCTTCTTGAAGGCCTCCCATTATTCAATTACTTTTTTGCCCACCAATTTTTGATTCCAATCCACCTGGGCAAGATCCCTTTTTAACTCACTGAAATTAGCCCTCCTCCAGTTAAGCATTTTCACATTTGACTGTTCCTTGTCCTTTTCCATAACTACTCTAAACCTAATATTATGATCACTTTTCCCCAAATGCACCCCCACTGAAACATGCTCTATCTGCCCCACTTCATTCCCTAGAACTAGATCCAATACTGTTTCCTTCCTGGTTGGGCTGGAAACACACTGTTCTAGAAAGTGCTCTTGAACACACTTCAGGAATTCCTCCTCCTCTTTGCCCTTTACACTTTTACTATCCCAGTCCATATTGGGATATTTGAAGTCCCCTATTATGACGACTCTATAGTTCTTACATCTTTCTGTAATTTGCTTGCAAATTTGCTCCTCTATCTCCTTCCCATTATTTGGTGGCCTATAGCATACACAACTAATAGGGTAATAGCTCCTCTATTGTTCCTTAATTCTAACCAAATAGATTCTGTCTTTGACCCCACAACTACATCATCCCTTTCCAGTGCTATTTCTTTGATCAATACTGCCACCCCCCTCCTTTCTTTCCTTCCCTATCTTTCCTGAATACCTGGTAGCCAGGAGTATTAAGTACCCAATCCTCCCCTTCTTTGAGCCAAGTCTCTGATATTGCCACTATATCATAGTCCCATGTGGCGACTTGAGTCTGCAGCTCACCAACATTATTTACCACACTATGCGCATTTACACACATGTACTCCAAACTCATCTAGACTGCCTCGCATTTGCCCCCTGTCCGATCCCTATTTCTGAACTATTCTTTACTGTAGTGCTACTTGTCCCTCCCACTCAATTATTTGTCCTCTCTAATGTTTCATCCTGATGCCTATCCCCCTGCCAGATTAGTTTAAACCCTCCCTCAGTGTACACATTTTTCTGTTTTCATATTGAAGAATCATTTCTTAGCCAGTTGGAAACTATGTAAACAGAAGATAAACATATTTTTTTTATAGGCAGGTTTCAGTGATAAACTAAAATGTCAATGACCTACATGTGAACCTTTGCTTGGATGCACACATATAGCAAATCATAATTAAAGATAGTAAAGAGGAAAGGTTCCAACAGCAATGCCTGGGGATCACTGATAGCCACAGGCAGTGACCTCAGATTCATCTGAGACTTATAACAAATTGGAATCTGTTTAAATAAAACTTGAAGCACTGAAGCATGAGACTGATAGGGCTCAAGTTGTCTAGTTTATGGGGAGCAATGACACAGGACGCCCTTTGAACTGAATAAAAACATACTGCTGACCCGATTCAAATAAATTAAACAGCTGCCTGAGTATTGACCCAGTGCATGGGATACAAATTTAAGTAGCTCATTTCTTTAGAAAAATGTTCAATGGCATATTTGTGATGCCATTTTGATTTTTTTTTATCTGTTCTGTATTTATGAGCCTAAAGTCATGTTTTACTATCCAGCAATGGATTACAATGAATGCACCTGAAAGGAAATGGCAGGCAACTAATAACATTTCTTCCTTTTTGTTTTTTTTGTACTATTGGATCTCATGTGGCATTGCAGATGATAGGTAGGGGGATGTTAAAATAAAGGCAGTGACTTACCACCTGGAGCCCCGATGCCTTCCTATAGGAGTGGATTTTAACCCGCTGTTTGCAACAGGCACACAGGACACTTGCTGGAAACCACGGAGTCCTGCTTTAAATATGAAGATCAAGCCCCGATGATACTATTGGGGCCTGACTGCAAAGGTAATTATCAACTTTAAAATAATGGTCCGAAAATCACGCTCACCAAATTTCTGATATGCACTGCCGGCCGGTGAGGGTCCCTGTTGGCTGCACAAACTCAAGAGAAATACCCCATGTTACTGACAGTAATTTCTAGGCTAATGACTTAAACAGGAAGAACACAGTTGCTACCAGTAATGTCATGAGATAAACTGAAAAGGGCTAACTATGCTTAGCATGCATTGTAATTTTCAAAGCTGAACATTGTTATAGACTGTATTGCATTGAACCCAATTATGGCTGCGATACTCTAATAAGATATGCTACATTACAGTATCACAGCCTTAGTTGGATTCAACCAAGAATACAGTTAACATTTTATTGTAGTTCCTAAGCTAAGCTGTTCATGATGATTAAGTTAACAATCATCTTTTGCTTTGCTACATAAAGTAATTATTACTTTTACATATAACCATGTCATGTTCAGTCTTTGATATCTTTAGGAAGGCCAACAATTAAGTGGCCTCTTGTAATTGGCTCACTCACATTCTACAGTGGAAGGTGCCGAGTAACACTATAAAACTAGAACCAAATTGATCATTCCTCAACCTTGAGTTATCCAAATTCCTGAGTCAAATGGCAAAACACAACAATAATCATTTCACTTCAAAAGTAATTTTTTTTTTATCCGTTCATGGGATGTGGGCGTCACTGGTGAAGCCGGCATTTATTGCCCATCCCCAATTGCCCTTGAGAAGGTGGTGGTGAGCTGCCTTCTTGAACCGCTGCATTCTGTGTGGTGAAGGTTCTCCCACAGTGCTGTTAGGAAGGGAGTTCCAGGATTTTGACCCAGCGACGATGAAGGAACGGCGATATATTTACAAGTCGGGATGGTGTGTGACTTGGAGGGGAACGTGCAGGTGGTGTTGTTCCTATGTACCTGCTGCTCTTGTCCTTCTAGGTGGTAGAGGTTGCAGGTTTGGGAGGTGCTGTCGAAGAAGCCTTGGCGAGTTGCTGCAGTGCATCCTGTGGATGGTACACAATGCAGCCACTGTGCGCCGGTGGTGAAGGGAGTGAATGTTTAGGGTGGTGGATGGGGTGCCAATCAAGCGGGCTACTTTGTCCTGGATGGTGTCGAGCTTCTTGAGTGTTGTTGGAGCTGCATTCATCTAGGCAAGTGGAGAGTATTCCATCACACTCCTGACTTGTGCCTTGTCGATGGTGGAAAGGCTTTGGGGAGTCAGGAGGTGAGTCACTCACCATAGAAAACCCAGCCTCTGACCTGCTCTTGTTGCCACAGTATTTATATGGCTGGTCCAGTTAAGTTTCTGGTCAATGGTGACCTCCAGGATGTTGATAGTGGGGGATTCGGTAATGCCGTTGAATGTCATGGGGAGGTGGTTAGAGTCTCTCTGGTTGGAGATGGTCATTGCCTGGCACTTGTCTGGCGCGAATGTTACTTGCCACTTATGAGCCCAAGCCTGGATGTTGTCCAGGTCTTGCTGCATGCGGGCTCGGACTGCTTCATTATCTGAGGGGTTGCGAATGGAACTGAACACTGTGCAATCATCTGCGAACATCCCCATTTCTGACCTTATGATGGAGGGAAGGTCATTGATGAAGCAGCTGAAGATGGTTGGGCCTAGGACACTGCCTTGAGGAACTCCTGCAGCAATGTCCTGGGGCTGAGATGATTGGCCTCCAACAACCACTACCATCTTCCTTTGTGCTAGGTATGACTCCAGCCACTGGAGAGTTTTCCCCCTGATTCAGTAATTAATTATATGAAGCACTTTGAGACAATTTTGACATAGTAAAATGGTCTTTCAGATGAGATGTTAAACTAAGGCTTCATCTGCCTGTTCAGTTGGGCATAAAAGATCCCATGGCACTACTCAACATAGAGCAGGGGAGTTCTCCTGATGTTCTTGCAATCAGTTAGCCCTTAATCAAAACCACCAGAAACAGATTTTCTGGTCACATCTCTTTACTGTTTGTGGGACCTTGCTGTACACAGATTAGCTGTCGTGTTTGATTACATAACAACAATGACTTTATTTCAAAAGCAATTAATTGGTCGTGAAGTACTCTTGTGATGCCCTAAGGATGTAAAAGGCACTATATAAATACAAGTTCTTTCTTTCTCTTTCTTTCAAAGCCCTATATAGAAGCAAATATTGTGCATTTTTATTAGAAGTAAGTTGGATTATGTAGGATAATTTAAAAACAAAACAAATTAGGTATCACGATAAAGCCATAAAGAGAAACATAAATCACTGTTGGCGGAGATGGCTCACCAGGGGAAGGTGGCAGTGGCCAGGTTCATGGCACCGTGGCTGGCTCTGCTGCACAGGAGGGCAGGAAAAAGAGTGGCAGAGCTATAGTGATAGGGGACTCGATTGTAAGGGGAATAGACAGGCGTTTCTGCGGACGCAACCGAGACTCCAGGATGGTATGTTGCCTCCCTGGTGCAAGGGTCAAGGATGTCTCGGAGCGGCTGCAGGACATTCTGGAGGGGGAGGGTGAACAGCCAGTTGTCGTGGTGCATATAGGCACCAACGATATAGGTAAAAAACAGGATGAGGTCCTACAAGCTGAATTTAGGGAGTTAGGAGTTAAACTAAAGAGTAGGACCTCAAAGGTAGTAATCTCAGGATTGCTACCAGTGCCACGGGCTAGTCAGAGTAGGAATGACAGGATAGCTAAGATGAATACGTGGCTTGAGAGATGGTGCAAGAGGGAGGGATTCAAATTCCTGGGCCATTGGAACCGGTTCTGGGGGAGGTGGGACCAGTACAAATTGGACGGTCTGCATCTGGGCAGGACTGGAACCAATGTCCTAGGGGGAGTGTTTGCCAGTGCTGTTGGGGAGGGTTTAAACTAATGTGGCAGGGGGATGGGAACCGATGCAGGAAGTCAGTGGGAAATAAAGTGGTGACAGAAACAAAAGGCAGTAAGGGAGAGTGTACAGAACATGACCGGACAGATGGTCTGAGAAAGCAGGGCAAAGACCAAGGGAAGACTAGATTAAACTGCATTTATTTCAATGCAAGAAGTCTGATGGGCAAGGCAGATGAACTCAGGGCATGGATGGGTACATGGGACTGGGATGTTATAGCTATTACTGAAACATGGCTAAGGGAGGGGCAGGACTGGCAGCTCAATGTTCCAGGGTACAGATGCTATAGGAAAGATAGAGCAGGAGGTAAGAGAGGAGGGGGAGTTGCGTTCTTGATTAGGGAGAACATCACGGCAGTAGTGAGAGGGGATATATCCGAGGGTTCGCCCACTGAGTCCATATGGGTAGAACTGAAAAATAAGAAGGGAGAGATCACTTTGATAGGATTGTACTACAGACCCCCAAATAGTCAACGGGAAATTGAGGAGCAAATATGTAAGGAGATTACAGACAGCTGCAAGAAAAATAGGGTGGTAATAGTAGGGGACTTTAACTTTCCCAACATTGACTGGGACAGCCATAGCATTAGGGGCTTGGATGGAGAGAAATTTGTTGAGTGTGTTCAGGAGGAATTTCTCATTCAGTATGTGGATGGCCCGACTAGAGAGGGGGCAAAACTTGACCTCCTCTTGGGAAATAAGGAAGGGCAGGTGACAGAAGTGTTAGTGAGGGATCACTTTGGGACCAGTGATCATAATTCCATTAGTTTTAAGATAGCTATGGAGAAGGATAGGTCTGGCCCAAAAGTTAAAATTCTAAATTGGGGAAAGGCCAATTTTGATGGTATTAGACAGGAACTTTCAGAAGTTGATTGGGAGAGTCTGTTGGCAGGCAAAGGGACGTCTGGTAAGTGGGAGGCTTTCAAAAGTGTGTTAACCAGGGTTCAGTGTAAGCACATTCCTTATAAAGTGAAGGGCAAGGCTGGTAGAAGTAGGGAACCTTGGATGACTCGGGAGATTGAGGCACTAGTCAAAAATAAGAAGGAGGCATATGACATGCATAGGCAGCTGGGATCAAGTGGATCCCTTGAAGAGTATAGAGATTGCCGGAGTAGAGTTAAGAGAGAAATCAGGAGGGCAAAAAGGGGATATGAGATTGCTTTGGCAGATCAGGCAAAGGTGAATCCAAAGAGCTTCTACAAATAC
Organism: Heptranchias perlo; assembly: GCF_035084215.1. Lineage (NCBI taxonomy): Eukaryota > Metazoa > Chordata > Chondrichthyes > Hexanchiformes > Hexanchidae > Heptranchias > Heptranchias perlo. The sequence continues at coordinate 53,413,430 of NC_090326.1, read as the reverse complement.
ATAAAGGGCAAAAGGGTAACTAGGGAGAGAGTAGGGCCTCTTAAGGATCAACAAGGTCATCTATGTGCGGAACCACAAGAGATGGGTGAGATCCTGAATGAATATTTCACATCGGTATTTACGGTTGAGAAAGGCATGGATGTTAGGGAACTTGGGGAAATAAATAGTGATGTCTTGAGGAGTGTACATATTACAGAGAGGGAGGTGCTGGAAGTCTTAACGCGCATCAAGGTAGATAAATCTCCGGGACCTGATGAAATGTATCCCAGGACGTTATGGGAGGTTAGGGAGGAAATTGCGGGTCCCCTAGCAGAGATATTTGAATCATCCACCGCTACAGGTGAGGTGCCTGAAGATTGGAGGGTAGCAAATGTTGTGCCTTTGTTTAAGAAGGGCGGCAGGGAAAAGCCTGGGAACTACAGACCAGTGAGCCTGACATCTGTAGTGGGTAAGTTGTTAGAGGGTATTCTGAGGGACAGAATCTACAGGCATTTGGAGAGGCAGGGACTAATTAGGAACAGTCAGCATGGTTTTGTGAGAGGAAAATCATGTCTCACGAATTTGATTGAGTTTTTTGAAGGGGTAACCAAGAAGATAGATGAGGGCTGTGCAGTAGACGTGGTCTACATGGACTTCAGCAAAGCATTTGACAAGGTACCGCATGGTAGGTTGTTACATAAGGTTAAATCTCATGGGATCCAAGGTGAGGTAGCCAATTGGATACAAAATTGGCTTGACGACAGAAGACAGAGGGTGGTTGTCGAGGGTTGTTTTTCAAACTGGATGCCTGTGTCCAGCGGTGTGCCTCAGGGATCGGTGCTGGGTCCGCTGTTATTTGTTATTTATATTAATGATTTGGATGAGAATTTAGGAGGCATGGTTAGTAAGTTTGCAGATGACACCAAGATTGGTGGCATTGTGGACAGTGAAGAAGGTTATCTAGGATTGCAACGGGATCTTGATAAATTGGGCCAGTGGGCCGATGAATGGCAGATGGAGTTTAATTTAGATAAATGTGAGGTGATGCATTTTGGTAGATCGAATCGGGCCAGGACCTACTCCGTTAATGGTAGGGCGTTGGGGAGAGTTATAGAACAAAGAGATCTAGGAGTACAGATTCATAGCTCCTTGAAAGTGGAGTCACAGGTGGATAGGGTGGTGAAGAAGGCATTCAGCATGCTTGGTTTCATTGGTCAGAACATTGAATGCAGGAGTTGGGATGTCTTGTTGAAGTTGTACAGGGCATTGGTGAGGCCACACTTGGAGTACTGTGTACAGTTCTGGTCACCCTATTATAGAAAGGATATTATTAAACTAGAAAGAGTGCAGAAAAGATTTACTAGGATGCTACCGGGACTTGATGGTTTGACTTACAGGGAGAGGTTAGACAGACTGGGACTTTATTCCCTGGAGAGTAGGAGGTTAAGGGGTGATCTTATAGAAGTCTATAAAATAATGAGGGGCATAGATAAGGTCGATAGTCAAAATCTTTTCCCAAAGGTAGGGGAGTCTATAACGAGGGGGCACAGATTTAAGGTGAGAGGGGAGAGATACAAAAGGATCCAGAGGGGCAATTTTTTCACTCAAAGGGTGGTGAGTGTCTGGAACGAGCTGCCAGAGGCAGTAGTAGAGGCGGGTACAATTTTGTCTTTTAAAAAGCATTTGGACAGTTACATGGGGAAGATGGGTATCGAGGGATATGGGCCAAGTGCAGGCAATTGGGACTAGCTTAGTGGTATAAACTGGGCGACATGGACATGTTGGGCCGAAGGGCCTGTTTCCATGTTGTAACTTCTATGATTCTATGATTCTATGACTCTCCATTATGTCTAAATGCATTTGCTATTGTAATCTGCATCAAAGGCTTTACCAGAGACACAAAAACAATTCCATAGGGCCAATTTTCTGGTCTGGCACTGAAGCACTGGGATCGAGGCCCAGCATGCTTCGTGCTCACCAACATTGCATCAGGTCAAACTAATGGGATTTCCTGAGGTTGATCTTGTTATGTATGCACAGTGAGTTCCCTGCTGTAATGAGACTGCTGGTGGAAGTACATTGCCAATGGGAGGTTGGAAATAGCACACAGCTGCAGCTCCAGAAGACTGCCGCTGCTGTTTAAAGGGATTCTTCATCATTGCTGGGCAGAAATCTGGAATTGGCTGGCAAATGACACACAGCACCACCAGTTTCAAATACTGTTCAAGGAAGTTTGTTTAAGGAATTTAGTAAAGGAGAGGACCCGCCCCATAGGAGAATTATACACTTTACTTGCCACGACATAGTGGGCACAGTATATGATGTATCAAGCAGAAAATCGGAGCTGATGAGAAAAAAAAGTTTAATGGTCTCAGGAAATTGCCATGGTAAAGTTAACCAATATTTGTCTCTACCAAAGTAGATAGGTAAATTATGCAAAGAGTTTCCTCTCAACCTGTTAAGCCATGACTGAGGTTTTATGCCATGTCCTCAGAAATGGCTCTTTCCAAGCTTCACATTGTAAGATAAAAGATTACTTCTATCCATTCCTTCTCATAAGTTTAATCCATAGTGACAACTGATTACAGAGAAAGAGAGAAACATACGCTCCTTTGTCAATTCAAGATTAACTTTATTAACGAAGCTGACATTGGTCATACATGAAAAGAAAGGAGGGAGAGAGTAAACAGGGAACTGGTGCCAGTTAGCCTGGCACCAGTCATTGGGAATCCATTATTAAGGAAGTGGTAACAGGGCACTTAGAACATCATAATATGATTAGGCAGAGTCAACATGGTTTTATGAAAGGGAAATTGTGTTTGACAAATTTATTAGTTTTTTGAGGATGTAACTAGTAGGGTGAATAAGGGAGAACCAGTGGATGTAGTATATTTGAATTTTCATAAGGCATTCGATAAGGTGCCACATAAAAGGTTGTTACACAAGATAAGGGCTCGTGGGGTTGGGGATAATATATAAGAGGATGGATAGAGGATTGGTTAACGAACAGAAAACAGAAAGTAGGAATAAACGGGTCATTTTCAGGTTGTCAGGCTGTAACTAGAGGAATGCTGCAAGGATCAGTACTTGGGCCTCAGCAATTTACAATCTATATTAATGACTTAGATGAAGGGACTGAGTGTAATGTATTCAAGTTTGCTGACAATACAAAACTAGGTGGGAAAGTAAGCTGTGAGGAGGATACAAAAAGTCTGCAAAGGGATACAGACAGGACAAATGAGTGGGCAAGAAGGTGGCAGATGAAGCATAATGTGGGGAAATGTGAGGTTATTCACTTTGGTAGGAAGAATAGAAAAACAGAATATTTTTTAAATGGCGAGAAACTATTAAATGTTTGTGTTCAGAGAGATTTGGGTGTCCTTGTACAAGAAACACAAAAAGTTAGCATACAGGTACAGAAAGCAATTAGAAGGCAAATGGCATGTTTGCCTTTATTGCAAGGGGGTTGGAGTACAAGAGTAAGGAAGTCTTACTACAATTGTACAAGGCTTTGGTGAGGCCTCACCTGGAGTACTGCGTACAGTTTTGGTCTCCTTATCTGAGGAAGGATATACCTGCCTTAGAGGCGATGCAACAAAGTTTCACTAGATTGATTTCTGCGATGAGAGGGTTGTGCTGTTAAGAGTGATTGAGTAGAATAGGCCTATACTCTCTGGACTTTAGAAGAATAAGAGGTGATCTCATTGAAACATATAAGATTCTGAGGAGGCTTGACGGGGTAGATGCTGAGAGGTTGTTTCCCCTGGCTGGAGAGTCTAGAACCAGGCGTCACAGTCTCAGGATAAGAGGTCGGCCATTTAAGACTGAGATGAAGAGGAATTTCTTCATTCAGAGGGTGATGAATCTTTGGAATTCTCTACCCCAGAGAGCTGTGGATGTTCAGTTGTTGAGTATTTTCAAGGCTGAGATAGATAGATTTTAGACTCTAGGGGAATCAAGTGAAATGGGGATTGGGCATGAAAGTGGAATTGAGGTCTAAGATCAGCCATGATCTTATTGAATGGCGGAGCAGGCACTAGGGGTTGTATTGCCTACTCCTGCTCCTATTTCTTGTGTTCTTATGTTCTTAACTTGGAGAGTGGCACTTAAGACCTCGGGTTGATCAGGTTGTCAGTCTTGGGAGTTGGCCTGATGCATCGTCTTCCATTCCTTGTTTACCGATGTTTTCTAGTTGTCCCCTGGCATCTGCTCTTCTTCAGAATCCCTTGATTCTGGGTGCACACTTCTCTTCTTCAGAATCTCCTGATTCTGGGTGCACCCCTTAGCTTCGGTGTCATGCCATCTTTTTACTTCTCATCTCTGTTTTCATGTCTACATCAAACAAGCTCCGATTTAAGAAAGGGATAGATTTTGAAAGGGATAGATTAAAGTCCTCTGCAGTCAATGTTTTGTCCAATCTTTTAGAGTGGGGTCGATTAAGACACTCCACCTTAGCCGTGGGTTTGTTGACAGTTCCTTCTGATAATCGTCTGGGCCATTGTTGCTATATGTGGCATCGACACTCTTTCTGCTTTGAAGTCTCAGCGTTTTCTCAGAAGCTTCTGCACTTAGAAGATTAGCAGTCCATCACGCTATCTGACATTACTGAAGGACCAGATTCCCTTTAATATGCATGTCCATACCGCAGCAGGGCACAATTTATTATTGTTGCTTAAAACTGGAACTGTTATCACATTATCATTTTGAAAAGTGATTTCACAGATCAACTTTACAACCCATATGATTCATGTTCATTAACTCACACACACGCACTTGGATACAGGAATATTTCTCCTCCGCTCACTTACTCACTCACATGCTATCTCAGCTCTGTTTGAAATGGTATGTTGCGGCCAGCAATTTAACATATGTTCCCCTGCTGCTTCTATGGGTGAATCCCAAAAACCACTGACAGCGGCACCCAAGGAACCAGAACCTCATAGCACCCTGCAACCCTCACTCATACTGCAGCGAGCACCAGTACAGATATATCCATCCAGGAATATTTTGACTATTTGAGGAGTGTGCACTTGGTGATATACAGAGCACAAGTGAGCAGCAGCAGGTGGTGGTGGCAGAGGAAAAACAGGAACCTGATGCTCGGACAGCCAGCTCATGTCCTTCCTCAGCACCAGAAAACAGGGATTTGCAACTGATGAAATCTGATTTTAAAGAAAGATTCTATCTGAGTGCCAATGTTGCTGTCATTAGAGAGTGTGCCAAGTGTGCTGCGAGTTGTGGTGATGACTGTGGGAGAAGCCCAGTATCTGCATCCACACATTTAATACACCGTAGAGCATGTAACAACTTCAGGGCCATCTGTACTGGAATCTCCAGTTACAGACTTTCTAAGTCCAGGCTTTGTGTTTCGTTGGGTTTGATGGATCAGTTGGTCTTTTCATTTGAATGTTCAGAAAGACACTAAAAAGGCCTTGGGCTCCAACCTACAACAGCCTCTCTTGTACAGCTTCAATGTGAGAGGGGATCAGATGGAGAGAATCATTGCACATGGTTTCACTGCTCTCATGGCTGTCCTGAGGTTTTCCCTCATGCAGGTCAGCGGATATACTGAGGGAGTGTTCAGCAGTAAGGGCTATGGCCGGAATAGGAATGGATATGGGGGATACTACATTTGGCCCATCCAGTCACCCCTTCAAATGACAAAAGGTGTGCTGGACAATGAGGAGTTCCAGCCAGCCAGCCACCATAGCAGTGGCCATGGCAGTATGGATTGAAGGACCATTTAATGACACAATGCAAGGAGATACAGATTACCTCATTCTAAAAGGCTTCCAATGGCACCCAGAATGCAGCCATCTCACTTGCTCCAGCCACTGAGGAAGCATCTAGGAGGAGCATAAGATCAGGATGTAGATCACAAAGCATACACAATCACCAAGGAGAAAGACTGGAGCAAAGAAACACGGCATTTTCACCGTTTGGTTGCAGTTCATTTCAATTGTTTGCAGAGTTTTCTTCTGACAGTATAGAGTAAGGCAGTGGTGTCCACACCCCTGCATCTTCCACACCATCAGATACAGCCCACAAGTTCCTATCCTCTGGGCATTGAAGCCCAGCCAGCTGACTTCAGTGGAAATAAAAATCGTGAGAGATGTAAAACGGGCTGCTGACTCACTGACACCCCTTTTACACTATCACACAAAGTCAAGACCTACCCCTGTCCGTTTTCACCAAACAATTCAGATATTTGCTGGGAGCTAATTTTCAAAGCTAAAAAGGTGGTTTTACCACAAAACAGTAATTAACAAATGCAGCTGGGTTATCTGCGGAGGTCATACACCTCCTCAAAAGGAAGAAAAGGAGGGAAAGAGGCCAGTGAATGGCCCCCCCAACCCCCGGCTCTTTGTTAGAGAATGACGTAAGGCATAAAAGAAACCTAAGAATATATGAAAAATAAATTAGAAACATGGGGTGTCAAGGTCTTAGTACTCAATATTAACTATTATTAAGGGACAGTTCTCAGTGCTTCAGCATGTTAAAGAATACGTGTAGTAAACAGAACTAAAAGAAATTAAAGGAAAGTCTATCCTTTATTAATTTTGGTGTGGAGAGCAGTTGAACAAACAGAGTAGAATCAAACATAGATATGTGTTCTTTAATTCCAGCCTGTCTCTGGGTACAGTAAAGACATCACCTTCAGAATTGTACTCACTAACTGCCAAAAGTGTGGTCTTTTTATGCCACTTTTCCTCATACTTTGGACACACCCACCGAGACCTATTTAACACATTTGTAAACAACTTTACAACACCAAGTTATAGTCCAGCAATTTTATTTTAAATTCACAAGCTTTCGGAGATTTCCTCCTTCCTCAGGCAAATGTTTCAAGAGCTCCTTGAAGCCTACGCATTTATACATATAGAACAATACATGGTGTTTACAGACTGCCCCTGCAACTGCCCGTTGCCAAGGCAATCACCGTGTTCAGACAGAGAGGTGTCACCTGCAGAACCCCCGAATACACATTCAACAAAAAAACAAACAGGGAAAAAAAACAGAGAAAAAAAACAGAGAGAGGCAGAAACATCCGGAAGGCAGAGAGAGCCAGCAAATGACCCATTATATTAAAAACAGATAACATTTGTTCGCTGGTGGGGTAACGTGTAGCGTGACATGAACCCAAGATCCCGGTTGAGGCCGTCCTCATGGGTGCAGAACTTGGCTATCAATTTCTGCTCGACGATTTTGCGTTGTCGTGTGTCTCGAAGGCCGCCTTGGAGTACGCTTACCCGAAGGTCGGTGGATGAATGTCCATGACTGCTGAAGTGTTCCCCGACTGGGAGGGAACCCTCCTGTTTGGCGATTGTTGCGCGGTGTCCGTTCATCCGTTGTCGCAGCGTCTGCATGGTCTCGCCAATGTACCATGCTCTGGGGCATCCTTTCCTGCAACGTATGAGGTAGACAACGTTGGCCGAGTCACAGGAGTATGAACCATGCACCTGGTGGGTGGTGTCCTCTCGTGTGATGGTGGTATCTGTGTCGATGATCTGGCATGTCTTGCAGAGGTTACCGTGGCAGGGTTGTGTGGCGTCGTGGACGCTGTTCTCTTGAAAGCTAGGTAGTTTGCTGCGAACGATGGTCTGTTTGAGGTTGGGTGGCTGTTTAAAGGCGAGTAGTGGAGGTGTGGGGATGGCCATAGCGAGGTGTTTGTCCTCATTGATGACATGTTGAAGGCTGCGGAGAACATGGCGTAGTTTCTCCGCTCCGGGGAAGTACTGGACGACAAAGGGTACTCTGTTGGTTGCGTCCCGTGTTAGTCTCCTGAGGAGGTCTATGCGATTTTTTGCTGTGGCCCGTCGGAACTGTCGATCGATGAGTCGAGCGTCATATCCCGTTCTTACTAGGGCGTCTTTCAGCGTCTGTAGGTGTCCATCGCGTTCCTCCTCGTCTGAGCAGACCCTGTGTATTCGCAGGGCCTGTCCATAGGGGATGGCCTCTTTGACGTGGTTAGGGTGGAAGCTGGAAAAGTGGAGCATCGTGAGGTTGTCCGTGGGCTTGCGGTAGAGTGAGGTGCTGAGGTACCCGTCTTTGATGGAGATTCGTGTGTCCAAGAAAGAAACTGATTCTGAGGAGTAGTCCATGGTGAGCTTGATGGTGGGATGGAACTTGTTGATGTTATCGTGTAGTCTCTTTAGTGATTCCTTGCCGTGGGTCCATGGAAAGAAAATGTCGTCGATGTATCTGGTGTATAGTGTTGGTTGGAGGTCTTGTGCAGTGAAGAAGTCCTGCTCGAACTTGTGCATGAAAATGTTGGCGTATTGGGGTGCGAATTTGGTCCCCATGGCTGTTCCGTGTGTTTGGGTAAAGAACTGGTTATCGAAGGTGAAGACATTGTGATCCAGGATGAAGCGGATGAGTTGTAGGATGGCTTCCGGAGATTGGCTGTTGTTGGTGTTGAGTATTGATGCTGTCGCAGCGATGCCGTCATCGTGGGGGATACTGGTGTATAGTGCCGAGACGTCCATCGTGGTGAGAAGTGTTCCTGGTTCAACTGGTCCGTGGGTACTGAGTTTTTGTAGGAAGTCTGTAGTGTCGCGACAGAAGCTGGGGGTTCCCTGTACGATGGGTTTCAGGATACACACAGATTAAGCATCTGTTTGCCACTCAAACATTATTCAAAAATAACTGGCTTTGAAACGGCCATTTCCCCACAAAGATTGCTGTGTCTTTGTTCACTCAAACCATGTGTGACATTCCTCCCATCCACTGATCTTATGCAGATTACTCTGTCCTTGTTTAGAGAGAAGTGTTACTTGATTGATCTCTCCCTAGACTGACTGTCTTTGTTGGTTGTTTATCAAATAACAAGGTCAAAGGCATCCAAGGTAATTCCTTTGTTTCCTTTGTTTGATAAGACAGAACTGGTCAAACTCCTTATTCCTCGAGTGACACCATTTGAATCTACACAATAGAAAGTCAATTGACATGTTTCAACATGCTTGTTCCGAGGAACTCCCCATAATTTATACCGATGGTAGTCATGATGTGGAGATGCCGGTGATGGACTGGGGTTGACAATTGTAAACAATTTTACAACACCAAGTTATAGTCCAGCAATTTTATTTTAAATTCACAAGCTTTCGGAGGCTACCTCCTTCGTCAGGTGAACGATTTTCACATTGTTCACCTGACGAAGGAGGTAGCCTCCGAAAGCTTGTGAATTTAAAATAAAATTGCTGGACTATAACTTGGTGTTGTAAAATTGTTTACAATAATTTATACCAGTTTCGATCATCTGTCTTGCTTTCCTTTAATTGGTTGGCTATTCAACCCCATCAGTCTTCACACTGTTTCTCTTCCCCTCATCCATGTCTCAACACAGCACTATAGCTGTAATTTCTTATGTTCTTCTGATGCTTTACGTTTGTCGTTAATAGCAGCTTCAATGGCAATGATTGTGGTTGAATGAAGTATTATTATTATCACCACTGGAACATTTTGTTAACGACAAGCTCAAACATTGGTTTGGGGATGCAGATTGAATCTTAATGTACTATTAATGCCACATGAGGCAGATCAAGTATAAGGTACTAAATAGGGATGAGCAAACAGAGCTCCAGCCATAGTTTCTGTTGAGACGCAAAGTAGTCAGAAAATTGTAAATGTCAGTGAAATTATCGAGGAGGATTTTAAAGTTGAAAGGTTTAGGTTAGTTTCATCAAACCTACAAAGTGAGTCATTTCATTTATTTTTGGATGTGGGTGATGTATTAAGGCAAAGTGTTATGCACAGTACAGATGTTTAAGAGTTATTAGCCCAGAGAGGTTAAAACAAAACCTGGTTAAGCTCCTCAACAGAAACAGCCACTAGTGAGAAGTAGTGTTCAGACAAGCGAGAAATGTACTGAAATGTGACTCAATACGTTAATATGACTTGAAAGGTTTTATTCACTCAAGCTATTAGGGAAGCACCAACTTGAACTCCTGAGAAATATTATTCACTAACAAACAAACGTCGATGTATGTGTCGACACAGCAACAAAATTTCCTAAAATGCTGCCAGTTTCTGAGCACCTCTTGTGTCCATTTCAGATAGAACAGAAAAGACAGCTAGAGAAAAAGTGCTTTTAGTATTTGCAGAAAAAAGCAAACACTTTCTGATATTTAAATTGTCACTTTACATTCTCATTAAAATTGATGAACAAGGTTTTTCTTTTGCGTCACTTGAAACAATTCAAGCCAGTATAGTTAATCCTGGGCCTTCTGAGACTTGGTACCATTTATTTCTAAGATTTAATTTGAACTGTCGTCTGATCTGCAGCATAGCAACTCATTTTCCTATCGCTTAATGCTCACATCTGATGATGTATAAATTAGTAATGCCTCCAGTAAAACCAGAAAAGTACTTAAAAATGAACTAGCCATTTCTTCTTCCTACAGTCAATCTATTGAAAATGAAAAAGATTTAAAACAAAGCATTTAGCAGGCTGACCACTTTGTCCCTCCTTTTGGCAGCCAGCACTGCGTTCTCTTTTTGGTATATTTTAATTATTTCCCAGCCGATTTCACTTAAAGGGATTTAATGACCGCAGTGATCAATATTTCCATATCTAGTTAAAAATCAGCACACCAATTGTTTGTAATTGACCTATAATAATTAAGAACTCATTGAAAAAAAGATTCTGCAGCTTTATTAAATAGTTAAATTATAGTTTAATTAAAATAAGTTAAATGAATGCATTGGCAGTAGGAAGAATTGATGCTGCTGCGATTTTCTGTCCACCAGTTATGGTTAAAGTAGGCTGCTTAAAGGTCTCCAGTTGACCCCAATTTCTCAGCACTGACAGTAGTGACAGGGATTACAGCTTAAGGCTCAGGGAAGGCTAATTGACAAGGTGGCTGTTGCTGGTAATAGTGAACAATCATTTTTTTTAAAAAAAATTGAAATGTCAAATAAAAAAATTCCCTTATTTGTACTACCACATCAAAACTCAATTCCCTAGGTTAAACTAGCAATGGTTATAGTTCATCCTTCTCATACTATCTGACAGGAAGCTATGTCTCCTGTTCCAATTGCAGGGTCTCCGGAGCCTCCCCCTCATCTCCTGGTGCTGCGTGCCCCTAACCAGCCAGGCAAATTTTAGAAGAGAGCTCTCATTCCTAGCACACATCAACATGCCATTAGATTAACCAATAAGTTACAAAAGCAAAATACTGTGGATGCTGGAAATCTGAAATAAAAACAGAAAATGCTGGGAAAGCTCAGCAAGTGAGGCAGCATCTGTGGAGAAAGAAACAGAGTTAATAGGCTCAATTTTAAAACTGGGAAGGGGGCAGGGGGTCAATTTGAGGTCGGGAAACCCATTAGTACAGGTTTCCCGGATCTCCTTACGATTTTTTTTGTCGGTCTGCCATCCGACTGACCGGCTGATTGACAGGCTGGTCTCAGTCGAACGGGAGACCAGTCATGGAGAGGACGTCTGCAGGTAAGTCTTTGTTTGTATGGATGGGGGGCATGGGAGGGCATGAGGGTACGGGGGCGTGGGTGGGAAAGAGGCATGGGTGGGCATAGGTGGGCACAGGGGTCTCAAGTCACAAGGGGCGGGATCGGGGGTTATCGCGGGATCTGCGATCAATGAGGGGGAGGGTCGGGGTCGGAGGATCGGGGTCGGAGGATCGACGTCGGGGTCGGAGGATCGGGGTCGGGGGGTTGGGGTCGGAGGATCGGGGTCGTGGGGTTGGGGTCGGAGGATCGGGGTCGTGGGGATGGGGTCAGAGGGTCAGGGTCGGAGGATCGGGGTCGGAGAATATCGGGGTCGTGGGGTTGGGGTTGGGGGATCAGGGTCGGAGGATCGACGTCGGGGTCGGAGGATCGGGGTCGTGGGGTTGGGGTCGGAGGATCGGGGTCGTGGGGTTGGGGTCAGAGGGTCAGGGTCGGAGGATCGGGGTCGGAGAATATCGGGGTCGGGCTCGGAGGATCGGGGTCGGAGAATCAGGGTCGGGGTCGGAGGATTGGGGTCGGAGAATCGGGGTCGGGGTCGGAGGATCGGGGTCGGAGAATCAGGGTCGGGGTCGGAGAATCAGGGTCGGAGAATCGGGGTCGGAGAATCGGGGTCGGAGAATCGGGGTCCGGGTCGGAGGATTGGGGTCGGAGGATCGGGGTCGGAGGATCTGGGTCGGGGTCGGAGAATCGGGGTCGGAGAATCGGGATCGGGGTCGGAGGATCTGGGTCGGGGGATCGGGGTCGGGGGATCGGGGGATCGGGGTCGGAGAATCGGGGTCGGGGTCGGAGGATTGGGGTCGGAGAATCAGGGTCGGGGTCGGAGGATTGGGGTCGGAGAATCGGGGTCGGAGAATCGGGGTCGGAGAATCGGGGTCCGGGTCGGAGGATTGGGGTCGGAGGATCGGGGTCGGAGGATCTGGGTCGGGGTCGGAGAATCGGGGTCGGAGAATCGGGATCGGGGTCGGAGGATCTGGGTCGGGGGATCGGGGTCGGGGGATCGGGGGATCGGGGTCGGAGGATCGGGGTCGGAGTCAGGGGATCGGGGTCGGGGTCGGAAGATGGGGATCGGGGGTCCATGATGGGGGGAGGTTCCGCAATTGGGGGGGGTTTGGTGCAGGTAGGCTTGTTGGGCCTGGGAGAAGCACTCCTGCTCCTCCGGGCCCACAAGCTATGCCTTTCTAGGCACTTAGCTGCAGTCTCGGGCCTTTTCGCCTCCTTTCACGAGGCGTAAAACAGAAGGCCCGGGAATCCTGACCCCTCCCCCCCCCCCGGGGTTGAAATCGGGAATTAGTGAAAAATGGAGGCCTGAAGGCTCCTTGAAAGATTTTAAGTCCCGACCCACCTCCTGGGAGTGGGTTGGCCACCCGCCCACCCCTCGTCCAGCCCCCGTGAAAACTGGAAATGGGAGTGTTGGAGGCGGGTTTGGGGCAGGTCGGGACCGGGTCTCAAATGGTGGCAATTTTCAATGGCCGCCTGCCCCCAACCCACTCGTTTTTTATTTTTAAAATCGAGCCCAACCTTTCAGATCGAAGACCTTAAGTTAGAATTGTAAAATGTTAAAGAGTTAAAGTTTTTAAGCAAGTACAGAGCCAGGGAAAGGCGGGGGGAGGGGGAGGGAGGGGAGGGAAGAACAAAAGGGAAGGTCTGTGATAGGGTGGAGGGCAGTAGTGATGAAATGACAAAAGGGATGATGGTGCAAGGCAAGGAGGGTGGTAATGGGAGAGGTTAAGAAACAAAATATCGGTCTAGAGTGGCTGTAAATGGCAACAGCAGAACCATTTCCAGCACTTCCTGTCCGAAAAAAGGGAGCAGTGGTTATGATCTGAAGTTATTGAAATCAGTGTTGAGTCCAGAAGGTTGTAGAGTGCCTAAATGGAAGTTGAGGTGCTGTTCCTTGAGCTTACTTTGAGCTTCATTAGAACGGTGTAAGAGGCCGAGGACAGAAAGGTCAGAGTGGGAGTGGGAAGGGGAATTAAAATGGCAAGCGACCCGCAGGGCAGGGTCACACTTGCGGACTGAGTGGAGGTGTTCAGCAAAACGATCACCCAATCTGCGTTTGGTCTCCCCGATATAGAGGAGACCGCATCGTGAGCAGCGAATACAGTAAACTAAATTGAAAGAAGTACAAGTAAACAGCTGTTTCAACCTGGAAGGAGTGTTTGGGGCCCTCAATGGTGTGAAGGGAGGAAGTGAAGGGGCAGGTGTTGCATCTCCTGTGCTTGCACGGGAAGGTGCCATGGGGAGGACAGCGAATGTTGGGAGTGATGGAAAAGAGGATCAGGGTGTTGCGGAGGGAGCGGTCCCTTCAGAATGCTGAAAGGGGAGGGGAAGATATGTTTGGTGGTGGGATCGCACTGGAGGTGGCGGAAATGGCGGAGGGTGATACATTGAATGTGGAGGCCAGTGGGGTGGAAAGTGAGGACAAGGGGGACCCTATCATGTTTCTGGGAGGGAAGGGAAGGTGTGAGGGCAGAAGTGCGGGAAATAGGACAGACACGGTCGAGGTCCCTGTCAACCACAGTGGAGGGGAATCCTCGGTTGAGGAAAAAGGAAGACATCTCAGAAGCACCGGTGTGGAAGGTGGCATCGTCAGAACAGATGTGACGGAGAGGGAGAAACTGGGAGAAAGGAATAGAGTCCTTTCAGGAAGCAGGGTGGGAAGACATGTAATCAAGGTAGCTATGGGAATCGGTGGGCTTATAATAGATATTGATTGACAGCCTATCCCGAGAAATGGAGATAGAGAAGTTGAGGAAGGGAAGAGAAGAGTCAGAGAAATGGACCATGTGGAGGTGAGGGAGAGGTCGAAATTGGAAGCAAAGTTGATGAAATTTTCCAGTTCAGGGCGAGAGCAGGAAGCAACACCGATACAGTCATCAATATACCGGAAAAAGAGGTGAGGGAGGGGACCTGAGCAGGACTATAACAAGGAATGTTACACGTATCCCACAAAAAGGCAGGCATAGCTGGGACCCATATGGGTTCCCTTAGCGACACCTTTTATTTGGAGGAAGTGAGTGGAGTCAAAGGAGAAGTTGTCCAAAGTAAAAACAAGTTCAGCCAGGCAGAAAAGGGTGGTGATGGATGAGGACTGGTTGGGCCTCCGTTCAAGGAAGAAGTGGAGGGCCCGCAGGCTGTCCTGATGGGGAATGGAGGTGTAGGGGGACTGGATGTCCATGGTGAAAAGGAGACGGTTAGGGCCGGGGAACTGGAAACTGTTAAAGTGCGGAGGGCATCAGAAGAATCGCGGATGTAGGTCGGAAGAGACTGGACCAGAGGAGAAAAAGAGTCGAGATAGGAAGAAATAAGTTCCGTGGGACAAGAACAGGCTGAAATGATGGGTCTACTGGGGCAGTCCTGTTTGTGGATCTTGGGAAGGAGGTAGAAGTGGACTGTGTGGTGTTGGGGACTATGAGGTTGGAGGCCGTGGGGGGAAGATCTCCAGAGGAGATGACGTCAGTGGCAGTCTGAGAAATTATGTCTTGATGTTCAGCGGTGGTGTCATGGTCCAGGGGGAGATAGGAGGAGGTGTTGATGAGTTGGCGTTCAGCCTCCACAAGGTAGAGGTCTGTTCACCACACAAATTAACGCTGCCCTTGTCAACAGGTTTAATGACAATGTCAGGGTTGGACCTGAGAGATCGGATGCTGTGAGTTCAGAGGGAGGTAGGTTAGAGTGAATGAGGGGAGCAAAGAAATTGAGATGGCCAATATCACGCCGGCAGTTCGCAATGATAAGGTTAAAGAGAGGGTAAGAGCCTAAAGGGAGGGGCCCAGATGGAATGATAATTCTGAAGATGGGAGAATGGGTCCACTGTGCGGGGAGAAGACTCCTGGCCAAAAAAAGTGGGCGCAGAGGCGAAGGTGACGGAAGAAGAGCTCAACATCATGTCGAGCTCGAAATACATTGAGGTGGGGGCATGAGGGGATGAAGCTGAGGCCTTTGCTGAGGACTAATCATTTGGGGTCAGAGAATGGTGAAAACACGACACAGAGTGAGATTGGAGGGAGGGATGGGATCAGAGGAAAGTGAAGGGAAAGTAGGATCAGGAAGGATGTTGGTATCTAAGAGTTGGTGAAGCTTGCGGTCTTGACACCTGAAAGGAAGAAGAAAAGTTTTTTGCTGAAGTGCCGGATGAGGCAAAGGATGAAATGGAACTGTGGACCAGGACAAATCTGAAATGGAGTGAGTCGGTGCTGCTGAAGAGAGAGGTCGAGAGTATGCACGTGGTGGGGTATGGCATTGAGCGTGGCTCTCAGGAAGCGGTGAGAGCAGTGGTTCGAGGAATGCTGAATATCATGGAGATATCTGTAATCACGGGTGGATCCGAAACATGAAGGGTGGAATTTAAGTTGGATTCCATGCGGAATAAGTCAGAGCCAGAGACAGTTGCTGAGGAAAGAAATGTAGCTGTGAAAGTGAGTTTCAGGAGAAACCTGATCAAACATGAGAAGGGAAACAGAAAGCAATAAGTTACAATGGGGCTGTCTGATCAGAATTCAAAATGCCAACGAATGTCTGCAGGAACCCTGCTAACATATTTAAAATGCCTCTCTTGCACTGTGATAAAATGTTGTTTTGCAGACATGTTGGTTCTCTCGCAGATCTCAATGATGATTTCATAAAAATTAATAATTCAGGCAACTTTGTTTGAAATCTTTTTAGTTTTCAATCAATTGACGTTGGCCCACTTGTCTTCATCGTTCAGAATTCAAAGTTGACCAGTAATCCCTGAGTTCGGAGGAAATAATTGGTCACTATTTATCAGTGACTGGCAGGCATGATGGAACCATACTACATCACCTCTATTTAAGAAGATGGAAGTTATTTACCTAGAAGAAGATAAGTTGTGTTTCCTTTTTCTTCCACCCTAGGACCCTTGAATATTCATTGGCTTCTCACCCAAAATCTATCCCATCCAAGGGCGAACTCTTGTTGGTTCTTTAATTCCATATCTCTACCTGGAAGGTAAAAATGAGAACAAGAGAAGGTCATTGGGTCTAAGCCATATAAATACTGTGGCTACAAGAGCAGGTCAGAGGCTGGGTATTCTGCGGCGAGTGACTCACCTCCTGACTCCCCAAAGCCTTTCCACCATCTACAAGGCACAAGTCAGGAGTGTGATGGAATACTCTCCACTTGCCTGGATGAGTGCAGCTCCAACAACACTCAAGAAGCTCGACACCATCCAGGACAAAGCAGCCCGCTTGATTGGCACCCCATCTACCACCCTAAACATTCACTTCCTTCACCACTGGCGCACTGTGGCTGCAGTGTGTACCATCCACAGGATGCACTGCAGCAACTCACCTAGGCTTCTTCGACAGCATCTCCCAAACCTGCAACCTCTACCACCTAGAAGGACGAGGGCAGCAGGCACATGGGAACAACACCACCTGCACGTTTCCCTCCAAGTCACACACCATCCCGACTTGGAAATATATCGCCGTTCCTTCATCGTCGCTGGGTCAAAATCCTGGAACTCCCTTCCTAACAGCACTGTGGGAGAACCGTCACCACACGGACTGCAGCGATTCAAGAAGGCGGCTCACCACCACCTTCTCAAGGGCAATTAGGGATGGGCAATAAATGGTGGCCTTGCCAATGACGCCCACATCCCATGAATGAATTAAAAAAAAATCACCCACTGTAACTTCAGTGGAAGAGCAGCAGGAACCCTGGAAAGAATGGCATAAACATCACCTTTCTGAAACTTTGCTGCTCTTCTCTCGTTATTTCCTACTTTTGTTATCCACAAACCATAATGAATAAAATCCATCTCCCATGATTCAAATTTCTTTCCAATCACAATTCCACCAAACAATTCTCACCAATCATATTACACCAAAAGAATATTATGGTCAAGTTATGTTGCAACAAAAAGAGCATTTCTCTAAGATATAGCCACCATAACAGTTCCTCACAACCTTACTTTACATCGCGAAACCAAAATGTCTTCTTAAAAATATAGCAAGGTAAAAATGTCCCTAATCCAGATTCATTTCATTTTGTACAGTGGAAGTAGATAGGGAAAACTCATTCCAACATAAAATGCTGGAAATGCTCAGCAGGTCAGGCAGCATCTGTGAAGAAAGAAACAGAGTTAACGTTTCAGGTCGATGATCTTTCATCAGAACTTGAAGAAGTTCAAGGTTAAACAGTTTTTAAGCAAATACAGAGCCAGGGAAAGGGGGGTGGGAGGGGCGAGGAGGAACGCACAAAAGAGAAGGTCTGTGAAAGGGTGGAGGGCAGGAGTGATGAAATGACAAAAGGGATGATGGTGCAAGGCCAATGGGGTGGAACTGGGACAAGAAACAAAAGATGGGTTTGGAGGAGCTGTAAATGGCAGCAGCAGAACCATTACCAGCACCTGCTGTCTGAAAAAATGGGAGCAGTGGTTATGATCTGAAGTTATCAAAATCAATGTTGAGTCCAGAAGGTTGTAAAGTGCCTAATTGAAAGATGAGGAGCTGTTCCTCGAGCTTCCGTTGAGCTTCATTGGAATAGTCCAGGCGGCTGAGGACAGAGAGATCAGAGTGGGATTGGGACGGAGAATTAAAATGGCAAGTGACCGGAAGCTCAGGGTCACACTGGCGGTCTGAACAGAGGTGTTCAGCAAAGCAATCACCCAATCTGCGTTCTGTCTCCCCAATGTAGAGGAGACCACGTCGTGAACAGTGAATACAGTACACTAAATTGAAAGAAGTACAAGTAAATCGCTGTTTCACCTGGAAGGAGTGTTTGAGGCCCTGGACTGTGGGAAAGGAGGAGATGAAAGGGCAGGTTTTGCATCTCCTGTGCTTGCGTGGGTAGGTTCCGTGGGAAGGGGAGCGGGTGTTGGGGGTGATGGAAGAGTGGACCAGGGTGTCGCAGAGGGAATGACCTCTGAATGCTGACAGGGGGGTGGAGGGGAAGATGTGTTTGTTGGTGGCATAATGCTGGAGGTGGCGGAAATGGCAGAGGATGTTACATTGAATGTGGAGGCCGGTGGGGTGGAAGTTGAGACAAGGGGGACCCTATCGTGTTTCTGGGAGGGAGGGGAAGGTGTGAGGAGCAGAAGTGCGAGAAGTGGGACGGACATGGTCGAGGGTCCTGTCAACCATAGTGGAGGGAAATCCTCAGTTGAGGAAAAAGGAAGACATATCGGAAGCGCTGATGTGGAAAGTGGCATCGTCAGAACAGATGCGATGGAGATGGAGAAACTGGGAGAATGGAATAGATTCCTTACAGTGGGGTGAGAGGAAGTGTAATCAAGGTAGCTATAGGAGGCGGTGGGCTTATGGGAGATATTGGTTGACAGCCTATCCCCAGAAATGGAGATAGAGAAGTCCAAGAAGGGAAGGGAAGAGTCGGAGATGGACCATGTGAATACGAGGGAAGGATGGAAATTGGAAGCAAAGTTGATGAAATTTTCCAGTTTGGGGCGAAAGCAGAAAGCGGCACTGATGCAGTCATCAATGTACCGGATAAAGAAGTGAGGGAGGGACCTGAGTAGGACTGGAACAAAGAATGTTCCACGTATCTCACGAAAAGGCAGGCATAGCTTCATTCCAAGCCTTCCTACTGTAAAAGCCCCTGTATCCTCCAGCTCCTGCTGGCCTTCACTCCCTGAGCTTTCGTCGGGTGTTACTCTGACTGCTGCTGGGCACTGAGGTTCACCTGTTTCGTGCTGTGCCACTACTGTAGTTCCTGAATGGCTAGAACTACGTATTCCAGCATCCAACATTCTAATTTGGCCTGTGATACCTTTAAAGCAGCACAGAGTCTAGGATAGAGTGAGCAATAGTAGTAGGGGTAAGTGTCCATCCAAGACCTCAGAGCAGGGCCATGACGAACATCAGAATCTTCCTTCCAGGTCCCAGAGGACCTATGAGCAAAGCTACGTGAGATTTACTGGTATAAATTTAAAATAATGTGTTCTCCAAGGCCAAACCCTGAAGTATTCCTAAGGCCTTGTTCTAGCATGAAAGTTTCCATTCTGTTACCTGTTTTTTTATCTAGCTTTCTATTTAGCATCATATAGCCTTCAAAAGGGAACTGGATAACTACTTGAAACAAAAAAATATGCAGGGCTACGGGGATAGGGCGGGCGAGAGGGACTAGATGGATTGCTTGTGCATAGAGCCGGCATGAACTCGATGGACTGAATGGCCTCCTTCCGTGCTGTAACCTTTCTATGATTCTATGATTCTATATATTACTTCCTACCCAATGGTATTTACCATAGCTGTTAATCACCAATGTGGAATCTTGTCAAAGTTTTCTGAAAATCCAAGTATATAATATTAATTATCTTTCCCCCATGTACCATGTCAGTAATATCTTCCTAAAACTCCAGCAGGTTAGTTAAACAATGACCTGATTTTCCCAAATGCTGACTGCCCTTTAACAAAAATTGTATGCCATAGATTACAACGAAAATATCTATTGTGGTACAAACCTAGTAATATTTTAATTTAGGAGACTTTCACCAGGAGAAACGTTGCATATCAAATTGCTGAGGACATCCACAGTAACAATAAAAGTTTTTTTTCTTACAGTATATTCCCAATATACAAAGGGGGCATTTAAAAAAAACAGTGTAATGCTGAAGTTTAGGAACAATGAAATAGCCGTTGTTACGTAGTTAGCACATGATCTGATGTGTTGACTGGGCTGGACCACTGGTGCCTGGATTTGCTTAACCTGTTTATGATACTACGCTAAATTGGGCGATATAGTACCCGTTCTTTCGGCGCTACATGGCCACTCCGACATCCAAGATGGCATCTTGGATGCACACACATGTTTCCTGCGTGACGTGCACTAGATGCCATCTTGGTATAGGAGTTAGCGCAGGCACAGATAACGAATGCTGGAATCATGTAAAGTAGGGAGAAAATGGCTTCAATCAGTTTGCAACGCTGATTTAAAGTGATAGACACCATTTTGGGACTTACTGCTCAACTCAACGCACAGTCTTAACCCCGACCATCTGAACGTTTCTTAGAGTTCCTGGAGGACCCCCCCTACAAGCACTATTTAAAGGGACCATGCAGGATTTACAGGTTAGTGGCTGGATTATTGCCTCTGGCTGCCAAGACATTTGTAACTGTTTTTGGAGGTCTCCTAGACTTCGGTACTAGGACGTGGGGACATAGCCTAACATTTAGAGCCAGGGCGTGCAGGAGTGAAGTTAGGAAATGCTTCTACACGCAAAGGGTGGGAGACGTTTGGAACGCTCTTCTACAGATGGCAGTTGATACTAGCTCACTTGTGAATGTTAAATCTGAGATTGATAGATTTCTGTGAACCAAGGGTATTAAAGGATATGGGGCTAAGACGGGTATATGGAGTTAGGTCACAGGTCCACCATGTTCTCATTGAATGGCGGAACAGGCTCTAGGGGCTAAATGCCACTGCCACTTGCTGCCTCTTGATGTACGCCACCTGCTCCTGCAAGAAAGCGGGACGTGTGCCTGGGTGATGTGCCTGTCATGGTTGAATTGCTGCCAGTATGTGTGGCCTGTGAGTTGTGGGTGGGCGGATTGAAACAGTGGTAATGTGTAAGGGTGAGAGGAAGCATCTGATTGGAAGAGTTGAATACTGATGGAAAGAGTTTGTGGGTGATGGGGGGTGTAGTGCGTGTTGCAGTTGGTAGGAGACGCCACTTAACAGTTGATCTCTTGACAGTTGACCTCACTCACCTTGCCCACTCATGTCAAAACATTGAACTTCTCCTGCACTGCATCCATGTTCATGATGCTGTGTGCCTGGCATTGACTTTGTCCCCCGCTGCCTCCCACTGCCTTTTGAGTATATGTCTGGAGGGCCTCTTGCCCCCACCTCCCCCCCCCGCCCCCCCCCCCCCCCCCCGCCCCTGCGGATATAGGATATCCCTCCTACTCTCCACCTCTTGCACCCAATGTCTCTAGTGCATCACCAGAGAACCTTGGTGCATGCACTCTTGCAGGCCTGGTACCAACTCAGATCGACAGGTTGGTGAGGATTGGCGTGCAGATTGGAGGATGTGGGATTTAGTAGTGGGCAACCTTTATTCAATGTTTTAATATAACTCATCAGTGTGTAAACATTGGGATGGGACCTGCATCTGTGTTTTAGGTGTACGCTATCTGATCTCCATTCAGACTCTGTGCAGACAGTAGATTGTCATTTTCAACAAATAACAGATACCTGCTACCTTTAAGAAATTCCTAAGAAACATCCTCTCTTTAAGAGATTGAGTTCCCTCTGGTGGTGGGAAGTGCAAATTGCATTGATTCCACGTGCAAGGCCTGGAACGGAACGCTGATTGCAGGTAAGTTCTGGGGTGGGGTGAAACTTGCGTCCTACCTGGGCAGGGGCCATTGGGCGTGGGGTAATGTCACATCATGCTACCTACACCCAAAAACGGCCCTTATCCAATTTTTCCCCCAATGTCTTTTCCCAGGCCTTGGATAACAGTTATTTTTAACCTCATGAACCAGCCCAAAATCTTAAGGCCAAACACATCCCTTTACTTTTGACTATTCTATATGTAATATAGTTGTACCTATCCATGCCATTACATTAATTTTATCACAGTAAAGTACATTGCATAGAGTGTAAATACCAATGAATGAAGAGTCATGGAAACAACAAGTGGCACACAAAGGATAAACATTTTTTATTACACCCATGAATGTCAAACTCGCATGAATACTTTCTATTGCTCTATTGTCATTGTTGGTGCTTAATAGTGGTGGATATGACAACCTTTCAACACTCCTAAAAGAAACATTGAGGGAAGTCATATATAACAAATAGAAAAATCAGTGATGCAGTAATTAATTTCTGAAGCTAATGTTATGCACTTTTGTTCCTGGATGAGCTTACCTTGCAATGTAATATGTTTGTTCATTACTCGTTTTCATTACATATTTTCCATTTCAGAAACTTTGCTAAAGTAAATCTTGATAAAGTAAATATACATAAATAACCAACAGGAAATGAATTACCCTGGTTGCTGTGTGTAGTGCCATTGTAAACCTGTTCAAAAGGACTGTGTTTATGATTTTGCTATAATCACCAGAGCAATTCTTTCCCATATAAAAAATAATTTCGATTTCCTTGGTCTTGTCATTAAAGACAAATGTTATAACAATGGTGTTGTGTTAAATTCATTTTTGCTTTAATGTGTACATTTTATAAGCATTATTTCAAAAGTTTCCATAATACGTGAAATTTACCACTGTTTTTCAAAACACATTTACTGCATAAATTATACGATAACATTTGAAGTCTTTTTTTCCTTTAGGTTCAAAATTAAAACAATATATAAATGGAAATCTTGATAACTGTGCATCAAATCTATCATTTTAACTTTTCATTAAACATTAGTGAAAAAAGTGAAAAATGTTAACAATTTCTTTGTTAATATTGAGGTTTATTTGGCAAATTGGAGTGGGTCTGTATGAGTGGGTTGCCTGTCTATGTTTACAAAAAGCAGATAAGCAGAAACTGTTTAATGGAAACAATTTTACTGGGTTACAGTGATTGAAAGGTAGACTTGGGAAAATGAAATAATTTATTTGGTTAGTCTTAAAACGACTTTATTATTTAAAAAAGTATGCAATTGTGAACTATCATTTATGCAGCTCTCTGAACAAACCAATATTGCTGCAGTTTGTTTCCCTATCAAAAGCTGTTCTACGTTTCACTAGTGCAGCTGCTGATTCACGACAGTTGGAACTATTGCATGAAAAGTCAACAATGCCCTTGAAACGAAGAATATCATTGTACAGGGAGAGAAAGTGTACAAAACCTCAAAACAAACCCAGCCCCACATGCCTTTTCTTATATATAGAACTCGCTTCTAAAAAATAGGGAAAACTGATAGAGTTTGAACAATTTTGTTTTGTTTCTGGTACTTCATAAATTAAAGTGAGAAGAAATGTTTTTATTGTGTAGAATTATATATTAGCCTCAGATCTGCTGATTTAAAAAGCTGAATTGGTGCATTGCTATCTATATAATAAATGTCTTGGCTCTCAGGTACATCTGTACAGTATCGCATTCTACAGTGTCACACATCTCCGCCTAGAAATTGGATGGCACCTAAACAGCAGCCTATTCCAGAGCACCGCATGCTGCATGTGCCTCAATAGCAGCCTATTCCAGAGCACTGCATGCTGCATGTGCCTCAATAGCAGCCTATTCCAGAGCACTGCATGCTGCATGTGCCTCAATAGCAGCCTATTCCAGAGCACTGCATGCTGCATGTGCCTCAATAGCAGCCTATTCCAGAGCACTGCATGCTGCATGTGCCTCAATAGCAGCCTATTCCAGAGCACTGCATGCTGCATGTGCCTAAATAGCAGCCTATTCCAGAGCACTGCATGCTGCATGTGCCTCAATAGCAGCCTATTCCAGAGCACTGCATGCTGCATGTGCCTCAATAGCAGCCTATTCCAGAGCACTGCATGCTGCATGTGCCTCAATAGCAGCCTATTCCAGAGCACCGCATGCTGCATGTGCCTCAATAGTCGGAGCCAGGACCTCCTTTACTTATTATTGGCGAGCTGTAGGTGCCAGTCGTGTTGCCAGAGGCAGCTCACTAGTTCCGGGAGGCATAAAGAGGTCGTAAAGCATAAAGCATAAATCGGGAGGCCAGTGAGTGGTGGCCAGCAGCTGCCCATGGATTTAATCGGGAGCAGAAAGGAGCAGGAGTGCTTCTCCCAGCTCCATGATAAGGCAAGTAAAAAAATTAAAACTTACCCTTTGAGAGGCAGTTTAAGGAGCGCTGGTTTGGCTGCCAAACCCCTGGGAATACTGACCGCAGCAAGCATGGCGCAAACAAATTTTGTAATGGGGAGCATCAAAAAGGAGTTAGGCGAGTTAACTCCCTCCGCCTGGCAGAAACCAGGGGGGCAGGTAAAAAGGAGTGGGGGGCATACAGACTCCTTTCTCACCCTGATCTGACTGCCTGCAATTTAAAATTGCATGCGGCAAGAACAACCGCCCCAAGCCAGTGGAGTCCTCTTTAAATATGCAGATCGGGCCTGATCCAAGACCTGAGCGGGGAAGAAGTGACTGCTGGGAGCTGGAGCAAGGAATAGGCTCAGTAAGGTAAGTTTCTAAATTTTTCTGTTGGATAGATTTTAACCCTGCCCCCCGCCCGCCCCCCACCCCACCCCACTTCATACTCTCTTGATCTGCTGGTTCATAGATTCCAGAGTCAGCACCTTCTGCCGGCAAGTGACAACCTGTTGACCCTGTCCATGGATATTGTTTTCACACTCGACTGGGAGGGGGGGGGGTCAAGGCAGTGATTGGAAGGGGGAGGATCAAGGCAGTGATCGGGAGGAGGGGTCAGGCAGTGATCGGGAGGAGGGGTCAGGCAGTGATCGGGAGGGGTGGTCAAGGCAGTGATCGGGAGGGGGGTTCAAGGCAGTGATCGGGAGGGGAGTCAAGACAGTGATCGGGGGGGTCAAAGCAGTGATCGGGAGGGGGGTCAAGGCAGTGATCGGGGGAAGGTCAAGGCAGTGATCGGGAGGGGGGGTCAAGGCAGTGATCGGGAGGGGGGGTCAAGCAGTGATCGGGGGGCTCAAGGCAGTGATCGGGAGGAGGGTCAAGGCAGTGATCGAGGGGGTCAAGGCAGTGATCGGGAGGGGGGGTCAAGGCAGTGATCGGGGGGGTCAAGGCAGTGATCGGGAGGGGGGGTCAAGCAGTGATCGGGGGGCTCAAGGCAGTGATCGGGAGGAGGGTCAAGGCAGTGATCGAGGGGGTCAAGGCAGTGATCGGGAAGGGGGGACAAGGCAGTGATCGGGAGTGGGGTCAAGGCAGTGATCGGGAGGGGGGCTCGAGGCAGTGATCGGGAGGGGGGGTCAAGGCAGTGATCGGGAGGGGGGGTCAAGGCAGTGATCGGGAGGGGGGGTCAAGGCAGTGATCGGGAGGTGGGGTCAAGGCAGTGATCGGGGGGGGCCAAGGCAGTGATCGGGAGGGGGGGGGTCAAGGCAGTGATCGGGGGAGGGGGGGCCAAGGCAGTGATCGGGAGGGGTGGTCATGGCAGTGATCGGGGGGCGAGGGGTCAAGGCAGTGATCGGGAGGGGGGGTCAAGGCAGTGATCGGGAGGGGGGGTCAAGGCAGTGATCGGAAGGAGGGGGTCAAGGCAATGATCGGGAAGGGGGTGTCAAGGCAGTGATCGGGAGGGGGTTCAAGGCAGTGATCGGGGGGGGTCAAGGCAATGATCGGGGTGGGTCAGGGCAGTGATCGGGAGGGGGAGTCAAGGCAGTGATCGGGAGGGGGGTCAAGGCAGTGATTTGGAGGGGGGAGGTCAAGGCAGTGATTGGAAGGGGGGAGTCAAGGCAGTGAAGACCAATTTTACAATGGGTGTTAGGTCCTCTATTTGCACATGCAAAATGGCCTGACGCCTGTTTTAGGTGTGGGCCCTGGATGCCTCTTTTGATGCCTATACCAATATGGCGGGTGGCACACTTCCAGCTCAGCATGTACGCCCACACACCGCAACCCCCCCCCCCCCCCCCCCAATATTGGATGTTGTTGTGTCTAATTTATGCCTGTAAAACTGGAACAGCGTCATCGAATTTCTATGTCCTGAAGTATAATGTGAGTTTTATGGTACAAGTGTCTACACCCAAAACATTAAACTTGTCTTTTTTCTTTATAAATGCTGCCGGACCTGTTATATAAGAACATAAATAACATAAGAAATAGGAGCAGGAGTGGGCCATACAGCCCCACAAGTCTGCTGCACCATTCAATAAGATCATGGCTGATCTTCGACCTCAACTCCCCTTTCCCGCCCGATCCCCATATTCCTTGATTCCCTTAAAGTCCAAAAATCTATCGATCTCAGCCTTAAATGTACTCAATGACTAAGCATCGACAGCCCTCTGTGGTAGAGAATTCCAAAGATTCACCACTCTCTGAGTGAAGAAATTCCTCCTCATCTCAGTCCCAAACCACCCACCCCTTATCCTGAGACTATGCCCCTAGTTCTAAGCTCTCCAGCCAGGGGAAATAGCTTCTCTTCATCTACTCTGCCAAGCCCTCTTAGAATTTTATATGTTTCAATGGGATCATCTTTCATTCTTCTAAACTCCAGAGAATATAGGTCCATTCTTCTCAATCTCTCCTCATAGGACAACTTTTGCATCCCAGGAATCAATCTGGTGAACCTTTGTTGTACCGCCTCTAAGGCAGGTATATCCTTCCTTAGATAAGGAGATCAAAACTGTACACAGTACTCCAGGTGTGGTCTCACCAAAGCCCTGTACAATTGTAGCAAGACTTCCTTACTCTTATACTCCAACCCCCTTGCAATAACGGCGAACATACTATTTGCCTTCCTAATTGCTTGTTGTACCTGCATGTTTACTTTCTGTCTTTCGTGTACAAGGACACCCAAATCTCTCTGAACACCAACATTTAATAGTTTCTCACCATTTAAAAAATATTCTGTTTTTCTATTCTTCCTACCAAAGTGAATGACCTCACATTTCCTCACTTTATACTTCATTTGCCACCTTCTTGACCACTCATTTAATCTGTCTATATCCCTTTGCAGACTCTGTGTCCTCCTCACAGCCTAGTTACGCATCTAGCTTTGTATCCTCAGCAAACTTGGATACATTACACTCGGTCCCTTCATCTAAGTCATTAATATAGTTGCCATGTTGTTTCTTCAGCTAAACAACTGTATAAAGTTTCTAACTAACAATTTAAATAAACACTTTAGTAATTTACAAAAAAAAAGTCCAGAAAGTGCCCAAATTCAATTGGAAATTTGTTCAATATATTTTATACCTTGATGCCTGACATCCATCTGTGTCCTGGGATTTGAGTTTTGATCCTGACCCAGTTCTTGCAGTGCTGAGTGGTCTGTCCAGTTATTTGTGCTGATGAGGTAGCCTGACCTGCTCCCACCATGGTGACATTTGAACTCATAGGGCAGGATTTTAATATGCCAGCAGGAAGAGTCCGGGTTGGGTGGAGTGGGGGGTGATTTGCGGGTGAGAAACCCGGAAGGGAAGTAGGCAGGTAACGATCGTAACCCTAGTGAGGCCAATCAAAGTCTCTTCTGAGTTTCGCGTCGGGCAGCCAGCTTAATTGACAAACTGGCTGCCGACAGGAGTTGCACATCCGAGAAGGGGGAGGAGGGAGAAAAAGAGAGAGAGCGACCTCATCGGCAGTTAGGATAGAGATGGGGGAGGGTGGGGAGGGGGGAACAAAGATTAGCGTGGAGACATCGGACATCGGAATCAGAGTGGAGACATCGGACATCGGGATCAGAGTGGGGAGATCGGAGGTGGGGGAATTAAGGCAATATCGTTTTTAAGGTATGTTTATTTACTTTTTTTACAATGGGAAATGTAATTTTATTTAGTCTATTTTTGCCTGATCTGGCCCTTCCCATCTGTTTTCACCAGGCGTGAATCGGAAGCCGTGGGAAAGCCGCCTGATTAACGTTAAAATCTTTTTAAGTGGCCGATACACAAATAATAAATTACCTTAAGTGCCTCAATGAGGTACATTTGCCCCTTTAATTATCAGCCCCTCCGGATTAAAGAGGGGGTCTAACTTCCTGGTGACTGATGTGCACATGCACGCAGATTTGCCTGAATCTCATTCAAAAATGTGCAGGTTCCAGCCGGGATATTTGCCCACTCCCAAAAACAGTGATTTTGATTCCCCCCCCCCACTCCCAACCTACCCATTTTTCCCTTTTAAAATCCCACCCATAATCTCTGATGTTGCTAGTTTAGTCACCATATCCATTACAATACCATACCCGGTGAGAAGTGGAGCAAAAGAGAATGAGAAGAGAAGGAGGAGAATGAGAGAGCAAAAAATGAAGGAAGAGGATGAAAGTAAGATAGAAGTAAAGGAAGAGAGTGAAAAGTGAACGAGGAGAAGGAAAAGTAAATTGAGAAAGCAAGGTAATGTCAGATATGAAAGAGGAGAACTAGAACAAGAAGTGAAGAAAGGGAGGAAAAAGCAAAAGGCAGTAAGAGATAGAAGGGACAGAAGTGGAGGAGAGAATAGAACAAAGTCTGAAGTGGAAGGGGAGAGACAGAAGTGGTTGAGGAAAGAGAAAGATGGGGTGAAAGAGAAAAAAAGTAAAAGAGGACACAGAGAGATGTTACTTACGAATACCATTATCCTTTGCTAGAAGGGCACAAAGGGCTGAGAATTTTTTTGGTGGGACTCGGGCCAAGAAAGTTTAAAAATTGCTGAATTAGATAGTTTCTGATTAAATTTATTGTCAAGAGTGCATAGCGTAAATTCAGTGATCCCGTGATCCCAGTTGATGCACAGGTCAGAGAATCAGCATTACAATGTTGGAGCCTATCTCCCACCCCAGCAGCCTTAAGCATGGCTCCCCACTGGGAGTCCAGGATCAGTGAGTTTACCTAGATATGAAGATAAAGAAGAAGAACTTGCATTTCTATGGTACCTTTCTTGACCTCGGGAAGTCCCAAAGAACTTCAGCTAATGATATTCTATTGAAGTGTAGTCACTGTCATAATCTATCATGAGCAAGAAACAAGCGAAGGCAGGCTAAAAAATATTGAAACAAAATATTTTCTAACAGGGATTCAGGAGCAGATTTTTCTGTTCCTTCACCTGGGCACAGTGAATTGCCTGGGCACAGTGTGTAGAGGGAAACTGAATGGGGAGGAGAGCACTCTTGTAAGTGAGCCTGCCCTATTTTCTGCCTCTTCACCTGTACCTTCTCCATGGTGCTGGTTTATTGCTCCCAGACTGCCGCACTCTGGCGCAGTATCTCTGTTAATCTATTAGCCAGTGACTGTGCATCAGTCTTGGGGATGCCAGAACTACCAAAGCTCTTTTCCCTACAGTTGCCACTTCTTTCCCACTTATTGGTGCCACTGGGTCTATCACAATTTTTTTTATTCATTCATGTGATGTGGACGTTGCTGGCAAGACCAGAATTTATTGCCCATCCCTAATTGCCCTTGAGAAGGTGGTGGTGAGCTGCCTTCTTGAACCACTACAGTCTGTATGGTGAAGGTTCTCCCACAGTGCTGTTAGGAAGGGAGTTCCAGGATTTTGACCCAGCGACAATGAAGGAACAGCGATATATTTCCAAGCCGGGATGGTGTGTGACTTGGAGGGGAACGTGCAGGTGGTGGTGTTCCCATGCGCCTGCTTCCCTAGTCCTTCTAGGTGGTAGAGGTTGCGGGTTTGGGAGGTGCTGTCGAAGAAGCCTTGGCGAGTTGCTGCAGTGCATCCTGTGGATGGTACACACTGGAGCCATGGTGCACCGGTGGTGGAGGGAGTGAATGTTTAGAGTGGTGGATGGGGTGCCAATCAAGCGGGCTAATTTGTCCTGGATGGTGTCAAGCTTCTTGAGTGTTGTTGGAGCTGCACTCATCCAGGCAAGTGGAGAGTATTCCATCACACTCCTGACTTGTGCCTTGTAGATGGTGGAAAGGCTTTGGGGAGTCAGGAGGTGAGTCACTCGCCACAGAACACCCAGCCTCTGACCTGCTCTTGTAGCCACAGTATTTATATGGCTGGTCCAGTTAAGTTTCTGGTCAATGGTGACCCCCAGGTTGTTGATGGTGGGGGATTCGGTGATGGTAATGCCGTTGAATGTCAAGGGGAGGTGATTAGACTCTTGGAGATGGTCGTTGGAGACTACTGTGTTGCAACTATATTGTGTATCCTTGCTGCTGCCGGTGTTCTCATCCCAGGCTGGGCCATTCCCAGACCTCTATTCCCTGCCAATGATAAGTCTACCATATTCCAATGCAGCACTTCTATTGTGCTCTTGGCCTGTATCTGTGCCACATTCCTGGGGCTGCCTGCTCCTGGACTTCTTTCTAGTCTTGGAACCTAGGTCTATAATTGGGTGCAAGCATCTGTCTTCGACTGTTTCAAGCCCCAAAACTCACCATCTCCAAGCCCTCAATAACCTGCCACCTCCTCCCTCGGTGTTTCCAGTCCCCATCTTCCCTCAACCCAGTCCCCTGCCAACATTCCCATACCACAGCCCGTCTCACTTCTCCCACTGTCCAACCTCCCGATGTTCCCCCACCCCAATCCTCCAATGCCACAATTCAGTTCCTGACTGCCCACGGACCTCAGTGTCCCTATTCTCATTTTCCCAAGTGTCCAACATCCTGAGTCCTCCCAATCTGCAGACCTCCTCTTTGAATGATCATCCTGAGTCCTCACAGGTCGCAGGCCACTTCCCTCCAGTGATGCAAAATCTCGTACCCCACCGTGTGGCGGGGCTAGGCTTTATTCATTTTTTCCTGGATGGCACTCTCCCTATAATAGTGCCACGTGGTGTTTATACCCCTTCATTTCATTGGCCTCCAGCGGGCAATTCTCATAAAAGTCTTTGGTGCCATGAAAGGAGTTTATATAATCATCCCCACAATGTCCCCCTGCTCCCTTCTATTCAACACTCCTTCCAGGCACCATGCCTCACAACTTTTTTTCTATGCCCTGATGACCTTCTTTCAGAACTTGGCCCACCTTTCCTTCCAAGTCCCAACCCCACTCCCTCCTAATATGAACTCTCTGCTCCCTCCCAGCCCCAGGTCAAACCCTCGCTGCTATCCAGCTCCTGGCCCGGGCCCAGTTTCTTTCTCACCCACTCATGTTCTAGTGGGACAGATGAGAGATGCTGAATGCCATTTGGTTTAGAAACATAGAATAATAGAAAATAGGAGCAGGAGTAGGCCATTTGGCCCTTCGAGCCTGCTCCGCCATTCAATATGATCATGGCTGATTCTCTATCTCAATACCATATTCCCGCTCTCTCCCCATACCCCTTGATGCCTTTTGTGTCTAGAAATCTATCTATCTCCTTCTTAAATATATCGAGTGACTTGTCCTCCACAGCCTTCTGTGGTAGAATTCCACAGGTTCACCACCCTCTGAGTGAAGAAATTTCTCCTCATCTCAGTCCTAAATGTCCTATCCCGTATCCTGAGACTGTGACCCTTCATTCTGGACCCCCCAGCCAGAGGAAACATCCTCCCTGCATCCAGTCTGTCTAGCCCTGTCAGAATTTTATATATTTCAATGAGATCCCCTCTCAATCTTCTAAACTCGAATGAATACAGGCCAAGTCGACCCAATCTCTCCTCATACGACAGTCCCGCCATCCCAGGAATCAGTCTGGTGAACCTTCACTGCACTCCCTCTATGGCAAGTATATCCTTTCTTAGATAAGGAGACCAAAACTGCACACAATACTCCAGGTGTGGTCTCACCAAGGTCCTGTATAACTGCAGTAAGACATCCTTGCTCCTGTACCCAAATCCTCTTGCAATGAAGGCCAACATACCATTTGCCTTCCTAACTGCTTGCTGCACCTGCATGTTTGCTTTCAGTGACTGGTGTACAAGGACATCCAGGTCCCTTTGTACATCAACATTCCTCAATCTATCACCATTTAAATAATACTCAGCCTTTCTGTTTTTCCTTCCGAAGTGGATAACTTCACATTTATCCACATTATACTGCATCTGCCATGTATTTGCCCACTCACTCAACTTGTCTAAATTGCCTTGAAGCCTTTTTGCATCCTCCTCACAACTCACGATCGCACCTAGTTTTGTGTCGTCAGCACACTCGGAAATACTACATTTGGTTCCCTCATCCAAATCATTGATATATATTGTGAATAGCTGGGGCCCAAGCAATTTAAAACTGTTTGCCATTGCAAGCTTTTTTGGAGTGGTTCAGTGACAGACGTATTTGAGGCCATGATCAGGATTGACACTGGGTAGTTGTCGCCAACCTCTCACAAACTCATTTCTCAAGTTCCTAAAAAACATATTAAAAATAGACCAGTCAAGTGGTGTTGGAGGTTCAATCAGCAGATGCCATCCAGGATGGCGATGAAATCAGTCTCCTGATCATATAATTTTACTGGTGTTTCGATGGTATTTAGACTCTATGGGGGGTCATTTTCACCTTCGTCATTTGGGTCTTAAACTGGCAGAGCAGTTTGCCCATCCGTTATAGAACCTGTCTGATTTCAATAGAAATGAAAACCGGCAGGTTCTATAACTGGTGAGTGATCCACTCTGCCAGTTTATTGCCCAAGCTGTGAAGGTAAAAATTACCCTTTTTGGAGGGGGAGGCAAGGACCTTTCAGCTCCTATCAGAGCATTCGGAACCTTGAGTCTGCCTTCAGGTCTCCTTTCAAGTATCAGCTCGTCGGCTTTAAATGGGGCGGACTTCCACACGCAGACAAACCTGCCTAAATTAAACCCAGAAGTGAGCATGTTGGAGCCGGGATGCGATCCTGATCAAAAAACAGGTATTTTAACCTCCCATCCGCCGCCAACCCACCTGTTCTTGGAGTTCAAAATTCACCCCATTGTTGCATCCCTGCCATCTAGTGTTGCCAAGGCAGCAGGGGTGGGAGCTTAAAAGTTAAAGGCCACATTGGCTCATGCAATCGATTGCAGTGCATTCGATTGCACGAAGTAAAAGGGGAGATTTGATACATTTTTAAAAATATATACCCTTCAGCCAGCAGCATTGTCCATGCGACACCAATTCGATTCACTCCACGTGATATCAAGAAACGGCTGAGTGCACTGGATACAGCAAAGGCTATGGGCCCCGACAACATCCCGGCTGTAGTACTGAATTCTTGTGCTCCAGAACTAGCTGCGCCTCTAGCCAAGCTGTTCCAGTACAGCTACAATACTGGCATCTACCCGACAATGTGGAAAATTGCCCAGGTATGTCCTGTCCACAAAAAGCAGGACAAATCCAATCCGGCCAATTACCGTCCCATCCGTCTACTCTCAATCATCAGCAAAGTGATGGAAGGTGTCTTCGACAGTGCTATCAAGCGGCACTTACTCACCAATAACCTGCTCACCGATGCTCAGTTTGGGTTCTGCCAGGACCACTCTGCTCCAGACCTCATTACAGCCTTGGTCCAAACATGGAGAAAGAGCTGAATTCCAGAGGTGAGGTGAGAGTGACTGCCCTTGACATCAAGGCAGCATTTGACCGAGTGTGGCACCAAGGAGCCCTGGTAAAATTGAAGTCAATGGGAATCGGGGAAAACTCTCCAGTGGCTGGAGTCATACCGAGCACAAAGGAAGATGGTAGTGGTTGTTGGAGGCCAATCATCTCAGCCCAGGACATTGCTGCAGGAGTTCATCAGGGCAGTGTCCTAGGCCCAACCATCTTCAGCTTCTTCATCAATGATGTTCCCTCCATCATAAGGTCAGAAATGGGGATGTTCGCTGATGATTGCACAGTGTTCAGTTCCATTCGCAACCCCTCAGATAATGAAGCAGTCCGAGCCCGCATGCAGCAAGACCTGGACAACATCCGAGCTTGGGCTGATAAGTGGCAAGTAACATTCACGCCAGACAAATGCCAGGCAATGACCATCTCCAACAAGAGAGAGTCTAACCACCTCCCCTTGACATTCAACGGCATTACCATCACCGAATCCCCCACCATCAAAATCCTGGGGGTCACCATTGACCAGAAACTTAACTGGACCAGCCCTATAAATACTGTGGCTACAAGAGCAGGTCAGAGGCTGGGTATTCTGCGGCGAGTGACTGAACTCCTGACTCCCCAAAGCCTTTCCACCATCTACAAGGCACAAATCAGGAGTGTGATGGAATACTCTCCACTTGCCTGGATGAGTGCAGCTCCAACAACACTCAAGAAGCTCGATACCATCTAGGACAAAGCAGCCCTCTTGATTGGCATCCCATCCACCACCCTAAACATTCACTCCCTTCACCACCGGCGCACTGTGGCTGCAGTGTGTACCATCCACAGGATGCATTGCAGCAACTCGCCAAAGCTTCTTCAACAGCACCTCCCAAACCCGCGACCTCTACCACCGAGAAGGACAAGAGCAGCAGGTACATGGGAACAACACCACTTGCACGTTCCCCTCCAAGTCACACACCATCCCGACTTGGAAATATATCGCTGTTCCTTTATCGTCGCTGGGTCAAAATCCTGGAACTCCCTTCCTAACAACACTGTGGGAGAACCTTCACCACACGGACTGCAGCGGTTCAAGAAGGCGGCTCACCACCATCTTCTCAAGGGCAATTAGGGATGGGCAATAAATGCTGGGCTTGCCAGCGACGCCCACATCCCATGAATGAATTGAAAAAAAGAACAGAAGCCACCACACCCATTTTGCTCTTCCCAATCTGAGACAGGTGACCCAACTACATTGAGGTTTTGCGTTCCTAGCAGTAGCAGGGGGGATTACTAGCAAGCTGGGCTCCCCAAAATGCCTATCAGTTTTCCAAAAGATTGCCCTGATATCACCCCATCAGCATAGTGTTCATACTTTCACCAAGTGAATCATACTCTATATCAGTTCCTAGTTATGAAGAGCTGAACCATAACATTGAGGGTAACAAATGCAGCTGCTAAGATACCTGTTTGTTTTGTGGTGCTGCTTCTTTCCAGCTTGTGCTCCCTTCAGCTGCAGATGACATGCACATGTCAACATTTCAGTGTTGACATGGCAGTACATGCTCATCTTAAGGATTTCCTATGCCTGAAGTCAGTGGTAGTCAGCAGAGAAATACTATTAATATTGCAGGCCTTTATATTAGGCATTCATATTCCCAGACCAGATCGCCTCTTGCAGGACATTTACTCCTAGTAATATTTGCAAGCAATGAGCTCAACTACATGTGATTCCCATGGCAGCAGGCCCTTCTCCTTATAATGTCCCTGACAGGTGCCAGTTCTCACTCGGATGCTAAATGCAAGCTTCTCCTAGGGCAAGCAAACTATACCATATGAAGAATCAGCGCTGTTAAAGGTTTATAATACTTCTCCATGATATGTGAGTGTTATGTCATTCTTATAACTATATTTAAACTTGTGCCATTCATCCTTTAAAGTGCCACATAATGCATTATAGCAAAGTTTTCATTGAGTATTGTGGAGATAAAGGACCTCTGGGAAAATGGATGTTGATATCAATAGGTTCTCTTATTTCCACTGAGAGATCTGTCTTTATTCGATAGCCGTAATTTAAAACAAACATGTAAAATTGTAGATAGCTTATATTTGTCTCCACATTTGGGTGGCAGCAGAATAGTTTGCACACGTACGCATTCAGTTCACCAGTGATACCATAATTTGGGAATTGTGCTGATGGAAACAGGATGCTTACAGGAGAGACACATTGATACGTATAGTTTTACTCAAGTTACACACATCTTCTCTGTAGTTCCACAGACTTACTTTCATGCTTTTATTTAAGTCATTAAAGGATAAATTCACACATCTCACACTCCAAGCAGGGAGCTGCGACTGAAAGATCTCTCCCTGGTCATTGTTTCAGGCTGAACCAGACTGTTCATAACCTCCGTGTCCTGTTTGAGCTATCAACCTTCAATTAGGATCCAAACAAAGTACTGAGAGAATGAATTCAGCCTTTCTTGCCAATTATCAAAGAGAATAACAGACAACAAATTCATGAACTAACAATTGTTTATTAACCTTAGACTCCTAGTTAGAAGCACTAAATTTAAGCATTGAGTATACAAATAATTAGTAGTTAGGGTTAATTGACAAAATAGATAACAGAGGTTACAAAGGCAATTCACTAGTTGACTAGTGAACAGCATTATAAAGCCAGTCTATTAAATAAATTAAAGTCTATATACTTGTAATTAGCAATGTTTCTAGAACATATACAATCTTATTATCATGAGCTGCCTTGCCTCACCTTCCTCTGGCACCTCAATCTGTAGAGGTGCTATCCATTCCTCTTGGATCCTCTGCTCCTAGGTAAATTCATCTTCAGTATTGGTTGCTGTATCTGGACTAGCTGGCTTAAATCTCACTTCACTTGATGTCAGGGGAACTTCTACGTCTAAGTGACACACATATCTGGCTAGTATAGCCGAACAGTCTTAACTTTTGTAATCTTCCTGTCTGTCAGAGATGCACTTTTTGATTTTATAGAGACACCCATTCTAGACAAAGAACTCCTGCACCTTCTACCACAAAGACTACTACTAAAAGAATAAGAGCTATCACTAAACTAAGAACTAAAACTAAGGACCGAGGCCTCAGGACTGAAATTGAACATTGAACTTTAGTGCCAAAAACACCATCTTACATATCCTTAATTTTCAAAGAAGCCTCCTCAGTTCTGTTGATCAATCTGAATGACAAGTGTGTTTGAAGAGTTCAACTTCTTTAGTGTCAATCGCTTCACACAGACATGTTGGAATTCCTGATCACCTCCAAATTAATGAAGCATTGGTACCTAGACATGCTAGGTCACTCATTTACTCCCTAGCTCCTCAGGTCCTTGCTCACAAAGAGGTCTCACAAAAGTCCTGATAAGACCGAATATCTTTATGTCCCCCTTAATGAGCAATCTCTGGCCCTGTGGTCTTGATGGCTTGTCTTCTATCACAGGTAAGGAATGTTTTATTTGTATAAGCCTTCATGGTTTAATTGGCATTAGCCCTTTCCTTTCCTAGTATGCAGTTTGACTACTGACTTCATTTTGAGGACACATTTAAGGCAATTATTAGAGCACTTCTCCTACAATAGGTAAGAGCGGAACCAAACAAGAGCTATCCTATCGAGCTGGATAATAGAGGAAAGGTGTTGAAGGGGGATGGTGTGGTCAACCATGTCAAAACCTGCAGAGCGATTGATGAGGACAAAGTGGAGATAATACACCATGGTCACAGACACAGAGGATGTGACTTTGGTTAGGGCTGTTTCAGTGCTGTGGCAGGGGTGGAAACCTGATTGGAGAGATTCAAACATGGAATAGCAGGAAAGATGGGCACGGATTTGGGAGGCAACAACACGTTCAAGAACTTTGGAAAGCAAAAGGAGGTTGGAGATGGTGCAGTAGTTTGTAAGGACAGAGGGGTCAAGGTGAGTTTCTTCAGAGGGTGGTTTTGAAAAGGTGGGGGAGAGTACCTGATTTATAATGACAGCTAGCACGGGGAGCCAGGAATGAAAAGGTGGGTGGTCAGCAGTTTAGTGGGAATGGGGGTAAGGGAGCAGGAGATGGGTTTCATAGAACTTTCTTACTGAGTATTTCAAATTTCTTACGTTCCAGATATATACCAAAACTGGATTCACTGCCAATATCATTGAATATGAGTAAACAATTGTTATAGTTGTGTCACTTTGCACATATTATCCAAGAAACTAATTTCAAGTACACAATTTAGGGTCGATTTTACAAAGTGCAGTCCAGATAGGGAGGTTCATATTAGACAAGTGCAGACATGGGAGGCATGATTTTTCAATCCATTAAATTAATGGATGGAAAAGAGTGGGAAGAAATTTCTTGATATCCTCTCCCAGGGATGGGGGAGGGGTGAGGCTCCTTGCTCGAAGTTCACTTTTGTAAAATTGCCTCTCGAGTCTAAACAAAAAAATTGGAATTTACTATTGGCACTCTCAGCATACGAGTAATTAACGCCTGTGTAGCACATTTCTTTGTGTGCTATTTTAACTGACGCATTACATCATTTGTTTTACAATCACAATGAAATAGTGTACAGAGAAATGTCATTCAAGCATGTTAAGCACTTATTTGCTAATATCACAAACAATAATTTGTAGGGTATGGCATGTACATTAATATTATAACCCAATGAATGAGAGTGCATTATTTTTGCCATTCAATTCTATCTTCCTGTCAATTAACGCCATGCTATGCTAATGGAGGTCCAGTATTTCAAAATATTCCCTCCCTACCCATGCAGCATACTGCTTAAGAATGTTAAGTGATATTTAAATATGGGAGTAATTTTAATCCCCGAGAACGGATGGATTGAGCACGTGTGGGCAGTCAAAATAGTACATATTTGGAGTAGGACCGCATCCCGGCTCCAACATGCCCACTTCCGGGTTTGACGCAGGCTTGTTAGGATGCGTGTGCGCAACAGACACCCGGAAGTCCAGCCCCACTTAAAGCTGGCGGGCCGATACTTAAAAGGGGCAATGTGCCTCATTGAAATAGTTGAGGCACTTAGGGGGGAAAATTGGATAAGGGCCCATTCTGGCCGATGTTAGCGTTAGCACGCTAAAACCCCGCGCCCGACGGATCCTGCGCAGGCAAGAAGCAAGTTTGGTCCCAAGGCTGCTCTTACCTGCAATTGGCGTTCCTTTCCAGGCCTTGCACGAGAAATGAATGCAATTTTCACTTTCCACCACCAGAGGGAGCTCCATCTCTTAAAGGGAGAATTTTTCTTAGAAATCTCTTAAAGGTAGCTTGTACCTGTTATTTGCTAAAAGTAACGGTCTACTCTCTGCATGGAGTCGCAACAGAGATCAAACATCACACACGTAAAACACAGATGCAGATCCCATCCCTACATTTACACACTGATGAGTTATGTTAAAACATTGAATAAAGGTTGCGCACTACTAATTCCCACATCCTCCAATCTGCATGCCAGACCTCACCAGTCTGCTGATCTGAGTTGGTACAAGGACTGCGAGAGTGCATGCACCAAGGTTCTCTGCTGATGCACTAGAGACCTTGGGTGCAAGAGGTGGACAGAAGGAGGGATATCCTACATCTGCAGGGGGAGTGGACAAGTGGCCCTCCAGACATATACTCAAAAGGCAGTGGGAGGCAGCGGGGGGACGAAGTCAATGCCAGGCACACAGCATCATGAACATGGATGCAGTGCAGGAAGAAGTTCAATGCTTTGACAAGAGTGGTCAAGGTGAGTGAGGTCAACTGTCAAGTGGCATCTCCTACCAACTGCTCCACACACTACACCCTCCATCACCCACATACCAACAAACTCTTTCCATCAGTGCTCAACTCTTCCAATCAGATGATTCCTCTCGCCCTTACACATTAACACTGTTTCAAGCCGCCCACCCACAACTCACAGGCCACACACACTGGCAGCTATTCAACCATGACAGGCAAGCACCCAGGTACACGTCCCGCTTTCTTGCAGGAGAAGGTGGCGTATATCAAGAAGCAGCAAGTGGCAGTGGCATTTAGCCCCTCAAGCCTGTTCCACCGTTCAATGAGATCACGGAGGACCTGTGACCTAACTCCCTATACCCACCTTAGCCCCATATCCCTTAATACCCTTGGTTCATAGAAATCTATCAATCTCAGATTTAACAATCACAAGTGAGCTAGCATCAACTGCCGTCTGTAGAAGAGGGTTCCAAATGTCTCCCACCCTTTGCGTGTAGAAGCATTTCCTAACTTCACTCCTGCATGTCCTGGCTCTAAATGTTAGGCTATGTCACCGCGTCCTAGTATTGAAATCTAGGAGACCTCCAAAAACAGTTACAAATGTCTCGGCAGCCAGAGGCAATAATCCAGCCACTAACCTGTAAATCCTGCATGGTCCCTTTAAATAGCGCTGGTGGGGGGTCCTCCAGGAACTCTAAGACATGTTCAGATGGTCGGGGTTAAGACTGTGCGTTGAGCTGAGTGTTAAGTCCCAAAATGGTGTCTGTCACTTTAAATCACATTTTCTCCCTACTTTACATGATTCCAGCGTTCGTTATCTGCGCCTGCGCAAACTCCTATACCAAGATGGCATCTGGCGCACATCATGCAGGGATCATGCGTGCGCATCCAAGACGCCATCTTGGATGTCGGAGAGGCCATGTAGTGCCGAAACAACGGGCGCCACACGGCCCTATTTAGCGTCCTTAATTTTTTGTGTATTACAAATGTAAAATGAATTTTACCTTACCTGTTCAGGTTTCCCATCGCTTCTGATTCATGTCAGATGAAAGTAGGCGGGAAGGGCCGGATCCATGAGGTGAGTGACTTTATTGTATTGCTTGTGGGCCCGGAGGAGCAGGAGAGTTCCATCCAGACCCAACAAGCACACCTGGTGTGATTGGACCCGCGTCATCAGTCAACCCTCCCCCTGCCACTGATGGTGGACCCCCCCCAACCATGGTGGACACCCCCCAAATGATGGACCCCCCCGAAATGGTACCCCCCCACCCCCACCTCCGACTCTTCACCCGACCTCTGATCCGTTCTCCCGATCTATGACCTCTTCACCTGACCTCAGAGCTCTTTTCCTGATCTGTGACCGACCTTCGATCTCTGCAACCTCTTCACCTGACCTTCGATCTCTTCCCGGCATCAGCCCTCCACCCCCCAATCTCCACCTCTGGCATCAGACTCCCCCCACCCCATGTCCTGCAGGGCCCACGATCCCATCCTTCCTCTTCTTCGATCCCCGTTCTTCCCGCCCGACAACCATCCAACCTGTCAATCAGGCTGGCTGCGTGGTCCAATCCCCCCCACACCCAACGACTGTGAACTCCCGACCCCGATCCCCGATCCCCCCCACAATGTTCACGGACCCCCACGATGACCCCCAATCCTGACAATCCCCCCATGACCGACCTCCGCTCCCTCCCCTCATGACTGACTCCCCCCATGCCCCCCGTGCCAACCCACGCCCCCCTGTGCCCCCATACCCCTGTGCCCCCCCCCCCCCGCCTCTCTGTCCATACAAACAAAGACTTACCTGAACATGTCCTCTCCCTGGCTGTTCTCCCGTCCGACTGAAACCGGCCTGTTAATTAGGCCGATCAGTCTGACGGCAAACCGACAAAAAAAATAAAAGAGGTCCTTACATTAAAATCATAAGGATGTCCGGGAAACCTGTACTTCCGGGTTTCCCGTCCGTAATTTGAACCCCCGCCCCCTTCCTGGCTCGGAGTCAAAATCATGTCCAATAAATCTACAGCACAGCAACAGGCCATTCGGCCCAACCGGTGTATGCCGGTGTTTATGCTCCACATGAGCCTCCTCCCATCTTAGTTCATCTAAGCCTTTCAACATATCCTTCTATTCCTTTCTCCCTCATGTACTAATGTAGCTTTCCCTTAAATGCATCTATGCTATTCGCCTCAACCATGGTAGCATGTGCCACATTCTCACCACTCTCTGAGTAAAGAAGTTTCTCCTGAATTCCTTATTGGATTCATTAGTGACTATCTTATATTTATGGCCCCTAGTTTTGGACCCCCCCAACA
Organism: Heptranchias perlo; assembly: GCF_035084215.1. Lineage (NCBI taxonomy): Eukaryota > Metazoa > Chordata > Chondrichthyes > Hexanchiformes > Hexanchidae > Heptranchias > Heptranchias perlo. The sequence continues at coordinate 53,371,979 of NC_090326.1, read as the reverse complement.
AGTGGAAACATTTTCTCTACATCTACCTTATCGAAACCCTTCATAATTTTAAAGACCTCTATCAGGTCACCCCCTCAGCCTTCTCTTTTCTAGAGAAAAGAGCCCAGCCTGTTCAGTTTTTCCTGATAGCTGTACCCTCTCACTTCTGGAATCATCCTTGTAATTTTTTTTTACACTGTCCCCAGTGCTTCTATACCCCTTTTATAATATGGAGACCAGAACTGTGCACAGTACTCTAAATGTGGTCCAACCAAGGTTCTATATAAATTTAACATAACCTCTCTGCTTTTGTATTCTATTCTTCTAGTAATGAATCCCAGTGCTTTGTTTGCACTTTTTATGGCTTTGTTAACCTGTGTTGCTACTTCTAATGATTCATGTAACTATACCTTTAGATCCCTTTGCGATTCTACCCCGTTTAGACTCTTATTTTCCCTTATGTGTCCGAGTGTCTCTAACTCGCAGGTGATGGGGTTAGTGTAGGACAGATGAGGCCATGAACCGATGTTGCTATGAAGTGAAACAGCCTCCCTACTCAGCCCAAACCAAATCAAAATTTACATCATGTCCAGTCTACAACAGCTGGGAGGTGTGAGTGCTTGGCTACCCTTGAACTCAAGTTCACAACCGCGAGATATAAAGTGAACAGCCACACGTAACTAACATGTTTTGATTTTACCAGATGCTGTAGCATTAAACAATACTTATGGGGCCTTTCATTAAGTGTAGCGAATGTTTTATACTTCAATTTTTAATACTGTGACTTCCATCTGGGGAATCTACCTAGCATTGTGATGGCACTGCTCAAAGCATTTTCTAAGTTATTGAATTTTTCTGAGACCTTTGCACCTGAGAACTCCATGAGGAAAGAGTGAGAAACATTTGCTTTCATGATGTGCATTGGCAATGTTCTTTTCAGTACTCAATTAGTTGTCTTTTAGCCTGCTGCAGTGCTGCCAGAATGCTGAAAAATGGTTTTACCTTAGTGGCGGGCTAAACCCATCGATCAAAGGCACAAGGATTAACAAGCAAATTAAGCAGGAATGACCAAACATATGGGCATATTTTTAGAAGCACTCTTATTAGCTAAGAACCTTCACAAGTGGTCATTATCATTATCAAACACTTTAGCAAGCTGTACATCCTTTAAAAACTTGGCTACTGCAAACATTGATTATGTGTCAAATTCTTCATTTTTGTGTTCAGTAAATGCTTATCAAAGGTGCATTTCGGATATCGTGTTTTATACACTAGGCATATGGTGGTCCCCCTGCTGTAGACATTTGAGTTCTGTTGCCTGCTTAGATCTCTGCTGCTTCCTCGACTGTCCATTAACAGTCAACACAGATCAGTCAAGCGCATCAACCATCAGCAGTCATAGCAAGCAACATTTACTTCTGTTCTAGCATAGCTGATGAACTACATTCAGTTCATCGGAAAAAACATTGTGGTTCACACACATTGTCCAGAAGGTACAGAAGTGATGCATGATGGAGAATATTCTTTTTTAAGAAAAACAGAACAATGATAAAATGGTGAAGGAACTGAAAGGCCACTGTTACGGTCATATTTTGTTACTGCCCAATATTGTCTTGAGCTCTCTCCTTTTCTCTCTCTAAATTGGAACAATTTGCATTCATGAGGCACTCTACTTAGTGCTCTTGCCGAGAGCTGACAAAACCCATTCAACTCCGGCAGGCAAATTTGAGTGATAGACAGCCTAGGGATTTGAATGCCTGATTATTTGTATGGCAGCCAGCGCTTCAACTACTAGGCTACAGGGTTGCCTGCAAATTACTCATCACTGAATACAAAAGCATTCGACTACTGAAAACTGTTGAATGGTTTTTATTAAATAGAGCAACAGTGAGGCTAATTTGGACTCAGCAATACATCCGAGTAGCTGCACAGGCATCATCAGATTTTGTCAGGTATTGCTCTGCCTTCAGAGGCTTAAATATCCACTTGCAGTAGAACCACATTATTACAAACATATTAGGTTAAACTTTGTGGGGTAGAAATTGGTAGGCATAGCATCAGTTTTTCAGGTGCAAAACATATCAACCCGGGCGGACGACTGAAACAAGAGTTAGGCCCCTTGAGTATGTAAATAAGGATCCTAACGCCTGTTGAGAACCCTTTTTAGAAATTTGTCTCCCATGAGCTGGGCTGGTGTCGGGCTCGCCCTGCTCAGGAATCTTTATTTAAACAGAAACACTTCCCTGTGGAGCCACTCGCATGATTAAATAGCCTGCCGATATTCATTGGCTCAGCTCGCACATGAAGGACAACCTCTTGGTCGAGGTACCAGAGGGAGGCCTTGCTTGTGGAGCTGCACTTCAGCAAGAATTAGCTACTACATGAGAGAAGCAAAACTCTGGAGAGAAAAAAAACTATGAAAAAATACTCTAAAGTGCTAACATTTGCAAAATAAACATCGAATACTTCATGTTCTTCTGTTTGATACAAAAATATCTTACACATAATCTAACCTAGAAATAAAGAACTTGCATTTAAATAGTGTCAATGAAGTACTTTTGAAGTAATGTAGGAAGACAGGGCAGCCATTTGCGCACAGCAAGATCCCACAAACAGCAATCAGATAATGACCAGATAATCTGTCATTTCTAGTGATGTTGGTTGAGGGATAAACATTGGCCAGGACACTGGGGAGAATTCTCTGATCTTCTTCGAATTAATGCCACGGGATCTTTTATGTCCACTTGAGAGGACAGACGGGGCCTTGGATTAACGTCTCATCCGAAAGGTGGCACCTCCGACAGTGCAGCACTGAAGTGTCAGCCTGGATTATGTGCTCAATTTTCAGACTCAGAGGCGAGAGTGCTATGACTGGGCTGCAGCTGATACTTTGATCATGACTTCTTTATTAATGTTTTGTAAAGCAATGTTACTCAAGGAATATTCTTCATTTCCCCTGGATGATCACGCAGTATTCTCTGTTTATCCTTCGCTCAACAGTCATTAACACTAAGTCACGAGGTTACAGCCCATTGAAAAGATTGTCATTTAATTGTAAGCATTGTTAATACAATTATATTATGCAACTTTCACTTACAGGTAGATCTTAGGCATTACTTATGTTGATATTTGGATATTTAATCTATTTTCAAAAGCACTACTTTATTAGAAAATTTGTGATGCCAATTTATTTATGAAAATGCATATTGTGTCTTGCATACCATAATTGCAAGTTTTGCATTTAAGTGCCTTTTAAAGCTCACAGAATGTACTGAGGTAATCAATCATTCCAACCCACTGACACCAGACACAAAATTTGATGATTAGCAAATTGCTCTTGACTTCCCTAGATTTGCTAAATTGTTGTTGAAATGGCGGAAGAAAATGACTCAAGTTGATAATTATAGCAATTTCAGAATTCTGTTTCAAATCAAGCAACTCAAAAGGTGCAATTAAATACCATCATTACATCAATGCTCTGAAACTTGTAAGAGGTTTTATTAGAATGTAAGCCAAGACAGCTTGCACAGCTGTGAGTACATGCAACAGGAAGAGGAGAGATGCGCTAAATCATGTACTCTTTGTAACTGTTGACTCATTAGAAACATGACCAGATATAACACTTTGTTCCTTGCATGCTAAGTGGTTAGTTCCATTCATTATCATCTTACCGTTATTTCTATGGTATCTTCTATATATTTTATAAAAGAGATCCTTAAGCCCCGATTTTAACTGGGGCGAGGGGCGAGCGTCAGACAGGCCCAGGCTCACCGACATGAGGCCAGGGCCATGTTAACTCCTGGGCCTCATTTAAATAAGTTAGGCCCCACTCCCGCCCAAACGTCAGTGATGTGGTGCCAGTGGGCGGGAGCAGGCGAGGCCACCGCCAGGGATATGCAGGATCAGTCCCCGGCAAAGTTAAGTCTAGGAAGGGGGTGGGGTTCCATAGGCAATCGTGGGGCAAGGAAAGTCTGGGGCAGGGAAGGCCCTAGGTTTCCTTGGAGGACACCGGAGGAGCATTCCTGCTCATCCTGGTACACAGGCAAACCTTTAAGCGGTGAAAATCACTAACCTTCTCGGCTCTATTCTGGGCCTGCTGCTTCTTGGCTCCGGATTTCCCTGACCAGGCCGGTACCTGGCACCAATATTGCTGAAAACTAGTTAAAATAGCATTGGGGTCTCAGTGTGGACATCCGAATTTTTGAATCTCAGTGAGGGCCTCACGTGTCTTGGACAGTGGCTTCACACGCTGGCCAAAACACGTCTGTTAAAATGCTGCGAGGTGCGAAGTTGCCGAGGTGAGTAGGACACGGCCACCAATTTAACTCCCGCACACCCCGTTCTCATCAGGTGCAGGGAGTTGAAATCGGGCCTTTAGTACCTGCTGCTTAATGTTTTTGTTCAGTTTATGTTTTATTGTTAGGATGTTGTAATAATTTAATCCCAAACCTAAATTTTAACAATTGTAAACAATTTTACAACTCCAAGTTATAGTCCAACAATTTTATTTTAAAATCCACAAGCTTTCGGAGGCTTCCTCCTTCCTCCGGTGAATGTGGAAATGAAATCCTCGAACCTCTCGCATTTATAAATCACAGAACAATACCTGGTGATTACAGATAGTCTTTTCAACTGCCCGTTGCCAAGACAACCAAAGTGTTCAGACAGATAGGTGTTACCTACAGGGCCACCGAATATACAAATGGCCAGAACTAAAAAATATGATGATGTGGAGATGCCAATTAAAAAAAGAGCGAGAGAGGCAGAAACATAGAAACATCCAGAAGGAAAAGACAGCAATTGACCCGTTATATTAAAAACAGATAACATTTGTTCACTGGTGGGGTAACGTGTAGCGTGACATGAACCCAAGATCCCGGTTGAGGCCGTCCTCATGGGTGCGGAACTTGGCTATCAATTTCTGCTTGACGATTTTGCGTTGTCGAGTGTCTCGAAGGCCGCCTTGGAGTACGCTTACCCGAAGGTCGGTGGCTGAATGTCCTTGACTGCTGAAGTGTTCCCCGACTGGAAGGGAACCCTCCTGTCTGGCGATTGTTGCGCGGTGTCCGTTCATCCGTTGTCGCAGCGTTTGCATGGTCTCGCCAATGTACCATGCTCTGGGGCATCCTTTCCTGCAACGTATGAGGTAGACAACGTTGGCCGAGTCACAGGAGTATGAACCATGCACCTGGTGGGTGGTGTCCTCTCGTGTGATGGTGGTATCTGTGTCGATGATCTGGCATGTCTTGCAGAGGTTTCCGTGGCAGGGTTGTGTGGTGTCGTGGACGCTGTTCTCCTGAAAGCTGGGTAATTTGCTGCGAACGATGGTCTGTTTGAGGTTGTTTGACTGTTTAAAGGCGAGTAGTGGAGGTGTGGGGATGGCCATAGTGAGATGTTCGTCGTCATTGATGACATGTTGAAGGCTGCGGAGAACATGGCGTAGTTTCTCCGCTCCGGGGAAGTACTGGACGACGAAGGGTACTCTGCTAGTTGCTTCCCGTGTTAGTCTCCTGAGGAGGTCTATGCGATTTTTCGCTGTGGCCCGTCGGAACTGTCGATCGATGAGTCGAGTGTCATATCCCGTTCTTACTAGGGCGTCTTTCAGCGTCTGTAGGTGTCCATCGCGTTCTTCTTCGTCTGAGCAGACCCTGTGTATTCGCAGGGCCTGTCCATAGGGGATGGCCTCTTTGACGTGGTTAGGGTGGAAGCTGGAAAAGTGGAGCATCGTGAGGTTGTCCGTGGGCTTGCGGTAGAGTGAGGTGCTGAGGTGCCCGTCTTTGATGGAGATTCGTGTGTCCAAGAAAGAAACTGATTCTGAGGAGTAGTCCATGGTGAGCTTGATGGTGGGATGGAACTTGTTAATGTTATCGTGTAGTCTCTTTAGGGATTCTTCGCCGTGGGTCCATAGAAAGAAAATGTCGTCGATGTATCTGGTGTATAGCGTTGGTTGGAGGTCCTGTGCAGTGAAGAAGTCCTGCTCGAAATTGTGCATGAAAATGTTGGCGTATTGGGGTGCGAATTTGGTCCCCATGGCTGTTCCGTGTGTTTGGGTAAAGAACTGGTTATCGAAGGTGAAGACATTGTGATCCAGGATGAAGCGGATGAGTTGTAGGATGACGTCTGGAGATTGGCTGTTGTTGGTGTTGAGTATTGATGCTGTCGCAGCGATGCCGTCATCATGGGGGATACTGGTGTAGAGTGCTGAGACGTCCATCGTGGTGAGAAGTGTTCCTGGTTCAACTGGCCCGCGTGGGAGACTTCTACTGCCTCCCAAAGATACACAAAGCCAACACACCCGAACGTCCTATCGTATCAGGCAAAGGAAGCCTGTGTGAGAACCTCTCTGGATACATCGAGGGCATCCTGAAACCCATCGTACAGGGAACCCCCAGCTTCTGTCGCGACACTACAGACTTCCTACAAAAACTCAGTACCCACGGACCAGTTGAACCAGGAACACTTCTCACCACGATGGACGTCTCGGCACTCGGCACTCTACACCAGTATCCCCTTTGGTTGCCTTGGCAACGGGCAGTTGAAAAGACTGTCTGTAATCACCAGGCATTGTTCTGTGATTTATAAATGCGAGAGGTTCGAGGATTTCATTTCCATATTCACCTGAGGAAGGAGGAAGCCTCTGAAAGCTTGTAGATTTTAAAATAAAATTGTTGGACTATAACTTGGTGTTGTAAAATTGTTTACAATTATCAACCCCAGTCCATCACCGGCATCTCCACATCATAAATTTTAACAAGTTATGGTTACCTTATTAACCATTTTGTGTAGAACAGGTGAGTTTACTTAACCAGTTGTGCTTTTATGGGCCTCTGATGAGTGTACTTGTTGGTCAGCAGCCCCTTTCTGTTCTAACCTGTAAAAATGCTTCAGGGGATTGGCTTGCATCTCTGTCAATCATTACTCCTCTAATTTTTGATTGGCAAAAAACACCTTTCACACATTTTTTAGCCCCTTAAGATTGACCTTTGTTCTAGTTCCTACAAATCCAAAATGGATGGTGAGAGACAGAAGGAAGAAGGCAAGTGACATATTTTTAAAAATTTGGTTTCCCGTTAGGGAAATTCAATATATATAAAAGATAGATTTAGAAAGAAAGTAAAATTATAGTTAAGCAAATATAAACAGGAAAATAAAGAAGAGAGAATGAGGAAAGGAATGACAGGACAAATACAATTAATAGTATCATTTTTTTATTTTCTATCAAAAATATTGCTTGCTTTCATGGTTTCAGATTAATCTGTGGATAAGTGTGAGGTCATGCATTTTAGGAGGAAAAACAAGGAATGGAAAGGTGCTAAAAGGTGTGGATGAACAGAGAGACCGAGGGATTCAAAGACAACACTCCCTAAACATGTGGGAGCAGGTAGGGGAAGCCATAAAAAAGCCAACAAGGTTTTATAAATGGTGGCATAGAGTGCAAGAGTAAAGAGGTTAATGATAAATTTGTACAAAATTATATGTTAAGCAACTAGAGTACTGCATGCAGTTTTGGGTGCCCCATTAAAGATAGGACATTAATACCATAGAGAGCACACAGCATAGATTCACCAGGATGATACCAGGGATGGGAAAGTGTATTTATGAGGAGATACTTATGACACTAGGACTATTTCTACAGAAGCAGAAAAGGCGAAGAGTATATTTAATAACGTTTTATATTTAAATTGTGAAGGGTTTTAATAGAGTGAATAGGGAAAGACTATTTTATCTGGCTGGGGAGTCAGTGACCAGGGGGTCATCAATTTAAAGTTGTTACTAAAAAAAAGAAGAGCTAGGTTAGGAGAAATGTCTTTATACAGAAGATTGTTGAAGCATGGAATGCTTTACCACAGGGAATGGTTTAGGCAGAGACCATTACATCTCTCAAGGGAAAATTAGATAAATATTTGAAGCAGAGGAAAATACAGGATGTGTAGAGAGAGAAAGCAGGTGAGCAGGATTGGTTTTGAATTGCTTTAGCAAAAAGCCAGCATATACACAGTGGGGTAAATTTTAACTGTGAGCTGGGAAGGGAGAGGGGGTATTGGGGTGGGGGGAGTGATTTCTGGGTGCGAAAACCAGAATGTAAATGGGCGTGCCGCCATTCAAGTTTTGCACGCAGCAGCCAGCCTGATTGACAGGCCGGTTGGCTGTCGGGCAGGAAGGCCGTGCCGCAGCCGGCCGCAGCCAGGGAGCGGAGGGAGGGATCATAGGCCAGGCAGAAGATCGGGTCGGGGGGTGGGGGGGTCATGGAGGAGTTTGGGGTGCCGGGGAAGAGATCGTGGGGGGGCGGGAAGAAGTTCGGGGGGAGGGCTGAGGAAGAGATTGGAGGGGAGATGAGGCTAGGAAGAAGATCGGGGGGAGGGCTGAGGAAGAGATTGGGGGGGAGATGAGGCTGGGAAGACGATCGGGGGGGGCTGAGGAAGAGATCGGGAAGAAGATCGGGCGGCTGAGGAAGAGATGGGGGGGCCAAGGAAGAGATCGGAAGTTGCTGGAAGTTGGGTGAAGAGTTGTAGGTAGGGGGGGGGGCGTTCACCATCGACGTGGGGTTCACCATCAAGGGGAGGGGTGTCCACCATTTGAGGGGGGGGTCGGCCAATCAAGGGGGCCCTGTCAGCCAGGTGAGCTTGTTGGACCTGGATGAAGCACTCCTGCTCCTCTGGGCCCACAAGCAATGCAATAAAGACACATGGATCCGGCCCTTGCCCCCTGCTTTCACCTGACGTGAATGGGAAGCGATGGGAAACTTGAACAGGTAAGGTTGAATTTATTTTAATGTTCCTATACACAAAATATTAAGTACCTCAAGTATCTCAATGAGATACATTGTTCTTTTAAGTATTGGCCCACCGGCTTCAAGTGGATGCAGGACTTCCCGGTGTCTGCCGTGCACACGCATGCAAACCTGCCAGAAGTAGGCGTGTTGAAGCCTGGATGCCGTCCCGCTCTGAAAAGGGAGGATTTTTAATCCCCACCCACTCTCAACCCACCCATTTTTGGGGGTTAAAATTTACCCCATTGGGTGGAATGGCCTTTTATGTGCTGTAAACTTCAATGGCTCTACTGCCTCAGCACTTTTCCAATGGTAGAGATGTTCCTGCTTTGTGGTGGCTGACTTGGCAAGGAATTGTGGTTTTTTTAATAAACTGGTAGAACATCTATCAAAAATTACACTTTCAAACTACAAAATAACTACGTTAAGCTTTTGAACGTAAGGATTTAATTAGCTGTTAGGTTTTGAAAAACAATACAGGTTAAGTCAAATATTTACATAAAAATAAAATTTTAAAGTACCTTACAAAATAAAGGTTATGTTGCTAGATTACTGATTAGGAAAACGTATTATTTGTGTATACTTTGCAATAGTCCCCAGTGGCAAAACTATTGCAAGTGTTTGTGTTCAGTGTTTGTCTAAAACTAATGCATATTATTATACTGAGCAGTAGAAAGATTTGTCATGTCAGAAATAATGTGGATTGCATGCTTTCTACATGTTATTATTCAACTTTGTTTTTCTTGATCATTCCTTTCACAATGTAATGTATTTGGTTTGGGAAAACTTTATTCAGAGCAGAAGAAAAAAATAGCATGGAGAACACCAAAGTGTTGAGGAAGCAAGTTTTTCAACTGGGGAGCTGAGTAAGTGGAATGATAAAATAACAACTGCACACAAAGCCTGTCAACTCAAACATCATCTATGTGTATTTTAACTGAACCATACAGGTTGAGGAAGATTATTAACTTTACGTCCTGGGCATAAAGTATGACATGGGCGATGCATAGAAAGGTAAATCAGGTAAGGATGATCTCATGCCCAGAACGGAGCCTGCACAAATTTTCCTTCTATTAATTTAAATGGAAGGAAAATCATTTGGGTCTATTATTGTTTTGAAATCCTCCCTGTTCAACGTTTCTCCCTGCGCTCTGCCCAGAAGATACATTACACCCAGGATCGTAAAGATGACAATCTACCTCAATGTGTCTGAAATCCTTTATAATTTACTATTTCTATATTATTGAAATTATGTAATAGAGTACTAGTATACAGAAGCTTAATGCATGTATATGAAATTCCTCCTTGTTATTTTAGCAGCAGTGTTGACCTATTCATTGGTCAACCTCTCTATTTCAGACCCCAAAATTCCAGCCCAGATTAAGATTGGAGAATAGGTGCATCAGCTGCTCGCAACTAGAATTTAGGTATGGCGGGGTGTAATTGGGGTCAGTCGCTGGGTATTGAGGTGTAATTGAGGTCAGAAGCAGGGTAATGTTAGATATAGTTGTGGTCAGTAGCTGGATACTGTGAGGTATTACTGGGGTCAGTGGCTGGATACTGTGAGAAATTACTGGGGTCAGTGGCTGGATACTGTAAGGTATTATTGGGGTGAGTAGCTGGATACTGTGAGATATTACTGGGGTCAGTGGCTGGATACTGTGAGATATTACTGGGGTCAGTGGCTGGATACTGTGAGATATTACTGGGGTCAGTGGCTGGATACTGTGAGATATTACTGGGGTCAGTGGCTGGATACTGTGAGATATTACTGGGGTCAGTGGCTGGATACTGTGAGATATTACTGGGGTCAGTGGCTGGATACTGTGAGAAATTACTGGGGTCAGTGGCTGGATACTGTGAGATATTACTGGGGTCAGTGGCTGGATACTGTGAGAAATTGCTGGGGTCAGTGGCTGGATACTGTGAGATATTACTGGGGTCAGTGGCTGGATACTGAGATACTGCTGGGGTCAGTGGCTGGATACTGTGAGGTATTACTGGGGTCAGTGGCTGGATACTGTGAGAAATTACTGGGGTCAGTGGCTGGATACTGAGATACTGCTGGGGTCAGTGGCTGGATACTGTGAGGTATTACTGGGGTCAGTGGCTGGATACTGTGAGCTTTAATTAGGATCAGTGGCTGGCTAATGTTACATATCACTGGAGTCAGTAACCGGGTTCTGCCAGGATTCCATCTCACTAGTCACTCAAGCTATTTTCCAGTGACCGGGTTTTGGGTGGATCTTACATCCACCTTCCCTATGTCAGAGGCGCATTTCAGGGCACTTCCTTGGCTACTCTAGGAATTCCATCTTTAAAAGTTCTTGGGGGATCTCATGCCAGGTGTGAACTGGCATGGTTCCTTTGAGGCCTTTGGAAAGGCCTAACCTTACCCATCCCTGCAATTTGGGATGCGGTCCAAAGCCAACCAAAAAGGCAGGTGGAAGTTCCACTTCACCACTTTATCGCCAATAGAGCAGGCCCCATTTTCTGGGCTTAACTGTTTACTTTAGTTTAATGTGAAATGTACCGCACCCATTTATAAACTGTTCTGGTCTATAGCTGCCATTTTACTAAAACCTCTATAACTTGTATTGAAGCACCATCATAGTTAGTCATATTCAATAGTCGGGGACAGACATGCCTTTCTGCAAGCGCCGATGTGAGTCCCACATGGTGTATTGTCTCCCTGGTGCCAGGGGAAAGGACATCACTGAACGGGTGCAGAACATTTTGAGGGGGAGGGGGGGATGCAGTCAGAAGTCATGATCCATGTGGAAACCAATGACATGCGAAGGTAAAGGGTTGCAGTCCTGTAGTCAGAGTTTCAAGAGCAAGGGAGGAAGTTAAATAGCAGGACCTCAAAAGTAGTAATCTCTGGATTACTCCCAGTGCCACGTGCTAGTGAGTATAGGAATAGTAGGATAAGACAGGTTAATGCATGGCTGGAGAAATGGTGCAGGAGGGAGGGCTTCAGATTCCTAGGACATTGGGACCAATTTTGGGGCAGACGGGATCTATTCAAGATGAACAGGTTGCACCTCAACAGAGCTGGGACCAAAGTCCTCGTCGGGAGTTTAACTACTGCTGTGGGGGAGGGTTTAAAATAATTTGGCAGGGGGATGGGTAACAGGATGAAACATCAGAGAGGAGAAACAATGTGCACAGAGGACTGGGAGAAACAAGTAGCACTAGAGTAAACAATAGGTCAGAATAGAAGGGATCAAACGGGGCAAATACGAGGCAGTCTAAGATAAGTTTGGAGTGCATGTGTGTAAAGCACATAACGTGGTAAATAGGCTTGGTTAGCTGCAGCCATAAGTCACCACATGGGACTACGATATAGTAGCAATAACAGAGACCTAGCTCAAAGAAGGGGAGGATTGGATACTTAATATTCCTGGTTACCAGGTATTCAGGAAAGATAGGGCAGGAAAGAAAGGAAGGGGTCGCAGTATTGATCAAAGAAACTATTATAGCTCTGGAAAGGGATGATGTAGTTATGGGGTCAAAGACAATTCTAAACAAATAGATTCTAAGGAAAAATAGAGGAACTATTTCCCTACTTTGTGTGTACTATAGACCACCAAATAGTGGGAAGGAGATAGAGGAGCAAATTTGAAGGCAAATTACAGAAAGATGGAAGAACTGTAGAGTTGTAATAATAGGGGACTTCAATTATCCCAATATAGACTGGGATAGTTACAGTGTAAAGGGCAAAGAGGGGGCAGAATTCTTGAAATGTGTAAAAGAGAACTTACTTCATCAGCGTGTTTCCAGCCCAACTAGGAAGGAAGCAGTGCTGGATCTAATTCTGGGAAAGAAAGTGGAGCATGTTTCAGTTGGAAGCATTTGGGGGAAAGTGCTCATAATATCATTCGGTTTAGAATAGTTATGGAACAATCAAGCAGAAAAAAATTTAACCGTAGGAGGGTTAATTTCAGTGAGTTAAAAAGGGACCTTGCCCTGGTGGATTGGAATAAAAAAATAGTAGGCAAAACAGTAATTGAACCATGGGAGAACTTCAAGGAGGAGATGGTTCGGTTACAGAGTAAACACATTCCCACAAGGGGGAAAGGAAGGGTATCCAAAGCTAGAGCTCCCCGGATGACTAAAGAGATAGAGATTACAATGAAACAGGAAAAGGAGACTTATGACAAACATAAGGTTCATAATACAGTAGAGAACTAAGCTGAGTACAAAAAGTACAGAGATCTAAAAAAGGAAATAAGAAGGGCAAAGAGACAGTATGAGAACAGATTAGCAGCTAACATAAAAGGGAACTCAAAAGTCTTTTATAAACATATAATTGGTAAAAGGGTAGTTACAGCAAGGGTGGGGCCGATTAGGGACAAAAAAGGAGATCTTCTTGTGGAGGCAGAGGGTATGGACGACGTACTAAATGAATACTTTGCATCTGTCTTCACTCGAGAAGAGGATGCTGCCAATGTAGCAGTAAAGGAGGAGGTAGTAGCGATATTGGATAGGATAAAAATAGATAGAGGAGATACATAAATGATTGGCAGTACTGAAAGTAGAAAAGTCACCCGGGGTCCAGGTGGGATGCATCCTAAGTTGATGAGGGAAGTAAGGGTGGAAATTGCGGAGGCTCTAGCCACAATCTTCCAATCCTCCTTAGATATGGGAGCGGTGCAAGGGGACAAAGCTGAATACAGAAAGCAGAGGATTGTTGCACTCCTGTTCAAAAAAGGGAGAGTGATAAATCCAACAATTACCAGCTTGTTAGCCTAACATCGGTGGTGGGGAAACTTTTACATTCAATAATCCAGGACAAAATTAATTGGCATTTGGAAAAGTATGGGCTAATAAATGAAAGTCGGCACGGATTTGTTAAAGGAAAATCATTTTTGACTAACTTAATTGAGTTCTTTGATGAAGTAACGGAGAGGGTTGATGAGGGTAGTGTGGTTGATGTTGTGTATATGGACTTTCAAAAGGCATTTGATAAAGCACATAATAGACATGTTAGCAAAATTAAAGTCCATGGGTTTGAAGGGAAAGTGGCAGCCTGGATACAAAATTGGCTAAGGGACAGAAAGCAGAGAGTAGTGGTGAACAGTTGTTTTTCAGACTGGAGGGAAGTATACAGTGGTGTTCCCCAGGAGTCGGTATTAGGACCACTGCTAATTTTGATATATATTAATGACCTGGGCTTGAGTATACAGGGTATAATTTCAAAGCTTGCAGATGACACTTAACTCGGAAATGTAGTAAACAATGTGGTGGATAGTAACAGACTTCAAGAGGACATAGACTGGTGATATATGGCAGATGAAATTTAACACAGAGAAGTGTGAAGTGATAGATTTTGGTAGGAAGAGTGAGGAGAAGCAATATAAAGTAAATGGTACACTTTTAAATCTTTGAAGGTGGCAGGACAAGTTGTGAAGGCTTTTAAAAAAGCATATGGGATCCTGGGCTTTATTAATAGAGGCATAGAGTAAAAAGGCAAGAAAGTTATGTTAAACCTTTATAAAACACTGGTTAGACCTTAGCTGGAGTATTGTGTTCAATTCTGGGCACCACACTTTAGGAAGGATGTCAAGGCCTTAGAGAGGGTGCAGAAGAGATTCACTAGAATGGTACCAGGGATGAGGGACTTCAGTTATGTGGAGAGACTGGAGAAGCTGGGATTGTTCTCCTTAGAACAGAGATGGATAAAAGAACATAAGAAATAAGAGCAGGAGTAGGCCATCCGGCCCCTTGAGTCTACTCTGCCATTCAACAAGATCATGGTTGATCTTCTACCTAAAAACCATTTTCCTGCACCATCCCCATTAGCCTTGATGCCTTTAATATCGAGAAATCTATCGATCTCTGTTTTGAATGTACTCAGTGACTGAGCCTCCATAGCCCTCTGGGGTAGAGAATTCCAAAGGTTCATCACTCTCTGAGTGAAGAAATTTCTCCTTATCTGAGTCTGTGACCCCTGGTTCTAGACTCCCCAGCTAGGGGACACATCCTCCTTGCATCTACCCTGTCGAGCCCTGTAAGAATTTTGTATGTTTCAATGAGATCACCTCTCATTCTTCTAAACTCTAGAGATTTGATAGAACGGTTTTGCTAGAGTAAATAAGGAGAAACTTTTTCCAGTGGCAGAGGGTCGGTAACCAGAGGACACAAATTTAAGGTGATTGGCAAAAGAACCAGAGGCAATAGGAGGAAACATTTTTTTACGCAGTGAGTTGTTATGATCTGGAATGCACTGCCTGAAAAGGTGGTGGAAGCAGATTCAATAATAACTTTCAACAGGGAATTAGATAAATACTTGAAGGGAGAAAATTTGCAGGGCCACGGGGAAAGAGCAGAGGAGTGGATTAATTGGATAGCTCTACCAAAGAGCGGGCACAGGCATGATGGGCCGAATGGCCGCCTTCTCTACTGTATCATACTATTAGAAGACACATAATTAAAAATACTCTTGAACTATTAAATGATTAAATAATTAAATCATACTCTATAATGTATTATTTCAGAATTTGGATCTTGATGTGCAGTTTTATTTCTCATTCAAATTTCAAAATTGATTAATTTGAGCATTTTAATGCTCTTCTGATTGATTGATTTATTTTGCAGTGTACAGCAAGGAGGGAGGATCATTTTCTTCTCTCAGTCTTTTGGAATGTTGAATTGTACAGTATGAGTTCATTTTGATATTAGTAACTTGATTAGTTGGTTCAAAAAACTGAAAGACACTTTATAAACAAAACAAAAAACAGAGAGATAATTGTACTTAATTGTAAAAATGTAAAGGTGTGCACATGGTCACTGCTATATATGGTTGCCAATGAAATGCTAATTTTTATTTTATCTCTTTGGTGTCCAGAGGATTAATATTTAACAGCTGAAAAATTAGAAGCAATATGAGCAAAATCAGTAACACTAGGCAGTTGACAGCAGTATGTGGTGTTCTATAATTAATTTTTCATGCCTAATTTGTCAACTTTCAAACTAAATGTTGTCAAAAGTAACTGTTTGGAATTTATCTGTTTTTAACAGCTGTTCTCAGTGGTCGAACCATCAAGAAGTGTGATTTATGTGCCATGGATGGAGCATATTGGGTCGTTGATTTAAATTCCATAATATATCAAACAATTACTGCAGTTGCAAGTTATTAAAGTAAAGGAAAGGGGGATTTTGTTGTTTAGATGAATTAACTGGCATTTTAAAATAAAGAATAATAGTTACTGGTAGTGATTATAAGGAAGTAATCTCTCACAGGGGTTCAGATGCAGTTAATTACATAATAAGTAAAACACAAGTGGTTTATAACTGTCATTTGAATCTGAGATAAAAATGAAATTATGGCTTCGAAATCACTTCAGGGCATATTTTACTTTTTTACACTGCAAATAACCAGTACAGAAAAAGTGGTTCAACAGTATGGTTCTGAAATGGTACCTATAATGTAAGGGGTTTCTTTTTTTACTGTTTCTCGGGCTTATAATAGGTCAGCCAGTTATGTTTTTCCTGAGCTGCCCTGCCCGCAGTGCGGTTGCGAATCGCTTACCCCTTCCTGATTCTGAGCTGAGGACTTATCGAGTGGTAACAAAGACAGACAAACAGGCCAGTGGATTGGTACAAGGAAAACCAATGTTTATTAATAAGAAAACTAAAACTACAAGGTAAACAGTATAATACAGAAGATAAAGAAATCGCTATGGATGTAATACAGTCTTACACTTATCGGGTTGAAAGAAACAGACACATCGAGGGAAAATTCTAAAATCACAAGTTTAGCAATATCCCTTAACCCCCAACCTTACACTTATGCTAGGTTGTCTTGTGGCAGCCAGAAAATTAATGCTCACCGGTGAAAACAGATGAAAAGGCCTGGCCCCTGTGCCTGCTGCTGCCGTCGACATGTGGTTGCGAGGTTTACTGGATGGCTTCCTTCTTAGTTGCTAGCAGACAGACAGGACAGGGCCAAGAGGCGAAGAGAGCAGCTGCTCCTCTACTACTACTACTATACCGGAAATATACTGGGCAGCTTCAGTTATACCCTCTTGGTAACAGGTTTTTTCATACCTTATCAGCTTGCTTCATTGTTTGATTTAAGCACGAAACGTAAGACAAAGGACCCCAACTCTGGCCCATTTACATTAATGGCCGGTTCCTGTATCGATCTGTTTGCTAACTGCTTTACCATTGTTCCGAATGTACCTTGATGGTTCACCTTTTGTCCTGCGATCACTTCCTGCTCGAATTTTGATGTGTTGACCGGCCATGTTGATAGCTTGCCTCAGGGCTAGAAAGCAGCTGCATTGTTTAAAGAAATCTGTCTAGACACGAAAACCTGCCAAGTTGTTGAGAATGCAATTTCAAATCTGCCGGTCCTTGGCCATGTGTCTGACTGCAGCCATTTTGAGAGACCTTGGATTTTTTAAAACAGTCACACCAGGGTTTCTTTAATAACTCCAATAAATCTTCGGGGTGGGGGGAACATGTGAAATTTTGCGAATCCCTTCACTCCCCCCTGTGGATACTTAAACTTGCTTGAAGTGTCCATGCAAGGTGAGCAAAGATTTCTGACTGTCGCAAACAACCTTCCCCTTTATTTACCCATCCCTAATCCCTCGACACATACATTCCCTTACTTGGAGAGAACCCCAGTGTATGGCAGGCATTCGGATAGAAAACAAGGTTGAATTACAACAATCCCAGCACGGAGGGGTCCAAATACCCCTGCACCACTTGGGATGAAACAGTATTTTGCATACTATACAACACAACAATGAACAATCTTTATTCAAAATAACATCAAAACGTAAACATTACTTTATTGAAAACAACAAACGGAAGGGACCATCTTTATTAAAATAATGAACAGGCTGCCATCGCTCGCAAGGGATGCGTCCCCGAACTCACACGGGTGTTTCGTCTACCCGAGCATACTGGTCCTTCCATACCCTTTGTGTTCTAACTACTACCTCGAGACCCCTATTCCTACACTGGACGCAAACCAGGTAGAGGACGATCCCGAGCTGACAGATTACTAGCACGTGTGATGCCAGACGAATCCAGGAGGGGACCTCGATATTCTCAAAGATGTCCCACCAGGGTGGGGTCGTAATACTCAGAATATCGGCCCCTATCTGGACAGTCTTCTGTTCCAGCGTGTAAAAGTGTTTTTGGGACACCCCTACTGCTTTTAATAATTTAACGAGGTGTTCTGGGAGAGGGGGAATCTGGTAGCCGAAGTGGGCTACATACTTTTGGAGGTTGGTGAAATTCTCTTTCACAGTGAGGTGAACAGTGGATGGTTCAGGGATGGGGACAATTCGTGTCTGTGCCACTTGAACTTCTGCCTGGGGTTTAAAGCAGAAACTGCTGTCACTCACCGCACACCAGCTGTGCTGACCATGCTGGTAGTGAGACGCTGCTGTGGTGACTCAATATGTCCCACCTCCTATATATGCCACCTGTGGGGGAACATGGCCTTGTGCCATGGCTTCCATGGTGCAGTTTATAGGCTTCGCGTCAGCAGCTCTGAACCCGCACTGCGGTTTTGAATAGGCGTTCAAGTGCTGGGGACACAGGATTATGTGTGATCCCCGGCTCTGGCACCCCGAGAGGTCAGTACCCGTCATAGCGTGCTCCCACTTTATGACGTAGGGCGGGACTGCTGTGAAACGAATGTGTGCACCCCCCCTGAATGACACCAATGTTCTCCACCCTGTACACCGGCTTAAATTGCGTTTTTAAACCCTTAATCTGGGTCCGCAGCTCGATGTCATCTCAGCTGTTGATGACAGGAGACCCCGTGTTAAAACCAGTTAAGACATCATTAAAAACACCCCTTCTTTGTCTCCCAATCCCGTCCAAAAGCTCGTGGGTGTTTAATCCGGTTCTGTCACCGTCTGAAAAATCAAACTGATAAAATTTAACATCTGGCTGGGCCCCATATAAGCTGCCTGGCTCGGGTGAAGTGTGAGCGGGTCCCTCGACCTCGGCTCACGTAGACAATACTGGAACGGTTCCATCTTAAAATTACATTACGGTTCCACACCTTATAATAAACCTATACATCTTAACTTAAAACTACAAACTTAACTGCTAAAGTTATATACATCCGCCGCCCGTCTCCGAGCGGCCAGCTTAAATTCTGTCAGGACTGCTGCAGGCTGCTTCCTGCGGCTTGGCTGTACTGAGCTTTACTTCCGGTCCCTCACAGCCCGCGACTGCTGGCTGAGGACCTTTGTCTTTCGACTTAACTTTAGCACGGGAGGTAGCCCTTTTAAACTGGGGAGCCGGCGACCATGTCTTCCTAGGCTGGGGTGTCCGAGGGGACCTCCTAGGAAGTGCTGTTGGTGGGGCTACCCTGGCGAGGGGACCCTTGCTGTGGATCACAGTCCTCGCTGGCTGGGGGCTTTTCCCCTGTGGCTCCTCCCTTCCCAAGTCTGAGCTGGGGACAGGCAACCCTTCGCTGCCTGCTGCCGGTGGCTGAGAGTCTTCCTCTCCAGGTTCAAAACCTAGGTCGGGGGCGGGGCTACCTGCCTCGGGCTCCTCCTCCTCCCCACCTGAGTCCCAGAAGAGAGGGGGAGTGGTTTGGACAGGGGTCTGGGTGACTCCTCCCCTGACTGCACCTGCAGGTGCTGCCTGTGAGCTGTGACCTGCTGGGAGCTGGGGATTTCTAACCTCGGGTTGGATCCCAGCTGCCTGCTTTTTCACCTCCACAGTACTGGGGACCGGTAGCTCTTGGACCCCTTCCCTCCGAGCCTTGTCTATGGCTCTTTCCCCTGCGCGGACGGTCAGGCCCAGGAATTTCACCTCCTGCTGACCGATCTGCGCTTTCTTCTCTAGTCATAGCGGGGCATCGTCAGAGGGGGCTGAGGGAGCTACCACACCGGTAGTGGCTGCTATTCTTCCCTGGCTGGCCATAAAAGATCGCATGGCCTCAAAAAATGACTCCATGGCAGCGGGGGCAATTCCTGTCTCTACCTCCCCCGTCGCTGCCTTTTGGGCTGGGGCGGTGGGATTCTTTCCCTTAGTATCCTTCCAGGGGTTTTTACAATCTTTGCGCAAGTGGCCATCCTTCCCGCACCCAAAGCAGTTTAACTTAGCCTGGGCGGGACGATTCCCTTCCTGGTGCCATTCCCTTTTATGCTGGGCCCCTGATTTAACCTCGTGGACTTTCCCCTTGGGTTGGGGCGTCTCGATACCCCTGATATTTTTAAATGCTATCGTGAGCTGGCGGATCACCGTTTCCTCGGTGGTCTGGGGGCTACGGGGGTCAAACCAGGCCGCAGCTCGTGTTCGAATTTGGGGCAGGCAGTTTGTCATGAGACAGCGGAGCCAGTGGGCTAATTGATCTCTGTTCAGGAATGCCCGCCCTGGCATTCCCGGGCATGCGCTCCGGTAGACTGGCCACAGCCTGTCTGCGAAAGCCTGTGGGGACTCCCCAGGGAGCTGTACCGTTTTTCCCACCCGGGCGAACGGACTCCCATCATTTAGCCCCATGGCCTCCAATATCTCATCCTTTAACTCCTCGTAATCTTTCTGCCCCCTTTTGCACTCATCTGATAAGGTTTGGAGGAGGTCACGCCCCAGAGAAAACAGCAGCATTTTTGCTTGTTCTGCTTCATCGCAGTCATTAACGCACGCTGCCTGCTCTATCTCACGGAAGTGTAGAGAGGGGTCTCCCCTCACTGTAAGCTTAGGGATATGGCTAACCATGGCCCTGAGCTGTGGGGTGCCATGCGGCACTACAAACTGGTTCTGGATGGCCCCTAGGTCCTCGCCATCGGCGGGCGGGCCGTACCTCCGTTGTCGGAGGGGGTACACTGGTCCCGGTCCTGGTCTATCTACCAGGAATTGCTGGGTCTCCCCTAATGCTTCATCCTCCACCCCCTCTTGCTGCCAGACCTCCTGAAAACTCGGGGCTATGGGTGATGGCCGTGAAGCCTCTGGTTCCCTAACCAGTGTCGTTCTGGGAGCTGCCTGTGGGACTTCCCTGCTTGGGTTGCCGGTAAAATCCGACTGGCCCGCCTTCGGGCTAAGGAGGCATACCATGCCCTTCGCCCTCGCTAAGGCCAGGCCCAAGCTTTCTATTTCTTGCCTGCAGGGGCGATGATCTGCGTCCTCAAACCCCTGGGCGCAGGCCAGCTTATATGCTGCCTTTACCTCGCCTACTTTCTCCTCCTGCTCTTTTAATTCTTGCGTGAGGCTGTGGATCTTATCCATTAACCTAACCTCACTGCCTCTCGCCTCTCTGACCTGGTATTCCAGGTGTTCCATTCTACCTCCAGTGCTACTTTTGAGCTCAGCGATCTGGTATTCCAGGCGCTCTACCTTTGCCTGGTGGTCCCTTGCCATCTGCGCCCTTTCTTGGCTAATTGCCTGGAGCGCTGCTACCCCTTGCTCTTCGGCTGCTGTCTTTTCCTGCAGCTCTAGGGTCAACTGTTTAATCTTGGCTGCTTGTACTGCTACAGCACGGTCTAGTACAAAGACCTGCTTTTTAAAACACAAGAGCCAGACCGCCTTCTCAATACCTTTCTTATACTGTTTACTTGCTGTCCACTGGATGGCTGCATCTATGGGACGCTCGGCCTTTAACATATCGCCCACCCACTTTTTCGCGATATTTACCTTGCCGCACACATAGGCAGACAACCTTATCTCCATTGCGGATTCCTCCTCCGCACCACTGTCTGCCTTGTTACACACTTTCGTCTCAGCTCCTGGCTGGCTCGCCATTTCTGTAAGGGGTTTCTTTTTTTACTGTTTCTCGGGCTTATAATAGGTCAGCCAGTTATGTTTTTCCTGAGCTGCCCTGCCCGCAGTGCGGTTGCGAATCGCTTACCCCTTCCTGATTCTGAGCTGAGGACTTATCGAGTGGTAACAAAGACAGACAAACAGGCCAGTGGATTGGTACAAGGAAAACCAATGTTTATTAATAAGAAAACTAAAACTACAAGGTAAACAGTATAATACAGAAGATAAAGAAATCGCTATGGATGTAATACAGTCTTACACTTATCGGGTTGAAAGAAACAGACACATCGAGGGAAAATTCTAAAATCACAAGTTTAGCAATATCCCTTAACCCCCAACCTTACACTTATGCTAGGTTGTCTTGTGGCAGCCAGAAAATTAATGCTCACCGGTGAAAACAGATGAAAAGGCCTGGCCCCTGTGCCTGCTGCTGCCGTCGACATGTGGTTGCGAGGTTTACTGGATGGCTTCCTTCTTAGTTGCTAGCAGACAGACAGGACAGGGCCAAGAGGCGAAGAGAGCAGCTACTCCTCTACTACTACTATACCGGAAATATACTGGGCAGCTTCAGTTATACCCTCTTGGTAACAGGTTTTTTCATACCTTATCAGCTTGCTTCATTGTTTGATTTAAGCACGAAACGTAAGACAAAGGACCCCAACTCTGGCCCATTTACATTAATGGCCGGTTCCTGTATCGATCTGTTTGCTAACTGCTTTACCATTGTTCCGAATGTACCTTGATGGTTCACCTTTTGTCCTGCGATCACTTCCTGCTCGAATTTTGATGTGTTGACCGGCCATGTTGATAGCTTGCCTCAGGGCTAGAAAGCAGCTGCATTGTTTAAAGAAATCTGTCTAGACACGAAAACCTGCCAAGTTGTTGAGAATGCAATTTCAAATCTGCCGGTCCTTGGCCATGTGTCTGACTGCAGCCATTTTGAGAGACCTTGGATTTTTTAAAACAGTCACACCAGGGTTTCTTTAATAACTCCAATAAATCTTCGGGGTGGGGGGAACATGTGAAATTTTGCGAATCCCTTCAATAAGCATGTTCTAAATATTTGTAATGTGAGCATTTTCTAATTAATTAATACATTTATGAATTTTTAGTAATAGATATACAGAGAAAGGGATGCTCGTACTATACATTTTATGAGGCTGTTTAATTCAGTTTGGGATCTATTTTTGCCAGCTGTATTACTCGGTGCGGCAGGCTAATGTTTAGTTGTTGATATGTGACAATGTCCAGACCGAAGGATTAATGATAGTGACATAATCATTGCAAGATTACTGAATACTCATCAGCAGATGATTGCTGGTAAGTAATAGTGGCAGTGTATACTATGTACTATACAGTTTAAACCCTTCCAACATGTTTAGAAAGCTGCTCCACTAGCCTCCAGTTAGTTTAGACTAAAGACAAAAAGTGACAGTGCAACTGGAATACATACTGTTCTTATGGGTACAGAAAATTCAAAATGTAGGAACATAGGAACAGGAGTAGGCCATTTAGCCCCTCGAGCCTATTCCGCCATTCAATTATTGGCTGATCTGTATCTTAACTCTATCTATCCGGCTTGGTTCCGTAACCCTTACTAACCATTGCCTAACAAAAATCCATGACTCTTAGTTTAGGAATTTTCAATTGACCTAGCCTCAACAACCTTTTGGGGGAGAGAGTTCCAGATTTCCACTACCATTTGTGTGAAGAAGTGCTTCCTGACATCACCCTGAATGGCTGACCTTTAATTTTAAGTTTATGCCGGATTGAGTGAGTTACAGATTTTAGAGATGGCATTAGAGGAAGCCATTCAGTTTTAAAATTCTTGCGCTGATACCAAATAATACATTTTTTTTGCTGGTTTTCTCTTCATATGCTCTCTCCTCTGCTGAAGGTATTAATTATTTCAGGGGATATGATTCCATAGGCACCAGACAGCTTCTAACATCTTACCCAAGTGGCCATTCTTCCCGTGTGAGCCTAAACAATAAGGCCAATTTCTGAAATATGCGCTCCCGATGGGCAAGACTTCTCACCGGGAGACAGCAATTCTAAATTCAGCCCTATGAGTATTGGTAAGCTTTATAGCTGTCAAGGGCATCCTAGCTGACACCAATTCTACCTTCTGCAGATGTTCACACAAATGGATAGAGATCAGAAGCAAGAATCCTAACTAATTATTTTTCATTCCCCAGTGCAGAAGCACAGAGCCAATCTGAGGCAAATTATTTCCATGGCTGAGATCAGCTAACTCAGCACAAACTGCGATCTTCCAGTTTAATGCATGCTTTAAATCCATCACTTGACATTAATCTTGAGGTATGTTTATCCTGCAGTTTGAGAAGGACCAGAACTAATTTACGGAGCTTGAAGCCAAAGGCCAAAGAATAAACAGAATTATCATCCGACCAGTGATAATGAATTTCAGAAATCCACATATCCTTCCACTCCTGTAAAAGATCATTATATTTTACTTGCACTTCTAGTGCTCTTGAGTTATAGGTCTTCTATATTTTTGAAGGAACTGCTATTTTACTATAGTCAGTGAGATACCTTCTATTTATTCCATGGGGTTTAAATTGGATAACCCCTGAAAACGTGCGAGGGGATTGCAGTCCATGATTAACCGGTCGGTGTGATACAGGCAGCGCATTACATTCGTGCTGCCTGCTGTTTTAAATTATTGCTGCGTGCAGCCAGCGCTACCCGCGCTGTTGATTGGCTGCATGCATCAGCAGAGGGCCCCGATATTGCGAGTGGCTTGCGCTTCTTAAAGGCAGCCTGCACCTCTTAAAGATTATGTAATTAACTGCATAAGTAAAACAGGTGCATTGTAACTGAAGGAAGTGGTGGGAGCCGTTTCAAAACTGAATCTGTGCTGTGATACTTTGAAGAATGACTGCGCCTGGAAGAGAGAGCGCACCAAGGTTCTCTGATGATACACTGGAGGCCTTGGTGCAAGATGTGGAGAGAAGGAGAGACACCCTTTATCCGCAGGGGGGCAGGAGGCCCTCCAGACGTATGCTGAAGAGGGAGCAGGAAGAAGTAGCGGAGAAGGTGAATATCAGGAGCATAGCTCCAAGGACATGTATGCAGTGAAGGAAGAAGTTCAATGATTTAACACGAGTTGCCAAGATGAGTGAGTTCAAGTTTCAAGTGGCTCATCGTGCCAACTGCACTACTAGCCTCGTCCAATGCTCATTTCACTACACCCCATCACTCACAAACAATCCCTTTCAATCAGTATTCAACCGTTCAAATTGGGAGTCCAGACTGAGCGCGGAGCTGCGAGAGACTGGGGGCGGAGCATCACAGCATCAGAGCAGGTAAAAAGCGAGACCCAGGGAATAGGCCTTAATCAGGAGCCCAGAGTCCAGAGTGAGTGCAGACCTGTGAGAAACCGGGGGCGGAGCATCAGAGCAGATAAAAAGCAAGGAAAAAACCTAATGTGACGCCAGCACAAGGGGCGGAACTGATTGGTGAGTACCTGATTGGTGAGATGGTGTAGTCTGAAGCCGGACCCTCCAAGCCCAGAGCTGCTTGAAGTCGTCCTCCAAGCCATCTGCAGTCTCCTCAATTGAAGGTCAGCAGCCTTCCACCACCCATGCTCCAGCTACTGGGGAAGCACCTCGTAGGAGCACTAGGAAATGTAAAGGCACACGAACAACAGGCACTAAGGGAATGCACAAGGGTGAATAGTCTAATTTTATTTGCATAATTTCATGTGTTAATTTATAAGTGCGGATTTGGTGGTGGTTTTTACTTCTGCAGTGAGCTGAGGGAGGAACCAATGTGTAATCATAAGGTGGATGATTTGATGGTCATGTGAGAGAGTAAAGGTAAGGAGTGTGGGACAGTTGGGGAATGGAGAGCTGTAGTTGAGGTTACTGCTATCACTCAGTAATAATCTGATCACATAGAGCCCTGGCAGAAAGGGGCTGTCTATGTTGTTGCCTCCCTTCCTCTTCCTTCACTTCCTGTTGCACTTCGTCCTCCTCCTCCTCCTCCTTTTGCTTATGCTGCTCAGGTTCTTGACTGATAGGTGGCAAGGGCTGTTCCCTCATAATGGTGAGATTGTGCAGCATGCAGCATACTACCACAAATCACGATACCCGCTCAGCTGGGTACTGCAGGGCTGCTCCGGAGTGGTCCAGGCCGCGGAAGCACTGCTTAAGAATGCCTATGGTGTGCTCTATGATGTTCCTTGTGGCAGCGTGGCTCTCACTGTAGGTCTGCTGTGCACATGTGCGTGGATTCCTGACCGGAGTCATGAGCCATGTCATAAGAGGATAACCCTTGTCGGCCAGTAGCCAGCCTTTGACTTGCCCTGCTGATTGAAATACAGGTGGAACACAGGACTGCCACAGAATGAACAAATCAAGACTGCTGCCAGGGTAACGGGCATTGACCTCCATGATGTGCTGCCTGTGATCGCACATTGAGGGAGTGGAATCCATTTCTGTTCATGAATATGCCCAAGTTCAGATGAGGAGCACACAAGGCAATGTACATGCAGTCAATGGCACCCTGCACCATGGGGAAGCCTGCGATGCAAGCAAAACCTCATGCTCGCTCCTCCTGTTTGTCTCTGGCTAGAGGAAATGAGATGTATGTGTTTCTCATTCTATAGCGAGCCTCAGTGACCTCCCTTACACTACAGCGCACTGCAAACTGACAGATGTTGCTTATATCTCTAGCAGTAGCCTGAAAAGAGCCAGAGCCATAAAAATTAAGAACTATGGTCAGCTGCAGGCAATGCTGTCCATACCCTGTTTTAAGGCCGCAGTTGTAGCTGCAGCATTTGACAAATTTCCGTCATGACCTCTTTAGTGAACCGAAGATGTCTCATATACTGGTCATCATTGAAGTTGAGATAAGAGAATTGCTCCCTGAAGACCCTCTGTGGACATGGCTTCCTGCTGAGTGACCTGCTCCTCCTCCTCCCACCTCTAGTAGCTTGTCCTGCTCTGTATGGCCTCTCTTTACTCTCCAGTCATGTTCAATTCTCCGAGTAAATCCTATCAGGCCATCCATATCTGGAAGCAACCTTTTTCAGCACCATATTTTAAATGAGACAGTATAGTAAAAACCAACCAGACCATTCTCCTTGTACAGTACTGAAACTTTATCCAAGTAGAGGAAACCTCCAAAAACATGTACAATTGCACCAGCAGCCAGAGGAAATAATCCAGCAACTAACCTGTAAGTACTCTTGATCACTTTAAATAGTGCCGATGGGGGTGGGGTTCTTCATGCCCTTTAAGTCCTGTTCAGCTGTGTAAGGTTAAGACAGGGCTGGAGTGTGGAGTTCCAAAATAGCAGTATTGCCTTCAAATCATCAGTGCACAACGATCTGCATCATAATCTCCCTATTCTGCAAGCTCTCGGTGGTCATTAGGTGAGCACACTTAAATCTCTTTACTAAGATGGCGTCCTGCGCACTTCCCATAGGAAATGTGCACGTGCATCTCGGATCCCATTTTCAGGACTTAGGTGTCTGCATAGTGCCTAAAAAAAAAAACGGCACTACATGGCCCAATTTCACCCCCGATGTGTGTAAATAATATTTTCTCTGGTGATGCCTAGTAATGTGACAGTTCACTGCATTGAAAGTCAACAGGAATAGTTAGAACAAAGTACATTCTACCCAGTCACAAATAGACAGCTTTTCTTAATCTGTATTATTGTTTTCTTAATGGCTATTTCAATGAAGAATGGAAGGGGCTATCTTCCAAAAGTTGATCGTTTTTGTGTCAACTTAATAACATTCATAAAATGTTCTTTTGATCGAGCGTTCAATAATTTATTTTAGTGGGCTAAAAACACCAATTCATCCAGCCACTATTATGAAGTCAGTCCAAGCTGATTAAGTTGCTCCAGTGTGATATGCTCACAATGGCAGATGAGGAGAGAGACAATCTCACAAAACAATATTTCAGTTCAGCAAATCTCTCTTGTTAATATCGCCTCTGTTCTCTGCAGCATTTGTTCATTGTCCCTTGTATGTGACATATCTCAACCTATAAATTACAAACGTGTCACCAACATTAGATGTCCCTATATCTTATTTTGCTGTCACCTAAAAAGTTTGATAGATGATTGCAAGCTATACTCTATCTCTTACTCATTGAAGTACTTACTTAATTTCATAAGAAATTATATATACATAAACATAACAGGAGTAATTTTGACTTTGGGTGATAGTGTAAAATGGGTGATATTGAATCAGCTGCCCATTATACATCGCCCCGATTTTCATTTCCATTGAAATCAATTATGAGAAATGTACAATGGGCAGCTAATTCGATATTGCCCGTTTTACACTATCACCCAGGGTCAAAATTACCCCCCATCAGTGCATACAAGTACGTACAAAATAATTTATTTGCCAAAGTACGTGCTATTGTGTACGTATGTGATTTAGACATGTGTCAGCCTTGGACTTTTTCAAATTAAGTGGTAATTTGTGACTCACCATGCCCCCTATGATTCCCAAGTGGTATCAGGACCACTACAAGATAACAGTCACATCCAAAGTGGGTATGCGGTTCTGGTAATGAACAAGGAAACAAAGCACTCTCTCAGGCAGTCCTTATTTTGGGTGGGTTTGAGAAACAACATCCTGTCTGTCATATAGCTGATTGTGTGCAGTACGGCTTTGCTGTAGCTAAATGCTGTCATTATTCTCAGTTACCCTAGATTGAATAATATCACTCACCTTTGTCAAGCTTTCTCTTATTGACGACTGTAATCCCTCTCCAATCTCCAATCTCTTGAAACCTGACCCACAAGCTGGTTGGAGAGTTCATCCAGTGTTCGATCCAGTCACAGTCAGGTTGAGTCACTCAAGATTCTAATCTAGTTGGATGATAATCCTTGCAAACCCATCAATTGTCCAACACAGTCTCAAGAGGTTGATCCTCAAAGGTGTTTAACCTCTGATCCGTGAAACTGCACGTTGCCACACGATGCCCTGAATTCTTATTGAGTAATCTGTGCAGCCACTTCCTCTTCCAAAGGTGTATCAGGTCTGTGATCCCTTAAAATCACACACATGCCTTTCCAATTCTTTTTCTTCCATTGGAAGTGCTACATTATCTGTATAAGATGATTGCTATTGCCGTATTTATGTGTAAATACAGACACTATGGGCTCAATTTTCAAATGGAAGTCTGGGTGCGCTGGAGGCAACAAAAATTGGGAAAATCCGGAGCGGGTAAGGAATCCGGCTCCAACACGCCGACTTCTGCGTTTGACACAGACGTATCTGTGTGCGTGCTTCAGGAATCCAGAAGTTCCGCCAGCAATTAAAGCTGGTGGGCTGATATTTAAAGCAGTCATTAAGATAGTTAAAGTTGTTAAAGTACTTAATTTTATGGTGATTGAGGCAGTGAAAGGAATTTAATTCTGCCTCAGCATGTCTCCCGTCCTGTGTGAAACTCTCCATGTTAAAGTAGTCGTGTTTCAGCCAGTAGCCATTTGGACATTTAAATCCCTGTTTGACAGATGGGGATAAAAGGTGAGTTATTGCAGCAGGGCACTCAGTTCTCTCAGACAAACTTTTGGCTGGGAGATCTTTGTGTTTAGACTGAGAATTCTTTGTTTCCACTCAGAATTGTTCTGTTTACACATATTGACCAATTTTCCGAACCCCCTCAAACTGACACCATCAGGATGGGGGGTGGGGGTGTGATGACTCCTGTACCTGTGCCACCATTCCACTCAAGCAGGAGTTGGACTCCTCCATCCTCTGCGCTATTGTGGAGAGTGTGCATGGCATCTGTTCCAGTACCTCGCAAATGTGCTGCTGTCCCTCGATCATTCTCCTTTTAAAGGATGGTCCCCAGGGTTCAGCATCTGTGTCCAGCTGAGCAGAGCCTGGAGAGGAGTGCACCTCCCGACACGGACTCTCCACAGCTGCCCCTGCCACCTGTGTCTGCTCGTACTCACTTGTGTGTGGTGACTCGCCAGGTGCCAACCCAACTAACTGACTACTAGGACCCACCGAGGTGTGAGTATCTGCACTGGTGGATGGCTCGCTAAGATGTGACTGTGCGCCCTCAGAGGCCTGGAGCTCCTTGGAGGAATCGCCCTGTGCCACCACTGCGATCATTGAAGGGCCTATAAGAGAACAGAAGGCAATATTAAGCATCATCACAGATGTGCCTTGTTGCAATGAGTATACTGAGGTGTTCAACATGCCAATCATTATTAACATCAATTCATGTTGTATGTGATGAATGTTAAAGTTGTGTCACTGGACGTTTGTGGGGTGCCAGTCTCGGTGTCCTCGATGGACAGGCACTCATCAGTGCGATGGATTTCTAGGGCCTTTCCTCTGTGAGGATCACTATTTGTGGAGGCCCCCCTCCAGTCCTCGTCCTCTTGCGTACATTTTGCGCTCTCTTCTAGAAGAGGAGAAAGTACAGGTATGTGAGTTAGTGTTGGTGAAGTGGCCAACTGATTAATGCATTGCTTTGAGTGAGGCTGATCGTGAAAGAAGTGCATCAGAGGGTGAGTATGAGACAGAGGCATCATATTGGATGAGGATTGGGGTGAGTGGTAGTGGTGGGGTCACAAATGGAGAGGTGAGGAAGTGCAGGTAAGTTGAGAATGAGCCTTAAGTGGGTGTGAGGAGTGATGTGATAGAGTTGGAGTAGTCTTGGCAGTGCAGAATGAGTTGGGGTGGGGGGGTGGTGATGGTGATGTGCAACATGGAATGCAGGAGAATCAGTAAGTGTACTCACTTTTGCTGACCTAGTTAGGTCATTGACACGGTTCTTGCACTGGACCCAGATGTGGGAGATGTTGCTCCTGCTGGTGACCTCTTCTGCCACCTCGAGCCAGGCCGCCTTGGTGGCAGAAGCAGGGCACTTCCTCCTGTCAGCCGGGTAAAAGAGTTCCTTCCTCCTCCTCACCCCAGCCAGTAGCACCTGAAGTGAGGCATCATTAAATCTTGAGCAGCCTTGCTCCTGTGCTGCTCCATTGTGTCTTTGTGGTCTTTGCTCCAGCAAAAGCCATTGGAGCAATGGCCCTTTAAATCCAGATGCTCCAGCTGACAGCCTGACATGAGGGTGTGCAGTCCGCCCACTGCGCAGCTTTCGAACGGCAAACCCGGAAACTACGTTGAGGGCCATCAATTAACTCGCGATCGCGTGGGGAACAGTATTTTTTTATTATCCGGGTTTGCCGCGCGGCCATTGACCCCGCCCCGCTGCCATCCCACCGCCCTTTGAAAATTGAGCCCCATGGCTTTTCTGCGGATGCCTGCCATTAATTGACCTCAGACTCCAAATACTCCAGCTTCATCTGTGAGACAGAAGGTAACTGTCAGATGCGAACCCCTATCTAATTCAGCAGTGATGTATCCATGTATCAATAGTATTTATTGATAGGGGGTTATTTTTATCATTTGTGCATAAATGCTGATTATAAGTTATGATTGTTACACTATAATATTTATAGAACTCTCTATCAAAGTATGAATTCCAACCCCAATCACATTGTCAGCATTGCAAATAGCATTTGAAAATAACTTTATCCATACCTTCAGTTAATAGTGCTTTAATTCCCATAGCTGTTGAAGTATTCTTGAGTTGCTGACCTGGTTTGATGATTTATCCCAATCTTCTCTTTTGTGAATTTTGCTCATAGTATTGAGCACTTTCTTTGCTTGAATGAAAAAAAGCACCAGTTTTTCCAATCCCTCCTCATAACTAAAAACTCTCATCCCTGGTATCATCTTTGTGAATCTTGTGTATCCTCTCCCTGGTCTCCACATTTTCTGTTGGTAATACTGTTCTGTTACTTATAGGTGCCTTTTATATATTTTCTTCTTTGTGTTAAATCATCAGTGCTTAAAAAACTGCTATTGCATGATACCCATGACATTTATTTTTGACATTATATCAGCATACAGTTTACATATCTGTACAGAAACAGCAGACTTGCATGCACCTGGAGTTTCTGCTAGCATCGGATAGCTGTATTGAACTGTTTTTGTGACTGGAAGGCTGTTTCTAGTGGGGTCCTGCAAGACTCAGTACTAGGTCCCTTGCTTTTTGTGGTATATATTGATGATTTGGACTTTAGTGCGGGGGGCTTGATTAAGAAGTTTGCAGATGATACAAAAATTGGCCGTGTGGTTGATAGTGAGGAGGAAAGCTGTAGACTGCAGGAAAATATCAATGGACTGGTCAGGTGGGCAGAAAAGTTGCAAATGGAATTCAATCCAGAGAAGTGTGAGGTAATGCATTTGGGGAGGGCAAACAAGGCAAGGGAGTACACAATAAATGGGAGGATACTGAGAGGTGTAGAGGAACAAAGGGACTTTGGAGTGCATGTCCACAGTTCCCTGAAGGTAGCAGGACAGGTAGATAAGGTGGTTAAAAAGGCATATGGGATACTATCCTTTATTAGCCGAGGCATAGAATATAAGTGCATGGAGGTTTTGCTAGAACTGTTTAAAACGTTGGTGAGGCCACAGCTGGAGTACTGTGTACAGTTCTGGTCACCACATTACAGGAAAGGTGTGATTGCACTAGAGAGGGTACAGAGGAGATTTACAAGGATGTTGCCAGGACTGGAGAATTTTAGTTATGAGAAAAGATTGGATAGGCTGGGGTTGTTTTCTTTGGAACAAAGGAGGGTGAGGGGAGATTTAATTTAGGTATATAAAATTATGACAGGACTAGATAGAGAAGACAGGGATGACCTATTTCCCTTAGCAGAGAGGTCAGTGACCAAGGGGCATAGATTTAAAGTAATTGGTAGAAAGATTAGAGGGAAGCTGAGGAGAATTTTTTTTACCCAGAGGGTGGTGAGGGTCTGGAACTCACTGCCTGAAAGGATGGTAGAGGCAGAAACCCTGAACTCATTTGA
The DNA here is from genome assembly GCF_035084215.1 of Heptranchias perlo. Classification (NCBI taxonomy): domain Eukaryota; kingdom Metazoa; phylum Chordata; class Chondrichthyes; order Hexanchiformes; family Hexanchidae; genus Heptranchias; species Heptranchias perlo. Next base: position 53,339,608 of record NC_090326.1, on the reverse strand, counting down.
AAAGTACTTGGATGTGCACTTGAAGTGCCGTAACCTACAGGGCTACGGACCAAGTGCTGGAAAATGGGATTAAGCAGGATAGCTCTTTTTTGGCCGGAACAGACATGATTGGCCGAATGGCCTTCTTCTGTGCTGTAACTTTCTATGATTCTATGATAATGCTGAGAATTTGTAGATTTTTAAAAAATCAATATATTTGGAGTCAATTAGAAAACTTTTCAACATATCTATACATGTCTACAACTTTCTTTGCTCCCCTAAGTAAGCATTCTTCTGCACACAGTCTTTCAATCTTTCAATGTACTGAGGCTTCTACATAATATGCAACTTGAGATGTAGCAGCATTAAGTCCAATCAGAAAACTACTCTAACTATAAAGTAACATTAACCACAACATTGATGTCACCTAAACCTTATCTTTCTTTGCAAAAAAAAATCTGATATTAATGGGTTTTTGGAGAAAACAGTGGGCTAATTTTCAACACCACTTGGGTGGTAAAATGACAGGACTGATTGCTCACCTGTTGTAGGAAATGCCTGATTATCATTTCCATTCTTACTACCCAAGCAGTGAAGATGAAAATTACCCCCAGTGTGCTTTGGATGACAAAGAAAAAATGTCCCACAGTGTTTTCAAACCAATTAAGTACTTTCAAAGCATAGTCACTGTTGAAATGTAGAAAATGTGGCAGAACAATTTGTGCACAGCAAGTTCCCACGAACTGCAATTAAATAAATGACCAGATAATATCTTTTAGGTGTCAGTTGAGGCTTAAATGTTGGCCAGCACAACTCCCCTGCTTGTCTTTGAATTCTGCCATGGGATCACCTGAGAGAGTAGATAGGGCCTTGATGCAGCATCTCATCTGAAAGGTAGCACCTCCAACAGTGCAGTTCTCCCTTACTACTGCATTGAAGTGTCAGCCCAGATTATGTACTTATATCTCTGGAGTGGGACTGTGAACCCACGATTATTCTGACTCAAAGGCACAACTGCTACCACTGCGCCATAGCTGACATTGAGTCACAATGAGCAAACAGCTGTTAATTGTTAAAAACATTTAATAACATTGCTGCAGGAGTTCCTCAGGGCAGTGTCCTAGGCCCAACCATCTTCAGCTGCTTCATCAATGACCTTCCCTCCATCATAAGGTCAGAAATGGGGATGTTCGCTGATGATTGCACAGTGTTCAGTTCCATTCGCAACCCCTCAGATAATGAAGCAGTCCGTGCCCGCATGCAGCAAGACCTGGACAACATCCAGGCTTGGGCTGATAAATGGCAAGTAACATTCGCACCAGACAAATGCCAGGCAAGACTATCTCCAACAAGAGAGTGTCTAACCACCTCCCCTTGACATTCAACGGCATTACCGAATCCCCCACCATCAACATCCTGGGGGTCACCATTGACCAGAAATTTAACTGGACCAGCCATATAAATACTGTGGCTACAAGAGCAGGTCAGAGGCTGGGTATTCTGTGGCGAGTGACTCATCTCCTGACTCCCCAAAGCCTGTCTACCATCTACAAGGCATAAGTCAGGAGTGTGATGGAATACTCTCCACTTGCCTGGGTGAGTGCAGCTCCAACAATACTCAAGAAGCTCAACACCATCCAGGACAAAGCAGCCCGCTTGATTGGTACCCCATCCACCACCCTAAACATTCACTCCCTTCACCACCGGCGCACAGTGGCTGCAGTGTGTACCATCCATAGGATGCACTGCAGCACCTCCCAAATCCGCGACCTCTACCACCTAGACGGACAAGAGCAGCAGGGACATGGGAACACCACCACCTGCACGTTCCCCCCCCACAAGTCACACACCATCCCGACTTGGAAATATATCGCCGTTCCTTCATCGTCGCTGGGTCAAAATCCTGGAACTCCCTTCCTAACAGCACTGTGGGAGAATCTTCACCACACGGATTACAGCAGTTCAAGAAAGCGGCTCACCACCACCTTCTCAAGGGCAATTAGGGATGGGCAATAAATGCTGGCCTCACCAGCAACGCCCGCATCCCATGAACGAATAAAAAAAAATAAAGAGCCACATATTGCAGCAAATGAACTAAAATAGGAAAGTGAGGAATTCAGGCCCTTATTGGACTACACATAAAGGCAAATTTTGTGAGGCCCCGTGACCGATTCAGCTATGCCTGACTTTATGAGGCATAATTTCAGCTGAAATAATAGAGGCCATTATACTGCCATGCATGGCTTCATTTAAATATTAAAGTTACATTGTAAATTTTGGGACAGCCAATTTTACATCTGGAGAGGATCTGCTCATAACAAGAGCTCCGCCAATAAAAACTAAACATAATTGGAGCTTGCTTGCTGAAATCTTAATGAGAAAAGACAGTTTATTTGAAGATTTCTTTTGCGTGTAGTCTCTCGCTCTTTTTGCTGCAAGTTTTTCCATAAATCAGTTGGAATGGGGTAGCTTTTTGGCTTGCATCTGGATGTGTCAGAGACATCGGGGTAAATTTTTGTCTTCATCACAGGGTGGTAATCTGTTGGAACAGATCGCTTGTTATAGAATCTGATTGATTTTCATTCCATTGTTTTCAATGGAAGGCAAATTCAATGGGTTCTATAAATGGTGGCCGATTCGCTTCATCAGATTACCGCCCATGTGAATGGGGTAAATGAAAATTTACCTCATCCGGTCTTCACTCACTCTGCTTCACAACACTGGCTTCCATAGAATCATACCATCTGCCACTTGAAGGGGAAAAGTAATCGGGGTTAAATTAGATTGTTGCCAACCTGCTCTGGAGGGCAGGTGTCCTTACAAGGAGAGAATGTACACTCCATATCGGGCAACAGAAACTTTACCTGGGTGGATTTCTTAGTAGCTTGGTTTAGAGACCATTAAGCGTGATGAGGGTTTCAATGCATGCCAGAAACCTGGCTAATGTCAGCTGTGGCTCAGTCGATAGCACTCTTGCCTCTGAGTCATGAAGGTCAAACCCCACTCCAGAGACTGGAACACAAAATCTAGGCTGATACTCCAGTGAGGGAGCGCTGCATTGTTGGAGGTGCTGCCTTTCGGATGAGACGTTAAACTGAGGCCCTGTCTGCCCTCTTTAGGTAGATGTAAAAGATCCCACAGCACTATTTCAAAGAAGAGCAGGGGAATTATCCCTGCTGTCCTGGCCAATATTTATCCCTCAACCAACATCACTAGAACAGATTAACTGGTCATTACCAAATTGCTGTTTGAGGGAGCTTGTTATGTGCAAATTGGCTGCTGCATTTCCCACATTACAACAGCAACAACATTTCAAAAAAATACTTCCTTGGCTGTAAAGTGCTTTGGGATGTCGTGAAAAGTGCTATATAAATGCAAGTCTTTCTTTCTAAATAAAACTAAATATTAATTATTTACACTACTGCAGAACAACAATCACTTCCAAATTACTTGAGCTTCACCTGGTATTGAAAGCCTGTTTAAGTCTGTTGATGCAAAGCAGTCCTAGGTGCATAATGACAATGAACTGGTTGTATAACTCAGGAGTCAGGTTGGTGACATGATTTCCAATGTATTAAAGCAATAGTTGTCAGAACAGTTCCTGCTTGGACTCAGGTAAGCAGGAGGTATCCCCACAGAAGTTTCCCTGATATGCAAGGTTTCCTCCAACCCTAATGGATTTATAAAACTGTTGGTCGCTACAAACAATTGTCAACTGGCTTTTTTTTCCATTTGCTGAATAGGAAACTTGAATAATTTCAATTCCCCTCTGATTGCCTGGCTTAGATTATACCAACTGCTGCAGTTAACACTCAATGGAGCTGAAAACAGGAAACAACTGGCTCGCAGTAATTGCCTCAAACTTATCTGCAGCAGTTTAATATTCAGCATTCCAAAAGATAGAGCCCTTGGACACTTGAATAGGAATCCCAATTTCAACTGAAGTTTGCATGAGGTCTGGCTTCTCCTGAAAGGTAAATTGAAGAGAAAAGGTGAACTAACTAGGGAGGGAGTGAAATCTGTATGTATTTTTGTGTATTTTTATTTTCACATCGTTCACCTGACGAAGGAGGAAGCCTCCGAAAGCTTGTGAATTTAAAATAAAATTGCTGGACTATAACTTGGTGTTGTAAAATTGTTTACAATTGTCAACCCCAGTCCATCACCGGCATCTCCACATCATTTTTGTGTGGGCAGAGGTGAGGTATCAGGGGCATGATTTTATTGGGGAGCTCGGAAGGGGGTGGGGGTTGGAATTCCTGACTTAAAACCCGGAAGTATGGGTTTCCCGGATGTCCTTACGCTTTTGACTTAAGGACATCTTTTATTTTTTTGAAGATTTCCCGCCCGACATGCTAGCCTGATTGACAGGCTGGTCTCAGTCGGACGGGAGAAGAGGAAAGAAGAGGATGCAAGCATGTTAATTCATAGATAGGGTGGTTGGGGGGGAGTCATCGGGAGGCTCAGTCATCGGGGGTCGGGTCATTAGGGGGGTGGGGAGGCTCAGTAATCGGGGGGGGGTCGGGCGTCATTGTGGGGTCACAGATTGTGAGGGGGATCATAGATCGTGGGGGTATGTCGGAGATCGTAGGGGGAGTCGAAGATTGTGAGGGAGTGTCAGAGATCGTGGGGGGGGGGTGGGGGGTGGGGGGTTGGAGTTCGTAGGGGAGTCGGAGGTTGTGAGAGGGAGGTAGGAAATCGTGAGGAGGGGTCGGAGATCATGGGATGGGTCAGAGATCGTGAGGGGGTTCGGAGATTGAGGAGGATGGGTTGCTGCAGGTAGGCTTGTTGGGCCTGGGGAAGCACTCCTGCTCCTTCGGGCCCACAAGCTGTGCTATAAAGGCACCTACTTGCTGTTCCGGGCCTTCATAGAATCATAGAAAATTTACGGCACAGAAGGTGGCCGTTCGGCCCATCGTGTCCATGCCGGCTGAAAATGAGCCACCCAACCTAATCCCGCTACCCAGCCTAATCCCACTTTCCAACACTTGGTCCGTAGCCTTTTAGGTCACGGCACTTCAGGTGCGCACCCAGGTACTTTTTAAATAAGTTGAGGGTTTCTGCCTCTAACACCCTTTAGGCAGTGAGTTCCAGACTCCCAAACCTCTGGGTGAAAAAAAAATTCCTCAGCTCCCCTCTAATCCTCCTACCAATCATTTTAAATCTATACCCCCTGGTTATTGACCTCTCTGCTAAGGGAAATAGGTCCTTCCTGTCCACTCTACCTAGGCCCCTCATAATTTTGTACACCTCAATTAAATCACCCCTCAACCTCCTCTGTTCCAAAGAGAACAACCCCAGCCTATCCAATCTTTCCTCATAGCTAAAATTCTCCAGTTCTGGCAACATCCTCGTAAATCTCCTCTGTACCCTTTCTAGTGCAATTACATCCTTCCTGTAATGTGGTGACCAGAACTGTACACAGTACTCTGGCTGTGGCCTCACCATTGGTTTATACAGTTCCAGCATAACCTCCCTGCTCTTATATTCTATGCCTCGGCTAATAAAGGAAAGTATCCCGTATTCCTTCTAAACCACCTTATCTACCTGTCCTGCTACCTTCAGGGATCTGTGGACATGCACTCCAAGGTCCCTTTGTTCCTCTACACCTCTCAGTATGCTCCCATTTATTGTGTATTCCCTTGCCTTGTTTGCCCTCCCCAAATGCATTACCTCACACTTCTCCGGATTGAATTCCATTTGCCACTTTTCTGCCCACCTGCCCAGTCCATTGATATTGTCCTGCAGTCTACAGCTTTCCTCCTCGTGGCCAATTTTTGTATCATCTGCAAACTTCTTAATCATGCCCCCTACATTTAAGTCCATATCATTAATATATATCACAGAAAGCAAGGAATCTAGCACTGAGCCCTGCGGAATCCCACTGAAAACAACCTTCCAGTCACAAAAACACCCATCGACCATTACCCTTTGCTTCTTGCCACTGAGCCAATTTTGGATCCAATTTGCCACTCTTCCTTGGGTCCCATGGGCTTGTACATTTTTTGACTAGTCTGCCTTGTGGGACCTTGTCAAAAGCCTTTCTAAAATCCATATAGACCACATCAAATGCACTACCCTCACCGACCCTCCTTGTTACCTCCTCAAAAAATTCAATCCATGCTGACTGTCCTTGATTACTCCGTGCCTTTCTAAGTGACGGTTTATCCTGTCCCTCTGAATTGATTCCAATAATTTGTCCACCACCGAGATTAGACTGACTGGCCTGTAATTACTTGGCCTATCCTTCGCTCCCTTTTTAAACAACAGTACAACGTTAGCAGTCCTCCAATCCTCATGCACCACGCCTGTATCCAGTGAGGATTGGAAAATGATGGTCTGAGCCTCCGCTACTTCCTCCCTTGCTTCTTTTAACAGCCTGGGATACGTTTCATCCAGCCCTGGTGATTTATCTACTTTCAAAGATGCTAATCCCCTTAATACTTCCTCTCTCACTAAGTTTATCCCATCCAATATTTCACACTCCTTCTCCTTAAGTACAATGTCTGTATCGTCCCTCTCTTTTGTGAAGACAGACGCAAAGTATTCATTAAGAACCATAGCCACATCTTCCACCTCCACACATAGGTTACCTTTTATTGTCTCGCCTCCTCTCTCGTGGAATGAAGTAGAAGGCCTGGGTATCCCGGCCCCCAGGAGTTAAAAACAAAAAAATCTGTTAAAATGCAGACCTGCAGCCTCGTTGAAAGCTTTTAGTGACCAACCCTCCTTCTAAGAGCGGGTTGGTCATCCGCCCCTTGTCCCACCTCCGTTAAAACCGGAAGTGGGAGGGTTTTACATTTTTAGGGCATGATTTTATCGGGGAGCCAGGAAGGGGGTGGAGGGGTGGAATTCCTGATGGGAAACCCGGAAGTACGAAAGTACGTGGTGTGAAGTAGAAGGCCCAGGAATCCTGGCCCCCAGGAGCTAAAAGCAAAAAATCTGTTAAAATGGAGGTCCGCAACCTCCTTGAAAGCTTTTAGTGATTGACCCTCCTCCTGAGAGCTTGGGGGCGGGTTTTAGATTTTAAAAAATTTTATGGCCCCCTCCACCCCAACCCACCTGTTTTTCCTAGTTAAAATCATGCCCCAGGTCTTCTCTTGTTAAGGTGCCTCTCCTGGTGATTTAGCTGAGGGGCAGCACTGCCAGTATCATGGAGGTATCCATCAGCTGGACTACTTTATTCTCTAAATAAAAGAATTAAGTCAGAGGGAGAGAGAGGAAAAGTAGTTTGAATAAAAAACGCACACTGCTGAAAGTTTTTATGCTAATTTAAAAAAAAAGCTAAGAGATGTGCCATTTTCGTTCTCAATGGGAAGGCAATGAACACAAACAGCACTTCAGTCATTATCGCTTATCTTATATTTTGCATTCTATGGATATTTTAAAAGTGCTGCAAAAACAGGTTAATGTCAACTTTTGGATCCAAGTATTAATAAAGGGCTCGATTTTGCAATGGTGGTGGGTTGACAGCGGGGGGGGGGGGGTGAAGGTGCGCGGGGCAAACCCGCATGATCAAAACTTAGCGTTTCCAACGCGATCGCATGTTGATTGCTGATGATTAACATCCTCTCCGGGTTTCGCGCCCAGCAGCCTGCCTGATTGACAGGCTGTCTGCCGTCAGGGGCTGCAATGCGGGGGGCGGGGGGAGAGAGAAACAGAGAGTGTGAGACGTCATCCGGCACTGGAACGGAAGATTGAGGGGTGGGGGGTGGGGGGAGTGGAAGATCAAGTGCTGGACTGGAAGACCGGGGTGGGACGGGAGAGGGGAAGATCGGGGGTGGGGGGGGGGGGGGGAGAGGGGAAGATCGGGGCAAGGTCGGGTGGGGAGCAAGAGGGAGACATTGGAGCGGCAAACATCGGACATCAGAGCAGGGTGCAAAGGTAGGTTCATTTAATGTTTTCACTTCCGTCTATGGTTATTTATTTAATTTATTTGGTTTCTTGTTCCGTGATCCGCCCCTTCATGCCTGGTTTCACCAGACGTGAATCAGAAACGGTGGGCAAGCTGCCCAGATAAGTTAAAAATCATTCTAATTACTTCATCTGTCACAGGTAAAGTGCCTTAAGTACCTCAATGAGATACATTCGGCTCTTTAACTGTCATCTCGCCAGCTTTAATTGCCGGCGGGACTTCCGTTTTCGGGTCACCCACATGCACAAAGGTGGGTCCCTGGGAAACTCGGAAGTCGGCAGGTTGGAACCGGCTTCTGGACCCGAACTGGATTTCCGCGATTTTCGGAGCCCCCCCCGCTCTCAACGTACCTGCAATTGGCTCCTAAAATCATCCCCAAACTGTTTAAACACTTTCCCCTGTTGTGATGTGCATCTTTAATAACTAGCCATATCATATCAATTTAAGTTAAAGAGAAAAAAGCATATTGAATAACAGTAAGACAGAATTAAGCATGAAAATGAAGCAAACGGTATAAGCACAGAATGAAACGATTCCCAGTGGAATAGGCCTTGGATTGCTTCTTCTCTCAGACAGACTGCATCATGGCATGATTTCCTTTACTTTAGCAAATCCAATATCCTGGTGATAGCATTATGACCACAGAGGCTATTTCTCAAAGTGCTGCAGGAAATCATGGTGCCACCAGGATGTCCTCTAGGGTCACATGTCAAACACAGCATTGTCAGTCTAGAGAGTGATGATGTTGTCTCAGCAGAATTTAGTATGGTGTCATATATCATTATTTATGAATAATATGATTATTTTCTCGGCTTATAGGAAAAGAATCAATACCTGCATTGTGTGCAAATGAATGCTCTGTATGTCAAGTGAAAGTTATTTTTCTCCAGGGCATTTATTTCAGATGACCTAATTTGATACCTTTCCCAAGTGCTTTCTATCCAGGAATGTAATATACTTATCTGTCTGTCAATCAAAATGCTTTGACCAGCCCTATTCTCATCACGGACTAATTGCAGATGCAGCATCTCTTAGAATTCCTGTTCTACAGAGACTGGTTTGAAGCCAGTTAAGACATCAAACAATCTCAACTACAAAGTATTCTTCCCAGAACATGTGTCAACTTTTTTTTTCACCTCAACCATGCACAGATAATGAGAGTGTAGAGAAGAAAGTGTCTTTTTTCATCAAGAATATTGAAAAGGAAATTCAATTTTCCTTCTGTAACTATTATGTATTATGTGAGGGATTTCACTAGGGAGTGGCTGAATAGATTATGTACATTTGCTTTTCTAAAAAAGAAACACCTTTTGGAGCCAAAAATCAATGGCTGTTCTGATGTACTCCCACCAGAACTATGGCAGACGTTCGCCAGGATGGCTGGAAACGAGGCCAAAACCCGGATTTGGGAGGTCCTAATCTTGCGCCAAAGAATATGGAGTGCTCTTGTGGGGGCGGAGCCTCTGCCTGCCTCTTACAAGTCCATTGTCATAAGAGGGTGTGGGGCTGGGGTTGTTAGCTCCCTACATCAGGCGTTCCTGCACACTGGGCCTTCAATGGCCCTGGCGTATTGTTGGCTGCAGGTCCAGATGGCAATCATGGCCTGGACACTGAAGTCTGGACTTTTTTTTAATATGTCTCCCTTTTGATGAGGGCAAATAAACTTAGTTTCTGGGGTGGAGTGGCCAACAGTCTTCTTGGCTGGACCACCTACACCAGACCTTTCAGCAGACAGCCCAGATTTGCTCCTAGTGGCATCCATCAATGGTAGTCAAATGAAAGGACCTTCCACTGAACCTGTGAATTTTGATGGGGTCTGCATTGGAGGTCTGGGGTGGACGAATCTAAACACTTACACAAGATGCCCTGCCCTACAGCTTCCCGGAGGCCCGACACAGACTTACTTCTGCTCATGGCAATAGGCAGTCATTGTAACGGGAGCAAGTCAGAAATGTATCAAGATCAATAAATTACTTTCCAATGCTCTCATGGCCGACCTCCACTCTACATAAACTTGAGCTTATCCAAGACTCAACTGCTTGTGTCCAAATTTGCACCAAGTCCTGCTCATCCATCAGCCTTCTGCTTGCTGACCTACATTGACCTACCTGTTGGCTCGGAACCCCGCCTCACTCACATTATGTCGGGAACCATTTCCTTGGCTCCCAGGGGTGCTCTACTGCCGTGCGGCTTCCCGCTCCCACTCGCCAACCTCCACGTCATTCCTGCTGGGTTTGGGCGGGAGTCGGGCCTGGACTATGGTATTGAGGCCTGGGAGTTAAAATGGCACGGGTGTCAGGTCTAAGGGTAGGACCGAGCCTGCTACTCGCCCCACCTCCCCGACACCCCCGAGTTAAAATCTGGGCATATACTTGCTGAGTTTGGATTCCCTGATATTAACCCTGGATGCCATAAATGGAAAGAATTCCATTTCCACCAAAGGCACCCCTCACCTTGATGGGCACAGAAATAATTAGCCCTAAAATTTTAAAGAAAAATGATTTATGCCACAAATGTGGATGAAATAAAATTCTACTTAACATTACAATTGGCTATTTCTTTTTGAAAGGTAACATTTTTGAACCTTGCTAGTCACAACACCTATCTCTTTAGCATATTGGATAATATATTACTTTCACACTGGAAATTTTACATAGAAAGGAAACAATTGATACACATTAAATAAACAATCTATTTTGACATAGATCTTTACTCTGATGCAACAATAAAAATATATTTTGGACTATTGTCCAATGCCAGGGACCTATCATTCTATATATCATGGTGGATTAAAAACAAGACTTGATAAGACTAATTTGCAATTTTCACCATAAAAAGAATGGAATTACAAAATACAATAACCCAAAATATTGGTGAAAATCCCATAGTTCCAACTAATAAAAAATAATTTGGTTCATTCAGTCGTAGTAAAACAGTGGATCTGATGGTGAATTTAATGTTTTGCCAAATTCTTCCCCCCCCCCCCACCCCACTCCACACACACATCTCCCCCCAACTGCACGCCAATGTCATATGTTTGGAACCTAGATTTGAAATGTATTACTTTTGAAAGGTGAGAAAAATAAATGTTATCATTTGAGATCAGAGAAAATGTTGAATAAGATATTACATATTGTATCCTTACAATGGTCATCTCATCTGAGGAGGTGCACAAGCAATCTAAGGATAAAGAGAGATGACAATAAATGTACTTGACAGTGGGATGTCTGAAATATTTTATTCCTAAGCCCTTCCTCTCCCAACACAAGACCATAAGAGATAAGAGCAGGAGTAGGCCATTCAGCCCCTCGAGCCTGCTCCGCCATTCAATGAGATCATGGCTGATCTGACTTTTACCTCAACTCCACTTTCTCGCCTTTGACTCCCTTGCTGATCAAAAATTTGTCTAACTCAGCCTTGAATGTATTCAATGACTCAGCCTCCATAGCTTTTTGGGGTAAAGAATTCCAAAGATTCATGAGCCTCTGGGAGAAGAAATTCCTTCTCATTTCCGTCTGAAACAGGCAACCCCTTATTCTAAGACTATGCCCCCTAGTTTTAGATTCCCCCATGAGGGGTAACATCCTCTCAGCGTCTACCCTATCAAGTCCCCTCAGAATCATGTATGTTTCAATAAGATCTCCTCTCATTCTACTAAACTCCAATGAGTATAGACCCAACCTGTTCAATCTTTCCTCATAAGACAACCCTTCCATACCTGGAACAAACCTGGAGAACCTTCTCTGAACTGCCTCCAATGCAAGTATGTCCTTCCTTAAATAAGGACACCAGAACTGTACGCAGTACTCCAGGTGTGGTCTCACCAGCACCCTGTACAGTTGTAGCATGACTTCCCTGCTTTTCTACTCCATCCCCCTAAAAATAAAGGCCAATATTCCGTTTGCCTTCCGGATTACCTGCTGCACCTGTATGTTGACTTCTTGTGTTTCATGCACGAGGACACCCAGATCCCTCTGTACCGCAGCATTTTGCAGTATTTCTCCATTCAAATAATATTTTGCTTTTTTATTTTTCCTCCCAAAGTGGATGACTTCACATTTTCCCACATTATATTCCTTCTGCCAAATTTTTGCCCATTCACTTAACATGTCAATATCCCTTTGCAGACACTTTGTGTCCTCATCGCAACTTGCTTTTCCACCTATCTTTGTATCATCAGTAAATCTGGCCAAAAGGCACTCAGTTCCTTCATCCAAGTCATTGATATATATTGTAAATAGTTGAGGCCCCAGCACTGAGCCCTGCGGCACCCCACTAGTTACAGATTGCCATTTTGAAAATGACCCTTTTATCCCGATTCTTTGTTTTCTGTTAGTTAGCCAATCTTCTATCCATGCCAGTATATTACCCCCAGCACCATGAGCTCTTATCTTGTGCAGTAATCCTTTATTTGGCACCTTATTGAATACCTTTTGGAAATCCAAATATACTGCATCCATTGGTTCCCCTTTATCCACCCTGCCCGTTACTTCCTCAAAGAACTCTAATAAATTTGTCAGACATGATTTCCCCTTCATAAAACCATGTTGACTCTTCTTGATTGTATTATGAGTCTCCAAATGTCCTGCTACTATTTCTGTAATAATGGATTCGAGCATTTTCCCAATGACAGATGTTAGGCTAACTGGTTTCTGTCTTACTCCCTTCTTGAATAGGGGTGTTACATTTGCGGTTTTCCAATCCGCTGGGACCTTTCCAGAATCTAGTGAATTCTGGAAGATTACAACCAATGCATCCACTATCTCTGTAGCCACTTCCTTTAAGACCCTTGGAAGCAAGTCATCAGGTCCAGGGGACTTGTCAGCCTTTAGACCCATTAGTTTACCCAGTACTTTTTCTCTAGTGATAGTGATTGTTTTTAGTTCAATTCCTCTGCCATTTCCTTGTTTTCCACTATTATTTCCCCAGTCTCATCCTCTAAGGGACCAATGTTTACTTAAGCTACCCTCTTCTTTTTTATATACTTGTAGAAGCTTTTACTGTCAGTTTTTATATTCCTTGCTAGTTTACTCTCATAATTTATTTTCTCCCTCTTTACTATTCTTTTAGTCATCCTTTGCTGGTTTTTAAAGTTTTCCCAATCTTCGGGCTTACCAGTAATCTTTGCCATGTTGTATGCTTTTTCTTTTAACCTGATACCATCCTTTACTTCCTTAGTTAGCCATGGTTGGTTCACCCTTTTTGTGGCGTCTTTCCTCCTAACTGGGATATATTTTTGTTGCGAGTCATAAAATATCTTTTTAAATGTTTGCCACTGCTTATCCACCATCATACCATCTAATCTGTTTACCCAGTCCACTTTAGCCAATTCCGCCCTCATTCCTTTATAATTGCCCTTATTTAAGTTTAATATAGTAGTTTCAGACCCAAGATCCTCGCTCTCAAATTGGATGTGAAATTCTATCATGTTACGATCACTGCTTCCCAAGGGATCCTTTACTTTGAGATCATTAATTAATCCTGTTTCACTACCCATTACCAGATCCAAAATGGCCTGTTCCTGGTTGGTTCCCTGAAGTATTGGTCTAAGAAACAGTTCCTAATACACTCTATGAACTCCTCCTCAGGGCTGTTTTTGCTAATTTGATTTGTCCAATCTATGTGAAAGTTAAAATCGCCCATGACTATTGCATTACCTTTTTTACAAGCCTCCCTTATTTTCTGATTTATATTTTGCCCTACAGTGTAGCTACTGTCCACTGTCACAATTACTGGAGTGCAGGAAAATTAAAAGCTAGCCATTGTGAAGTAGTCACCCGCAAAGGAGTGATGGACCCATTGGATAGAGGTGCAGCTTCCACGCTATATGTTTTGAGGAAATCTGTGTATAATTGTGGTCCCATTTTTATTCTCAGTCTTTATTGCTGTTATTAAAGTTAGGACACCCCAAAGTATTACTGGTCCAGCTTTCTGCAGCAATAGATAGGCTGCTGCCCTCTGAGAGTGGGCTGGATATTCAGCTTGGCCCCGTGTTAGCACTTTCACCTCTGATTAACCAGGCTGTGAAACCCCACTTTAAGACTTGAGCATGTAATCATCTGAGGGAGACCTGCTTTGTTAAAAGTGTCATCTTTCAGATGAGATTTAAGCTGAGGTACATTCTGCCTGTACAGGTGACATAAATTGTCTTACCCCATTATTTGAAGAATACCGTCCAAACTCTCAATTGGTTTCCCACTCTCAGTTATTTGTCCCACATCATTTCCCAGAATTTAATCAAGCAATGCTTCTTTGCTTGGTGGATCAAAATCATACTGATCCAGGAAAGTGTCTTGAACCCATTCTAAAAAATATTCCCCACTTAGACCGCAGAAATCACCTTTATCTACCTTTGGATGGTTTAGATAAATCACCCAATATTATTTCCCTGTTATATATCTCTCTGAACTGTTTGCAAAGTTCCCTCTCTATCTATTCCTCATTGTTTGATGGCCTGTAATGTACACTAAGAATTTCCTTCCTTTCCTTAATTCTATGCGTATGGATTCTGTCTTCATGCAACCCCCTAAAGCTTCCTTACGTTCAGTGCTATGATAGAATGATGCACAATTTGTGGTTGTTCCCCTTTTCTCTACACTATCTTTTTCACCCACACTATCATATCCGTTATCTTGTCACTTGAGATGGCATCACACCATTTGGGACTCTCAGTTGTGGCTACAAAATCATAGATACACAGGAACAAGAGCTGGCCATTCAGCCCCTCAAGCCTGTTCTGCCATTTAATTAGTTCGTGGCTGATGTGTACCTCAACTCCATTTACCCGCCTTTGATCCATATCCCTTGATACCCTTACTTAATGAAAATCTATCGCTCTCAGTCTTGAAAATATAAACTAAATCAGCATCTGCAGCCTTTTGGGGCAGAGAGTTCCAGATTTCCATTACCCTTTGTTTAACATCTCATCCATCAGACAGCACCTCCAACATTGCAACATTCCGTCAGTACTGCATTGAAGTGACTGCTTAGATTATGCACTCAAGTCTCTGGAATGGGGCTTGAACCCATGACATTCTGACTCAGAGGCGAGAGCGCTACCACTGAGCGAAGGCTGACAAATAAGTATTGCATAAGTTTTGAGCCTTTGAGCACATTCATTTATCCATGATTTTGCTGTTTACTGAAGCAGTGATTAATCGTGTGTTATTAACGCCCACATAATGGGCTGTCCATTGGAGTGGCAAGATTGATAATGAGTGCTGGCGCCTTTTAACAGTTTTAAGCAGCTATTTCTATTTAAATCCTTACAAAAGGGCAGGTGAGAGCAGGACAGCAGTTAACATTACAATTTTGCTGTGAAGTGAAGATTGTTAGACAAAGAAAACCCGGGTTTAATGAACTTCAGCGGGAAATAAGGGAAAGGTGAGAAACCATTTTTGGCAAGTATAGGCACACTCCCCAGAAGCACCTAGTTCAGCCGGCGAGGGAGGAAACTGCCGAACTCCAGCAGGCATCTGAGCCTCCCAGCGGAAGGCCTCAGGAAAAATGGTGGCAGAACGAAATGTGGCTGTAAGTCCACCACCTCCATTTTAACTCCACTTACACCAGGCAGCGGGAGTTAAAATTTCCCCCACTATCTCCCTGTGAAACAGAAAGAGATGACAAGATAGATTGGTTTAAGAAGAGAATTCCAGAGTGCAGAGCATGGTGGTTGAAGGCTTCACCATTGATGGTGGAAGAAAGGTAGGGAGAAATGCATAGTAGATCAAAGCGTGAGTTCATCTAGAAACATGGGGCTGCCAAAGGTTGCAGAGGTACGGTCAAGTGAGGCGGTGGATAGATCTGAAAACTAGCAGGAGGATTTTGAAGTCAATGAAATGATGTTGGGAAACCAATAGAGGTCAGGGTCATAGATGTGCAAGACTTCATATGGAATACAACATCAGTGGTAGAGTTCTGGATGCGTTGCAGTATTTACAGGGTAGAACGCAAAAGGACAGGAAGGAAAGCATTAAAGAAATCAAGTGAAGGGAAATGATGAGATCTTTATTGCTGGTGAGGACAGACATTAGTAGGTGATATTTTGGAGGTGGAATTAGGCTGTCTCGGTAATGGACTGGATACGACCTGGACTCAAGATTTCAATTTCAAATTTCATTTGCTGAAGGGTTACCAATCCTCACTTGTGGAACAAGAAATCTTTAGCATGGCAGCACCAAGCGCCTCCACACAAAAGCCTAGCTAGAAAAAAAAACATAATTTGTAACACTGTAGAACATTGCTACAAATGATGCATTATTTAATAAAAACACAGCATTTTATTACCACTGTCATAATGAAACAGTAATATTTCAGTAAACTATAAATACGGAACAATAACTACTGCATAAAAATTTGATCTCATTGCGGAACACCTCATTAATTTGTAATGGATACCAGTTAGTTGTGTGTTGTTATCTCATTTGTTTTCACCATCGAGTAGATCCTTATCCTGAATCGTGTGAAATTCCCATTCAGGTCATTATCCTGTAAATGGTTTACATTATCAGTAATGATTTAAAAGATTGCAAGTGTATTAACCTTATTTTGAAATCATTACAAAGTGCCAACACTTTAGTTTAAGTCAAATACACATGGGATAAAGGGTGCATGACATTGATCTACAAAGCAATCATTCAATTGGATGGTTCTGATGTGACCACAAGCAATGAGAGTGAAGCTTTGAGTGTCAAAAGAAGCCAGACAGAGTAACTATCTTGACCTCACTATGCCTTTGTTATGAAACTCACAGTGGTTTTGCCCAATTTGTAACTATACATTTTGACTGCATAGGCATTTTGCCTTCTTTCTAATTGCTGTTGATCACATTGAAATAGGTATTTTAGTACAACTGGTCTTACATATGATACATCATTCAAAAGATTTGGCACCTTAGTACTTTACTTGCATATCTCAAAATAGACTATTTGGATTGGTGAACTGGTGAAATTTTTCATAAAAGTTTTGTGTCTGTAGTGAACATTTTGATTGTAGGGTCTGTTATGAAAAATGTTCCATCAACATTTCTTCTCTGAACATCTGTCAGTTTTCTTCTTCAACATTGGTTGAGTCTCTGTATTTTACTCCTTTGGGCTGAAATTGGACATGAGCCAGGACGCAAAACAGGCGGAATTGTCTTTGCCGCCCGCTATACGACACGCCCGATATTCAGTGTTATAGAGGTAAATGGAGCTGAATATCGGGGTAGAGAGTATAACGAACGACCGATGTGAAACCGCCCGTTTTATGTCCCCGCCTCTGTTCAATTTTGCAAGTCCTTATTTCCTATTTATATTATTCACCAATCATATTGCACAAAAGTCTCTCCTCTGTCATGTTGCACCAAAAAATAATTATCTGGCACATAGCCACCATGACATTACCCCACCTACACCTCCAAAAATGAAATGTTTGAATAATTCAACAATTCACCAAAAAATCACAAACTTGTTCCTAACTGTACCTATCCCGTCTTTCACTCCAGAAACTTACTTTTTATCATTTTATACAGGACTTGATGCAGCTCTCCGGTCCTCATGACCTTGCAGACTTGACTCTGCAAATACGATCCCCCCACGAGCAGACAGCCACCCACGCTCCTGTACACTACCCCAGGAATCATTTGTAATGGTTACTTAGAATATTTAGACGTCCTTAATGCATCCTGCATGCAGCACCACAGTGCAGACGCTGTGTGTGCTTGTGCACAAATGAGCTAACCTCACTGGATAATTCCAGCTCAGCACATTTACATAATTTTCTGGCACTCTATGCACGTCGCTCATGATGTGCTGGGAGCAATAGGTTTGTAGTATTTAAGCCAGCAGTGAGCAAAGAACTGCTGACAGACTATTGTGTGCCAGATGATTTTTCGGTGTAGGATGAAGGGCAATGGGCATGATGCAGGAGGGCATCAGGGGGCATTGGGCAAGGGGATAAGGTTTCAAAAGGCGAGGTCGTCAGCATTTATTTTCTCTACTTGCAGCCTTCTCATTTGGAATGAGAAACAGGGAAAAACCCCTTCGGGCAGAATTTAAAATAATAAATGAACGTAACGAAATGCACTGTATCTGTAACAGTTAATAATGCAATAAGGCACCCTAGGGTGCTGTGAAGTGTATTTACAATGTATGGTGCGTAATTATTGAATGTACCAGGACCATTGATTTGAACTGTATGTACCGTTGCAAATTGTATAACCTGTATTGTATTGTTTGAAGCATGACTGGAATTGCATTGTATGTACCTTTACAAATTTTATTTTAAAAAATTGGAATGGGCACTGTGTGAATGAAGAACTCCAGCCACATTATGGTGTGGCTACCTAATTTACATATGGTGTACTGTAGGAATCTGACCTCCATGCCCAATAATAAAGGGAGCGGGCACTCATCCCTTAGCGAAGTTTACTTTGCTGTTTGTCGATCTGTAGTACCTTAACTAAGAGTACAAAATTCAAATGGTGTATTGGGTTAACAAGTTATTTGTTATTTGAAACATGTTTATAAGCTTCTAATTGTTTCAAGTTTCGACATGTTTGTCTTTCTTTGACAACATACTATCAATATTATTCAGACCTAGTGAGCAGGGAGGTTAATCTAATTCTTATCCTCTTATTTTACCTTGCTTTAGGTCATATTGAAAATGAAACCATTTCATATTGATTTTTGTTATGTTCCTCATTAACTTTCTGTCAGTTTCCGAGAATTCTTTTTTTCTCCCAAAAAAATTCACTGTCATTATAAGCGGTGTTGGAACCGTAAAGGTTTGTGCCTGGGAGAAGTGAGATATGAGGAATGGAAATCAATGTTATTCTACAAATGCCCAAAGTACTTACATAAAATTTCTCTCTCCATTTAAAATAACAGAGAGAGGCAACTGATACAGAAGCATTGAGAAAATTGACCACTCCAGAGACTTGAGCACAAAATCTAGGCTTACATTTCAGTGCAGTACTGAGGGAGTGCTGCACCGTTGGAGGTGCCATCTTTCAGGTGACATGTTAAAACGAGACCCCATCTGCCCTCTCAGGTGGATGTAAAAGATCCCATGGCATTATTCGAAGAAGAGCAGGTAAGTCTCCCCAGTGTCCTGACCAATATTTGTCTCTCAACCTACATCACTAAAACAGATGATCTGGTCATTATCACATTGCTGTTTGTGCGATCTTGCTATGCATTAATTGGCTGCCGTGTTTCCTACACTACAAGAGTGTCTGAGCTTCAGAAAAGTACTTTGTTGGCTGTAGAGCAATTTGGGATGTTCTGAGGTCATGAAAGGCGATGTATAAATGTAAGTCTTTCTAAGAGTTTGTATGATAACATTGGTAAAAGTAATTTGAACCCCAGGTTTTGAATCTGCTATTGGTAAGCAAAGGCCTCATATTTCCTTAAAGGAAGGAAAGGTGGGCAAATCTACCCAATTGTAACCCATTTTTGGGCTCATTCTGCAAATCCATTAGTGTGCATTTGTCAGAAGCTTGGAAGCAGGTCATCTGCCCAATCTTTGTGAAAAGGAATGGCACAGGCATCAAGTGGCACAAAGGGGTATGAGAAGATAAAGGCCTGGAATTTCCTTAAACAGCCTACCTGGAAAGTTACGCCAAAATTTACTCTCATTTTGCTGATGGTAACTTACACCAAAATTACCTGAGAATCTAATTAGCATATACTGAAATGTAAAAACCAGCGTAAAACAAACAGAAATCAGTATAAACAAACTGGACCCAATGAAAGCATGGCATGTACACCATATTTCTGCTTTTATGTATGAAAATTAAAAGTTGAAAGCCATCAACCATCTTTATGCACATTAGGCACACATGATTATGAAAATACAATCGCAGAAGCTTTTCAATTTTTAATGTAACTCATTCTGATGCCATGAAATGCATTCAAAGATGAAGAAAATACAGCATAGGTCTCAGTGAGTTGAATTTTTTAAAAAACCGTATGAAATATCGCACAAAACAGCAGAAATATGACTTTGAGTCCTACTGCACCTAAAATTTTAGGCAAAATTTACACCTGTTCAAAACAGGTGTAAATGCAGGAACCTGACATTCTCTGGTCTTTTACATGGGACGGGGTAAGTGGCAGAGAGTTTCAGTGGAGGTTTCACTGAAACGGAACAAAAGATCTAGGAAATTTGAGTGTAAAACGCCTCAATTGTTTGCGCCGAAAATCAGTATTGCGCTATACTTACTCTGTTATTTTGATGCACATTTTCAGGAAATTCTAGGTCAATATAACTGATTTCCACCCAATCCCTCTTTTTTAAAAAAAACTATAACAGAATGACTGACACTCTTTCCAGGTCATTAACTTTAAGATTTGGATATATTTATTTATTGCAAAAAAATTATAATGATACCAAATAAATATTTTTAAAAAATATTGCAACACAGAATCAAAACTCAAATAGCTTTGTGTGAACAGGCCTGTTAGTTCTCAGTGCTAAGTTCTGAATTTTAACTTCATGCTGCGTTTTTATTTTATGGCAAATACTGAATTTCTCAAGGGTAATAAATAAATGACTGCAGTAGTTATCTTTATGGAGCTACTGCACCAGTTTTGTTGGTTTCATGATGAAGCGAGGGTCTTCAAGCAGTACTAATTGGAGAGGAAGGCATATCTGAATTTAAGATTTTCATAATGGTTTAAAAGAGATCCAGCAACTGACAGAAAAAGCAGTGAGGCTTTACAGTGAACACAGTTACATATGTTGCACTTCTAAGCAGGACCTCCCGGGATTCTGGCTAGCTTTGGAATATAATTTTTCAACCTTTTTCTCTTGTTTCCTTATCCAAAATATCAAGTTCAAATTTTGAAACAAAAATGCGTATTTTATCTTTTCCCCCAATTTTAATAGAAGTATTTCATGGTTTATGTAGTAATACTGTGTTTAACTGTCAAAAGTTCTTGTCACATTATTTATTTTGCCTTTTGACTTTTAATGGTATAATATTCACTCAAACTAACTAACAGAGTAAGTAAGTAAGCTTTAGGTTTGAGTCATAGATCCACAAGATTTTAGAAGGATGTTTGGCTATGGTACCAGGGTATCTACATGCCCTTTATCGTTGTTGCCATGGGATCTTCATCATTCAGTACAGAAGGCATGAGTTTCGTTTGGCACTCAAATTTTAAACTTCTTTCGTATTTTCAAAATGTATTTGGTAACTTCTGTGTCTTGTTAACAAAAATACCCTAATTTTTTGCCATGTGGTAGATGTCATTGACAAGTAGTTGTAATCCAATTGTGTCAACAAAGTAAAGACACTGGGGGTGAAATTGGTCTATGCCAGAAGCACGAAATGGGCTCATGGCAAATCGGCAGCCTATTTTACACCGTGCCTGACTTTGTTTCCCATTGAAGTCAAAATCGGGCAAGGTGTAAAACGGGCTGCCGATTCGCTATGAGCCCGTTTTGCGCTACTGGCATAGACTAATTTCACCCCCGCTGTATTCTATATAACCTGAAGCAAGATTAAAAAAAAGTGGATTAGATTTAGATTAACTTCTTTGCTCACTAGATTGGAATAACATAGCCAATACTGAAATACCATGGATGAACAAAGAGATAAGGATAAAATTGAAACTAAAGAAAAAGGCACACTCATACTCTGTACATAGACAATAAAGGAGAGGATGACAAAATGAATACGAAGAGGTTAGGAAAGAATTTTAAAAAAAACAATTAGGAAAGCAAAGAGGAACTACGAAATTAAATTATCAAGGAATATAAAAATAAATAGTAAAGTATTCTACAGACACATAAATAACGAAAGAAAAATCAGGATAGGGATAGGGGCACTAAGGGATGCACAAGAAAAACTCACAGGTAATGATAGCAAAATGGCAGAAATATTGAATAGTTATTTTGCCTCAGTATTTACTAGGGAGACGAACAAGGTGGACAAGACATTAGAAGAAGAGATCAAAAAAGATATAAGGACATTTAAGATGGAAAGGTGGGGGAGATAATTGATAAATTAATCAAACTTAGAGAAGATAAGACCCCAGGTCCAGATGGATTGCATCCACGCATATTAAAAGAAGTTAGGGAAGAGATAGAAGAGGCTCCAGCACATATATATAAAAATTCATTTGAAAAAGCAACAATGCCAGAGGACTGGCGGAAAGCTAATGTTATTCCTATATTTAGAAAGGGAGATAGAACAAGTCCAGGGAATTAAAGACCAGTTAGCTTAACGTCGGTGGTAGGAAAGATAATGGAATATTTACACAAAGATGTAATAGAAAAACATCAGAAAATGAAAATATAATAAATAGTCAGCACGGATTTCAGAAGAGAAAGTCATGCTTGACCAATCTTATTGAATTCTTTGAAGAAGTAAAAGAAAGAGTAGACAAGGTAATGCAGCAGATATAATCTCTTTGGATTTTCAAAAGGCCTTGCTAAGGTACCACATTGCAGACTCATGACTAAGGTCAGAGCATGTGGAGTCAGGGGACAGGTAGCAGAATGGATAGCAAGCTGGCTACAAAACAGAAAACAGAAAGTAGGGGTTAAGGGTAGCTACTCAGACTGGCAAAAAGTAGGAAGCGATCTTCCACAGGGATCGGTGCTGGGACCACTGTTGTTCACAATTTACATTAATGATTTGGACTTGCGAATCAGAAGAACAATTTCAAAATTTGCAGATGACACCAAATTTGGGGGTATAATTAATACAAAGGAAGAATGCGTCAAAATGCAAGAAGACATTAATAAACTTGCAGAATGGGTGTGTAATTGGCAAATGAATTTCAATATAGATAAGTATGAGATGGTGCATTTTGGTATGAAGAATAAGGAGGCCACATAATGCTTGGATAATAAGAGTCTAAATGAGGAGCAAAGGGATCTCGGGGTATAGATACACAAATTACTAAAAGTAACGACGCAGTTTAATAAGGCCATAAAAAAGGCAAACCAAGCACTGGGGTTCATTTCCAGAGGGATACAATTGAAAAGTAGAGAAGTTATGTTAAAAGTGTATAAAGCCTTGGTTAGACCACACTTGGAGTACTGTGAAGAGTTCTCGATATTATAAAAAGGATATAGAGGCATTGGAGAAGGTGCAAAAAAGCTTCACAAGGATGATAGCAGAATTAAGAGGATATACTTATCAGCGAAGGCTGAACAGGCTGGGGCTCTTTTCTCTAGAAAAGAGAAGGTTGGGGGATGACTTGGTAGAGGTTGTTAAGATAATGATAGGGTTTGATAGGGTAGATGTAGAGAAAATGTTTCCACTTGTGGGGTGTCCAAAACTAGAGGTCGTCAATCTAAGATAGTCACTTATCAATCCAATATGTAATTCAGGAGAAACTTCTTTACTCAAAGAGTGGTAAGAATGTGGAACACGCTACCACAAGGAGTACTTGAGGCAAATAGCGTAGGTGCATTTAAAGGGATGCTAGATAAGCTCATGAGGGAGAAAGTAATCGAAGAATATGCTGATACGGTTAAATGAAGTAGGAAGGGAGGAGGCTTATGTGGAGCATAAATACCGGCATAGACCAGTAGGGCCAAATGGCCAGTTTCTGTGCGGTAGACTCGATGTAACTTGATGTAACTATGTGAGGGAAAGAAACGTAGAAACTTGAAACAACTGAAAAGCTCCAAACAAATCTTAAATAAACACGTTAACCTAAGATACAGTACAATGTACATGTTCCAGTTATAGTTTGGATTTGGCAGAGTTCTGGAAGCAGGTCATCTGACCAATTTCTGTGCCATGGGACAGCACAGGGAAATAAGCCATCTATATTTCATTTAATAAAAAACAACTGCAGACAGCAACATGAATTTTAGAAACATTTCTTTTAAGGATTGAGTAATGAAGAGCAAATGTGTAGGTGCAGGCTGCTCTGTAACTGAGCTGGAGCCTGGTACAATAACAAAAGTTATGTGAAGGATTTACGATTCAGTAGTGCGACATAATCTACATGGTCCAACTAACTTTTTATCTATAGAAAGACAGGTAAAATGCTGCACATAAAGCAGAAAATTATAAATAATTCATGTCAAGGTACAGTGAGCAATATAATCCGGAAGGGAAGACGCTTACTGAATTCACTGGTGGGTATGTGCATTTCAGCCAGAGAGGTCCACTGCAGCTTTTCAGGTTCTGTAAGGCCTCTTATGTCGCCATCTGGGGCTTAATTTGTCAGTTGGCTAAAGCTGAATCTTTGTCTTCTGGTCTTCTTGACATTTCTCACTCCTGTCAGTTTCTTTGAATGATGAATATGGCAATCACCCAGGTGGCTAACTCTTTATAAGCAGGGCGGTGAAATTCATCTCGGGCAATAATTCAAAAGAGGTGATAGCAAATCGGTAGCCCATTTTACACTCCGCCCGTTTTCTTTGCCATTGTGGAAAACAAAAGAGGCCGAGTGTAAAACGGGCTAAGATTTTGCTATCAGACGTTTTGCGTTGCCACCAAAGACCAATTTCACCCACCCCATAGTTTCTTGTGTGTGGGTTTGGGGTGGACATCTAATCCTCAGCCAAAAACCACCCCCACCCAGAATACTAGTAGGTAACAATGTACAGTATAAACTTTTTAGATATACCTGGGTCCTTGATTGCTTGGAACCAATGAATCATAGAATCTTACTACACAGAAGGAGGCCATTCAGCCTATTGAGCCTGAAATATATGTTCCTCTGAGAACCCTATACTGGGCGCCTAGCCAGCAATCCTCCAGAAAATGAAACGGGAGGCTGGGAACACTCCCTCCCATGTATTAGCATAGGAGTGCCAGGAGAACATGTACCTGCCTCTGTTGCCCACCCCTACCCTGTAACCGTCTCCACTCGTTTCTCTTGCCTTTTGTGCCCAGTGAAATGGGCATTCCCTGAGGCAATGGGCAAAAAATTCCACCCTTTCATTTTTTCTTTTGCAAATATTTATGCAATTTTTAAAAGGTGTTCGAGATTCTGCTTCCATCACTGTTCTGGCAGACATATCAATCCTCTGTATATAAAAAAAATCTTCTAACCTCTCTTTCCCTTTTACTGGCGAATATCTTGAGCTATAAATTCGGCTGTGTCACACCCGTTTTTTAGACTCTACGCAACCTCTTAAGATCCCAAAAACTCTACGCAACCTCTTAAGATCAGGAATGCGCGTGCACACTTCTAGTATGACGTGTGCTGTACACCATCTTGGTAAAAACGTTTGCGCATGCACAGATAACGAATGTACCATGTACCAAAAGAAGAAAATGCGTTAGATCAGTGTGCAGCACTGATTTATAGGGATAGATACCACTTTGGCACTCAGTGCTCCAGCCAACGTATTATCTTAACCACAAACAGCTGAACATGTCGTAGACAGCCTGCAGGACCCTCCACCAGTGCTATTTAAAGGGATCATGCAGGATTTACAGGTTAGTTGCTGGATTATTGCTTCTGGCTGATGAAGCATTTTTTCTGTTTTTGGAGGTCTCCTATACTTGAGTACTAGGACTATTGGACATTGTTTAAAATTTAGAGCCAGAACTTGCTGGAGTGAAGTTAGGAAACACTTCCACATGCAAAGGGTGGTAGAAGTTTGGAACGCTCTTCTGCAAATGGCAGTTGACGCTAGTTCAATTTTTAACTTTAAATCTGAGATTGATAGATTTTTGTTAACCACAGGTATTAAGGGATATGGGACTAAGACGGCTCTACAGAGTTAGGTCACAGATTAACCATGGACTCAATGAATGGCGGAACAGGCTCGAGGGGCTAAATGCCACTGCCACTTGCTGCCTCCTGTTATGTGACACCTTCTCCTACAAGAAAGTGGGATGTGTGTCAGTGAGTGTCCTGCAGGATGTTTGGTGATGTGCCTGTCATGGTTGAATGACTGCCAGTGTGTGTGACCTGTGAGTTGTGGGTGTGCAGCTTGCAACAGTGGTAATGTGTGAGGGTGAGAGGAAG
The DNA here is from genome assembly GCF_035084215.1 of Heptranchias perlo. Taxonomy (NCBI): domain Eukaryota; kingdom Metazoa; phylum Chordata; class Chondrichthyes; order Hexanchiformes; family Hexanchidae; genus Heptranchias; species Heptranchias perlo. Next base: position 53,313,781 of record NC_090326.1, on the reverse strand, counting down.
CATCTGATTGGAAGAATTGAGTTCTGATTGAAAGAGTTTGTTGGTATGTGGGTGATGGGGGTTGTAGTGTGTGGAGCAGTGGATGAGGCTAGTGGTGCAGTTGGTAGGAGAGGCCACTTGACAGTTGACCTCACTCAACTTGACCACTTGTGTTAAAGCATTGAACTTCTTCCTGCACTGCATCCATGTTCATGGTGCTATGCGCCTGGCATAGACTTTGTCTCCGACTGCCTCTTGAGCATATGTCTGGAGGGCCTCTTGCCCCCCTGTGGATATAGGATGCATCTCCTTCTGTCCACCACTTGCACCAAGACCTCTAGTGCATCAGCAGAGGACCTTGGTGCATGCACTCTCACAGACCCAGTACACACTCAGATCAGCAGATTGGTGAGGTCTGGTATGCAGATTGGAAGATGTGGGATTTAGTAGCGTGCAACCTTTATTCAATGTTTTACCATAACTCAACAGTTTGTAAACATAGGGACGGGACCTGCATCTGTGTTTTACGTGTGTGATGTCTGATCTCTGTTCAGACTCTATGCGGACCCGTATCTTGTGTTTTGCAAATACGAGGTGCAAGCTGCCTTTAAGAGGTGTGAGCCACTCATGCAATATCTGGGTCCCCCTGCTGGTGAGAAGTCTCTGAACGAGCAGCTAGGTCTGGCTGCTCATGCTGGAATCAGGTAAGTGAGCAGCCTGCCCGCTCCCCATAACCCCTAATTCCCTTTATTTTCCTAGAAGTAAAGGGAATTAGGGGTTATGGGGAGCGGGCAGGAAATTGGACATGAAGCTGAGTTCGGATCGGTCAATGCCCTGTGGGTGGCGGAGAGGGCCCAGGGGCTATGTGGCCGGGTCCTGCTCCGACTTCTTGTGTTCTTTAGATTTGTGGTTGGGATCAGATCAGCCATGATCTTATTGAATGGCGGAGCAGGCTCGAGGGGCCGATTGGCCTACTCCTGCTCCAATTTCTTATGTTCTTATGTAACACGAATCTCTAGCGCTGCCTGCATTGGAATGACCGGGCGTGGGTTAACCGCAACCCCCCCAGCCCGAATTCGGGGGTTATCGAATTTAACCCCCCCTTGAATTTATGCCCTCCAGTTACAGACTCACTCACCAATGGAAATATATTTTCCCTATTCACCTTATCAATACTCCTTATCATTTTGAATCACTTCTATCAATTCTCCTCTTAACCTTGCCTCTTCTATTGAAAAGAATTCCAATTTCTCTAGTCTCTTCTCATTATTAACTCCTCTGGTATCACCTTAGTAAATCTCTTCTACACCTATTCCATGGCCTTGACATCCCTCCTAAATTAGGGCACCTTAAAACTGGAAATAAATAGGAGCACTTTTAACTCCCCCCACCTCCCTGCCCCACCCAGCGGGATCAGGGCAGTAGCATAGTTAAAATTGCATCGTTACCACCCCATTCCCGCTTGATTTCGCTCGATGCCATATTAACAACACAGTTATTTTAGGCGTCCAAAGCACCTGCCAGAACCAGGCAGGGGCCTCCTAAATACATGCAAATTAAGCTCCTAAGATGTCAATAGGCTCCTAATATAATTTTAACATGCAAAACAGAAGTCCCACCCAGTGCTGAATCTGCTGAGTAAAACCTAGTGGGATTGTTTTCCAAAGGGCCAATGGAAGCAATACTTAAAGGGGAATTCACCTGAAAGCACTCAGATCATGGGTATACATTTGCTACTGTGTTTTTTTTGGATTTCTACTGGAGAGTTTACCTTGGAGATTGCTTTTACCTGCATTTATTCTGCTGCACACAGCTTATAATGGGTGTCATTCTTGAAATTTTAATCTGGCTACATGAAGAGGCGGTCAAAGTGCAACAACAGCAACAGCAAGCTGCCCTACCATAAGGAGCAGCAGTTAGGCCTGTTCAGAGACAACGGGGGTGATTTTAAACCCCAAGAACGGGTGCTTTGGGGGCGGGTTGGGAGTTGAAAATAGTTGTTTTTTCGGATCACAAACGCAAAATTTTCAGACTTTGCATTCCCAGTGGGAAGCCTGTACTTTTCTGCGCTGACGTTAAACCCGGAAATAAAGCCGGGTTGCGGTCGCAACCCAAAAAACAACTATTTTCAACTCCCACCCGCCCCCAACCCACCCGTTCTTGGGGTTTAAAATCACCCCCAACAAGTGAGGAGGGCTGCTTGAAGAAGACCTTACCCTGCCCATTGGGTCTACAGGCCTAGAGTGAGTATCCTGGGGATTTGTCTGAGGAGCAGTACACGAGGAGGCTGTGTCTCTTCAGGCAGGCTGTCATGTGTTATTCTCTGTAATATGCTGCACTAGTTTTCTTCACTAAAGTTTATCAAAACTCAACTACTGGAGCGTTTGTAACTTGAACTTATGATTGAAAATGTAACACTGCTTTGTACAAGGAAGGAACCTTCAATGTCTGTGAAACGAGCCTTTGCGCTGGTTTTATGAGCCGCAGCTTGGTACCTTTCCAGAAGCACATCTAGATTTGTGGATTTTTAATTCCTTGCCGGGATCATTTCCTGTTTGTTAAGATGTTAACATTTCATGAAGAGGTATCACGATGCTCCTGACAGGCAATTGCTTCCATTCCTGACAGTTCATAAATTGACTGCCTTACATGAACAATTTCTCTGTTAAAACTACAACAGGCAACACTTGAAAAAAGGTTTCCTTCTAACATCTCCGTCACTTGTGCCCACCTGTTACTGATTCTTAAGCAAAACAACTTGACCTGGAGCTCGACTTTAACCAACCTGCTATTTTCTAAGCCTCTGTAAGATTCCTACCAAACTTATCCCTTAAAGAACCCCTCTTTGACATACATTAAGGTTAGGGTTTGTTTAAAGTATGATCAAGATTCAAAAGCCTTAAAGTAAAGTAAATCCCAAACTGCACGCTTGCAAAGAAATTAATATACTGTAGACCGTTGTTTATCTGCATCAATAAGGACAATCCTTCCCTTGCATTCTTGTTATCCTCCTGTAGTGCACTTGTTGAAGGTCGGTAAACAATGTCTGGATGGAAGCTGGTTCTGACTCACTAGTGGTTTCAATAGCAACACTTGGTAGAAACTGTTAAAGCAGCACTTACAAATTCCCCAAGCTCAGCTTCGCTCAATCAATAGTGGGAGGAATGCAGCAGCAGCAGCGGTGGTTGGATGTTCGCAGAGAGTGACTAGGGTTAATTTTAACTTCAGGTGATGCCGTAAAATAGACAATATCGAATTGGCCACCCATTATGCACAACACCCGATTTTCCTTTCCATTGAAGTCAGAGGAAGGGAAAATCAGGAGGAGCATATAATGGCTGGCCAATTCAAAATTGCACATTTTACATCCTCACCCAAAGTTAAGAAATTACCCCCACTCCATGAAGGAACGTCACTCATTTAATTGCACATGCAGGGTGTGAATATACAATGTTCTACTACAGCCGTTCATCATCGCATTTCACTAAATAAATTGTATCAGGTATGTGCATGTACATTAGTTTCTCTTATGGATTTAAGCGCACGGATATATTAACCCAGAAGGCTTATATCTGTGTGTATTTCTAACAAGGAAATTAGATCAGAATGCCTGTCAGGTCATACTTCCTGCAGATAATTGTATCTCCTGATGCAGTTTTATTTGCAAAACTGTCAATGTAGAATCTAACAGCCTGAGGCAACATTTTGTTGGCCTTCCTTCCACTTACAAGTGAAGAAGGCTTTTCACTGAATGTTTGGAAGTCTGTGTGTAAGAGGTTACAAATATAGGTGCTGCCTGCCACATTTTGTTTTAAATACAATTACAAACTTTAACTTCTTACCATCTTTTGTATTTTTTAACCTAACATTGAAATTATAAGCCCCAAATTTCCTGGATTACACTCTTGCAGAAATTATGCCGAATCTTACACTAGTTTCTGTGCAGATCTTAGAGACAAGAACTTATGCCAAAATTTTCTGCAGAGCTTATTTGCCTATGGTGGAATGAAAAAAATGACTTAAAACAAGAGCAGATGCAACCCCAGCAATAGGGTTAATAGTGAATGGGCTGCTGTCTTCTGCCATGGTGCCTCACTCTCAGAGCCTCTTGCCTCTTCTGCACCTCTTCCATTATCATGCAGCATAGGAATATGCCCTTGGGAAGGCCTTAGACTTTCTGAACATGTGAAGGCGCAGGACTCTGAAAGATTTTGGGTGCACTAAGACTAACAGCAGTTTGGTTAAGTATAGTGCACATCTCCGTAAGAAAAATTGAAAAAGGCAATTGCTATCAAACTCTAGATATCTCAGTCATACTGTGTCTGTCTGTAGAACCTAACATCATAGTAGCATTGGGCCGTGGTGCACCTAAATCCTGGGGCTTAGATTTACATCAGCACATTATTCCCGTAAATCCAGGAAACCCGTGTAAACTGGTCTTGCACATGGAGGCAGGGCTCTGTAAATGAGTGGAAAAGTCTTTTGCCGGATGTATCTTGGAAATGGCAAAAACGATCAAGGAAATTTGTACAGAGTCATGTTTCAGTGTAAAACTGACATTAATCAGTTATGATGTGGAGATGCCGGTGATGGACTGGGGTTGACAATTGTAAACAATTTTACAACACCAAGTTATAGTCCAGCAATTTTATTTTAAATTCACAAGCTTTCGAAGCCTCCGAAAGCTTGTGAATTTAAAATAAAATTGCTGGACTATAACTTGGTGTTGTAAAATTGTTTACAATTAATCAGTTATGCATGAATATCCTTGGTAAAAAAAAATGGTGTAATGCCACTCTTACGCCATAGTTTTTCTAAAACCTTTCACAAAATTTCAGGCCAGTAAGTTTTAACCTGCCTTATATTTTAAGCAATGTGCGTCTATTTATTACTTGTGGAGAGTAGTTGCTGTCATTTATAGTCTATTGTGTCGGCCTTGGCTGAGTCAGAAGATTATGGTTTCAAGCCCCACTCCAAAGACTTGAGCATATCATCTACGCTGACATTTCAGTGCAGTACTGAAGGACTACTGCTCAGTCAGAGGTGCCACCTTTCAGATGAAATGTTAAACTGCCCTCTCAGGTAAATATTAAAGATTCAATGGCACTATTCAATAAAGAGCAAGGGAATTTGCCTGGTGTCCTGTCCAACATTTATTTCTTAACCCCAACAGAACAGATTATTTATTTCTTAACCAACAAAACAGATTATCCAGTCATTTATCTCATTGTTGTTTGTGGAACCTTGCTGTGTGCAGATTAGCTGCAGTGTTTCCCTACGTTAAAACTGCAATTTCAAAAATAATTAATTGACTGTGCAGTGCTTTGGGACATTGTGAAAGGCACAAGATAAATACAAGATCTTAATTTAGTCATTTACCCCTTAAGATAGTAAATTGACTGACAAAGGAACTGGTACTCAGGAATCTTCCACATATAAATGGCTTAGAATTTCCTGGATCGCACTTATGGAGAAATTATGATGAACTTTACAGTGGTTTCTGCAACAATCTTGCGGAGCTATGGAAATGATAGGCAGAGGGTTTTGGTGGACACACCTTGGAAGTGGCGTAAACGATCGAGGAACTTTGTGCACAGCGATGTTTCAGCGTAAAACGGGGCGGAAATCAGTTATGCAGGAATTTCCCCAGAAACCAACGCCACCGCAATCATACCTCGGCTTTCCAAGAAATTCCAGGCCATAGTTTCTGAGGGTGAACTGAGTTTTTAAAGGTGCAATTATATGTTGTTTAGTTCTGTTTGGCAATACATAAATCAGTTTCAAATCAACACAAGCCTTATTCTAGTTATGTGACGGTAAAGGATAAAGTATGACGACATAAAGGAATGAAGTACTTTCCCACTCTGCACCCAATGACACAACCAAAAGATTAATCTTCTCAGTTAGCCATCACGGCAGGGAGCCTTACCCATTGGGGTCACATATCCAAAATTTGAGCATGAACTGCATGTGATTTTCTGAACATTTAAATTAATGGTTGGAAAATTGTGCATAGCACGCACCTCAATTTCCAATATGCATTCCCAGTAGCCAAGGAGCACAAGGTCGGAAAATTACCCCTTCAGTTGTTCTTAAGTTGGGTGTGACATCTTTAAGATACACTAATGTACTGATGAGGAAAAGACACAAGGCCAATTTCCATAAACAATTCTTTTAAAACAAAGTTCCCTGATCCTGTCTTATCCGAACATCTTTTCAACTATTTTTCCCAGTTCCACCTCATCAGTCCAAATATGATTACTCATGTCCTGTTGTGTGGAGAGGAAAAAAAAAACATCTTTATTCTTATTCTTGCAATGCAGCAAAATTTATCTTTTGAATTTTCCTTACTGATTTCAATTTGCTGAATCAGTTAGATCAGTGAATAAACTTAACTGGCCAACATTTATCCCTCAACCAACACCTGAAATGTATGATCTAGTCATTTATCTAATTGCTGTTTCTTGGATCTTGTTGTGTGCAAATTGGCTGCCGTGTTTCCTACATTACTACAATGACTACTCTTCAAAAAGTACATAATTGGTTGTGAAGTGCTTTGGGACGTCCTGAGGTTGTGAAAGGCGATATATAAATGCAAGGTCTCTATTGCAATTTGTTGTCAAACAATGCAAACTTCTACATGATGCTTTGCCATCAAATTAATTGCCTATATTATGTCATCCACTTTTCCTTACAAGTCACTGTTGCGTGCAAAAAGCAAGCAGTTATAAACGGTACGTGGGTCTAACGCTCAAAGGCTTGAATTACTCGGGGCATTTAACTGCAATCAGAAGGGAGCAGTATGTTAGTTATTTATTCCTGTACTGGACTGGAACTCAAGTCGACAGAAATAAAGGACACTGCATGAGTAGGATGCTTGACTGCTATATGGCATAGTGCTTAAGAACATTACAGCATTTCTGCTCACAGCTAGGATATGTACTGTTATCAAGGAGAGACAGAAGAAATGGAAACGTCACCCTCTGATAACTTCAGAGTCACTGAAATGATTCCTAGAAGTTTCAAAATAATTTCCAATATACATGAGTCCATATGCTCCAGATATGCCACATCCAACAACCAAACAAATAACTTTTATTGTGTAATGTGTCTCAGATAATTTAATGAGGCAGAAAGGTGAACACTGAGCAGGAATAAAGCTGAAAACTTGGTTGGGGGGGAGGGTGCGTCTGGGCGAGGTCAAACAGCAGGGTATTTACAAGGTTTTGAAATTGGGGGCATAGGTAACGAGACAACATTTTTCAGACAGTAGTGCTTTGTAGAGAAATGAAAGGTTAAACTTAGGGCAGTAGTTAGAGAAAATTGGGTGGCTGGGGTGGCTGGGGTGGGGGAGTGTAAATGTATGATGTTCCAGAGGTAAATGTATGATGTTCCAGAGGTGGAAGATAGTGGCCTTGACAACAGACTGAATGGTAAGAGTGTGTTCAAAGGCATTGTAAACAAAGAATGGGTTGGAGATAGGGCAGTAGTTAGAAAGCAAATAGAGGAATTGAGCATGACCACAGTTTTGAAAGAAATGTTAACAGTGCCACGGGATAGTGAGAGGTTGATGGTATCAGTAAATATAGGTTCAAGAAGACACTATTGTGTAATCTGGAGCTGGGCCAGGAGAATGTTGAGGAAGTAGGTGGTGGGGCGGGGAGGTTATTGGAGATGATAAGTTTCATAATGCCTGGGGGGTGGTGGGGAGGTGGAGAATAGCTGAAGTGTTTAAGAGGAAGGTGGCAAAGTGGGAGAAGGGCTGGGAAGAGTGGAGAACAAGGAAGAGAAAAAGGTAGAGGAGCAGACAGTAGCATGAAGGGCCTCAATTCTGGAAACGTTTAATTTCAAAGGTGAGGCTAGGAAGTTCGCAAAAAGATCAGAGTAGGTGGCCTGTGGTGAAGAAGAGCAGTTTGGAGTTGGTCTCCGGAATAATAGGAGCTTTTGCCTGTGCAGTGGGAACGGCAGAATTGCTTCAGGTGGTCAACCTATATCTCAGGATGAAAAGCCTGATTGCTGATACGTTATCTGCACTGTAGTCTACAGACCACATATTTGAGTCCATCAGGTAGTGGCAGTTATACCAGGTGAAAGGCAGGTGTGAGAGTATGTACAGGGTCTTTTGGGGACCTGGGCATCAAAAGTCGAACTAAGCAAGTTGTGGAGCAGATCAACAGAAGGAAAGAAGGAAAGACTTGCATTTATATAGCGCCTTTCATGACCTCAGAATGTCCCACAGCATTTTACCACAACAGCAATAACAACTTGCATTTATACAGCACCCCTAAAATGACCCAAGACACTTCACAGGAGTGTTATCAAACAAAATTTGATACTGAGCCAAATAAGGAGATATTAGGATAGGTGACCATAAGTTTGGTCAAAGAAGTAGGTTTTAAGGAGCATCTTAAAGGAGGAGAGAGAGGTGGAGAGGTTTAGGGAGGGAATTCCAGACTTAGGCAGCTGAAGACACGGCTGCCAATGATGGAGCGATTAAAATCGGGGATGCGCAAGTGGCAGGAATTGGAGGAGTGCAGAGATATCGGAGGATTGTAGGGTTGGAGGAGGTACAGAGATAGGGAGGGGCGAGGCCATTGAGAGATTTGAAAACAAGGATGAGAATTTTACAATCGAAGCATTCCCGGACCGGGAGCCAGTGTAGGTCAGTGAGCACAGGGGTAATGTGTGAACGGGACTTGGATGAGCTCAAGTTTATGGAGAATGGAAGATTGGAGGCCGGCCAGGAGAGCATTGGAATAGTCAAGTCTAAAGATAACAAAGACATGGATGAGGGTTTCAGCAACAGATGAGCTTAGGTCGGAGACGGGCGATGTTATGGAGGTGGAAATAGGCAGTCTTGGTGATGGGGCGGATATGTGGTAGGAAGCTCATCCCAGGATCAAATAGGATGCCAAGGTTACAAACAGTCTGGCTGAGCTTCAGACAGTGGCCAGGGAGAGGGATGGAGTCAGTGGCTAGGTGGTAGGGACAGAAGACAATGGCTTCGGTCATATTTAGTTGGAAGAAATTTTTGCTCATCCAGTCGGATAAGCAACATGACAAATGATAGACAGTGGAGGGGTCGAGAAAGTTGGTGGTGAGGTAGAGCTGGGTATCGTCAGCGTACATGTGGAACTTGATGTGTTTTCGGATGATGTCGCTGATGGGCAGCATGTAGACGAGAAATAGAAGGGAGCCAAGAATAGTTCCTTGAGGGACTCCAGGGGTAACGGTGCAGGGAGTGGAAAGAGAAGTTATTGTAGATGATTCTCTGACTATGACTGGATAGATAAGAATGGAACCAGATGAGCACAGTTCCACCCAGCTGGACAACGGAGGAAAGGCGTTGGAGGTGGATGCTGTGGTCAACTGTGTCAAAGGTCGCAGACAGGTCAAGAAGGATGAGGAGGGATAGTTTACCATGGTCACAGTCACATAGGATGTCATTTGTGACTTGATAAGGGCCATTTCAGTAATGTGACGTGGCGGAAACCTGATTGGAGGGATTCAAACATGGAGTTACGGGAAAGATGGGCACGGATTTGGGAGCTGGCAACACATTCAAGGGCTGTGGAGAGGAAAGGAAGGTTGGAGATGGGGCAGTAGTTTGCAAAGACAAAGGGGTCAAGGGTGAGATTTTTGAGGGGGAGTTGATGATGGCAGATTTAAAGGGGAGGGGGACTGTACCTGAGGGGAGGGAACCATTAATAATATCAGCTAACATGGGAACCAGGAAGGGAAGTTGGGTGGTCAGCAGTTGGTGGGAATAGGGGAATAAGGTTGAGAGAGCAGGAGGTGGATCTTATGGTCAAGATGATCTCGGAAAGGGCATGAGGGTAGATAGGAGAGAAACTAGAGAAAGATGCAATTTGAGGTCTAGGGCAGGGGGGAACCTTAGGGGAAGTTTGGCTTCGTGAGCTTGGGGAAAGGAGAGAAGTGGCAGAGACAGCTGATGGTCTCAATCTTAGGGACAAAGAAGTCCATGAGATCCTCGCACTTGTTGTTGGAGGTGAGGGTAGAGGGGCAGGGGAAAACAGTTTAAGAAAACAGTTTGTAGTGGAGAAGAGAAGCTGGGGGGTTATCGTTGTATTCCAGGATGATCCTGGAACAGTGAATAGTTTTGGCAGAGGAAAGCAGGACCTGATTGTGCTTTATGTGGTCCAGCCTCATTTGGCGATAAATAGCTAAACCAGTTGTCCACCATAAATGTTCAAGTCTGCGTCCCGTGGACTTAAGGGAGCAGGGATGAGGGCTGTACCAGGGGGACGACCAGTGTGAGAGAGAGAGCAATGGTTTTAATGGAGACAAGGACATCAAAGGTGGAGGTGAGGGAGTGATTGAGCAGATGTAGGCAATGTGGCTGTCAATTTGCACACAGCAAACTCCCACAAACAGCAATGTGATAATGACCAGATAACCTGTTTTTTTTTTTAGTGATGTTGGTTGAGGGATAAATATTGGCCAGGACACTGTGGGGAGAATTCCCCTGCGTCAGCCTAGATTTTGTGCTCAAGTCTCTGGAGTGAGATTTGAACCCACAACATTCTGACTCAGAGGTGAGACTGCTCCCCACTGAGGCACAGCTGACACCTTTGTTGGCACGATTGGAGGGTGTGGATGCCTGTAGCATTCCACTTTTGGAATGCTGCCTGAGGCCTACTAATGTATCAGAGCCTGTGGAGAGAAGTTGGGACCTTGCTTGTCTCTACGGCTCATTACCAACTGAGCCATCGGGGGCATCTCAATGTTGTCATTTTTTAACAGAAATAGAAACACTTCATTATTCTTTGCTGGAAAGAGTCCAAGCCAAACTTTTTTAATGGAAAAACGGTTTCAGCTGGATTCAGTTGAAGTTACAGGTAGACTGATTGATTACTTGGTCTTGTTTTCAAATCAGTGAGGGGCATTAAAGTTCGAATAGAAAGGGAAGGATAGGGCAACAAGAAAGAGTGAGATGGCCACACCGCCAAATAGAAGACAATTTAATTAACTGTTTTATAATCAAGGACCCTATAAAAAAACCTAAAGGTTTCACGTGAAAATCTAAAAGTCGTAGTCCTAGTCATAATAGATTTCTTTTGAAGGAATTCACATTGCCCTAGAAAAAAGGGTTGTATTGTAACAAATAATAGTTTTCCAGGTGTTTAAAGATAAAGCTAACTTTTATGTATGATGCAGTCCCCTTACACATTTTTTGAGATGAGAGTTGAAGCCAATAGAACTGAACCTTAGGTAAATTTTACAAATTTGTGCTCCCATTGTGGAGCTTCACCCTCGAGCATTGTGTATCAGAAATTTGGGCACTGAAGGTCAGCAGGTCCCATAGGATTTTTAATCCGTACTTTCATAAAATGTATCCTCTAATGTAAAGAATGAACTGCAAAGTTAACTCCTGTGAGTTTAATTTTCTCTGTAAGTGCATTGGTTAACAGCCTCGATATTAACCTCCCCCCCCCAACCCATGACGGGCAGGAGAGGGTCGGCGGGGGGGGGTCAAAAAGTGAAATTCATGGAATGCGAAATGGTGGCGGATTTCGGGGCGTCCGAGTCTCCCGCCATGGATAGGAGGGAAGCTTAATTCACATATTTAAATCAGGCTCCCACAGTGCAATTGGGACCCCGATTTGAAATTTACTGTCGCTGCATGGGCTTCCCAGGGGTCGGCAAACAAGGCAGTGAAACGGAAGTGGGAGCTGCCGGCTCCCCAAGGTAAGTGGGTATTTTAGCACTCCTAGTGGGCCAGGAGGAGCAGGAGTGCTCCCCTCGGGTCCCTCAAGGAAGTGTTCGGCCTCCCCCAGCCCCAATCGCCAGCACCCCCCAGCCCTCCCGATCGCAGGCCTCTTCCCCCAGCCCTCCCGATAGCAGGCCTCTCTCCCCGACCCTCCCGATAGCAGGCCTCTCTCCCCGACCCTCCCGATCGCTGGTCTCTCTCCCCACCCCTCCCGATCGCAGGCCTCTTCCCCCTTCCCTCCTGATCGCAAGCCTCTCCTCCCCTCCTGATCCCAGGCCACTCCCTCCCACCCCCGATCGCAGGCCTCTCCCCCCCACTCCCAATCACAAGCGTCTCCGCCCCACCTCCTGATCCCAGGCCTCTCCCTCTCACTCTCGATCGCAGGCCTCTCCCTCCCACTCCCGATCATAGGCCTCTTTCCCCCCCACCCCCCCACCGATTGCCGAGCTCCCCCTTCCCAGCTCTGATTGCCGACCCTTCCCCCCACTTCTGATTGATGGGGACTGTCACCAAGGATGCCTGGCTGTGATCTCCTGCTACTGATGCTCCCACCCGTCCGCCCAGGCTGTCCATTTGGCCGATCGCTTGGCGAGAGACAGAGCTACATGATGTTAATGAGGTCCTTGCCGGGTTCTTCGGCCATTTTCGGCATCACCTGTACCCTCCCACCTCCCCGTATATATTGGGGCCAACATGTTTGTGTGATATTTTAATCGATAAATTAGCCTCTTTATTATAAAGTAAATGTGCTAACCAATGAACTTTCCAAGGAAATTAAACTCCTAAGGTGCTATTTTTAGTAATAATGGAACAAATATTCAAAGCGCCAATAATTTTAATGCCCAACTACCACTAAGCAAAATATGGTAATGATGTTAATGCCACTATACATACTCTTGTGTTGGTCGACGGCAGGAAATAACTACGACTAACGAAATAAAGACATCAATCTTGCTAAATGTTAGAGGTGGATCTTCCACACTTTGAAATAACATGTAAGACCAGTTCTATAACCCACAGTTGGATCAGATTCCAATAGCAACAACAGACTTAACCTCAGCGTAGCAGCCATTGAATAAATGTCTATTATGAAAATCACAGCTGTTTGCGGAAACAAGAAAATCGGAGATATTCCCACACTGGAAGAAAACAGAATGAAGAAGGCTTTCCTTGAATTTAGATTGAACAGGACTTGAATTAATTTTTTTGCGGTATAGAAGCAGGATTACGTACATGAGGGAGTTAATGATAGAAACAGTGAAATCCTGATTGGCTCCAACTGCTCCATTGTGGCTGTTATGGTTGCATCAGTCATTTTGTTTTTTGGCTACTGGGTATTTCCTGGGATCAGGAAAGTTTACATTGTATTATTCAAGGCACAATGTCCAGGAGGTAACTAATATACTAATTCAGAAATCTGGCAGATTCATCCATTAGTGCAGAGAAGTAGCTGGACATAAAGTCAAAGCTCTTGTCATTATTACCTTCTGTGACTGCAAGGTGTGGTTTGACTGTACCCACATTGAGGATGCATGTGGTGTCTTGTCAGTCAGTCTGATGGCATACGTCAACTATTGCAGTTCTGATGAAAGCTCATGGACCTGAAATGTTAACTCTGTTTCTTTCTCCACAGATGCTGCCTGACCTGCTGAGCGTTTCCTGCATTTTCTGCTTTTAATTCAGATTTCTAGCATCCGCAGTATTTTGCTTTTGTTGATCAACTATTCCTGTTTATTCAAAATGCAGATGGTCTGTGACATCCAGAAAATGATCAATCTAATGACTGCTAAATATGCAAGGTCAGTAAAGGTCTCCTTTATTCTTCACCAGTCTGGTGTGTTTGTCTTATCTGAATGAGATAACAGCCCTTGGGGAGACATTGTAAAACTCAAAACCTTATGACATCATGCCCAAATGCCTTTGATTGCAAGCAGGCATCAAAGCTGTTTTGCCCACTATACAGCAAAAGTTTTGTTTGCTCAAACAGCAATTTTCATGCATTGATCACATGGAATGGGGGGGTGGGGGGTAGTGGAAGGCATCTGTTTAGTTTGTTGTCTGTATAGTCTCACAAATTAGAACGTTATACACCAATATATATATATATATATATATATATATAGAGAGAGAGAGAGAGAGGGCTATGCATGAGGAAGATTCCAAAGTCTACATCAAGAGAAACAAAGCAAGTCATGGCCAGAAAGACTTGTGACAACCTCATTCCCTTCCCCTTTCCGATGTTATCCCCCCCCCCCCGCCCCCCATCAACCACATTTACTCTTACATATCATGTGACCTATAATCACCTCACCTATTTCACGCTGGTGCCATCTCTCTCTCTCTAAATATAAGAGTAGATTTTGTGAATTCATGCTGCCAGGTTTGGAGCTTCACCGCCAGGAATGCTTACCTGGATGTCAGTCAGTAGACCCCACTGGATCTGTTACTAATGAACAGAAAATCCGACAGACCCTCTGACTTCCCTGCCCAAATTTCTAATATGCTCTCCAAGAGTATAAAGCTCCATGACAGAAGCATGAATTCATAATTTCGACCCCATATAGCTACACATTTTAATATATATAGGTATGTTTGTGCTAGGCAAGTTGTCAGCTAAAGACTAAACCAACCACCTTCCATATTATGGACCATCCTATCAATTCACATGAATATTAACGAATGAAACAACTACGGAATATTAGGTGCAACAATATTTTTTTGTCAAAATATCAATACATGTGCATCCCCTATCTCCTGTCTCTATCAGCATGTTTTACCCTGCAGTGGCTTCCCATCAGCTTCTGACACCCACTATAGATATTCTGTACTGAGAAACTGTGCCCCATTTCTCAAGGGTTCAGAGCTCCTTCAGCTGTTGTACACCTCCTCCATTTGTTCTCTGGCTTAGTGTTTGAATGCATCTGTTGTTTTATTCTAAGATGCTATCAGGAAAGATTTTCCAGTCCCTTAGACAAATGTCCCAAGAGCAGAACAGATGGTGGAGGGCCAAAAAATTTGACTAAGATCCATAAAGCCTTCAGTACAAAATTAAAGAAAGCATTATCGGGTATGAGAAGTCACCAAAGCTGGATAGAATACACTTGCCATTATGCTACCAACAAATATCTACAAGGCCTAGCAAATCTATTTGGCAATAACCATGAGGAACTAGCTCTGCAGGGTCCAGGTGAGCACAGAGCCAGTTGTAGATCTATGTCATCCACTGCAAACATACCTTCAGCTGACCTGCACCCTAAAGACGCCACTGCTAACAACAGTCAATATCAACTCCTCCTTTAACTTTTTTGCCTTCCCCACCTTTAGCTAAGCATTCTGCATTGCTGTCCTCTGGGAGGGACGTGCCAGAGTGCCAAACAGGGCAACCCTCCTTGTGCCGACGTCATGCAGCAGCACTTCCACTCCACCAACTATCAAACAGTGAGTTGGATGTTGTGATAGTTCATCACTTGTCCGCAGACTCCATTTCCATTTTTATTTAGTCAGTAGCTGGGTTTTACCGACTACTTTGCAATTTTCTGCCCTCCCATCTTTGGCAAGTTCCCAGTATCTGGAGAGGTGGAGAAGTTGCCATTAATATTTAATAAAGAATGACCATCCCCCTAGGAAATCCTAGATCATCGGCCAAGCTAGAAATTAGTGAGCCTTAAACTTGCGGCTCTGTTACATTGATGTTTTGTTTAACCATCACTGAAAATTAGCCTGAAAATGCTTCCTCTCAGTGATCTCTCTTAATGTATGTGCTTTGAAGATTACAGCTAGTTAAAAATATGCATGGGCCAGGGTAAGATGCAGTGGATCGGAAGGTGACAGCGGCCAGGTTCATGGCACCTTGGCTGGCTCTGCTGCACAGAAGGGCAGGAAAAAGAGTGGCAGAGCCATAGTGATAGGGGACACGATTGTAAGGGGAATAGACAGGCGTTTCTGCGGACGCAACCGAGACTCCAGGATGGTATGTTGCCTCCCTGGTGCAAGGGTCAGGGATGTCTCGGAGCGGCTGCAGGACATTCTGGAGGGGGAGGGTGAACAGTCAGTTGTTGTGGTGCATATAGGTACCAACAATATAGGTAAAAAACGGGATGAGGTCCTACAAGCTGAATTTAGGGAGTTAGGAGTTAAACTAAAAAGTAGGACCTCAAAGGTAGTAATCTCAGGATTGCTACCAGTGCCACGGGCTAGTCAGAGTACGAATGACAGGATAGCTAGGATGAATACGTGGCTTGAGAGATGGTGCAAGAGGGAGGGATTCAAATTCCTGGGCCATTGGAACCGGTTCTGGGGGAGGTGGGACCAGTACAAATTGGACGGTCTGCATCTGGGCAGGACTGGAACCAATGTCCTAGGGGGAGTGTTTGCTAGTGCTGTTGGGGAGGGTTTAAACTAATGTGGCAGGGGGATGGGAACCGATGCAGGAAGTCAGTGGGAAGTAAAGTGGTGACAGAAACAAAAGGCAGTAAGGGAGAGTGTACAAAACATGACCGGACAGATGGTCTGAGAAAGCAGAGCAAAGACCAAGGGAAGTCTAGATTAAACTGCATTTATTTCAATGCAAGAAGTCTGATTGGCAAGGCAGATGAACTCAGGGCATGGATGGGTACATGGGACTGGGATGTTATAGCTATTACTGAAACATGGCTAAGGGAGGGGTAGGACTGGCAGCTCAATGTTCCAGGGTACAGATGCTATAGGAAAGATAGAGCAGGAGGTAAGAGAGGAGGGGGAGTTGCATTCTTGATTAGGGAGAACATCACGGCAATAGTGAGAGGGGATATATCCGAGAGTTCGCCCACTGAGTCTATATGGGTAGAACTGAAAAATAAGAAGGGAGAGATCACTTTGATAGGATTGTACTACAGACCCCCAAATAGTCAACGGGAAATTGAGGAGCAAATATGTAAGGAGATTACAGACAGCTGCAAGAAAAATAGGGTGGTAATAGTAGGGGACTTTAACTTTCCCAACATTGACTGGGACAGCCATAGCATTAGGGGCTTGGATGGAGAGAAATTTGTTGAGTGTATTCGGGAGGAATTTCTCATTCAGTATGTGGATGGCCCGACTAGAGAGGGGGCAAAACTTGACCTCCTCTTGGGAAATAAGGAAGGGCAGGTGACAGAAGTGTTAGTGAGGGATCACTTTGGGACCAGTGATCATAATTCCATTAGTTTTAAGATAGCTATGGAGAATGATAGGTCTGGCCCAAAAGTTAAAATTCTAAATTGGGGAAAGGCCAATTTTGATGGTATTAGACAGGAACTTTCAGAAGTTGATTGGGAGAGTCTGTTGGCAGGCAAAGGGACGTCTGGTAAGTGGGAGGCTTTCAAAAGTGTGTTAACCAGGGTTCAGGGTAAGCACATTCCTTATAAAGTGAAGGGCAAGGCTGGTAGAAGTAGGGAACCTTGGATGACTTGGGAGATTGAGGCCCTAGTCAAAAAGAAGAAGGAGGCATATGACATGCATAGGCAGCTGGGATCAAGTGGATCCCTTGAAGAGTATAGAGATTGCCGGAGTAGAGTTAAGAGAGAAATCAGGAGGGCAAAAAGGGGACATGAGATTGCTTTGGCAGATAAGGCAAAGGAGAATCCAAAGAGCTTCTACAAATACATAAAGGGCAAGAGAGTAACTAGGGAGAGAGTAGGGCCTCTTAAGGATCAACAAGGTCATCTATGTGCGGAACCACAAGAGATGGGTGAGATCCTGAATGAATATTTCACATCGGTATTTACGGTTGAGAAAGGCATGGATGTTAGGGAACTTGGGGAAATAAATAGTGATGTCTTGAGGAGTGTACATATTATAGAGAGGGAGGTGCTGGAAGTCTTAACGCGCATCAAGGTAGATAAATCTCCGGGACCTGATGAAATGTATCCCAGGACGTTATGGGAGGTTAGGGAGGAAATTGCGGGTCCCCTAGCAGAGATATTTGAATCATCGACAGCTACAGGTGAGGTGCCTGAAGATTGGAGGGTAGCAAATGTTGTGCCTTTATTTAAGAAGGGCGGCAGGGAAAAGCCTGGGAACTACAGACCGGTGAGCCTGACATCTGTAGTGGGTAAGTTGTTAGAGGGTATTCTGAGAGACAGGATCTACAGGCATTTGGAGAGTCAGGGACTGATTAGGAACAGTCAGCATGGTTTTGTGGGAGGAAAATTATGTCTCACAAATTTGATTGAGTTTTTTGAAGGGGTAACCAAGAAGATAGATGAGGGCTGTGCAGTAGACGTGTTCTACATGGACTTTAGCAAAGCCTTTGACAAGGTACCGCATGGTAGGTTGTTACATAAGGTTAAATCTCACGGGATCCAAGGTGAGGTAGCCAATTGGATACAAAATTGGCTTGACGACAGAAGACAAAGGGTGGTTGTAGAGGGTTGTTTTTCAAACTGGAGGCCTGTGACCAGCGGTATGCCTCAGGGATCGGTGCTGGGTCCGCTGTTATTTGTTATTTATATTAATGATTTGGATGAGAATTTAGGAGGCATGGTTAGTAAGTTTGCAGATGACACCAAGATTGGTGGCATTGCGGACAGTGAAGAAGGTTATCTAGGATTGCAACGCAATCTTGATAAATTGGGCCAATGGGCCGATGAATGGCAGATGGAGTTTAATTTAGATGAATGTGAGGTGATGCACTTTGGTAGATCGAATCGGGCCAGGACCTACTCCGTTAATGGTAGGGTGTTGGGGAGAGTTATAGAACAAAGAGATCGAGGAGTACAGGTTCATAGCTCCTTGAAAGTGGAGTCACAGGTGGATAGGGTGGTGAAGAAGGCATTCAGCATGCTTGGTTTCATTGGTCAGAACATTGAATACAGGAGTCGGGATGTCTTGTTGAAGTTGTACAAGACATTAGTAAGGCCACACTTGGAATACTGTGTACATTTCTGGTCACCCTATTATAAAAATGATATTATTAAACTAGAAAGAGTGCAGAAAAGATTTACTAGGATGCTACCGGGACTTGATGGTTTGACTTATAGGGAGAGGTTGGATAGGCTGAGACTTTTTTGCCTGGAGAGTAGGAGGTTAAGGGGTGATCTTATAGATGTCTATAAAATAATGAGGGGCATAGATAAGGTAGATAGTCAAAATCTTTTCCCAAAGGTAGGGGAGTCTACAATGAGGGAGCATAAATTTAAGGTGAGAGGGGAGAGATACAAAAGGGTCCAGAGGGGCAATTTTTTCACTCAAAGGGTGGTGAATGTCTGGAACGAGCTGCCAGAGGCAGTAGTAGAGGTGGGTACAATTTTGTCTTTTAAAAAGCATTTGGACAGTTACATGGGTAAGATGGGTATAGAGGGATATGGGCCAAGTGCAGGCAATTGGGACTAGCTTAGTGGTATAAACTGGGCGACATGGACATGCTGGGCCGAAGGGCCTGTTTCCATGTTGTAAACTTCTATGATTCTATTCTATGGGATGTGGGCGTCGCTGGCAATGCCAGCATTTATTGCCCATCCATAATTGCTCTTGAGAAGGTGGTGGTGAGCTGCCTTCTTGAACCGCTGCAGTCCGTGTGGTGAAGGTTCTCCCACAGTGCTGCTAGGTGGAGAGTCCCAGTGGGTGCGTTCATGGCGGGGGGGGGGGCTCCGAAAATTGGGGATTCCCGGGGCGGGTGCGGAGTCCGGCTCCAACCCGCCCACTTCCGGGTTCCCCAATGATGCGCACGCAGCCCCCGCAAGTAGGACTTCCGCCGGCAATTAAATCCAGCGGGATCCACTTAAGGCAATTAATTGGATACTTCAGGTCGTTAGGAGACCTGATTTGTAGGATATTTTAGGAGGGGTGGGATTTTCATCTAAACTGAGCGTGTTTCCTGTACTGGGGGAAACACTCCCAGTTGAAATGGACGTGTTGCAGCCACCAGCCTGTGGCAGCTGCAAAGGTCCATTTGACAGGTCGTGGGGGGGGGGGGGGAGACCCTCATTTATTGAAGGAGGCCACTCTGTCACTTGGGACAAAGTTTGGCCTCCACCACCCTCCTCCTATCAATAAAATTCACCAAGTTGCAACCTCCACTCCAGTGTGCAGACACATTTACCTACCTTGCGGACCCCCTCAGATGTACATCTTCTGGATGGGAGCCGCTGTCGCTGCAGTCATGACCTCCTCGGAGGACGAACAGCATCACCAGCCTCGCCGGCCACACCGTCCACCTCTGACACGTGGAGCTCCACAACACAGTGCTGTGACACATCCACCTGCACAGCAGGAGGGAGGGCAACCGCAGAGAGAGATGCGTCGCAGAAGGCACTACCCTCGCCACAGGGTCTACAGACCGAGGCTCAGCTTCCTGGACCTCTCTGAGCAGCAGTTCACACGGAAGCTCAGAGTCACTCGACATGTAGTCGTGGACATCTGCAGCCTCCTTCATGCCGAGCTGCTCCCGGCTGGCCCGAGCACCATCTTCTTACCTGTCGCTGTCAAAGTCACCACTGCCCTCAACAACTTCTCCTCTGTATCCTTCCAGTGTGACACCAGGGACATCGCTGGCGTCTCTCAGTTGTCTGCACAAAAGAGCCCTGCAAATACACCTACACCACTCTGTGACACAATGGGTGGCATCAGTTGTGGGTCTTCATGGTGATCCTCAGGAAAGGGCATTATTGCACAAACCAGACAAGATTTGCAAAGACGTGGCAGTAGCGGTGACAACATTTTTTAATGATTTTTTGCAAAACAAACAAAAGTAAATCAAAAACATGACATTTTGTCTTACACCCTTGTGCATCCCCTTTGTGCTCACCCCTGTGGCTTCAGCAGAGGCAGTGGCAGGTTGCTCTTGTCCATGCCCTGGCCGATGAGATGCTTTGCGCGGATGCCCTCTGGGTTTCAGTGCCCGTGAGTGCCCCTCCAAAGACTGCTGCACCTGCACCTGTGCAGGGGCAGACTCGGCCACCTGGAGAGGGGGCAGCATTGCGGGTACTGGTTGAGAGGGGGCCAAAGGGTGAGACGTGGGAGCGCTTTGAGTGGTGTCCCCACTTCCATGTCCCCTTTCACCACCATCCCTCTCCTGGCCCAGGCCCACTTCACTCCTTCCACCCAGCTGGACGACAGTTTGGAGGCCTTGTGTGAAGCCTTGGAAGGCCAGTTGTAAGGTATCTGTCAGCCTGTTTAAGGCGGCAGAATGTTGCTAACCCTGAATCTGAACGGCCGTTGTCAGGGCCTGAATGGACTCATTGTTGAGCCGTGCTTGAAGCTCCATCGCAGGCATTCCCGCACCTACCCGCAACACTATCTCAGAGATGCCTTCACGTCCCTATGACAGTATTCCATTCATGCAGGAGTTGGATTCCTCCACCCTCTGCGCGATTGTGGAGAGTGCGCGTGGTAACTGTTCCAGTACCTCGGCAATGTGCTGCTGGCCCTCGATGACTCTCCTTTTCATGGCTGGTGCCCAGGGTTCAGCATCTGGGTCCAGCTGAGCAGAACCTGGAGAAGAGTGCTCCCACCGACGCGGACTCTCCACGGCTGCCCCTGCCACCAGGGTCTGCTCGTGCTCACTTGTGCGTGGTGACTCATCATGTGCAAGCCCAACTAAATGAGGATGGGGACCCACCGAGGTGTGTATATTTGTGCTGGTGGATGGCTGGCTCAGATTTGACGATGCCCCCTCAGAGGCCGGTAGGTCCTCTGAGGAATCACCCTCCACAGTCACAGCGGTCGCAGGTGGCCCTGCAAGAGAACAGAAAGCAATATTAAGCATGTGGACAGATGTTGAGGTGCTGCAGATGCCAATTAATGCTAAGATCATTCGCTATCATGAGAGCTGAGTGTTAGATTTCTGTCACCAGCCGCTTGTGCACTCCCAGTATCGGCCTCCGCCACGGACAGGCACTCCAGCGTCCGGCTTATTTTGAGTGCCTGCTGCTCCGCGTCTGTTAAGACCACCTGGTGTGGCAGGCCCCCTCCGGTCCTTGCTCTTGCTCTCTGCCGGGCATTCTGGCATCTCTTCTCCTATCAAGGCAAAACACAGAGGTGTGATTGAGTGATGGTTGCATGATGACCCGCTGCATGCATTGGTGTGGGTGGGGGTGAGCGTAGCGTAAGGGAGATGCATGGGAAGGTGCGTGTGAGACATAGCCATGAGATTGTATGAGGATTGGGTTGTGTGGTAGTGTTCGAATGGGAACTGGGGCGGTGAGTAAGTGCAGGCAAGGTGAGGATGATGGTTGTGTGGATGTGAGGAGTGATGCGAGAGCGTTGTGGTGGCAGTGCAGAAGGAGTTGTGTGGTGGTGGAGGTGATGTGGAAGACGGAGTGTGTGAGAATGCGTAAGTATACTCACTTTGACTGACCTGGGTAGGTCATTATATCGCTTTCTGCACTGGACCCAGGTTCTGGACACATTGACGCTGCTGCTCACCTCCTCGTCCACCTCCAGCCAAACCTTCTTAGTGGCGAAGGGAAGACACCTCCTCCCATCCGATGGAAAAAAAAATTCCCTCCTCCTCCTCAACCCATCGAGCAGCACCTGGAGTGAGGAGTCAGAGAACCTTGGAGAAGCCTTGCCTCTAGCCTGCTCCATGATCCAAAATTGGTTCTTTGCTGCAGGAGGAGCATTGGAGGACTGCCCCTTTAAATAGGGCTCCACCTGTGACTGTGACTCTGCCTGTGATGTGGGTGCGCAGTGCGCCCGCTGCGCAGGTCCAGAACGGGAAACCCGGAAGCCATGGTAAGTGCCTTCAATTAGGCTGCGATCACGTGCGGAGCACTCCGAATTCACTGGGCACGTTACCCATGCGCCCACTCGACTCCCCGCTGCCAATCCGCCTCCCTTCTAATATTGGGCCCTATATCACTGTTCTGCCACCTCTGGTGGGTCTGTCCTGCCGGTGGGACAGGACATTCCCAGGGATGGTGAGGGAAAAGTCTGGGACGTTGGCTGAAAAGTATGATTCTGTGAGTATAGCTATGTCAGGTTGTTGCTTGACTAGTCTATGGGACAGCTCTCCCAATTTTGGCACAAGTCCCCAGATGTTAGTGAGAACTTTGCAGGGCTTGGTTTGCCTTTGTTGTGTCCGGTGCCTAATGGTCCAATGCCGGGTGGTCCGTCCGGTTTTATTATTATTATGACTTTTTGTAGTGAGATTGTACAACTGAGTGGCTTGCTAGGCCATTTCAGAGGGCGATTAAGAATCAACCACATTGCCATGGGTCTGGAGTCACATGTAGGCCAGACCGGGTGAGGACAGCAGGTTTCCTTCCCTAAAGGACATTAGTGAACCAGATGAGTTTTTATAGTTTCATGGCCACCATTACTGATACGAGTTTATTTTTAATTCCAGATTTTACTTCATTAATTGAATTTAAATTCCCCAGCTGCCGTGGCGGGATTTGAACTCATGACTCCGGATTATTAGTCCAGGCCTCTGGATTACTAGTCCAGTAAAATAACCATTATGCTACCGTGCCCTATGCAGCATTAATAGCTTGGCAGAAAATGTAAGTAGACACAGGACAAGAAACTCAACACTGTGGAACTCCTTGGGGGGAGTTTTAATCCCCAAGAATGGGTGGGTAGTTAAAGTAATTAATTTTTCAAGGGCAACCGCAACCCGGCTCCAACACGCCCACGGTTTAACGGAGGCGTGTTTGGATGTGTGCGAGTAACCTACTCGCTGCAGTCGGGTCCTTAATTAGTGCAGGTGGGTGGGTAGTTATTGCAGCAATTAATGTCCTTATTAGACATTAATTAGGTGTTTTTTAATTGAATTTCACAAACTTTAAGTTTAACACCTCCAACACAGCTTTCCCAGGGCTCGTGAATCTAGTCGGTGAAACGGAGGCGAGAAGGGCTGGATCAGCGAAAGTTCATTAGGTTAATTCCTGGGATGAGAGGGTTGTCCTATGAGGAGAGATTGAGTAGAATGGGCCTACAGATAAAGTGAAAACTAGAAGGTGTAAAGCGATTAACCCAGCATCAAAAAAACACTTGCCGAAAAAAACAGCCATGGACAACTAAAGAGGTAAGGGACAGTATAAGACAAAAGAAAGGGCATACAAAAAGGCAAAAAATGGCACAGATACTGGTGAATGGGAAAGATACAAAGATCAACAAAGGGTCACAAAACAGATAGTAAGAGCTACAAAAAGAGAGTATGAAAAGAAACTTGCAAGGGACATCAAAACCAGTACGAAGAACTTTATAGTTATATTAGGAAAAAGAGGGTGGTCAGGAGCAGTGTTGGCCCCTTAAAAACTCAAGTGGGGATATTGTCATTGACAATGGGGAAATGGCGGACATGTTGAATAATTACTTAGCGTCAGTATTTACAGTAGAAAAAGAGGATAGCATGCCGGAAATCCCAAGAAAACTAATATTGAATTAGGGACAGGGACTTGATAAAATTAACAAAAGTAAAACAACAGTAATGAAGAATATAATAGCACTAAAGAGTGACAAAACCCTAGGACCAGATGGTTTCCATCTCAGGGTTTTAAAGGAAGTAGGTGAGTATATTGCAGATGCCCTAACTATAATCTTTCAAAGTTCTCTAGATTCAGGAACTGTCCCTCTAGATTGGAAAATTGCACATGTCACTCCGCTTTTTAAGAAAGGACAGAGAGGGAAACCAAGGAATTATAGACCAGTTAGCCTAAAATGCTGGCATCTATAATTAAGGATAGAGTGACTGAACACCTCAAGAATTTTCAGTTAATCAGAGAGAGCCAGCATGGATTTGTGAAAGGTAGGTCGTGCCTGACAAACCTGATTGAATTTTTTGAAGAGGTGACAAAAGTAGTGGACAGGGGAATGTCAATGGATGTTATTTATATGGACTTCCAGAAGGCATTTGATGAAGTCCCACATAAGAGACTGTTAGCTAAGATAGAAGCCCATGGAATCGAGGGAAAAGTACTGACTTGGTTAGGAAGTTGGCTGAGTGAAAGGCGACAGAGAGTAGGGATAATGGGTAGGTACTCACATTGGCAGGATGTGACTAGTGGAGTCCCGCAGGGATCTGTCTTGGGGCCTCAATTATTCACAATATTTATTAACGACTTAGATGAAGGCATAGAAAGTCTCATATCTAAGTTTGCCGATGACACAAAGATTGGTGGCATTGTAAGCAGCGTAGGTGAAAACATAAAATTACAAAGGGATATTGATAGATTAGGTGAATGGTCAAAACTGTGGCAAATGAAATTCAATGTAGGCAAATGTGAGGTCATCCACTTTGAATCAAAAAAGAATAGAACAGGGTACTTTCTAAATGGTAAAAAGTTAAAAATAGTGGATGTCCAAAGGGATTTAAGGGTTCAGGTACATAGATCATTGAAGTGTCATGAACAGGTGCAGAAAATAATCAATAAGGCTAATAGAATGCTGGCCTTTATATCTAGAGGACTAGAGTACAAGGGGGCAGAAGTTATGCTGCAGCTGTACAAAACCCTGGTTAGGCCACACCTGGAGTACTGTGAGCAGTTCTGGGCACAGCACCATCGGAAGGACATATTGGTCTTGGGGGGAGTGCAGCATTTACTAGAATGATACCTGGACTTGAAGGGTTAAGTTACGAGGAGAGATTACACAAATTGGGGTTGTATTCTCTGGAGTTTCGAAGGTTAAGGGGTGATCTGATCGAAGTTTATAAGATATTAAGGGGAACAGATAGGGTGGATAGAGAGAAACTATTTCCGCTGGTTGGGGATTCTAGGAGTAGGGGGCACAGTCTAAAAATTAGAGCCTGAGCTTTCAGGAGCGAGATTAGAAAACATTTCTACACACAAAGGGTGGTAGAAGTTTGGAACTCTCTTCTGCAAATGGCAATTGATGCTAGCTCAATTGTTAAATTTAAATCTGAGATCGATAGCTTTTTGGCAACCAAAGGTACTAAGGGATATGGGCCAAAGGCAGGTATATGGAGTTAGATCACAGATCAGCCATGATCTTATCAAATGGCGGAGCAGGCTCGAGGGGCTGAATGGCCTATTCCTGTTCCTCTATTCCTATGTTCCTATACTCTCTGGAGTTTAGAAGAATGAGAGGTGAACTTATTGAAACCTATAAAATTCTGAGAGGGCTTGACAGGGTAGATGCAGAGGGACTGTTTCACCTGGCTGGAAAGTCTAGAACTAGGGAGCATAGTCTCAGGATAAGGGGTGGATGATTTAGGACTGAGATGATGAGGAATTTATTCACTTTGGAATTCTCTACCCCAGAGGGCTGTGGATACTGAGTTGTTGAGTATATTCAAGACTAAGATCGATAGATTTCTGGACTCTAGGGGAATCAAGGGATATAGGGATCGGGCGGGAAAATGGAGCTGAGGTCAAAGATCATCCATGATCTTATTTAATGGCGGAGCAGGCTCGAGACACTTGCTCCTATTTCTTATCTTCTAATGTTCTTATGAGGTAAGTGCCTTTATTGAAGTGTTTGTGGGTTAGGAGGAGCAGGAGTGTTTCCTCCAGGCCCTACACGATGACGTGATTGGGCACCCAGGATCGGCGAACACCCCCGCGATGTCCGAGATCCTCCCAATGTCCGAGACCTCCCTCCGATGTCCGAGACATCCTTCAACGTCTGACCCCAACCCTAATTACACAAATATAATTATAAATATTTACCCATATTCCAGCCCTCCAGCATCTGCTTGTAGCGATCTCCCTCCTCCCCAGCTGCTTACCCGCCCAATAGGCAGCCAGCCTGTCAATCAAGCTAGCTAAAGGGCAGGAAACCTTTTGAAAAATTTTAAAACAGGTCCTACCGTTAAATTCAGTAAGACCTGCAGGAAATCCTTACTTCCAGGTTTGCCATCTGCAAAATGTTCACCCGCCCGCACCCCCCCATCCCCGCCCCCCACTCTTCCTGGCTCCAAGTTAATATCAGGGCCCTTATCTCCCTTAATCTTCCTTCGCTCCTATAATCTACATGTTTTTAAAACCCAAGGTTGGTGTCACCTAATAACTACATGTTGCTTTAATTTATCTCCTACCCTTTCCAACCTCTGTGACGTCGTGCACGACGGACTTCACCCATTATCTAGGTTCAGCCACACTAAAAATACTCCCAGGTGGCTAATTCTCCACATATGCATGTTTATTGGACCAGAAATTGCAATTAATATTAAAGTGCACACAGTTATTATAAAGCCACATTCAATTTCAGGCAGATTTATTGATTTTGTATTCAAAATAAAAGTACCAGTTTTACCTTTTGCACTGCACAAAATATATATAGTTGTATTTGAATTGTTAGGCAATTTCTCTTTGTTTTTCTCTCTGCCACCAACAGCCTGACCTTCGTAAGTATGAAGTAAGACATCTGTCTGACTAAAGGCAACAAGCCCAGTCCTTCAGAACATTACTGTGATTGGGTCTGGGAGCCTGATACTGACCTAGACGGGTATGAATTATCCCGAAGGTATGAATTGCATGAACTAATATTAACTCCAGACAGTGAAATTTAGAAGGAGGTCCTAGGGACAATTGCAGACATATATCAGGTAGAAGATGACAAGTAATTAGATGTCAGACGGAAGGCAACAAGGCCATGGATGGCTGATCATATGGTAAGCACAGGGAGTGACAGTGGTAGTGATACAGCCAGAAGGTACTTGTACTGTTTTATTATAGTTTTAGTCAGTATCTAGATAGACAATCCATTGTTTCTCTGCTTATAATAAGATCCTTGTTGGAGAATATTTTATCTTGTACCTGCATTCTGAAATGATCTTTCAGGGATCCCAGATTCAGCAAGCTTTTTAAAATGTATATTACATGTTTATAAAAATAGGCTACAGCTTAAGACAAAACTGTAACAAGGAAAGCTATCTCACAGATGTGATCATAGTGGTCATTGGAAGCTCTCAGACTTGGGAGAAATTGGACTCGAATAACAACAGGCAACAAATCTCTCTAATGTATGTTCCATAAGGGACAGAGTTCCATGTGACAAAATTGTTTGGGGAGAGAGTTCCACAGGCAAGAGAAACAGTTTGTGAAGCTTTACAATAAATAATTAAAGAGATACATGTTGAAAGAGAGATTCTTAGAGTACTGAATATGTACCTAGCGGTGAAGATAGAGGCCCAATTAATTTTGTGTATGCAAATATAAAATACAGTAAATGGATTCTGTCAATAGGATCTTTCAAGATACTTAATAATTAATAGATTAGGCTGTGTGAAACTAAAGTATTTGCAAATATTTGCATTCATACATTATTCTGTGAAATTCTAATTCTGCTTTTTCAAGTATTAAGCTGCAAGAAATATCACTACTATCCAAAGAAGCCAGAAGGTCGACTTATAGTGACAGTTTCTATTTATAGGCATGTCTTTGGAATCAAACACCCCAGGACAAAGACAAACCATTTCTACTGGAAATGAGCATTGGTGTTGAGGGATTCTGCTTTGGAGTTGAAGGTAAAATCAAATTCTAATTACTGCAGGCCAATATGTGAGGTGATACTGATTACCAAGGCCTAAATTTTAACTCGGAAAAGTGGGTGAGTAATAAAATTTTTAAAAATCTAAAACCCGCCTCCAACCCGCCCATTTCCAGTTTTAACAGAGGCGGGACGAGGGTGGGCGACCAACCCGCTCCTAGGAGACAGGTCGGGCGCTTTCAAGGAGGCTGCGGGCTTCCATTTTTACAGCTTTTTTGCTTTTAACTCCTGGGAGCTCCGATTCCCAGGCCTTCTACTTCAAGCCAGGTGAGAGGAGGTGAGAAGGCTCGAAACTGCAGGTAAGTGCCTTTATAGCACAGCTTGTGAGCCAGGAGGAAGCAGGAGTGCTTTCCCCAGGCCCAACAAGTCTACCTGCAGCAAACTACCCCCATGATCTCTGACCGGCCCCCCCCCAATGGTCTCTGTCCCCCTCAATTATCTATGACACCCCCCATGATCTCTGACCCCCCAATGACTCCTGACCCAATCCACGATGACCCCTGACCCCTGATGACCCCCGACCTTGATAACTCCCGATTACATCTGACCCTGACCCCTCAATGACCCGATGACTCCCGACCCGACTCCCCAACGACCCCCAACTGCGATCCCCTATGACTCCCGATCTCGACCCCCCGATGACCCCGATGACTTCCGACCCCGACCCCCCGATGACTCCTGATAACTCCCGACCCCTTGATGACCCCGATGACTCCCGATAGCTCCCGACTCCCCGATGAGCCTGATGACTCCTGATGACTCCCGACCCTGACCGTCCGATAACCCCGATGACTCGATAACTCCCACCACAACCTCCCTCCGATGATCCTGATGACTCCCGACCCCGTCGACCCCCGACCCCAACCCCCCGATGACTCCCAATGACCCCGACCCCCCCCCCCCCCCCCCCATCTACGACTTACCTTCTCGCATATGTTTCCAAGCTTTTCTCCCATCCGACTGAAACCAGCCTGGCCTGAAGTGCGGGAAAGCGACAAAAAAATAAAAGACATCTTTACGTCTAAATCGTAAGGGCGCCCGGGAATCCTGTACTTCCAGGTTTCCCATCAGGAAATCCTCCCCCCACCCCTACACCTGCCATCTTGCTGGCTCCGGGCTAAAATTTAAGCCCAAGAAACTGAAACACCTTCCTGTACTAAACTGCCATGCCACAGCTGTCGGGATTCAGGTTTAATGCTGAGAATGAATAAGAAACTGGCTGAAGGGGAGGAAACAATGAGTATTTATTAGATGAGTAATGTCAGAGTTGGGGGGGCGTACTGAGTGGGGTGCTTCAGGGCTCAGCACTGGGACCACTACTGTTACTTTAAATGAAACTATGGGACTAGGGGACACAGCTTCAAACTGAAGAAGGGTATTTATAGGGCTGATATCAGGAAATTTTCCTTCACACAAAGAGTGATCAACATGTGCAATAATTTTCTGGATGGACTATTAGATGCATAGACCCTGGAATCATTTAAGAAACAAGTGCATGCTACAATGGGAAGGGGCATTAGGGTCTCTCTGGATGGATGAATTAAGATGAGCCGAATGGCCTTCCTCATCTGTGATTATCTTGTGACTTATGTCTGGACTACCAGATAATATGATACGTGCTACTCAGAAATACAGACAAATCCCCGAATAATGTAATACAGATGTAGGCCTAAAAGTGATTGTTTCAATTATATTATTGAAGGGTTGACTGAACATTGCTTAATGTTTTTGAGAGTTATTAAACACACTGAACAGATCTAAAATGTGTGCTTCAAAATCAGCACAGCAGGCTAACCAAAGAAATGACAGAATCAATAATTCAATCAGATGTGAACTACAATTAAGAGCTGTTACTTCAAATGAAACTATGGGAGTAGAACTAGGGGACACAGCTTAAAAAGCACAGAAGAGAGCAGGGCAATATTCTTGAAGAAAGCAACATGGTAGACAAAGGAAAGCCAAGTTTAGGGACTAGGTGCCACAAGCCCTGCTAGAAAAAATAAAGGAGTGGAGGGACCAATGGCTATTTCTCCCCTGCCTTCCTGGTCAACAAAAGCACCGTTGCAATAGGCAAGGGAGGAGGTAGCCAGAAGAGTACATGCCAAGACAGATTTTGCAAGTCCTTGCATGTGCCGAGGTACCTCACACATGGTGAGTGTGCATTGTAGAATCACAAGCCCAATACATGCAATTTTCTGCCCTCAGCAATGTCTGTGTAAGTTACCTCATAATTTGCAAGGTCTTCGAAAATCTACTCAGCTGTGTTCATACTCCTCAACAGCTTGGAAATATTAGAAAAACCTGAAGATATCTTGTAAAGTAAGCCAGCAGCATTATTGTGAGTGGCAAGCACCTGCCACAAGTAGACATGCAAGAAAGTCATTTTTGCTCAGATTTTAATCCTTTTAATGCTGGAAGATGCTAAACAGTAGGAGCACGTACCTAGAAGCAATCCTGGCATATTGGAACCTGGACAAGAAATGCTTTATTTGAATGGAGAGACTTGGGAAGTAGGGTAGAGTTACGATTAGGATGTACATATGACAACCTGTACACCACAACAAAAAAATTTTAAACTTTAAATTTTTGTCAAACTTAAGCAGAGACAAACAAGTAAACTCTCCTACTGGAGAGCTGCTATAGTTAGTTAATTGGTTAGCTCGATGAAACTGGTTCCTGCAGCAGAGCAGTGCTGACTCATTTGAGTCACAAACAGTAGAAACACAGGGGCCTGTGAGTGCAACCGACACTGAGTGTAGCGGGCACAGAGCGAGCAACTTGAGAGTTTGGTAATTGCGGGAGTCCGATGAAGTGGGGAAGGAGGTGCTCCTTTGCTTTGCCTTGCTTTTCCTAACTTTTTCTGCAGAGCGCCGGCAGACCTGAGCAGCAGCAGACCGAGAGCGGGGATAACTCGAAGCACAGCAGGAGGTGGGAGCGGACCTACGAGAGCACAGGAATCGGCATCGGCACGCAAATAAAGGTCGAGGCTCGAGCGCCTACACTCGCTTGGAGTGCAGCAGAAGGTAGGAGAGGACCCAGCAGTCACAGGAGAGCAGGTAGGTGATTGGCTGGTAAATTACAGCTGCTTTTTTTTCCCCTCTGAGTTAGGGAATTGGGTAAAATTAAAGTAAAAGCTGGGAGCGTAAAAATAAATCTTAAACTAGATTATTAACCAGAGTAATAAAACTATAAATAACCAGTATTAAGGCTTGATTTGCTTTAATCTAGTTAATAGTCCTAGAGTGGGAACTCCAGGACGGTTCTCGTGTCCTGGACAACCACATGTGCAGGAAGTGTTGTCAGCTGGAGGAGCTCGAGCTCCGGGTTTCGGAGCTTGAGCAGTGGCTGGCGTCACTGCAGTGCATCCGGGAGGCTAAGAATTTTGTGGCTAGCACATTTCAGGAGGTGGCCACCCCGCAGCTTAAGAGAATGCAGGCAGAGAGGGACTGGGTGACCGTCAGACAGACAAGGAGGGCCAGGCAGGTAGTTCAGGAGCCCCCTGAGGGCATCTCAATCTCGAACCAGTATTCAGTTCTGAATACTGGTGGGGGAGAGGGTTCCCCTGGGGACTGCAGCCAGAGCCAAGGCCAGATCACTATGGGTAGCTCAGCTGCACAGTGGGGGAGGAGACAGGTCGGGAGAGCAATAGTGGTAGGAGATTCCATAGTTCGGGGAGTAGACAGGTGTTTCTGTGGCCGCAGGCGTGATTCTAGAATGGTATGTTGCCTCCCTAGTGCCAGGGTCATGGATGTCAATGAGCGGCTGCATAACGTTCTTGGGGGGGGAGGGTGAACAGCCGGAGGTCATGGTCCATATTAGGATCGACGACATAGGTAGAAAGAGGGATGAGGTCCTGCAGGCAGAGTTTAAGGAGTTAGGAAAAAGATTAAAAAGCAAGACCTCAAATGTAGTAATCTCCGGATTACTCCCAGTGCCACGTGCTAGTGAGAATAGAAATAGGAGGATAGAGCAGATGAATGCGTGGCTGCAAAGGTAGTACAGGAGGGAGGGCTTTAGATTCCTGGGGCATTGGGACCGGTTCTGGGGGAGGTGGGACCTGTACAAGTCGGACGGGTTGCACCTCAACAAGGCCGGGACTAATATCCTGGCGGGGAGGTTTGTTGGTGCTGTCGGGGAGGGTTTAAACTAACTTAGCAGGGGGGTGGGAACCTGAGTGTGCATTCAGATGGGATAATGTTGGAACTGGAAATGGAAGGCAGAAAATTGGTGAGTGAGTCTGGAAGGCAGAGGGAACCAAGGTTAGAAAATAAACAACAGAGGAGTTTGGCAGTCCTTAAATGTATTTACCTCAATGCAAGGAGTATAGGAAATAAGGCCGATGAGCTGAGGACACAGATAGACACGTGACAGTATGATATCTTAACTATTACAGAAACTTGGCTTAAAGAGGGGCAGGACTGGCAGCTCAACGTCCCTGGTTACAGGGTTTTCAGATGCGATAGAGAGGGGAATAAAAAAGGAGGGGGGGGTGGCAATTTTGATTAAGGAAACAATTACAGTTGTGAGGAGGGATGATATTTTAGAAGGAGCATCAAATGAAGCCTTATGGGTTGAGCTAAAGAACAAAAAAAGGGGCAGTCACACTGCTGGGAGTGTACTATAGACCCCCAAACAGTCAGAGGGAGATAGAGGAGCAAATATGTAGGCAAATTTCTGAGAAGTGCAAAAAAAATAGGGCAGTAATAGTAGGGGATTTCAATTACCCTAATATTAACTGGGATACAAACAGTGTGAATCGTATAGCGGGTGCAGAATTCTTAAATTGTATACAGGAGAATTTTTTTAGCCAATATATAGCAAGCTCAACAAGAGGGTGGGCAGTTCTGGATTTAGTTCTAGGAAATGAAGAGGGGCAGATGGAAGAAGTAGCAGTGGGAGAGCATTTTGGCGGTAGTGATCATAATACAGTTAGTTTTAGCATAGTAATGGAAAAGCACAAAGACAGAGCAGGAGTAAAAGTTTGCAATCGGGGAAAGGCCAATTTTACTAAACTGAGAAGTGATTTTAGCAGAAGTAAACTGGAAACAGCTACTTGAAGGTAAATCAGTGTCAGAGCAGTGGGAGACATTCAAATGGGTAATTCAAGGTGTTCAGGGTAAACATGTTCTCCCAAAGAAAAAGGGAGGGGCTGCCAAATCGAGAGCCCCCTGGATGTCAAGAAGCATTCAGGGTAAGATAAGGCAGAAAAAGAAAGTGCATGATAAACACCGGGAACTCAATAGTACGGAAAGCTTAGAGGAGTATACAAAGTGCAGGGTGAAGTTAAAAAAGAAATTAGAAAAGCAAAGAGAGGGCATGAAAAAATATTAGCAGGTAAAATCAAAGAAAACCCAAAGATGTTTTATAAATACATTAAGAGCAAGAGGATAACTAAGGAAAGAGTAGGGCCTATTAGAGACCAAAAAGGTAACCTGTGTGTGGAGGTGGAAGATGTGGTCATGGTTCTTAATGAATACTTTGCATCTGTCTTCACAAAGGAGAGGGATGATGCAGGGATTGAAGTTAAAGAGGAGTGTGAAATATTGGTTGGGATAAACATAGTGAGAGAGGAAGTATTAAGGGGATTAGCATCTTTACCAGGGCCGGATGAAATGTATCCCAGGCTGTTAAAAGAAGCAAGGGAGGCAATAACAGAGGCTTTAACAATCATTTTCCAAACTTCACTGGATACAGGCGTAGTGCCTGAGGATTGGAGGACTGCTAACATTATACCGTTGTTTAAAAAGGGAGCGAAGGATAGATCGAGTAATTGCAGGCCAGTCAGCCTAACCTCGGTGGTGGGCAAATTATTGGAATCAATTCTGAGGGACAGGATAAACTGTCACTTAGAAAGGCATGGACTAATCAAGGACAGCCACCAGGGATTTGTTAAAGGGAGGTCATGTCTGACTAAGTTGATTGAATTTTTCGAGGAGGTGGCAAGGAGGATCGATGAGGGTAGTGCAATTGATGTAGTCTACATGGATTTTAGCAAGGCTTTTGACAAGGTCCCCACATGACAGATTGGTCAAAAAAGTAAAGTAAAGGCCCATGGGATCCAAGGGATTGTGGGAAATTGGATCCAAAATTGGCTCAGTGGCAGAAAGCAAAGGGTAATGGTGGACGGCTGTTTTTGCGACTGGAAGGCTGTTTCTAGTGGGGTGCCGCAGGGCTCAGTACTAGGTCCTTTGCTTTTTGTGGTATACATTAACGATTTGGACTTAAACGTAGGGGGCATGATTAAGAAATTTGCGGATGACACAAAGATAGGCCGTGTGGTTCATAGTGAGGAGAAAAGCTGTAGACTGCAGGAAGATATCAATGGCCTGGTCAGACGGGCAGAAAAGTGACAAATGGAATTCAATCCAGAGAAGTGTGAGGTGATGCATTTGGAGAGGGCAAAAAAGGCAAGGGAAACACAATAAATGGGAGGATACTGAAAGGTGTAGAGAAAGTGAGGGACCTTGGAATGCATGTCCACAGATCCCTGAAGGTAGCAGGACAGGTAGATAAGGTGGTTAAGAAAGCATATGGAATACTTTCCTTTATTAGCCAAGGCATAGAATATGAAAGTAGGGATCTTATGCTGGAACTGTATAAAACACTGGTTAGGCCACAGCTTGAGTATTGTGTACAGTTCTGGTCACCACATTACAGGAAGGATGTAATTGCACTAGAGAGGGTGCAGAGGAGATTTACGAGGATGTTGCCAGGACTGGAGAATTTTAGCTATGATGACATGTTGTTTTCCTTGGAACAGAGGAGGCAGAGGGGTGATTTGATTGAGGTTTACAAAATTATGAGCGGCCTAGATAGAGTGGATAGGAAGGACCTATTTCCCTTAGCGGAGGGGTCAATTACCAGAGGGCATAGATTTAAAGTGATTGGTAGAAGGATTAGAGTGGAAATGAGGAAAAATGGTGGGGGTCTGTAACTCACTGCCTAAGAGGGTGGTAGAGGCAGAAACCCTCAACTCATTTAAAAAGTGCCTGGATGTGCACTTGAAGAGCTGTGACCTGCAAGGCTACGGACCAAATGCAGGAAAGTGGGATTAGGCTGGGTGGCTCGTTTCTCAGCTAGCGCGGACACGATGGGCCGAATGGCCTCCTTCTGTGCCGTAAATTTTCTATGATTCTACAACACCTCTTAAATTGACCACACAAAATATCTGCAACTTCAATTTGTAGCATGCAGCATTCCCCACAACTGTACAACTGTGTCACATTGTCACTACTTTATGTACATTCATTATTTTAGTACTAGTCTTTTGCTTGCAGGGCAAGGTGGGGGCTTTAATCACCAGGAATGGACCCGTACAGAAAGTGGGCCAAAACAATTTAAGTACCTGACCACTTTCAAAGGGCCATCAAATAAACCGTTAGGGAGCAGAAGATTGAGGGAGTGGCAGATGGTGACACCATGGATTTCCCCAGAACTCATGTTTAGTACCATAGAGGGTTCTTCCGCTCGTCTTCCATGGATTAATCTCCTCTTTTTTTGCTTTTGACCACAGGAAGTGGGTGGGCTGTCCTTCCAACTTCTTCCTCATTCAATGATTCACCATTAGGCCAGTCAATATACACAGCTATCCTCCCCCCCCCAACCCCCGCCCCCGCCCCCGACAACAAGAATGGATTCTCAGCACACGCCCTATACTGGGCTCAAGTGAATAGGTCAATCTAACAATAATAAATGTGAATGTTTATTGATGACCTGAGCTGAGATAACAAACTAATTATTCTCCCTGGTAGTTGTGTAAACCCATCTTCAATATGTTACTCATTAACACATACATTCCATTTTGTCTCAACAGCTGCAGCAAATGGTAGGGCAAATGTAAACCTATGTGAACCCACATTGATTTAAAATGCATCACTTAAATATAACTCATGACAAAACTCTTTCTGTAGAAAAATGGTCAGAAAAATCTCAAAAGGTGACGAGAACCTTTGATGCACATTCACCTACATCACAATACCTTTGTGTTCAGTATACCCACTGCTTACTGTTAATAAAAGAACAAAAATAGTATTTAATTTTTAAGAATATATTAATAATGATAATCAGCTGACAGTGCAGTGTGGAGAGAAGGTGGAAGGTTTCATTGAGTGAAAATCAATAGGCTGCATTTGTGGTGGCTACTTTCAACTCTATTATTTGAACCCTAATCTAACCAGTTCTCATCCACAAGCTATGTTGCTCACAGTCTTGTTTCTGTGATGATAATTTTGGCATTTTTTTAGCTACTCCCTTTTATTCCTCAAGAACCTCGTAGTAGTGTAAAAACTATTAGGTGTCATTTTATTAGTCTACATCGCTGGAGGTGGGGGGGGGAAACCTTGCTCACTGACAGCATGTATCAGAATCTCAGGCATGTGGTGCTTGTGATTTTCTTAACATTTAAAGTTATTGATTGGAAATAGTGGACAGCACATGCCTGAATTTCTGACATGCGCTGCTCGTGGGGCAACTCCCAACAGGCAGTGCGGGCTCAGAAAATTGCCAATCAAGCTTATCCTATGACATCTTCTGCTACTTAAACCTTTTTTTTAATCAATGAACAATTTCCTCCTTGGACAGCTGCAACAATTTATTCATCTTTTGTTTACCAAAATATTTTAGCCTTTCCCCCTCAAAATCTAGTTCAGATAAAAGCCAGATTAATATTAATTCCTTTTCCAACAAAGATGTATAAGAGCTCACTAAGCAGAAGACTCGACATCAAACATCTGAAGGCATTCATGAAGGCTAGAAATCAATTGGAGCCACTATTATTTGTGGGACCAAGACAATAATATCATAGTAGTATAGCACAGGAAGAGGCCATTCAGCCCATCGTGCCTGTGCCGGCTCTTTGAAAGAGCTATCCAATTAGTCCCATTCCCCTGCTCTTTGTGAGGACAATGGCCTGTCTCACTCCTGAACACAACTTCCCATCAACATGGCAATGGACATTTGAAAATGACTGCAGAGGAAGAAACCATCTTTGGAGGACTCTTATGACAGAATGTGATTGACACTTTGAAAAACACACTCTATTATCATAAGACTGGGGTTCAAAAAGCACTTGCTCTTATTCTTAAGTGTCTGACATTTCTCTCTTCATTCCATTTTTTTCACCTTTCTCCCTTTGGCTCTCTATAGGCTGGCATGAAGATAATGCAGTTGTTTGAGCCTTGAGACATAAGTTGGAAATTTTCTCAACGATGCTCCCACTCCGTTGCCGTAACTTCCCAGAAGCACAGTGGAAAATCTGTTTACGTGCATATATGGGATTCCCCCCTGCACTTCTGGCAAGCAGTGGAGTAGAAGCTGCTCCGAGGAAATTGCCGGCTAATTTCCAGGCTCGAACATATATAAATACTAGGCCCGGTGATGTCTGGCTTTTGAATCAATAGTTTGCCTGCCAGTAACTTAGCATGTTAGTTTGTATGAAATAGAAATACTTGTTTGATTTAAACTGCCTTGCTTAGCTACATGCAGAGCAGATCCTGCAGAGTGGATCTTGCCTAATTTATGCCGATGTCAGAAATACTTTCCAACATGAACTGATTGATAACCCACATCTTCAGGGTCACAATAAGACAATTTTGTTTTATACAACCATGTCCACCTTTCCCTCTGAACCTGATACAAAAAGAGAATTAAGATCTACCCTGGAGCGAGTTGGGCTACAGGCAACGAGAGCGTCACTACAAGATTACACACACACACACAAACACACACACACACACACACACACACACACACACGTTCTCACCTTTGCATCCATATGTAACTGAATTGATGGTGAAATAATGGTAAATTGTATAAATAATGCACATTTAATGAGATGTCATCTCTGATGTATACCAGACTACATGTATGTGGAGCAAGAAGGTGACCTCTTCTTTTGCAGATCTTGATTGGAACAGCAGTAATAAATGTGTTGTCCCAGACTTTACGAAACATGAAATCTGTAGGTGATTAGGACTACAAGTTACTGATACATAAAGATACATTTTATGTGACACTTCACTGCTTAGGTCTTTAGTCAACGGCCCTAATATAAATTTTGCCAAAAGGAAACTGTAATTTTCTGAACATGAATAATGTAAAGCACTAATAGCTTATAGGCTCTTTCTTTTATAGAACATATTAGGAGCTGCTATGCTTCATGATGACAAAGTGTACTCTCAGCTGGTAAAGAATGAAATTTCTGATCTGCCCACTGATTCTGTAACAAGCCTTTGCACTGTAATTTCTTTGAACCAATGTAATATAAACCAACCATGGTACTGGACTATAACGCAGTTGTTTGTGAATTAGCAACCCGGTTGGAGTCAAACTTTATTACCCTCCAAACATGGCTACTTACTGCAAATTTAGCCATATAGTATTATGTTAACTAGTCCTACTGAAAGTTTCTTAACATAGTCTAGTGTTGACACATATAAATATTTTTCTATATATGTTTGTCTTTTCTGGTCAATTTTTTCTCCTCACCTCCTCATTTAAAGGAGCGCATTCCTCATTGGAGTACAGTTCCATAGGTGCTGGGCACCCTTTGTAACTTTGCCTAAATGGCATTATTCATCTATAGACCTCAACAGAAAATATTCTCAAACTAGCCGAGCTTGATCATGTCCTCAGCAGACATCCACATACACCCTTCCAGCAGGGATCGCTTGGTAGCAAACAGAACCAGAACCCCTGGTCAGTTTTCCCCTTCCTAATCTAGGGTTACTGGGTCCAATTATAGCCCTACCACCATCCCAGCTGAGATCATCCATCTCAGCACTGATCGCACAGACCATGGATAAATCCATGATCATCCAGGGCCATGTGGCTCAACTGAGCTGTCAAGGAAGCAACTATTATTTCTGTCTAGTCTTTTTTTTAAACCTATGTGGATTTTGTGCTTATCAAAGTTTTGATGAATCTACTTGCATGAATTATATGTAATGATAACAACAGTGTGCATTTACAAAGCACCCTTAATGTAGGAGAATATCCCAAGGTACTTCACAGGTGTGTTAGCAAACAAATGGATGCTGAACCAAAGAAAAAGAGATTAGTTTGCATGACCAACAGTTTGATCAAAGAGGTGGGTTTTTAGGGGGGTATCAAAAGAGGTGAGGAGGGGAGAGAATGGCAGGGTGAGAAGCCTAAGTGGCTGAATGCACAGACCCTAATGGTGGAGCGAAGGGAGGGGGATCAGAGGAACAGAGAGCTTGGCGGGGGTGGGGGGTTCTAGGATTGGAGAAGGTTACATAGAAAGGGAGGGCCAAAGGCATGAAGGGATTTAAACACAAGGATGAGAATTTTAAATGTAGATTAAAGATTTTTGTATTCTACCACAACAATATGAACAATAAGTGTCAGTTTAGCTCAGTGATAGAGCTCTTGCTTATGAATTTGAAGGTTATGAGTTCAAGCCCCAATCCAGATATTTGAATACATAAACCTGACCTGTCACTTCCTTCCAGTACTGCAAGAGCACTGCTTTGTACAAGGTACCATCTTTCAGATGGAATGGTGAGCTAAGCTACCTGGCTGCTCTCTCAGGTGGATATAAAACATCCCATGGCACTATTTGAAGAAGGGCAGGGAAGCATTCCTCATGACCTTGCCAACATTTAGCCCTCAATTCTTTACTAAAAAAAATTGTCTAGTTATTCATTTTATTGCTGTTTTGTGGGACCTTGCTGTGCATAAATTGTTTGCTGCGTTTCCCTACAAAATAATAGTGTAACTTCAAAAATATTTAATTGTCTGTAAAATACTTTGGGGCGTCCTGAGATCATGAAAGGAACTATGAAAATGCATGTTTATATAAATGCAAATGAGCAGTACAGCATTCCTTTCTTTCTTTCATCTCATTGCTATTTGTGGAATCTTGATGTGTGCAAATTAACTGCCTCATTTGCCTACAAAGCAACAGTGACTATACTTCAAAAAAGTAATTCACTGGCTGTGAAGTGCTTTAGAACATCTTGAGGACATGAAAGGAGCAGTATAAATGCAAGTTATTTTTGCTTCTGCACCTATGTGGTTTTTGTGGCCTCTGTGAGTGAAGTTGCCAACTTTGTATCAATATGTGCTGAATTAAGGTCAGTTTTGTGCTCTAGTCTCACATCCACCTGAAATTGAGTTGACTTAACTAGACCCACTTTATGCAGGGCTGTAAAGCCACTAGAGAGAAGTCCATCATCCCATTAACCTGGGCTGAACTCAAGTTCACATGCCAGAGGTAAAAGAGCAGTATTGTAATATACTGCACCATTCAGACCTTTTGGCATTTCAAAAGTATGCTGGTATATTT
This sequence comes from Heptranchias perlo, assembly GCF_035084215.1. Classification (NCBI taxonomy): domain Eukaryota; kingdom Metazoa; phylum Chordata; class Chondrichthyes; order Hexanchiformes; family Hexanchidae; genus Heptranchias; species Heptranchias perlo. Next base: position 53,273,354 of record NC_090326.1, on the reverse strand, counting down.
GTATCAAAATATCAGTGTAATAATTCCCAAATGCCTATGCACAATATTAGAGCTAACTCACCACAGTAATATGTGCATGTTTTCGAAACCTGGGAAATTTAATGGCATGATAATCCCGGGGATGAGGGGGTGGACATATGAGGAGAGGTTGAGTAGATTGGGACTCTACTCATTGGAGTTCAGAAGAATGAGAGGCGATCTTATTGAAACATATAAGATTGTGAAGGGGCTTGATCGGGTAGATGCGGTAAGGATGTTCCCAAGGATGGGTGAAACTAGAACTAGGGGGCATAATCTTAGAATAAGGGGCTGCTCTTTCAAAACTGAGATGAGGAGAAACTTCTTCACTCAGAGGGTAGTAGGTCTGTGGAATTTGCTGCCCCAGGAAGCTGTGGAAGCTACATCATTAAATAAATTTAAAACAGAAATAGACAGTTTCCTAGAAGTAAAGGGAATTAGGGGTTACGGGGAGCGGGCAGGAAATTGGACATGAATTTAGATTTGAGGTTAGGATCAGATCAGCCATGATCTTATTGAATGGCGGAGCAGGCTCGATGGGCCGATTGGCCTACTCCTGCTCCTATTTCTTATGTCCTTATGTTCTTATAGCATGTCTGCAGACTACTGTTATTTTCGCATAGTGGTGAATCTACCATCAGAGTTGCCACCAGTGTGTACTTTTCCTATATTTGACACCAGTGGTTTTTGGAGTGGGTGACAAGTCGGTGAACACAGTGGGGGTAATTTTGACTTTGTGCGATAGTGCAAAACAGGCGATATCGATGGAAGTGAGAATCCAGAGAGGTGTATAACGGGCAGCCATATCGATATCACCCGTTTCACACTATCGCCCAAAGTCAAAATTACTCCCAGTGACTCTGCAAAAAATGGCTTGCCCTTCAATCTTTCCCTTTTCATTTTTGTTTGAAGGAGAAACAGCATGACAGAAATTTGCCTTACATTCAGCGTTACTGAGAAACGGTCATTGCAGCAATTAATATGGTCTGGAATCTTCTCTTGCAGCCATTACATGGTAGGAAATTAAACTCTTCCATTGTAGGCATGTCAGCTGTTGCTCTCAGTGAGCTCTCTGGGCACAGATATAGAAAATGGCATCTGTACAACAACAACAATATAGTGCCTTTAACGTAATAAAACGTCCCAAGGTGCTACGCAGGAGCGTAATCAGATAAAAATTGATACCCAGCCAAAGAAGGAGATATTAGGACAGCTGATCAAAAGCTTGGTCAAAGTGGTAGCTCTTAAAGGAGGAGAGAGAGGTGGAGAGGTTTAGGGAGGGAATTCAGAGCTTAGGGCCTAGACGGCTGCAGGCACAACCACCAACGGCAGGGTGAAGGAAGTGGGGGATGCACAAGAAGGCAGAATTGGAAGAACGCAGAGTTCTCAGAGGGTGGTAGGGCTGGAGGAAGTTACAGAGATAAGGACGGGCGAGGCCATGGAGTTTGCAATTTCTATCGTTTCCTCCTGCAGACCGAAACAAAATCATCAACAGAAAACGTAATGTTGAATCTATTATTTGTTATTTAGGGATGTATTCTCTATGGAACTCAAACCAGGATTATTTAGTTCAACATATGTACTATTTCCAATGCAGAACATATTATCTTGGAATTTATAAATACTATTCTCATTGAACAAAATACCGTAGAAATTACTGTTATGCTTAAAAGACGGATGAAGACATAAGGGTAAATTTTACGAATCTTGTGGGAACTCTGTACCTGAATTCCGATCTGCTCTCCCATCAGGTGAAACTCTGCACTGGAAGAACAATTTTGTAAAATGAGCCTGTAGTGTACAAATGAAACAAGTGAGAGTATATTTTCCTGACCTGGTGGTAAAGTGTCAGGACCTGAGCTCACAAACTTCTCGCTCACACAGTTGCACAGATCTTCCGAGGTCGGTCCTCATTTCATATTTGAGGCAAGCTCCTAGAATTCCTGTGCATTATCATTAAAGGTTTTTGCCCACAGCTAAAGGAATATAGCCACTTAAAGGTAAATGGCCAATGTGGGGACAAATTCTTTTTCAACTTCTATAATGGTTAGTTAAATTGTTTTTCCACCTTTCTAAAGGTTAAAAAAAAAGTGGCTTAACTGGGGCAGATTTGCTCCTAATCCATCTGGTTTTCATTGTGTCATGACACAAAAAATTGTTTGTGGTTCTTGTGTGTAACTCCTTTTTAAAGTGTGAGTGGCTGCCCTTTCAAAATTGCTGGTTTGCTGAATATCATGTCCACATACATAGGATGACATGAATACGTTATAATGAGATAACCTCATTAACTAACACAAGGTCAGCTTCCCTTGCAAAATGTACGTGATGCATATGGTTCAACCCACTGGCACTGTGACAAGACTGGATAATCGGCTCGAGAAAGTGTACAGCTGATGGAATGGCACAATACCCAAACCTTCTCTTTTGATGGTTGGCAAAGTGGAGTTGCTGTTGCATGGGGTGGTTACTTGGACAGTTGCCCTGTTTGGCAGTCTAGTGAACCCTCCCCAGAGGACAGCAGTGCAGCATGTCTGACAGGAGGCGATGGACAAGGTCAACACAGTATACACTATCCATTAGATTTGGAAAAAGATGCAGCAGATGGGACTATGAATTGATGTTGCCAAGGTAAGACTACACAACAGTATCATTTACTAAGCGGATGGCCCACGTATGCACAACTTTAGAGGTTTTTAATTGATTACTATGCATAGCCATACTCCAGCAGGCCATATATTCAAGCTGCAACTTACATTGAAAGCCTTAGTACAGTGACATCTTTAAAAGGTTTCACGCATACAATCATTGTAACACAATCTAACACAACCTAACTGCATGATTCTTACTGACAGATGAGTTGAGGGGGTGGGGGGGGGTTTGCGAGGGTGCAGGTTGGACACAAGTCTGTTACTATGCTATGTGCTCCTTCAATTTGCAGCAGACATCAAATGATCACTTGGTGACACATCTGTGCCCATAATTCTCACTAATTATTCAGTCTAAATATCATCCAGTTATGCAATTTCTACACACTACTGCTCTCTTTTTTTATTCGTTCATAGGATGTGGGCGTCGCTGGCGAGGCCAGCATTTATTGCCCATCCCTAATTGCCCTTGAGAAGGTGGTGGTGAGCCGCCTTCTTGAACCGCTGCAGTCCGTGTGGTGAAGGTTCTCCCACAGTGCTGTTAGGAAGGGAGTTCCAGGATTTTGACCCAGCGACGATGAAGGAACGGCGATATATTTCCAAGTTGGGATGGTGTGTGATTTGGAGGAGAACGTGCAAGTGGTGTTGTTCCCATGTGCCTGCTGCTCTTGTCCTTCTAGGTGGTAGAGGTTGTGGGTTTGGGAGGTGCTGTCAAAGAAGCCTTGGTGAGTTGCTGCAGTGCATCCTGTGGGTGGTACACACTGCAACCACAGTGCGCCGGTGGTGAAGGGAGTGAATGTTTAGGGTGGTGGATGGGGTGCCAATCAAGCGGACTGCTTTGTCCTGGATGGTGTCGAGCTTCTTGAGTGTTGTTGGAGCTGCACTCATCCAGGCAAGTGGACAGTATTCCATCACACTCCTGACTTGTGCCTTGTAGATGGTGGAAAGGCTTTGGGGAGTCAGGAGGTGAGTCACTCACCACAGAATACCCAGCCTCTGACCTGCTCTTGTAGCCACAGTATTTATGTGGCTGGTCCAGTTAAGTTTCTGGTCAATGGTGATCCCCAGGATGTTGATGGTGGGGGATTCGGCGATGGTAATGCCATTGAATGTCAAGGGGAGGTGATTTGACTCTCTCTTGTTGGAGATGGTCATTGCCTGGCACTTGTCTGGCGTGAATGTTACTTGCCACTTATCAGCCCAAGCCTGGATGTTGTCCAGGTCTTGCTGCATACGGGCTCGGACTGCTTCATTATTTGAGGGGTTGCGAATGGAACTGAACACTGCAATCATCAGCGAACGTCCCCATTTCTGACCTTATGATGGAGGGAAGGTCATTGATGAAGCAGCTGAAGATGGTTGGGCCTAGGACACTGCCCTGAGGAACTCCTGCAGCAATGCCTTGGGGCTGAGATGATTGGCCTCCAACAACCACTACCATCTTCCTTTGTGCTCGGTATGACTCCAGCCACTGGAGAGTTTTCCCCCTGATTCCCATTGACTTCAATTTTACTAGGGCTCCTTGGTGCCACACTCAGTCAAATGCTGCCTTGATGTCAAGGGCAGTCACTCTCACCTCACCTCTGGAATTCAGCTCTTTTGTCCATGTTTGGACCAAGGCTGTAATGAGGTCTGGAGCCGAGTGGTCCTGGCGGAACCCAAACTGAGCATCGGTGAGCAGGTTATTGGTGAGTAAGTGCCGCCTGATAGCACTGTCGACGACACCTTCCATCACTTTGCTGATGATTGAGAGTAGACTGATGGGGCGGTAATTGGCCGGATTGGATTTGTCCTGCTTTTTGTGGACAGGACATACCTGGGCAATTTTCCACATTGTCGGGCAGAGGCCAGTGTTGTAGCTGTACTGGAACAGCTTGGCTAGAGGTGCATCTGGTTCTGGAGCACAAGTCTTCGGCACTACAGCCGGGATGTTGTCGGGGCCCATAGCCTTTGCTGTCTCCAGTGCACTCAGCTGTTTCTTGATATCACGTGGAGTGAATCGAATTGGCTGAAGATTGGCTTCTGTGATGGTGGGGATAGCGGGAGGAGGCCGAAATGGATCATCCACTCGGCACTTCTGGTTGAAGATGGTTGCAAACGCTTCAGCCTTGTCTTTTGCACTCACGTACTGAACTCCGCCTTCATTGAGGATGGTGTCCTCAGTGCGAAGACGGGACTTCGTCTCCACGAGGACTATGCGGTGGTCACTCCTACCAATACTGTCATGGACAGATGCATTTGTGACAGGTATATTGGTGAGGACGAGGTCAAGTAAGTTTTTCCCTCGTGTTCGTTCGCTCACCACCTGCCGCAGGCCCAGTCTGGCAGCTATTTCCTTCAGAACTCGGCCAGCTCGGTCAGTAGTGGTGCTAGCAAGCCACTCTTGGTGATGGACATTGAAGTCCCCCACCCAGAGTACATTTGGTGCCCTTGCTATCTTCAGTGCTTCCTCCAAGTGGTGTTAAACATGGAGGAGGACTGATTCATAAGCTGAGGGAGGGCGGTAGTTGGTAATCAGCAGGAGATTTCCTTGCCAATGTTTGACCTGATGCCATGAGATTTCATTGGATCCAGAGTCAATGTTGAGGACTCCCAGGGCCACTCCCTCCTGACTGTATACCACTGTACCGCCACCTCTGGTGGGTCTGTCCTGCTGGTGGGACAGGACATACCCAGTGATGGTGATGGATGTGTCTGGGATGTTGGCTGAAAGGTATGATTCTGTAAGTAAGGCTATGTCAGGCTGTTGCTTGACTAGTCTGTGGGACAGCTCTCCCAATTTTGGCACAAGTCCCCAGATGTTAGTGAGGAGAACTTTCCAGGGTTGACTGGGCTTGGTTTGCCTTTGTCGTGTCCGGTGCCTAGTGGTCTGATGCCGGGTGGTCCGTCCGGTTTTATTCTTATTGTGACTTTTTTTTAGCGAGATTTTACAACTGAGTGGCTTGCTAGGCCATTTCAGAGGACAATTAAGAGTCAACCACATTGCTGTGGGTCTGGAGTCACATATAGGCCAGACCAGGTAAGGACAGCAGGTTTCCTTCCCTAGAGCCATATATACACGGTGTAGTGGGGATCATTGGATAATGTTCAGGTTTGGGAGCTATGGCTGTTTTATTCCCATCCGCAACCCAAAGGTGCTAAGATTAATCAGACTGCCCTAAGTGCTTCTCCAACTGTTTTCAGCACAGACTGGTGATAAAACTTGAGACATTCTGGTATGTTTACCTCAACACCACAGTATGTGGCATATGTACCCGCTGAGCATTTGGGAAGCAGCTTTTGTTTATTTATCACGATCTTGTAATGTTATATCTGTTAAAAAATGCATATTAGATCTGTACTTGCAAAAACATCAAATCTATTTGGTGCAAGCACATTTCTTTTTAGAATTATAACATTGGCCCATAAATAAATACCAGTTCAGTATGACATTAAAACTTTATGTTAAAAATCCAATTTTTCTTGCTGGATGATCTGCCATTTGCTCTTGTAGATGACCTTGATTACGATTCTCAAAACCTGATCCACAGTGTGGTATTCTTCCTGAAAATATTTGGCAAGCACCACACAGCAACTGCAGATGACCACACCTGACCCCCCCATGAAATAATAAGGTAATATGAATATTAGCTGTGAAGATTCGGGTTAATTTTTAAAGAATATGATGATCTGGGGATCTTGGAATTCTTTAGACTCTTCTATCATTACTGATCATGATTGCTGACCTCTTGAATTGGGGCTGTCCTGTATACTTGGCAGCTCCTCTACATATCCTGAATTATTGGTAACTTGCACGCAACATTGATTTTCACATCAGTCAGAATTTTCAAAGACACTTTTGTTATTGTAGGTCAGAATAAGTGATGATAGACTTTTTTGATACCACTACACTATCAAGATTGCCATTAACTGCAGTTAAAGAAGAATGCTTTGCTTTTAAAAATAAATGGAGCAATTGTGAATTCAATACTTAATTTTCTAGTGAACATCATGACATGTATTAGCTAAAGTGTGAGCTCAGCTATATTGCCTCCCAGATGATTATCTACTAGAGGTGAGTACCTCAGCAAATTCTGTACCTGAATTGACACTAATTGGAATTTAAGTCTATTCTGAAAGAGCATCAATGTGACTCCTTGTTGCTTCAGCAGGTAAATGTACCAAGGCATTTGATAAAGTGCCACATGGTAGGCTTGTCATCAAGATTGTGGCCCATGGAATAAAGGGGGCAGCAGCAACATGGATACAGAATTGGCTAAGTGACAGGAAACAGAGAGTAGTGGTGAATGGTTGTTTTACGGACTGGAGAGAAGTGTACAGTGGTGTTCCCCAGGGGTCGGTGCTGGGACCACTGCTTTTCTTGATATATATTAATGACTTGGCATTTTTCTTTTATTCGTTCATGGGATGTCGGCATCGCTGGTGAGGCCAGCATTTATTGCCCATCCCTAATTGCCCTTGACTAGGTGGTGATAAGCCGCCTTCTTGAAACGTTGCTGTCCATGTGGTGAAGGTTCTCCCACAGTGCTGTTAGGTGGGGTGCTCCAGGATTTTGACCCAGTGACAATGAAGGAACAGCGATATATTTCCAAGTCGGGATGGTGTGTGACTTGGAGGGGAACGTGCAGGTGGTGTTGTTCCCATGTGCCTGTTGCCCTTATCCTTCTAGGTGGTAGAAGTCGCGGATTTGGGAGGAGCTGTCGAAGAAGGCTTGGCGAGTTGCTGCAATGCATCCTGTGGATGGTACACACTGCAGCCACGATGCGCCGGTGGTGGTGGGAGTGAATGTTTAGGGTGGTGGATGGGGTAACAATCAAGAGGGCTGCTTTGTCCTAGATGGTGTCGAGCTTCTTGAGCGTTGTCGGAGCTGCACTCATCCAGGCAAGTGGAGAGTATTCCACCACACTCTTGACTTGTGCCTTGTAGATGGTGGTAAGGCTTTGGGGAGTCAGGAGGTGAGTCACTCGCCGCAGAATACCCAGCCTCTGACCTGCTCTTTTAGCCACAGTATTTATATGGCTGGTCCAGTTAAATTTCTGGTCAGTGGTGACCCCCAGGATGTTGATGGCAGGGGATTCGGCGATGGTAATGCCATTGTATGTCGAGGGGAGTTGGTTAGACTCTCTCTTGTTGGAGATGGTCATTGCCTGGCACTTGCCAAGTGCGAATGTTACTTGCCACTTATCAGCCCAAGCCTGGATGTTGTCCAGGTCTTGCTGCATGCGGGCACAGACTTCTTCATTATCTGAAGGGTTGCGAATGGAACTGAACACTGTGCAATCATCAGTGAACATCCCCATTTCTGACCTTATGATGAAGGGTAGGTCATTGATGAAGCAGCTGAAGAGGTTTGGGCCTAGGACACTGCCCTGAGGAACTCCTGCAGTGATGTCCTGGACCTGAGATGATTGGCCTCCAACAACCACTACCATCTTCCTTTCTGTTAGCTTTGACTCCAGCCCCTGGACAGTTTTCCCCCTGATTCCCATTGACTTCAATTTTACGAGGGCTCCTTGGTGCCACGCTCGGTCAAATGCTGCCTGGATGTCAAGGGCAGTCACTCTCACCTCACCTCTGGAATTCAGCTCTTATGTCGATGTTTGGACCTAGGCTATAATGAGATCTGGAGCTGAGTGGTCCTGGCGGAACTCAAACTGAGCATCGGTGAGCAGGTTATTGGTGAGTAGGTGCCGCTTGATAGCACTGTTGATGACACCTTCCATCACTTTGCTGATGTTTGAGAGTAGACTGATGGGGTGGTAATTGGCCAGATTGGATTTGTCCTGCTTTTTGTGGACAAGACATACCTGGGCAAGTTTCCACATTGTCGGGTAGATGACAGTGTTGTAGCTGTACTGGAACAGCTTGGCTGGAGGCATGGCTCATTCTGGAGAACAAATCTTCAGCCTTACAGCCGGGATGTTGTCGGGGCCAAAGCCTTTGCTGCCTTGTGTGTACAGGGCACAATTTCAAAATTTGCCGATGACACAAAACTTGGAAGGGTAGTGAACAGTGAGGAGGATAGTGATAGTCTACAAGAGGATGTAGACAAGCTGGTGGAATGGGCGGACTTGTGGCAGATGAAATTTAATGCAAAAAATACGAAGTGATGCATTTCGGTAGGAAGAACGAGGAGAGGCAATATAAACCAAAGGGCACAATTCTAAAAGGGATACAGGAACAGAGAGATCTGGGGGTATATTTGCACAAATCGTTGAAGCTGGCAGGGCAGGTTGAGAAAGCGGTTAAAAAAGCATATGGGACCCTGGGCTTTGTAAATAGAGGCATAGAGTACAAAATTAAGGAAGTCATGTTGAACCTTTTTAAATCACTGGTTCGGTCACAGCTGGAGTTTTGTGTCCAGTTCTGGGCAGCGCACTTTAGGAAAGATGTGACGGCCTTATAGAGGGTGCAGAAGAGATTTACTAGAATGATTCCTGGGATGAAGGACTTTACCTACGTGGATAGACTGGAGAACCAAAGTGATATGAGGAAACATTTTTTACACAGCTAGTGGTTAGGATCTGGAATGCACTGCCCGAGGGGGTGGTGGAGGTAGATTCAATCATGGCCTTCAATAGTGAACTGGATAAGTACTTGAAAGGAAAAACTTTGCAGGGCTATGGGGATAGGGCGGGGGAGTGGGACTAGCTTGATTGCTCTTGCATAGAGCCGGCGCGGACTCGATGGGCCGAATGGCCTCCCTCAGTGCTGTAACCTTTCTGGAAGGTTCTAGGTTTGATCCCCGGTCTCTGCTGAGAATGTCGATCTCAGCTAGAGTATTACTTCACAGTACTATAATGTGTTTCATTATTCCTGGGCTCTGGAGGGGAAAAATCAGCCAAGGCTACAGCTCACCATCCAGTGACCTGCATTGGAGCATATGCATGTGTCAATGTTAAGTGAGAGTACTGTTAAACCTTGTTACAACTTTTAAAAATTCATTCTTGGGGTGATGGAGACGCTGGCAAGGCCAGCATTTATTGCCCATCCCTAGTTGTGCCTGAGAAGGTGGTAATGTACTTCGATTTTAAACCTTACTCTTTCCAGACTCTGTCCCTCATTTTATCTGTTTCCAGTAATAAACAGAACATCTTTTGAGACCGGATAAATAACTTCATTGTGTAGAATGTTCACTGATATTTAGTTCAGCCAATACATAGCCACTGTAACAATATAATATACCTGCCAGCAACTTAGGATGCACTGTATATGGAATGGAAGCATTTAGCTGTCTGGTTAGTTATATATGAGGTGGAGCTTCCATGTGCATTGTTAAGATGCTGGCTAACAGTATAACATATGTCTTGGGCTGTGCCATTTAAATAAGTTGTTTTCTTGATCCTCAATAAATTAATTATTTTTATTTTTGTTCAACTGCACTCAGTGCTCCATCTGAATGTGGTAGCAAAGGGAGAAAGTGTCAGCCTGGACTAAGAATGCTTTACAGCCACTTCCCATTGAAACATGAACCTCAGCTCAAAGCCACTTTGTTGTAATTTTCCTCCCAGGCACAATTGCCTGGGTAAATGTGGTATGATAGACTTTCCACCCACCTAAGGTAGTCAGTACTCACCCCAGCAAATTTTTCAGGGCTGGGTGCATTTAAATATTTTTTTGGGGCTTCCAGCAGTATTGTTGCCTGAACCTGGGAGCTTGCGACTGGACAAGGGAAGGAAATGAATGCTGCTGCAGGATTCTGATACTTCCAGCAGTTTAAATGACCAGGCACCATCTGAAAAGAATAATATGTTGCTGCTTCTGCTGAAGATATGTAAATCAAGCAATGTGGAAATGGTGTCACGATCCATTTAAATGCCTTCTGTGGCCATTTAAATTTTCTATCATGCTCCCCATAGCCTAGCAACACTAGACACCTATTGTAAACAGGTTTTCCTAACCTCCTGAAGCAGTAATGATGGCTAATGTGACGTGTGCCATCACATCATAATTAGTCCTTCATTTGAAGGTGCTCACCCGTATTTGGGCAGACACTTCCAGCATCCAGCAAAAGAGATGCCAGAATGTGCGTCAAACGACACTGAGGAACTAAAGAGGGATTACACAGTTTGGAGGACCGTGAAACCCTTCTTTGATTACACAGTGCATTGGTGGGAAGCGATCAAGGCCAACATCAGGAGCTTTTCATCCTCAAAAGTGTTCAGAAGACGAGAGAGAGACAGAGGGAAGTGTCACAACTTCAGAAAAGCATGCAGGATCTGCTCCAGCTGCAGTCGATAGGGGTCGATATGGGGGAGGAATTCAGAGAGAAGCCTCTCTCTTCGCCACTGAGGCCTCAAAGATCATTTTCCAGTACAGAGTCCGCTCCGTGGAACAGGGTGAGAAGTGCTAACGCTTCTTCTTCCAGAAGCTGCACAGAGAGACCTCGGTGGTCAGCAGTCTGAAGGAGGAAGACGGCTCAGTGACGTCTTCCAGGCCAATATACTGAGAATCAGCAAGTCCTTTTATGCCGGGCTGAATGACACAAAGCCCACAGGCAGCATGGCCTCTCAGTCCTTCCTGTCCTCTATCACGGAAGTTGTATTGTATTAATTTGAATTGTATTGGTTTGGAATTGTGATATTTACATTAAAGTGTGGGTCCCTTTAAATTCTATGAAATAAAGTATATTTTGAAATTTTTTAAAAAGTGATAAAATGGGCCGGGATCTGGTGGTACAGATCACCAATCCAGGTTTTACCTCTACCCACCCCACTACCGAAAATGAAGAGGAGGAAATTCCTGCCCAGCTGTTTCCATCTGAAATCATGGAGGATTTTAAAATGATTTGATATTTGTGATGGTTGACAAAATAAAGCTTGGGTAGTATCTATGGGCTAAAATTTATCTGGCAATGGGAGAGAAGAAAGAGGCACTCATAGTAATTCGGTTGTGGAAAGTACATATGACAGCAGTATTAGCATCTGGTGATGACAGTGATGAGAATGACACTTGGACATAATGAAATGTCTTGAAAGCTCAGAAACAGTGACAGGTTCAAAATTGGAGCAGCTGAAGATGGTTATCTAAGTTTGTAAACATGAAGCCCATCCTTTGGCAGAATGTATTTGAAGATGAACAACGAGTGCTTTCTGGATGACACTTAAATATCTGAGATGTTCTTGCACTGGAATTCCTTCAGAACACATTGGTGTCAACCTCATAATCAAGGTTACATTTGGAGCATGCTGCAGAACAAGTACATCTAAAACATCCCTCCCCTATGATTAAGGAGAGATTGGTGATAAATAAAGATCAGCCTCAAACTGTCATTGGCCAACCAAGATATGTTTTAATACCTTACACCAGATGGTTATTGTATTTTGATCCCACTAACACTATGAAACAATAACCTATTGTCAATTTAGATTTTTAAAAATGTGATATTTTAAGAAAAATGGGCCTTCCCCATCTTTTAAAGCAAATTAAATTCTCCCATCATCGGTTTAAGAACATAAGAACATAAGAAATAGGAGCAGGAGTAGGCCAATCGGCCCCTCGAGCCTGCTCCGCCATTCAATAAGATCATGGCTGATCTGATCCTAACCTCAAATCTAAATTCATGTCCAATTTCCTGCCCGCTCCCCGTAACCCCTAATTCCCTTTACTTCTAGGAAACTGTCTATTTCTGTTTTAAATTTATTTAATGATGTAGCTTCCACAGCTTCCTGGGGCAGCAAATTCCATAGACCTACTACCCTCTGAGTAAAGAAGTTTCTCCTCATCTCGGTTTTGAAAGAGCAGCCCCTTATTCTAAGATTATGCCCCCTAGTTCTAGTTTCACCCATCCTTGGGAACATCCTTACCGCATCCACCCGATCAAGCCCCTTCACAATCTTATATGTTTCAATAAGATCGCCTCTCATTCTTCTGAACTCCAATGAGTAGAGTCCCAATCTACTCAACCTCTCCTCATATGTCCACCCCCTCATCCCCGGGATTAACCGAGTGAACCTTCTTTGTACTGCCTCGAGAGCAAGTATGTCTTTTGGGGCCTTGACAGTTTTAGTTGCAGTCCCAGCAATGAACTGTGGCAGTCACGACCTTTTCTAGATATCAGAACAAGATCCTTAATTTCAGCACTGACAATCAATCTTCACCGGTGAGCTGACCCTTAGGCTGTCCCCTTACCTCGAGAAGTGGGTGTAAGTGGGAGAAATCCAAACTGGCCACCTTTGTGAAGAAAGTAAAAAAACATTTCATTCCATCCCGATAAGGAAAAAAAAAGATAAAATCTCATTGTCCGGAGAACTTGAGCGGAGATAAATTGGACTTTAGGTGTAACTGACAGGACAACCCAGCCTGCAAATTGCATTACATTAAAACTGTTTTAATTGCGTGAAAATGGGAAAAGTAATTGTTGCCATATTGTAAAACAAAACAAGTTAATATTAAACTGTCCTGTTTATGAAATGTATCTATTGTTGGACACTGCAGTTTTAAGCTAGTGGTAAGCCTATTCATCACTCCAAGTGTCAAGTCTGACAAAATGAACATAGATTCCTGGCACTGAAGAGCATTATGAAGCATCTTTGCCGAAACTACTGCAAATCTCAGATCATTTAATCAATTGCACTGCGTATTCTTCCTCACATCTCTGCCTGTAGTAATTTGATAATCACTTGTAAATTAAGTCATGCTATAAAAGCATTCACTTTTAACACATGTCACGGCAGTTTGGAGTCACTGTGTTTGCCTCCTGAACGTTAAATTAAAAGTAGCATGTAGAAATTGCACTGGTTTGCATTGTTTTCCTTTCCATATTTGCTCCAAAATGGATCTTTTTTTTAATGAAATAAAAGCAGAATTTCCCATCCTCCAAATCAATCTCTGAGTGTGCCCATTAGGATTTCTCGTTACCAATTTCTAAAGTACACTTGTTCATTCTGTTCAAGTAGTACCGTAGAGATAATGCCCTCAAAGGATCAGTACCTTGTATAATTTATTTCTGTCTGACCGCAGTATTAGTACATTTCTTTTTTTCTACTCAGCTCATTAGAAATTATTGCACATACTGGTTATATAGAGTAACGGTTCAGAATAACAATAACATATTGCAACCTCTGATTATAAAGTTGATTACAAACAAGGCCTTGTAATTACTTTTTTTTGCAATAATGGAATGTTAACTGAGCACTACTATTGCTGTTTCATTGTTAAAATACACATTTGTGAACTTCCAATTTTACTGCAAGATCATGTGCACTCTAAAAATACCACAATGGGTAAAGCAGTGAAATGCTGCTTTTAAACCAAAAAGCAGCTACTTAAGGCACTGAAATCAAGCTTGTGATCAAAATGTAGCTATTTCCTCAGCAAGTTCATTGCTGCAGTGGAAAGTATGAAGCAGCAGAAGTATTGCATTGATGATAGGCTCTTGAGACTCTGATCCAGGGAGTAAGGGAATCAAGGGACAGCATCTATGGAATGAAAGGGCTTCCATCAGAAGCATGGTCCAACAGGCATGACAAGAAAATGAGGAGCAAATCAATGGTCTCCACGAACCCATTGGACTTGAACTAATCCACTAAGGTAAGAAATGAATATTAATATGCCTGATAGGTATCAGCCAATAAATGCATATGAAACAAAGTTAACCCAGACAAAATTCTTTCATCCTGAATTTTTTCTACATTAAAGACAGTAGTAAGAAATTTCTCACCAATGAGATTGCCCCAGAGGTGGGATTCAGACATGCAGAAAAAAGGAAATTGGAACTCATGTAATTTTGCTTGGTTCCCCAGGAAATCACCCACTCTCAATTTTATACCTATATAATTTGGTCTTACAAATTCTGTGTGAAAGCTTCATTTGGCAAGTATTCTGTATGCAAATAAAGGTCTTCTTAGTGCCCTGAATTATTTCCAGATTTTTAGGCAGATGTCCCACCTATTTATTACAAGTTTGGGTTCCGTGTTTGGGTTCTTTGGGTTCTTGGCTGGCTCCAAGGAGACCAAGCCTTGGTTGATGATATCATTGAGGACCAATGGTAAGAAAGTGAATGCAGATATAATGAGGCCCAAAAGATCATACAACAAATTGTTGGCATCTGGAAGCTGTGCTTCAGATGTCTTTTCACTAACAGATCTGTTCACATGCGTACTGTGCAGTGGCCCAATACATCATCTCCAACGTTGTCTCCTGCATTATGCCAACTGTGCCAACTATTATAGAAGCTATGTTCCTCCAATTCTGGCCTCTTGTGCAGCTCCGATTTCCTTTGTCCAACCATTGTCGGCCATGCCTTCAGATGTCTAGGCCCTAAGCTCTGGAATTCCCTCCCTCAACCTCTCCACTTCTCCACCTCTCCTTCCTCCTTTAAAGCGCTCCTTAAAACTTACCTCTTTGACCAAGCTTTTGGTCATCTGCCTTAATATCTCTTTAGGTAGCTCGGTCTTAATTGTTGTCTGATTATGCTTCTGCGAAGCACCTTGGGACATTTTACTATGTTAAAAGTGTTATATAAAATGCAACTTATTGTTGTTGTTGTTGATCCTTGGATTTGTACTACCTTTTGCTGCACCTGCAGAAAGAAACTCTCTAGACCAAGTGGCAACAAAGTAAACACCATTTATTGCTCTACAGTGCTCCATGCATGTGAGCTCAGTGTTTTTGTACCTTGGTACTTTCCCAAAATCCTCTGGGTCTACAGAACTTGGAGATGTTGAGCTATTGAAATCCAAGCTCATGGCCGTTCCTTTTACGCCTGAAAAATGGGTGGCCATGAGTGGAAAACTTGGGGGCACTGCGTAGCTTCCGCATTGATGCCCAAGGCCTATCTAATATCATATTCAGGCAGGCCTGTAAATGGGTGTGCAGCCCACTCACCTAAAACAGAGGTAAGGCTGCGTTATTATGCAAATCGGGGTCCCACACTAGGACCCGGATGCAAAGTTCAGGTACAAATTGCCGGAGATTGCGCTGCGAAACTCCCATATTTGTACCAGATCTTGAGCATCTTTACCAGCGGTCCTTAAAGAAACCATTAGAGGCCACACAAACGGGACCACAAAACTTTTTGAAAGTTCCATTTCTCTGGAGCTCGAAGTAGTAGAAGTGTTCCGCCTGGCTCCACAAAAATACTGCGGGTCACTGCTGGTCCGGGCTCGCCCCCATCAGCTTCACCTCCCAATCCCTCCAGGACCTACCCGTGGGCCTACTTGGCATCAAAGCCAGCCAAAATTCGTCAGGTCCCAACTATCAAGCTGCATCAGGAACCCAGATTGACACCTGCAGCTGGCCGCTTCCATTTATATTCCTCAGGGTGGCCCGATGTGCAGAGCAATTGCTCTGCCAACTTGCTGCCTGTTTTTGGCACAAGTCCAATTTGTCCCCTTAGTATCTAATACATAGAACAAGGAGCCTTATTGTTATAACCCCAGGTCATGCTATCATGACTAGAATTTGGGAAGTAAAGGCAAACTCCTTATTATAGGGGATGTGGGGTTCACTTATGGGAGTGACCAGTAACATTGAACCCAACGGAATACTAGTACAGAACTGGAATTTGTAACACAACCTTTTCCAAAAATATTTAAATCTAGAGCTCATGCCTAAGGTAAAATATGGTCTCGATAAGAAATATTTGCAAGGTACTGATAAGTCTAAGGATCCACAGGGGTAATTTTGACTTTGAGCCATATCGATTCAGACATCCACCATACATCTCTCCCAATTTTCATTTCCATCACATTGGGAAAAATGTATAATGGGCAGCTGAATCGATAGTGCTCATTTTACACTATCACCCAAAGTCAAGATTACCCCCAACATCTTTTGTAATGAAAATTAAACCTGCCTTAAACACCAACACAGACTCATACAATTATAACATGTAACAAATTTGCCAAGAAATTAATTTCAATCATTCTTTTCTGCTTTGGTCAGGATTTCTATCAAAGTACGGATAAACAATTCATTCATTTAAACCCCTCATTCTACAATTCAATGTAAACAAAACCATCAGGAACCACTAAATAAAAACAAATTTGTACAAAATGAGATGAGATTACAAAAATGTGCCCACCTCTCTAGGTGGAATTTGGAGTTGTGTGCTGCATTTTAAAATGCACATAATTGAGGAACCTTTGACTTTGGATCCGGCTGGTGCTGTACTTATCTGATACGCCTGAATCAGGAATTCTGTACATTGAAAGTGAATAAGAAGTTGCTTCTGGAATTGGAATTCCATGTTTGTGTGTGTGAGACTTACCGACATCCAGCAGAGCAGCTGAGATAGCGTTAGCTCCCCATGGAGTTTGATTTGGTGGGTAGGGGTGCGGTATAGCAGAATATTGCAGCATTCACTTGCGGTGTTGCGGTTAGATGAAATCTGATAAGCAGAATGGGGAGTATGATGATTCCCAGCAGGACCATGGACAGCAGGCACCATGAGAGGAGGGTAGGTTATGCATTAGATGATAGGCACATAGAAAAGCTGCTTGATGGGCAGTGCAGCAGCAAATTACCAGACCTTCAAAATTACCGTAGCTGACCGATATTACTGGAATTTCGGAAACTGTTTCTTACTTTTATCAATGTAAACGAACCCACTTTAATTTTCATCTGGTCTGAAAGTGTTCAGCAAATTCTTATAGCCTGCACTGTTTAAACAAATTGGTAACTAAGCTGTGAAAAAAAAATCCTCACTCCTACATTTGGATCAGATATATATTAAAAGGAGTAAAGTGTCCTTTTAAGGGGCATTGGTGGTAATTTTGACTTTGTGCGATAGCGTAAAATGGATGATAGTGAATCAGCAGACTGTTTTATGTCTCTCCCGATTTTTAATTCCACTGACTTCAATGGAAATAAAAATCAGGAGAGATATAAAATGGGCTGCCGGTTCGCGATCACCCGTTTTACACGATCGCACCAAGTCAAAATCTACCCAATTATCTCTTGCTCTTTCTCTCTCTCACATTCTCTCACCATCCCCATGCATTGTTTCTCTCCTTCATGAACTTTTCCTTCACACACTATACCTATGCACAAAGCACAAAGTCATTTCCCCCGTTGTCTCAGCATGCAAGTGTTTTTGTGCAGAAAGGAGAATATTTGCTGTGTAAACTATTTGCAGTATAATCATAAATGTGGGGCCTGAATTTCTGCGGGGGTTCTACTAATCTTCTGCCATAACTACTGCGGGCGATCAGTGGAATTCCAAGGGAAGCTGTGTAAATGGCTGTTTCCGCTGCTTTTCCAGGGGCTCTGCTGATATCCTGCTGAAATTCTGACTGGAGATCAGGACAACCTCACAAAAATTCAGAACTCTGATCTTTATATTCATGGCTAAGATTTTGGTCCTGATATTGAACAAAAAAGGAATCCCCTTCAGTTCAAAAAGCTGTCAGAAACACGCTCCTCTGGAAAATCTGCCAGAATTCCCTCATGTCAGCTACTGGGGTAAATTTAAGCTCAATCTGCTGCGTTACAAACTTTAGCAATATGTTTTATACTTAAAAATTATAAACTTAGAAATCACTGTTGCCAATTAGGTTAATGCTTGCACGGAAAAAGAAACCAAAGGCATCTATTTGTAGTGCACTAAGCATTTATATGGGAGCACGGAGAGCAGGGAGTATGATGATCCCCAACAGGGCCATGGACAATAGCGAGAGGACAGTGTGGAGTATGGTGATTCATAACAGGATCACGGACAGTACCACAGCGAGGGACGATATTTTATGGAACAGGTAAAAGGAAGATAGAAAAACGGCTTGAAAGTTGGAAAATATATAATAATGTATCTGTATGACTTTCCTGTGGCTTCTATTTTAACAGTTCCACTATATTAGCAGGCAAAGAAATGTTACAAGTCTGCTAAACAGTCGTCCATGAATATAACCAACTATAATTTTAAGGCTATAGTGACAGACATTGATGTAACAACATCACTACTCCCTCATTGTTAAAAGTTCCCTGCATCCATTTAACTATCTTAACTTCTGCTGAAATAAAGCCAGAAAGTGTATGTGTATTCTATACTTTCTGTTAGCTGTGAATTTAACTATAACAACCTTTCCAATTCCTACTATTTCACTGTGTGGAGATGCCGGTGATGGACTGGGGTTGACAATTGTAAACAATTTTACAACACCAAGTTATAGTCCAGCAATTTTATTTTAAATTCACAAGCTTTCGGAGGCTTCCTCCTTCGTCAGGTAAATTTACCTGACGAAGGAGGAAGCCTCCGAAAGCTTGTGAATTTAAAATAAAATTGCTGGACTATAACTTGGTGTTGTAAAATTGTTTACTATTTCACTGCAAGATATAAGTGGGTCATAGAATGATATAGCACAGTAGGAGGCCATTCGGCCCATTGTGCCTGTGCCAGATGGCTTGCTCTATGGGGGAGGACAGGGGTAGGAAAGGGATGTGGGGTGAAGGAGAAAAGGGGTAGTGGGTGGGCGAAGGGGGAAAGGGGTCGATTTTATCCATTTTTTAACAATTAGGCAAATTAGGCAAATCCCAGAGTCCAGCTGGGGGTGACCCAACTCCCTTCTGGAAGGCTCATCCCAACCAACACCATGCGAAGGGACAGAAAGTGGCCTTCCTGGTGGGAACGTGAGAAGGAAATTCCAGCTTGGTGTGGCAATTCAGCAATAGGCCTACCTGCTTGATTTGACCTGTTTTCCACCCCTATCCCACTCAACTTGGGGTGGGAATGCCAGCCTTTGAACTCTGAAGCCATGCCTGTTCTACTCTCCTCTCTTCGCTTACTTGGGCGTACCCTTGATCACTTTTGCCATTTCCATCAAAGAACCTTCTCCAGTCTGATAGTTCTCATGAAGGTTTATACCTGAAACATTTTTTTTCTATCAGGTGTTGATTAAAGGAATGTTTATCTCCAGCATTTTCTTTGTAACTTTAGTTATCCAACATTTGCATTTATTTCCCTCTGTGGTTTTAAAGTGTCATTGCTGATTATATTTTCAGAGGTAATGACCAGAAAGAGTTATTGATTCTACCAGAGTGAATTAGCATATACAGCTGAAATTACAAGGTACCCTAAATGCCCAAAGTTAACAAATGTAGATTTAACAACCCCACAGTGTTGAGGGTCAGTAACTCCTTGCTATCAATTTCCTCGATCATTGCATCAACTCACCATTTAAACCCAATATAATAAAGAGAACAAGAGGAATAGCTGGATGAAACAAAAGCATGTTAACATTAATTGTATTTTAACTACATGCTAATTAGAAAAAAATGTGATAGAATTTCTCATTAAAACAAGCATTGCCAACCAAGTTATCAGCGGGCGGTTTTCAACAAGATCGGTTACTGCCCTTTGTGCTGTTGGGTTAAAAATTATAAACTTAGAAATCACTGTTGTCAATTAGGCTAATGCTTGCACGGAAAAAGAAACCAAAGGCATCTATTTGTAGTGCACTAACCATTTATATGGGAGCACGGAGAGCAGGGAGTATGATGATCCCCAACAGGGCCATGGACAATAGCGAGAGGACAGTGTGGAGTATGGTGATTCATAACAGGATCACGGACAGTACCACAGCGAGGGGCGATAGTTTATGGAACAGGTAAAAGGAAGATAGAAAAACTGCTTGAAAGTTGGAAAATATATAATAATGTATCTGTATGACTTTCCTGTGGCTTCTATTTTAACAGTTCCACTATATTACATGTCTTTTGCATGCACTTTTACATGTCTTCTGCCCCCATTACGATATTTTCTGCCTCTGCTGGTGCTGCAGTGGAACAGGAAGCTTGCCCTGCTTACTTACTCAGCCCCGACCTAGGAAAATAGGTCAGCGTTACGACAGAGTCAAAGTAACAGATGGAAGTGCAGAACCGCCACTATCTCGCCAACAAGGCGGAAATCCAGCCCCAAATCTACTCAATATTTTCACAAACAGGCCGTATATATTATATAAAGAGCATTCTAAACAGGATCAAATGCATAAGCATTTATTAGAGTGAACACAGCCTTGGTTTAACATCTTGTCTGAAAGACAGTACCTGCAGCACTCGCTCAGTACTAGCCTGCAGTTCCTTCCATCCAGATGGATGTAAAAGCACCCACGGCACTATTCAAAGAAGAGTAGAAGTGTTCTGGCAAAATCCCATGGCATTATTTGAAGAAGAGCAGGGGACTACATTTCAAAGATACTTCATTGGCTGTGAAGTGCTTGCATGTCCTGAGGGCATAAAATACACCACAGAAATGCAAGTTCTTTCGCTTTTCCTAAGTAGCTCCATTATATTACGGGCTGCGATCCTTTAACTCCTCAGAGACCAATGACCATAGCTGAAACCTTGTTAATCTTTATGAGTCAGACCCATACCAGGTAGTCTAGTTATTCACTAAGCCATTGGGGAAACTACCTCAAGGTTTTGAATTGGGTAATTACTGCTAGGAATTTTAAGGTTCAGTTCAAACTTTACTGGCCAGAGTTGAAAACTTCCTCACATAAAGCAATGGGTTAAAGGAGGTTCAATGCTCATTATGGCTAACACTATAATAATTATGTAGAAAACTGCAATTAAAACCCTACATTTTATAAATTTATATTGTTTACTCAATTTGTGGGAACAACAGAATATTTGCAGTTTAGTTGCTGCATGTAGAATTTTTTAGAATGTTATATTGTCCAGTCCCTTAAAAAGTGGCATGAATTTAGTACCAAGCATCTAAATATTGAATATTCTGTTCTACTAAAATAATTTTTATGTACCAGTCAAAGTAGCTGGATTAGTTCCTTTGTTCATTATGCTTTCTTTCTGTGAGTTGCTTTCCTTTTGATGTCTGAAATATCTCCATCCATCACCTTATTATAAAATTCTCTTAGAGCTTCTAGTAACCTGGATAATGGCAGATCTGTATGTTCATTTCTTTATTGGCTTGGGGCATACAACTGGGTCTTATCGGTCCCTCTCCAATTTCCACACCATTTCAGTTGCCATCAAATCTAGTAATGCCAAACATTACTGTGGAAAGTGACAACCGATGACGTGAGTTGATTTTCCTGATAAAACCTGTCACTGGAATGATATTGAGCCAATTTGAAAAACATAAGTGATGAGACTTCCCCATACTGTTCCAGGAAAGGTGTCACGTTCACTCTACAAATTCTGACTAGGGTGGTGGGGGGGGAGGGGGGATGCGGGGAGAGGGGGAATCAATGTATTCATATTTTGTTTGGCCAACTGGATACTGTGGTACTGGATATTTCTGATTGGCAGTCCAGGTTCAGGTATTGTTGAATACATTAAACAGAATGTACAACATCTAGGAAATATCTCAATTTCCACAATTTCTGAAGAAAGTTTAAAGTGATAATTTTACACTTTTGCAGAAATTCATCTGCAGTCCTCAAAGGAATAACTTGATGCAACAAATCCAACAAGGTGTTGAATCCAGAATAGATGAGTTCAATAATATTAAAGCAATGATTCCAGTATCGTCATTTGAAAATGATATACTTTTATTTGTGTTCTATTGTTTTATTATTCAATTTACATTGTAAATCTACAAGTTATACGGCATAATTCAATGGAGGTTGCAAACCTAAGTGGGTAAAATATATATGTATATATGTATATATCAAGCTATCATCATGCCATTCTCTTTTTTTCTCCCTAATTTGTCAAGTATTTATTTCATTTTTGGGAGGGAAATTGTTGAGTATTGTTTCATTGAAAGCAATGCCCCAACAAAAATGTTCCCTTTTAAGAATGAAAATTCATTTTTTTTCCCAACTTAGTATTCTATTCGCTCCTCTGTCTGAAGGGTTGAATGGTCTTTTCTGTGAACAGCTTCTGGAGATTGATAATGCAATTTTTTAGTTACGTTAATGGAAGCTATACTTGACTGATGTGTGAAGCACCAAATAGCTGTTGGGTCATTTTGATGGATATATTTCTATTCAAATAAATACAAGTGTTGGTGTCCAATAACATTAAACAAATTGGTCCATCATTATAATAAAGCATACCCGTGACCTATTACAAATATAAGGAAAAATGGAAAAGGGATAACCAAAAACAGGTGAAAGTATGATTAGTATGTTTGCCTATAAAATTAGAAAAAAGCATTTGGTTTGCAATAGTTCCTGGTTCTGGCCACCTGAGCAGGGATCTCAAGCTAAGGCCAAACTTTCACTATAGATGAGACCCAACCAGAGCCAAGCAACATCTTCTAGCCCACTAGTAGCTCCATTTCCAAACTCTGGTGACTGCACTTCCAGTAGAAATGGGACTCCATTCCAATATTGACTGCCATTGTCAGGTTCCCTGGGCTGCCTGAATGATGCCTGACTCAGAAGCAGCCTATAATAGGGCTCCATTAGGCAACACCAAGCCACGCACATTGAGCAAGCCTCCTAATGATAAGATAGTTTAGACATCCGCAGCCTACTTCATGAAGAGCTGCTCCCAGCTGGACCTGGTGGCCACGCAATGCCTGTTGCAGTTGAAGTCACCATTGCCCTCAATCTCTTCATTTCCAGATCCCTTCCAGAGCGCCACCGGTGACATCTCGAGGGTGTATCAGTCGTCTACACATAAGTATATACGACAGGTGATGAATTACTTGTTTGCCAGGGCATCCGACTACGTCAACTTCCCCTGCAACAACATCAGCCAGGCTGAGAAAGCAAAGGGTTGCAACTCTCTGGCTGGCTTCCCACGGGTGTGGGGCGTAATTGATTGCACACAAGTAGCTATCTGAGGACCTCCACATGAACCGGGACTGTTCATGAACTGAAAGGGATATCACTCCATCAATGCACAGCTGGCGTGTGACCACGGGAAGACACTCCTGCAGGTGTGTGCCAGATTACCTGCACAACATCACTCCCACCACTCTGCTGGCATGGTTTACTCATTTTGCGCGAATCTAACATCCTGACCCTCTTCCACACAGAAGACAGACTTAAGGGCTGGCTCCTTTGAGGCAAGGGATACCCCCTGCAGCTGTGGCTCATGACACCTGTGAGAAACCACGCCAATGAGGCACAGCAGCGGTACAACCAGCGCCATATCACCACCAGGTGTGTCATTGAGCAAGCCATAGGAATGCTCAAGATGCGCTTCAGGTGCCTGAACAGATGCGGGGGAGCCCTTCAGTACTCGCCAGCGAGGGTGTGCAGAATAATCATTGTGTGCTGTGTCCTGCACAACATAGCACAGCAGAGATGGTTACAGGTGGAGGAGGTTGAAAGAGCTCAGGCATCCTCGTCTGCCGGCAACATTGAAGAACAGGAGGAGGAGGAAAATGAAAATGAGGAATCCATCGCCAGAGCAGTGGCACACATTGCTGCCCATGATGCCAGTGATTTCCTCATTTCCAACAGGTTCTTATAATGAGATGTGCAAATTGAAGACTTTGAAATACACAGGCTGCCTGGAACAACCACCAACACCCCCTCCCCCGCCCTTTGCACAAAACAGTCCTTCAACCATGCATACACCCATTGCACACGCGCCCAATAGATGGCGTCATGTCTTGGCATTCATGATGAAGCACAAAAGTGACTCAGTAATGGCCAAGACTTGGCAGTGGTGGTGATAATGACTAAAATTATGTGCCATAACAAAAAAAACCAACAATTAACAACATGACAGCTCGTCCCTTGGTGAATTACAATTGCTTAATCTTTCTCTTTCTGCCGTTTCTACATGGTGCATCGCCTGTGGCTTCAGCAGAGGAAGAGGCAGACTGCTCAGATACCTGCCCTGACTGCTGAGTTGCCCTCGGCCTACGATCTCTGGGTTTTGGATCCCGTGAGTGCCTCGACAAAGGTTGCCCCACCTGCACCTGTGCAGAGGCAGACTCAGCCATCGGGAGAGGAGCAGCATTGCGGGTACTGGTTGAGAAGGTGCAACGGGTGAGATGTGGGAGCGCTTTGTGTGGAGTCCCCACTTTCATGTCCCTTTTTGCTTTCATCCCTCTCCTGGGCCGGCACAACTTCACTCCTACCACTCTGCCGGCCAGCAAGTTGGTGAGCAGATGTGCCATGCTGCAACGCCACGGCTAAAGTATCTGTCTGCCTGTTTAAGGCAGCAGACATGTTGGCATCCAGAGTCTGCACAGCCATTGACATCGCCTGCATGAACTCATTTGAGAGCTGTGCATGAAGCTCAATGGAGGCTGCCATTCTCTCCATGGCAGACATTCCCGCAATTACCTGCACCACCAATCCATTGGCGATGGAGTTAAACTCCTCCATCCTCTCTGCTATCATGGAGGGAGAGTGTGGCATGTTTTCCAGTACCTCGCAAAGGTGCAGCTGTATCTCTATCATTCTCAATCTCAATGATAGCTCCCGGGGTTCAGCATCTGTGTCCAGCTGATTAGAGCTTGGAGAAGAGTGCGCCTCCCCCCCCCGACGCGGACTCTCCACAGCTGCCCCTGCCACCAGTGTCTCCTCGTGCTCACTTGTGAGTGGTGAATCACCAGGTGAAAATCCAACTAACTGTCTAACAGGACTCACCGAAGTGCCAATATCAGCGCTGGTGCATGGCTTTATGTCCTGTGACGGTGCCCCCTCAGAAGGAATGAGGTCCTCTGAGGAACCAATATCTCCCATCTTGACTCTTTCCTCTTGAAGGCGTGAATGCCCTGGAAGACAACAGAAGCCGATATTAATCATTCATCGGAAAAGTGACAATCTTTCCACTGACCATACCGAGATCTGGAACAGGTCAATCATTGATAAAATCATGTGTATGAAAGATGTTAAAGTTCTGTCACCAGCCATCTGCGGGTTGCCAGTCTCTCCCTCTCCGATGGATAGGCAAGCAATGGTGCAATTGATCTCCATGGCCTCCTCCACATCTATGAGCTGCACTATTTGTGGTGGTCTACCTCCAGTCCTCATCCTCTCCCATGCATTTTGCCCTCTCTTCTCCTACAAGGGGAGAAAGAACAGACCTGTGAGTGAGTGAAGGTGACGTATTCACTCGATGGATCCATTGCTTCGGGTGAGGCTGACCATGAAAGAGATGCATCAGAGGACGACTAGCAGTCAGATGCATCACATCGCATCAGGATTGGAGTGAGTGGCATTGGTTGGTACATAAATGGGGAGGTGAGGAATTGCATAGAAAGTGAAATATGGTTATTGCTGAAACTTAAGTGGGTGTGAGGAGTGATGTGGAGTAGGCGTGCCAGCAAAGAGTGAGGAGTGGGGGGTGGTGGTGTTGGATGTGGGTGAATCGGCAAATGTACTCACATTTCCTGACCTGGTTAGGTCATTAAACTGCTTTCTGCACTGCAGCCAAGAACTGGGCACCATCCTCCTGCTGCTGACCTCTTCTGCCACCTCCAGCCACGCCTTCTTGGTGACAGAACCAGGTTTCTTCTTCCCATTGCTTGCTTAAATTACCTCCCTTCTGGTTCTCACTGCGCCCAACAGTCCTTACAATGAAGCACCAGTAAACCTGGGTGCTGCCTTTGCTCTCATTGAATCCATTCCTGCATTTCCTCCTTTCTTCTCCAGAATCCATGTTTGCACCGGCCCCTTAAATAGTGGACTTCAGATCGTGTCATGTGGGTGCGCAGTACATCCGCTGCACAGCTTAGAGATGCGAAACCCAGAAGTAAAATTAAGTACCTTCAATTCAGTTGCGATCGCAGATTCCTACGCGCTCACTTTACTTCCGGGTTTCCCATGCGATTATTTACCCACCATCTGAGTTCCCAGCTTCAGGTAAAAATCATCCCCCAGTGTCAGCATCAAGTACCCCCGAGTGAGTCACAGAGTGAAGATAGTTCAACTTTGGCCCAACAATGTACCTCAGCCCTCAATCTCAGAAGAGCACTGCACCATTGTGAGATTTTGCCACCAGCCAGCATGTGATCTCTCTGAGTGCGAGTGCCAATGTAGCAACAATTATTAATGAGTTTGGAGCAGTTTTGTGCTGTCAGCCAATGCCCACTAGCAAATGGATTGAAACTGCTCAACTTTATTTCACAAAGGACCCAGCAGACAGAAGAGACTTCCATCCCATCATCTTTTTTGGTAAATAGAGATATGTTTGGTTTGAGAATGGGAGGTAAATCAATCTATATTTTTTTTATTATTCGTTCACGGGATGTGGGCGTCGCTGGCAAGGCCGGCATTTATTGCCCATCCCTAATTGCCCTCGAGAAGGTGGTGGTGAGCCGCCTTCTTGAACCACTGCAGTCCGTGTGGTGACGGTTCTCCCACAGTGCTGTTAGGAAGGGAGTTCCAGGATTTTGACCCAGCGACAATGAAGGAACGGCGATATATTTCCAAGTCGGGATGGTGTGTGACTTGGAGGGGAACGTGCAGGTGGTGTTGTTCCCATGCGCCTGCTGCTCTTGTCCTTCTAGGTGGTAGAGGTCGCGGGTTTGGGAGGTGCTGTCGAAGAAGCCTTGGCGAGTTGCTGCAGTGCATCCTGTGGATGGTGCACACTGCAGCCACAGTGCGCCGGTGGTGAAGGGAGTGAATGTTTAGGGTGGTGGATGGGGTGCCAATCAAGCGGGCTGCTTTATCTTGGATGGTGTCGAGCTTCTTGAGTGTTGTTGGAGCTGCACTCATCCAGGCAAGTGGAGAGTATTCCATCACACTCCTGACTTGTGCCTTGTAGATGGTGGAAAGGCTTTGGGGAGTCAGGAGGTGAGTCACTCGCCGCAGAATACCCAGCCTCTGACCTGCTCTCGTAGCCACAGTATTTATATGGCTGGTCCAGTTAAGTTTCTGGTCAATGGTGACCCCCAGGATGTTGATGGTAGGGGATTCGGCGATGGTAATGCCGTTGAATGTCAAGGGGAGGTGGTTAGACTCTCTCTTGTTGGAGATGGTCATTGCCTGGCACTTATCTGGCGCGAATGTTACTTGCCACTTATGAGCCCAAGCCTGGATGTTGTCCAGGTCTTGCTGCATGCAGGCTCGGACTGCTTCATTATCTGAGGGGTTGCGAATGGAACTGAACACTGTGCAGTCATCAGCGAACATCCCCATTTCTGACCTTATGATGGAGGGAAGGTCATTGATGAAGCAGCTGAAGATGGTTGGGCCTAGGACACTGCCCTGAGGAACTCCTGCAGCAATGCCCTGGGGCTGAGATGATTGGCCTCCAACAACCACTACCATCTTCCTTTGTGCTAGGTATGACTCCAGCCTTTGAAGTTTAATCAAGAAGGATCAACAACTGAACTGGTGACTTCTGTGGCATATAATCAAATTAAATATTTTTATATTAATTCTCGGGATGCGAACGTTGCTGGCACGGTCAGCATTTATTCCCCTAGCTGCCCTGAGAACTTAGTGATATGCCTTCTTCTTGAACTGCTGCAGTATTGTCAAAATCATGGGCCCCACTATTTAGGAGGAGTTGGAAAGGTGCAGGTGAGGCCGAAAACGGCTGAATATCCAGGGAAGGCCGGGGACGTGGAGGTCCTGACGATCTTAACAGCAGGGCCACATGGACGTTTTGTAGCGGGGCGGAAACGGTCAATGTTACAGAGGTGGAAGTAGGCGGTCTTAGTGATGGAGCGGATATGGGGTTGGAAGGTCATCTCAGGGTCAAATAGGATGCCAAGGTTGTGAACAGTCTGGTTCAGTCGCAGACAGTGGCCAGGGAGAGAGATGGAGTCGGTGGCTAGGGAACGGAGTTTGTGGCGGGGACCAAAGGCAATGGCTTTGGTCTTCCCAATATTTAGTTGGAGGAAATTTTTGCTCAATCAGTATTGGATGTCGGACAAGCAATGTGACAAATGAGAGACAGTGAAGTGGTCGAAGGAGATGGTTGTGAGGTAGAACTGGGTGTCGTCAGTGTACATGTAGAATTTGATGTCGTGTTTTCAGATGATGTCACCGAGGAGCAGCACATAGATGAGAAATAGGAGGGGGCCAAGGATAAAACCATGGGGGATTCCAGAAGTATCAGTGCAGGAGCGGGAAGAGAAGCCATTGCAGTGATTCTCTAGCTACAACTGGATAGATAAGAATGGAACCAGGCGAGCGCAGTCCCATCCAGCTGGATGACAGAGAAGAGGCTCTGGAGGAGGACGGTGTGGTCAACCGTGACATAGGCTGCAGACAGGTCAAGAAGGATGAGGAGGGATAGTTTACCACGGTCACAGTCACATAGGATGTCATTTGTGACTTTAATAAGGGCCGTTTCAGTACTGTGGCGGGGAGGAAACCTGATTGAAGGGATTCAAACATGGAGTTGCGGGAAAGATTTGCAGGGATTTAGGAGGTGACAACATGTTCAAGGACTTTGGAGAGTAAAGGGAGGTTGGAGATGGAGCAGTAGTTTGCAAGGACAGAGGTGTTTTTTTTCAGGAGGGGTGTGATGATGGCAGATTTGAAGGGGAGGGGGATAGTACCTGAGGAGAGGGAACCATTAAAAATATCAGCTAACATGGGGGCTAGGAAGGGAAGTTGGATGGTCAGTAGTTTAGTAGGAACAGGGTCGAGGGAGCAGGAGATTGGTCTCATGGTCAAGATGAGCTCGGAGTGGGCATGAGAAGAGATAGGAGAGAAATTAGAAAAATATACGAGTTCAGGGCTAGGGCAGGAGGGAACCGTAGAGGAAATTTGGCTTGGGGGGCTAGGAGAAGGAAGCTAAGCGGCAGAAGCAGCTGAACGGATGGTCTCAATCTTAGTGACAAAGAAGTCCATGAGCTCCTTGCACTTTTTGTTGGAGGTGAGGGTGGAGGAGGCAGGGGAGAGGGGTTTAAGAAGACGGTTTGTAGTGAAGAAGAGAAGCCGGGGGCTATCTTTGCATTCCAGGATGATCCTGGAAAACCGAGCAGTTTTGGCAGAGGAGAGTAGAACCCAATAGTGCTTTATGTGGTCCAGTCAGATCTGGTGACGAATGGCTAAACCAGTTGTCCGCCATGTTTAGCCTAACTTGCTATTGTACTCTATGCATCTATTTATAAATCCAAGGATCATGTATGATGTTTTAAGAGCTTTATCAATTTGTCCTGCCACCTACAAAGATTTGTGCATGTGAACCCCCAGGTCTCTCTGTTACTGCACCCCTTTTAAAATTGTAACATTTAGTTTATATTGCCTCTCCTCATTCTTCCTCCCAAAATACCTCAATTCTCTGCATTAAATTTCATCTGCCATGTGTCTGACTTTTTCATCAATCTGTCTTTATCTTCCTGAAGTGTGCTTCTATCCTCCACACTATTTACCATATTTCCAATTTTTCTGTCGTTATCCTTCGCAGCGGTTTGATACAACTTTCTGTTAGGCCACTTCAAAAGGCAGTTAAATCCGGGGCTGGAGTTGCATAGAGGCCAGACTGGCTAAAGACAACAATTTTCCAGCACTAAAGGACATTAGTGGAACAATTGCATTTTACGACAATCCAACATCTTTTACTGATACCAACTTTATTATTTCCAGATTCAAATTCTCAAACGGCCATAGTGGGATGTGAATTCACATTCTTTGGATTATTAGGGTCCAGACCTCTTGGATTACTAGTCCAGTAACACAATCACGACACTACTGGACCTGAAGGTACTTGTTTAGGAACCTGTAACCACAACGAAGTGTTCAAACTGAGCTAGTGTTAGTACTGACAACAAGATTGCACCGTTTAAGTAGAAGACAGTCAAGGGTACTTCAGGGCCAGGGAATAAATTGTGAAAGTTTTTTCTCATATCCTTTTACTCCTAAAAAGCATGAGTATATGCAATGGGTGACTCATTTTGAAATAGCGACTGATCAAATAACTGAAATGATACCTCAAAGTAAAATTCCTTGCATCAATAATTAAAAATATGAGCCATCTCTCCATCAGACTAGATCTAGAGACAATGCAATCAATGTAAACAACCACAGACTAAGAGATATTTCAAGCAATATTTTGAGCATCTCGGAAACAAGGAGTGTTAGAGGCTGTCTTCCCAGGCTAGATGGAAGGAAAAGTATGTGTAGCACAGTGTCTGGCAGTAAAGACAAAATTGCCAAGTTGAAGATAATCATGAATAAATTACATTTTGGGATGAGCTGAACCAAATCATTACCCCCTTCACCTCAGTCTCACCCCACAAAAACATTTTTAGGTATTAGTTGGCATCTATCATGCGGCATGCTCTTCCTCATCCCTATGTCTCTAAAGTATTGAAATCAAGACTCATTGCACTTTTTCCTCCTCTAACTTGTTCTTTCCCAAGATCTCAAAACTGTGATTCTCTTCACCACCCCCCACCCCCCGCCTTTCCTCCCACTTCCTTCATGCTTTTAAAATCCAAACTTGGTGTCACCTATGGAGAGAGAAGCTTCACCATGTTTGTAAATTCTTCAACTAGGCCAGTTGGAACTCCAAATTATTGACCTGCAGAAGTTTGCCCTCAAAACATCCTATCAAGTAATAGAAGAAATGTAAAATAAATCTTAACCCAAATGTAGTCCGATTTCAAAATAATCCACCACATTTTCTCATTTCAAACTCTTTACATGGGTGAATTGCATCACATGGAATGTTCAGCACAGTAACAGGCCATTTGGCCCAATTGGTCCATGCCTGTGCTTATGCTCCTCACAAACCTCATCCCATTGCTTTTCATCTAACCCTATCAGCATCTCCTTCTATTCCTTTCTCCCTCATGTGTTTACCTAGCTTCCCCTTAAATGCATCTATTTAAAATTGAATTGAATACCAATTTCCTTTCAGATATTGAAGGATTGTCAGCGCACAGGGGAATCTGAAGGAGTTAATGAGAAATGGCACAGTTTCATCACTGTTATTCATAAATCATGAGCATCTCATACATAAATAACAAACACCTGTGCAGACATGTGATGCAGAACAGCAGGAACAGTAAAAATGTATTACTACAGTCAGTTAATATTACTACAGAATTAATATATTATTGTTATTAGAGCTAGATTAGTATAATAGTTCAGCAATCAGATCTGATCTAGTAAATGTTTTATTCAGTAGTTATGGACACACATCTTGGGGCAACATTAACCCTACCTGCCTGGTGGAATCCGGGTGGGTGGGCAGTTAAAATTGCCCAAGTTAGCCACCCTGGAGCCACCAGGAACTGACAGGTTCTGATTTTCACCGACTCTCCCGATCAGGTGACAAGGACACTCGCCCAAAGCTGGTGGGGCGCTTTTGAATGAAGTCATGTCAGGCCCCGATGGTGTCATCAGGACCCAACCGCATTCTTTACTACATGACCTGAGTGGGAAGCGGCAGTGAGTTTCCCGCTAGGCCAATCCAGTGCCATAGAGGATTGGGGCTACAAGAGGCCCCACAAGGAAAGCTTAGGCATCCCCTGCCCCTGATAGCAGGACTCCCGCGGGACGGTCCACAAGCCAATTCTGCCAAATGCCTACTTCAACAGAAGATGGCACCTGGGCTGCGCAGTCTTCTGCCACTTCCAGCAGACTTCCCATCTGAAATGGATGGGAAATCAGCCAGCAGGATTTAAATAAGGCCCAACCATTAAACTTGTCCCGGTATCATTCTCCTGCTGGCGGGTGGGAAATTAACTAGCCAGCATGGTTTCCCGCTGGATGTTTAGTCCAGGCCCCCATAATGGTAGTAGAGATGAGAACAGGATTAGAAGTGATAGGTTCTAAAATTTACTTCAGTATTGAACTGAAAGTCTGAAATTTTGAAGGCCTTCTGTGTGGTCTTTTCCCAGCAGGAACCCATTCCATCATCTTTTAGGTGAGAAAGAAAGATAGAAAGAGCTTTCATTTATATAGCAACTTATCATGTTCTCAAAGCACTTCACAACCAATGAAATACTTTTGTAGTGTAGTCATAGTTGTTATGTAGGCAAACATGTGAACAAACTTGCACATAGCGAAACATCACAAACAGTAAATGAGATGAATGATGAGGTCATCTTTATTTGTTGGTACTCAATAAAGTATGAATGAGAGTATGTGTGTGAAGATGTTGGATGAGGACAGGATCAGGAGAGGGTCATTACAATCAGAAGTGGCCAATTTTACCCATCCTGAACCCATGGGCATTGGCTAGCTGAGATCAGCTAACTCAACACAGACCGGCGATCAAATCTGGAATCATTCCTTGTTTGTATGGCTCACTTGATAAACTTCCTGAGGAGTTGGAGGAGCCCCTTCAGTTGTTAAGAGGGCATATACGATTAGAGTTCAGTGGTCACTACTATATGGGGCTGAGAGCTGGACCATGATGAAGGCATAGAAGCAGAGGCTGAATGCTTTTGGCATATTTTATAAGGGAGATATATGGTATGCTTCCTGCAGTCAAAGCCAGCACTCAGTGTCATGGCTCAAGCATGAATAATGGTCACGAGACAAGGGACAGGAGGGTGACCACTACCTGTGGAACCCTATTTCAGCAAAGAGGCAATGCCTTCAAGAGAAAAATAGAGCAGAGAATAATGGCAATAAAATTTTTAAAATTCGATGCC
This sequence comes from Heptranchias perlo, assembly GCF_035084215.1. NCBI lineage: Eukaryota > Metazoa > Chordata > Chondrichthyes > Hexanchiformes > Hexanchidae > Heptranchias > Heptranchias perlo. The sequence continues at coordinate 53,240,312 of NC_090326.1, read as the reverse complement.
GCTCTTCTCATCCTCCATAATGACTTCTGTAGTCTGTCTAAAACACTTCTTACTGAATAGAATCATACAGTCATAGACGGTTACAGCACGGAAGGAGGCCATTCGGCCCATCGAGTCCATGCCGGCTCTACGCATGAGCAATCCAGCTAGTACCACTGCCCTGCCCTATCCCCGTAGCCCTGCACATTTTTTTGTTTCAAGTACTTATCCAGTTCCCTTTTGAAGGCTATGATTGAATCTGCCTCCACCACTCCCTTGGGCAGTGCATTCCAGATCCTAACCACTCACTGTGTAAAAACGTTTTTCCTCATATCACCCTTGGTTCTTTTACCAATCACCTTAAATCTATGCCCTCTGGTTCTTGATCCTTTCGCCAATGGGAACAGTTTCTCTCTATCTACTCTGTCTTGACCCTTCATGATTTTGACCACCTCTATCAAATCTCCTCTAAACCTTCTCTGTGCCAAGGAGAACAATCCCAGCTTCTCCAGTCTTTCCCTATAATTTAAGTCCCTCATCCCTGGAATAATTCTAGTAAATCTCCTCTGCACGCTCTCTAAGGCCTTCACATCCTTCCTGAAGTGCGGTGCCCAGAACTGGACACAAAACTCCAGTTGTGGCCGAACCAGTATTTTATAAAGGTTCATCATTTATAAAGCCCAGGACCCCTAATGTTTTTTTAGCTGCTTTCTCAAACTGCCCTGCCACCTTCAACGCATAATGCACATACACCCCCAAATCCCTCTGTTCCTCCACCCCTTTTAGAATTGTGCCCTCTAGTTTATATTGCCTCTCCTCATTTTTCCTACCAAAATGCATCACCTCACATTTTTCCGCATTAAACGTCATCTGCCACGTCTCTACCCATGCCACCAGTGTGTCTATATCCTCTTGAAGTCTATCGCTATCCTCCTCACTGTTCACTACCCTTCCAAGTTTTGTGTCATCCAAAAATTTTGAAATTGTGCCCTATACTGCCAAGCCCAAGTCATTAATATATATCAAGAAAAGCAATGGTCCCAGCACCGACCCCTGGGGAACACCACTCTTCACCTCCCTCCAGTCCAAGAAACAACCGCTCACCACTACTGTCTGTTTCCTGTCATTTAGCCAATTCTGTATCCATGTTGCTACTGCCCCCTTTATTCCATGAGCAATCATAATAGCAAGCCTACCATGTGGCACTTTTTGAAAGTCCATATACACCACATCAACTGCATTGCTCTCATCTACCCTCTTTGTTATCTCATCAAAAAGCTCTTTCAAGTTGGATAAACACAATTTGCCTTTAACAAATCCACGCTGGCTTTCCCTAATCAATCCACACTCGTCCAAGTGACTATTAATTCTGTCCCAGTTTATCATTTCCAAAAGTTTCCCCACCACCAACGTTAAACTGACTGGCCTATAGTTGCTGGGTTTATCTTTACATCCTTTTTTGAACAGGGGTGTAACATTTGCAATTCTCCAGTCCTCTGGTACCACCCCCATATCTAAGGATGTTTGGAAGATTATGGCCAGTACCTCCACAATTTCCCCCCTTACTTCCCTCAGCATCCTAGGGTGAATCCCATCCGGACCAGGTGACTTATCTACTTTAAGTACAGTTAGCCTTTCTAGTCCCTCTCTATTCTCAATTTTTATCCCATCCAGTATCTTAACTATATCTTACTTTACCGAGACTCTGGCAGCATCTTCTTCCTTGGTAAAGACCGATGCAAAGTACTCATTTAATATCTCAGCCATGCCCGCTGCCTCATGAGCAGATCTCCTTTATGGTCCTTAATCGGCCCCACCTCTCCTCTTACTACCCGTCTACTGTTAACATGTCTGTAGAAGACTTTTGGATTCCCTTTTATGTTGGTCACTAGTCTATTCTCATACTCTCTCTTTGTCCCTCTTATTTACTTTTTCACTTCCCCTCTGAACTTTTTATATTCTGCCTGCTTCTCACTTGTGTTATCAACCTGACACTTGTCATATGCTGCTTTTTTCTGCTTCATCTTATGATCTATCTCCTTTGTCATCCAGGGAGCTCTGGCTTTAGTTGCCCTACCTTCCTCCCTCGTTGGAATGTACCTAGACTGTATCCCAATCATCTCCTCTTTAAAGGCCGCCCACTGTTCAATTACAGTTTTGCCTGCCAATCTATGATTCCAATTTACCCGGGCCAGTTCTGTTCTCATCCCACTGAAATTGGCCCTCCTCCAATTGAGTATTTTTACTTTAGAGTAATGTATCTCTTCTTTCTTGCATCTCCTTTCTCTAGTATCCAAACCTGCCCACCTCTTCACCATTAATGTCATTGTCTTCAGCTTTATTTCATCATTTGGTGCTCTTTCTAATGCAACAGGCATTATCTTTATCTCTGGAAAGCTGATGTTCAGCCTCCAATTCTTTCGTTCGTGTTGGCAGCAACAAATGATCCAGCAAGGATAGCAACAGAATCCACACATTCTAGTTCCTTTACTAAGCCCTGGTCTACCATTATACCTTCAGTTCATTACCTTCATTATCTCTGCTTTCTACTGCCTTGCTCATGACATGGTCCCTGACTGTTTTAAACAAAATCATAATAAGGCAAAGCTATGATAGACTCCTTTCTCAACCTTAAACCATTCTGGCGTTTTCCTTTTACTAGTTCCAGCTATTATATAGAGTTCACGACATCCACAGCAAGAGCAAGAAATCATGGCTCCATAACAATTTTGACATCCATGTGAGATTTCTAGCCAATCCAGATTAATTAATATTATTTGCAGAAATTGCAGCAATCTCTTCTGATATTTTACTCTGTGTACAAAACTGCAATGTGAAAAATTTCTGTGTATTTGAACACTGGAAGTTAATGTTACCTTATCAATCTACAGAGAAGGACGTATTTGTTCTGGTTTTACATCAGCCTTCGACTTCTAGCATTGGGTAGCTGACTTTTTAAATTTATATGCTGTAGGGACATTGGTGTAAATTTATTCAAGGAAAGAAAAGTGGATGTACTAGAATGGATCGAACTGATTTAAAAGCAATGACCTTATAAAGGTCCTCTATTAATTATTATTTATATTTTGCTCTTATTTGGAATTGACATTGAAAGCTAGTTTGTGTGCTTTGCAAATCTCCTACATACTCTTGATTTGGCAGTTCATGAGTGATTTAGACTAGAAAAGAGGTCAAAAGATGCTCCCTCAGTGGTTGAGTGAGCTTACGCAGTGAGTAGCTGAGCCATGAAGAGCAAGAATATCACAGGTTTGCTCCCCAGCCTGTGCTGATTTTAACTGATCTCAAACAGGTTGCTGTAATGGTTGCTGCAATTGGCTTTGCTGTTCTGGCTTAGGGAAGGGGGTGGGAGGTACTACTGATCTCCATCCAGCAACCTCTTCTTGCAAGTATATGTTTGTGCATGTAGACATTAGATGAGGATAGGATTGTATTCAGTTGTGATACCCTTACAGTTAATTAGCTTGCTGACATTCACTATTCAGGTTCAATCATGATGGGGGTAATCTTAATTTTTAGTGATATTGTTAATGGGGCGATATTGAATTGACCGTCTGTTATACATTTCTCCCAATTTTCATTTCCATTGATCGGGAGAGGTGTATAGCCATCAGCTCATCCTATACCCCGTTTACACTACTGCCAAAAGTTAAAATTACCCCTGATGAATGGCCACTTGAGTGAGATACTGGATAATTGGTGTCTGTGGACCCATTCCTCAGCAAGGAATCAATGTCTTCAGGAGAGGGGAGTGGAAAACTGTGAGGAAACAAAAAAGCCACGAGACTCACAAAGGCACATTGCATTGTTCTTTTTGTCAAGAAAAAAATAGGAATAAAACTTGTCAATCTACTTGTTGTAAATAAGCATGGACAGATAATCTTGCGTAAGTACTTTCTATGCAAAATGCCACGATTGACTTGCTAACATCACCAGAAGAACAGCGGGGTCTTTCTTAAAGTGAAGAAAATGTGAGGAGACATCAGATTTCCTACTGTGGGAGAAATACTTTCATTACTTATTTTGTGGCATGGTTTACCCTGATCAATACAGCCATTTGACATTTGTTTTACTATGTTGGTGATACAATTATTAAAGGTTTTAGATTCTGAAAATTCTCACAATTCTTATCTAGGCAAATAACAGAAATAAGGTCCTGTTCCAATATAACATGTTTCCCAAAAGAGCATTAAAATAACTAATTTTGTAGCACATACAATTTTTTTTTACCATGCTTTAATTATTTCTATCATTTAATTACTCTTGAGGGAGTCTGAAACACCAGGCATGAGCAATCCATGTCAAGATTTTCAGTCCCACTACATCGAACTGTCCAAATTGAATTGACTTGAGACCAAAAAAAAGTTTTCTGTAATCTGCTTATCCTTACTACTACTAAAATGCATCCAGAATACTGAATCTCCTTTTGCTAACTATGTCACAATACATTGAGACATTTAATTTCCATGATCAAACCTCAAGCTATTGAATGCTCTCTCTCATTGTCAGATGTTTAAGGCTTTTACAATCATTCCAGTTTTCCCCAGATGAGAGTACTGGACTTCCCTGAGGCAAGAGGCTCCCTGGATGACTGTTCAAAACTAAATGATAGCACATGAATTCCCTTCATCGGATATTCATGGCACTTTAATTTATCTCAAGGCTCCCAGATGATGTTTGAAGGCTTCCCACGTTTGGTATGGAAGGCACTTTGGATCAACACTCAAGCTTTCTGCCAGTGAACTTCAAAAGCTCCTTTGATGATACCTCACTGTTTTATCTATCAAATATTGAAGGCCTCCGAGAAAAATCTTCAGAGCTTTCTCTATCATTTACACCCAAACTTCCAGACTAAAAATAGATGTTGCATTTAACTGTTAAAATAAGGGAATGATAGTATTTATGTAGTTTGGTAATGCTTTTAAATATGTGTCAACAAGCACTAATTAATAAAGAACATGGTATGATGTCATAAAATAATGGGTTTTGATCTGTCGCAAATATTTTATTTGAACCGTGAGCAATAACTGTCAACAGGCAATTAATAAAATGAAGGCAAGAACTATCACTGCAAAGGTAACTTTGTACTAAGTCAGAGTTCGTTCTTCGCCTACTGCTGAGTACTGGTATGGGTATTATTGTAATGTGTAAGTATGATTATAAGGAACTTGTCTTCTCATCCTTACTGTATCAAACAGAATTCTGTTACCCTAATTTAGGAGTAAAATCCAATAGCCAGAACAATCTAAAATAAGGCCATTTTGGACAATCTGCAAATACTACATTTCAGCCAATTTGTATAATTTCCTCCCTAGGGTTATCTCTGTAATAAATATAAATATAAGGTATCGCATGGTAGGTTGTTACATAAGGTTAAATCTCACGGGATCCAAGGTGAGGTAGCCAATTGGATACAAAATTGGATTGACGACAGAAGACAGAGGGTGGTTGTAGAGGGTTGTTTTTCAAACTGGAGGTCTGTGACCAGCGGTGTGCCTCAGGGATCGGTGCTGGGTCCGCTGTTATTTGTTATTTATATTAATGATTTGGATGAGAATTTAGGAGGCATGGTTAGTAAGTTTGCAGATGACACCAAGATTGGTGGCATTGTGGACAGTGAAGAAGGTTATCTAGGATTGCAACGGGATCTTGATAAATTGGGCCAGTGGGCCGATGAATGGCAGATGGAGCTTAATTTAGATAAATGTGAGGTGATGCATTTTAGTAGATCGAATCGGGCCAGGACCTACTCCGTTAATGGTAGGGCGTTGGTGAGAGTTATAGAACAAAGAGATCTAGGAGTACAGGTTCATAGCTCCTTGAAAGTGGAGTCACAGCTGGATAGGGTGGTGAAGAAGGCATTCAGCATGCTTGGTTTCATTGGTCAGAACATTGAATACAGGAGTTGGGATGTCTTGTTGAAGTTGTACAAGACATTAGTAAGGCCACACTTGGAATACTGTGTACAGTTCTGGTCACCCTATTATAGAAAGGATATTATTAAACTAGAAAGAGTGCAGAAAAGATTTACTAGGATGCTACCGGGACTTGATGGTTTGACTTATAGGGAGAGGTTGGATAGACTGAGACTTTTTTCCCTGGAGAGTAGGAAGTTAAGGGGTGATCTTATAGATGTCTATAAAATAATGAGGGGCATAGATAAGGTAGATAGTCAAAATCTTTTCCCAAAGGTAGGGGAGTCTACAACGAGGGAGCATAGATTTAAGGTGAGAGGGGAGAGATACAAAAGGGTCCAGAGGGGCAGTTTTTTCACTCAAAGGGTGGTGAGTGTCTGGAACGAGCTGCCAGAGGCAGTAGTGGAGGCGGGTACAATTTTGTCTTTTAAAAAGCATTCGGACAGTTACATGGGTAAGATGGGTATGGAGGGATATGGGCCAAGTGCAGGCAATTGGGACTAGCTTAGTGGTATAAACTGGGCGACATGGACATGTTGGACCGAAGGGCCTGTTTCCGTGTTGTAAACTTCTATGATTCTATGATTCTATAACTTTACATGCCCAGAGGTGTGTGTAGCCATGTTATGGTTAAGTTAAAAGCAGGAATGGGAAGACTGGACGACCTACATGAATGAAACACAGAACCAAATTCATGGATTTATAAATAAGCTAGCAATTGTAATATTTACAAGCAGTGGGAAACCATCTATTTCATATTTTGAAATGTTCAGTGCAGCAGATTGTTGTAATACTGCTTACCCCCAATAGGTGTCTCACCAACATATCTCAAAAACACAAAAACGATTATTGCTATCCACAGTGTTTCAGATGTGAAACATGACAGCTCCTATTTTATTTCTTCAAATGTTCAAACTATTGACTTGAAATTAGGCTCCTCTATTATTATCAAGATTAATGGAGGCGCAAACCCATTGCAATTAATCGATCATTACCTTTGTTAAAATAGCAGACAAATGGATTCTAACTGAATGCAATGTACTTTTGTATCTAATATTCGAAAATCCAAATTTAAAGGCAAATGTTGCTAAAACAATACGTAAATGGAAATAAAAATCAGGAGAGATGTAAAACGGGCTGCCAAATTGCTATCATGCATTTTATACTATCACAAAAAGTCAAGATCTACCCCTACTAATCTTCAACCTGAAAATCTGATCATATTTTAAGAACATAAGAAATGGGAGCAGGAGTAGGCCATACGGCCCCTCGAGCCTGCTCTGCCATTCAATAAGATCATGGCTGATGATCTACCTCAACTCCGCTTTCCTGGCCTATTTCCATATCCCTTAATTCCCTTAGTGTCCAAAAATCTATCGATCTCAGTCTTGAATATACTCAATGACTGAGCATCCGCAGCCCTCTGGGGCAGAGAATTCGAAAGATCTATAACCCTCTGAGTGAAGAAATTTTTCCTCATCTCGGTCCCAAATGGCTGACCCCTTATCCTGAGACTATGACCTCTATTTCTAGACTCTCCAGTCAGGGGAAACAGCCTCTCCGCATCTACCCTGTCAAGCCCTCTAAGAATTTTATATGTTTCAATGAAATCACCTCTCATTCTTCTAAACTCCAAAGAGTATAGGCTCATTCTACTCAATCTCTCCTCATAGGACAACCCTCTCATCCCAGGAATCAATCTAGTGAACCTTCATAGCACCCTCTCTAAGGCAAATATATCCTTCCTTAGGTAGGGAGACCAAAATTGTACACAGTACTCCAGGTGTGGTCTCACCAGAGCCCTATATAATTGCAGCAAGACCTCCTTACTCTTATACTCCAACCCCCTTGCAATAAAGGCTAACATACCATTTTCCTTCCTAATTGCTTGTTGTACCTGCATGTTAACTTTCTGTGATTCATGTACAAGGACACCCAAATCCCTCTGACTACCAACATTTCTTCGTGCCTCACCTTTTAAAGAATATTCTGCTTTTCTATTCTTTCTACCAAAGTGGATAATTTCACATTTCCTCACATTATACTCCATCTGCCACCTTCTTGACCACTCACTTAACCTGTCTATATCCCTTTGCAGTCTCTTTGTGACCTCCTCACAGTTTACTTTCCCACCTAGTTTTGGTTTTGATTTTGCAAAACAGCTTTCAGTGACCTTTGTTTTTATTTTAAACAAAGATTCTTCATACTTTATAATCCAGTCTGTTAGGTTTCTTTTACATCTGAAACACTGTATATAGCAACAATCATTTTTATGTTTTCTGTAATTCAGTTCAACTTCTCCTCACTACGATCATATGATGATAGATTGCCTTTGCTGGGTTTTATTATTTTGCTCATCATTCCTCCATAATCTGGTATAGTTGAATTTTTCAGAATGGTGCGCAGGATGTATCTCAGCAGTCTATAATTGTGTCATATATGTTTATGTTTTTCTAAATGCACCATTACAATGGCACATGTCCCCAGGACCATCTGAGCCAATAATTCATTTTCTAATCTGATTTCTTTATCATAATGCTGACAATATCTTAATTTAGGACTCACCTGTGATCTGCATCTGGACATTGATGAAATACTTTCCACTTCTGTAGAGTGTTGCCACCTTGTGTTTCTTCTTGTAGCTCCTTAATTTCTTATCAGGTATCAGTGAACAGAATATAAAGGCAGTCTTAGTTTTCTCTACTTCTTCTTGAATTCCTTTATGTCATCCAGAATGCACTCTCCTTGGCATATCTGCTGCATGCCACATGCATCTTCCATCCAACCTTTATTCTGATTTGTAGGTGGAACCTATATACTTATCATCTTCTGCAACCAGGTGAGATTTTTACTGTTGTCTTCTCAACAATAGCAGACAGCAGTTAATGGCCCATCCACACATCTATATCTTGATTGAAGACATCTTGGTGAAATCGCTCACAGCCAAACATTTTAGCAAACATCCCTTTCTGTATTTGTGTACTTTTGTTGTATCTCACCAACAATGACACTGGGTTTGGTACCTATGATTTTGGGTTTGATACCTATGATGCTGGGTTTGGTACCTATGATTTTGGGTTTGATACCTATGATGCTGGGTTTGGTACCTATGATTTTGGGTTTGATACCTATGATGCTGGGTTTGGTACCTATCATTTTGGGTTTGATACCTATGATGCTGGGTTTGGTACCTATGATTTTGGGTTTGGTACCTTTGATGCTGGGTTTGATACCTATGATGCTGGGTTTGGTACCTTTGATGCTGGGTTTGATACCTATGAGGCTGGGTTTGATAACTTTGATGCTGGGTTTGGTACCTTTGATGCTGGGTTTGGTACCTTTGATGCTGGGTTTGATACATATGATGCTTGGTTTGGTACCTTTGATGCTGGGTTTGATACATATGATGCTTGGTTTGGTACCTATGAGGCTGGGTTTGGTACCTTTGATGCTGGGTTTGGTACCTTTGAGGCTGGGTTTGGTACCTTTGATGCTGGGTTTGATACCTATAATGCTGGGTTTGATACCTATGAGGCTGGGTTTGGTACCTTTGATGCTGGGTTTGATACCTATGAGGCTGGGTTTGGTAACTTTGATGCTGGGTTTGGTACCTTTGATGCTGGGTTTGATACCTATGATGCTGGGTTTGGTACCTTTGAGGCTGGGTTTGGTAACTATGATGCTGGGTTTGGTACCTTTGATGCTGGGTTTGATACCTATGATGCTGGGCTTGGTACCAATAATGCTGGGCTTGGTACCAATAATGCTGGGCTTGGTACCAATAATGCTGGGCTTGGTACCAATAATATTGGGCTTGGTACCAATGATGCTAGGCTTGGTACCTACAGTGTGGCATTCAACTTTGTTGGGGTCTGGTTCAAACTATCTTTATCTAATAGATTGATGTATCTCTCTTCAAGCAAATGTTTCATATTTCCTAGTTTAGTTGGAGGTTTTCTTACCGCTCAATTCACTTGCTTTCAACAGAGGTGTCATCATCTGCGCTCAATACTAATATATTATTGAAATGTTCACGGATATGCTCAAGAATCTGTAATGTGTACAAGTTAGGTCAGGATAGCAAGTGCTATGAAGAAATTCAAAGAAATACATGAATACACGATACCTAGACCAGATAAGATAATGAGATAATGGAAGAATATTGAAAGATCAGACAACATGGAATTGAACCACATGGTGAGCACATTGAAATTAAGGAATTTAGAGGAGGTTAAGAATAAGGAAGCAGGAAAGATTAAAAGGAGTGGAAACACTGGGAGGATTTCTTCAATGAGTGGCCATAAGTGTCTTAAGATAATATACAAATGCAAGGAGCATTAAGAATAAATTGTGTGCTCTGGAGTCTTATGCTGTGTCAAAGGTTATGACATTAAAGGTATTACAGTGTTGTGGCTAAATATGGACACAGAGTTGGGGGTAGATTTCAAAGGATGTAGATTAATTCACAAGGATAGAAGGATAGGGAAGGAGGTAGTGTTCTTTTTCATGTAAAAGAAGATATGATGGTAAGGGAAAGAACTAAACCTTGATTTAGTACAGTAAAGGTAGATGTGTCATAGATTATAATAAGGGGATGAAGCTAGTTGTTAGGATCTGTTACAAGTCATCAAGTTAAAGTGTGGCAACAAATTCTGAACTATGCAAACAGATTAGGTAGGTATGTTTGAGTATGATGGAAATGACTATCATGGGAGATTCTAATTACTGGGAGTTAACTGGGAGAACTATAGTAAGAGCAAGATCAAAGAGATTTCCTTTCTCTACATAATCATAGATTGCTTTTGACATAGATGGAACACACAAAGTGGAGGTAATTTTGGATCTGGTTTTGCGTCACAAACCAAAAATGATTAAGTGAGTGATTTAAGGTTAGGAAGCATCTTGGAAATACTGATCATAACATAATTGAGTTTGACATCAGACTCACTGTGGATAGGAAGAATGCAAGGAGACTGAAATTTAGGAAGGCAGATTTTGAGGGAATGTGGAAGTGGTTAATGGCGCTGGACCGGAATAGATTGTTACAGGGATAAAGCTTGGAGCAGAAGTGATATACTTGTAAATGCATCTTGTAGGGATTACAAAGTCAATTTATACCACTGGGTAAGAAAAACAATAGGAATAAGTGGATAATCTATGTGGGAATCAAGGAAAATAATGCTATGAATAAGGGCAAAAGAGAGGATATTCCTTACGTATAGATTTTCAGGTTCAGTGGTAGGCTGACAGGATTGAAAGGATAGGGTACAAACTGTTAAAAACTTGTAAGACAAGAAAAAAATATACAAGGAAGGGGTGTTCAGATGCAGCCACTAAATACATTATTGAGCACACTATAGCATCTTGAAGCACCAGTTCAGATGGCTGGATAAAATAAGGAGTATTTATGTATAGCACCCCACCAGGATCTCCATTCTGCATAATCTATCTATCCAGAGAGGTCTGACAATGGAGGATGTGGAGCAGGAGCAGGAGGTCCACCTGCTGCCAAGGGCAGTGCAAGACATTGATGATCAGCCAGAAGATATCCCTGCTGAAACACCATTGCAAGCAGCAAAAGTCATACAGCAGGCTCTCATAGTTGAAACCTTTAATGATGTGCTGGATTTGTCCAATGCATGAACAATTCTCTGCATACATATGCACTATGCAATGGCCCAATGCACCGGCAGCAATATTAGTCTCTTCACTACCGTGAATGTCACTCTTTTAATCTACTAATAACTTATTCTACACAGTTGAAATAAAGTGTGACCAGATTTAATTTTGTACAAGTGATTAGTGTATGTGGCTATTGTTTTTTTCTCCAGTACTTTGCATTTGTTTTGTTTTGTGTGTTTTAGATCTTAAGCTAGTGCTTCTTCTAGGTGCTTCCTTAGTGGCAGGAGTAAATCACTAGCAGAGGCCTCTTGGAATTGAGGTGGCCAGGTATCTCCTTGTGCTGTGTCATGAGATGGCCCTAGACTTTGTCCAGTTTTGTGGTGGCTAGCTGAGAGTGGATAAGACAGATATGATGCTGCCCTGAGAGGCAGAAGTCTCATCCATGTCCACCCCAGTCATGTACCTACCGCGGAGTGTTCCTTCAACATGTCCAGTGATCTGCGTGGGAGCAGATCTCTGGAAAGTTATGAGAGTAATAAAGCCCTGTGTGATGGGCTCATCATCCATTCCCTCAAGCTGGTCAAGTCGCAGATTAGAGCCCAATGCTTCCACAGTACCAGTCTGAGCATTCAGGAGAAACACCTGGCTGGGCTTAGGATCTCTGTTACTGCGGGCTCCACTGCAGATGCCACTGGAATTCCTATGTACTCCATGATGGACACTAGTTCTGGTAAGTAGGGCCCAGCAAAGCTGTCTAGTCATTGCTAGATCTTCCCAGTTGCTTGGTACACTCTCTAATGGCAGCAGAATTGGTACTTTTTAAATGCAGGCCCTGTGAGGTCTGAATCTTAGGGATTTTCACATTAGGAAGGATGTGAGCTGGCTCTCCAGCCAGCAAGCTCCTGCTCCTCCTTTACCAGCACCAACTGCTCCTCTTCATGTGCTGTGCATCATGCAGTGCACCTCCTCAAACAGCAGTGGATGTACCTGTGCTGGCACTTGCTATGGAAGGAGTGAGTGCTGCAGGGTGCTATGATGTATTACTAGGATCTACAGCTGGTTCATAAGATTCATCTATAAAAAGAGAGAAAGGTTATACATTTGTATACTGACTGCAAGACACTCCTTCTAATAGAAGGCATGGCAGCAGATCTTAGCATACTGTTTTGAAATGTAAAACTCGCCATCAAGGTTCTGTTAAGCTGATCCCCCAGCTTTTCCAATCCAGCAGATTCCTGTAGCTTGGAGCCAAAGGTTGCAATAGCACAAGTCATAACATTCATAAGAGAAACATGCCTTGAACATCTGTCACTCCTGCTTCGGGGCCATAAAAATGATAGAGTGGGGCTTATGTTCAGAGCTAGTTACATTCATGACCCCATCCAAATTTGTGGGCTCAGGGACATTTGCATAATTCAGGCAGGTATCCTTGCCATCTGGGGTTTAGGGTAAAGGAAACTGGTTGCAGAGCTATGGCAGCTGTGTTGAAGAGCCAGGGAGCTCGGTGAAGATTTCAATTAAAAACAAGAGGCTGGTTCCCAAATAGGCTGATTTCTCTGTGGCAACTGTTCCACAATTGATGTTGCATGGTAACTGGCTTGCTAAATTTTTGTTAGGCCACTTTCATCAAGTTGAAGTCCTAGGAAATATGTACACCTGCTTTATGCAGGCGTGCATTACATCAGGGGCAACTGAGGCAGGACTAGAGGGAATTTAGGCAGGTGAAGTACTCAGATCATGAATGCCATTAGCTCGTGGCAGCTCATTTTGGGAAGGTCGTCTCGGAAGGAAAATGACGATGTGTTACAATGGATTCATGATGGAATGCCTTCTAACACAGATAAGATGCTAATATATTTTGTCCCACGTTATCGGTGTAATATGACTGTATCACTGAGTGAAAGAGTAAGGGTAACGAGAATAATAATAGGATACGTGCTGTGCAGTGCACCACACCTCCAAACTTTCCCTCCCCTACTCCTTCCACAGACTCAGGCCCATAGATGACTAATACCCTCTCTTCAAAGCATGCTAACTGCTTTTGGCAGGTCCACCTCCAGTGTGATTACAGTCGATTCAGTTATGTGCAGCTTTCTCTTGAAAGAAATTGATAGGGCACCCATATAGCTACCGCTATGGGCAATCCTCCTTGGGTGAACACATTTCAGTGCAGCACACATATAATTTCTGGTGGCATTATTAGTTCTGAGTACACTTTTCAACATTTATGTGTCACAGTGATCCCTATGGTAATTGCAGCTTTCTCCTGAAAGTGCACACAAGACATCCAAATGCTAAAAGTTGGCAGAGCTCCCAGCAAGTTACTTAAGTGTCCCACAAAAAGTGTACCCTCCAAATTTGCTGTAATATGCCACAGAGAAGGTCAGAAAAATTGTAACATCATACTGCACGCAACATAATATTATCATGGGCAGAAGCCTCAGCATGGACTTGAATGAGGAATAGCAGCAAGGCATGGAGGATCACAAGGACAATGGAGTGGAACTGACACCAGCAGCAGACTAACCACTTCTCCTGTAGTGAGCTCTACAGTATCAATCAATGAACTGCTAAAAGCATTACCTGTTTATTTATTTTTTTGCTAAGATCGAACATGTTCAGTTGACTTGGTATTGAATAAATGACATTTTCTTTTTCATAGAACAAAGAATGACGGACTGCAAATATATTAAAAATTAATGCCTGGAATTTTTTCGTCAGAATCTCCAGATGCACGTGTAAACGGGATTTAAGCCAATCTTCCACTGAAGTTATGGCAGCCAATTGGGGAAAATCCTGAGGAAATTCCAAGTAAAAATAATTTTATTGTGATTGAGTCCATGTACTGCTTCACTGCATGTAGTGTAGGGCATTTTTCTTGTTCCTTTACCCCTTCTGAGTATTTAAGTAGGTATGCCTTGTGTAGATGTGTCATTCCTAAGTATCCCCCAGCCAAGCAAATAGCAGGTGATTCAAAAGGCCTGTGACTTGTATCTGTAACGTCCTCTGTTTTAGTTGCATTCGTTCCAGGTGTCTCCTTTTCTAAGTTACTTTGGGCTCATTCCTTTCAGGTTTGACACCTACAGTCACTTGTGCTATGTGATAACATGGAACTACCAATGCCATGAATGTTCCTGTGCTTCTCTGCTTACACCACTAAGGATCACTGCCTCCTCATGCCCACTGATCTCTCTGAGCATAAAGCAGTGGGTAGCTATAAGTTCTCTATCATGGTTGTCTAGAAGTGTTCTCCAAGCTGGCCATGATTGCCTGGTCAAACCTATCCATATCACCTTCCAATGCTATGTGTATGCGGCATTTAGAGCTAGAGACTGATCACTGTAGTTCAAATTTTCTAACATTGTCCATGGTAAAACATGTCCATTAAGATCTGTATCCCAAAAGAACCAGGAGAGCAGGCAGCATGCCGAACGGCTGACTTACATTTGCTTGCACCTTGTCTAGCTCCTCTTCCAGTCCTGCATCACAAATGCCTTGTGATTCACATTGTGTACTTAATCTTCCACCTCACTATATATTTGTTGTGAGGTGTCTGATATGTTGGTGCTTATCTCAAATGTACGTGTTGGCAGCTGGTGCTTTGCTGATTACTCCACTCTGACTGTATGATGCAGAACATTTTGTTCTGTTTGCTCTGATGAGAAATTCTGAATACTGAAACACAATTATGCATTTGGGTTTTGTGTTGCTATTATTAAGTGCTTGTGCAGAGTATGTATGAACACATTGATGTTACATGTGTTTCAAATCATAGCATACATGATATGCAACTGTTGGTCTGGTCAGCTGTCCAAACACATCAGGCCCAACACTTTTGAGAGGAAGCGTCTATATAAATCCTTCAATTCTTTGTTCTTATGCAGTTAATTATTTCTCCTGGAGAGTTTTGTTATTGAGAATAAAAACAGTGTGGATTAACAGAGGGTGAGTTGACAGATTTAAATTAATTAATTTCTCCATGTGAGTAAAACATTTATTTTACATAACTACCACTATACTTTATCTCCATATGTATCTTCCCTCCCCATATTTAAAAAAGGATAATTTAGCACATTGATAAACATTCATTTCCCTGAGTGAGTAAATAATTTATTGTTTATCTCTACAAAGACTTCATCTACATATATGTTACTGCTAATGAAATTAGGTTGTATGAAATTGGCTGCAGCAAAATTGCTCTTATCTACCATTTTAATTATCAGTTATTAAAATCTATGGCTATTAATGTTTTTTGTGAAAAAAAGGAAAATGTAGCCTAAAATATTATCCCATTTATTCAAGTTTTGATACATAGCATTCTAAAAGCAAATTTTCTCTTCTAGGTGGAAGTACATTTTGAAAGTATATTCACTTCTATGCTATTTTTTGGGTGGTTCTGCCTTCAAAATTAAATCACTGAATGATTAAGTTGGGCTGTGGTAAAAAGATTTCTTAATTGGTTGACTGTAGCTGTGATTGATAAAAGTATTCCAGTCCAACCATATGTTTTGGCAAGTAGGTTACACATTTATCAGCATGGGTTTATAATTAAATAGTAAAATATAGTTTACTGTTACATGGAAATTGTTCCATAGCATTACATTGCTGCATAATGTCTTTTTAAACCCTTCTATCCTACCACCTCCACCCTCACCTCCAACAACAAGTGCGGGGAGCTAAAAACGAGACTGGCCATTCAGCTGCCTCATCTGCATCCCTCCCTTCCCCTAGCCCACTAAGCTCAACTTCCCCCCAAGGTTCCCCCTATCCTAGCCTTGAACCCTCTTCTATCTCCCCTCATGCTCATTCCAAGCTTATCTTATCCATGAGACCCACCTCCTGCTTTCTTAACCAACAACAACAACTTGCATTTATATAGCGCCTTTAATGTAGTAAAATGTCCCAAGGTGCTTCACAGGAGCGATTTTCAATCAAAATTTGACACCCAGCCATATCAGGAGATATTGGGACAGGTGACTGACCAAAAGCTTGGTCAAAGAGGTAGTTTTAAAGGAGCGTCTTAAAGGAGGAGAGAGAGATGGAGAGGCGGAGGGGTTTAGGAAGGGAATTCCAGAGTTTAGAGCCTAAGCAGTTGAAGGCACGGCGGCCAATGGTGGAGTGATTAAAATCGGTGATGTGCAAGAGGTAAGAATCGGAGGAGCACAGAGATCTCGGAGGGTTGTAGGGCTGGATAAGGAGGGGTGAGGCATAGAGGGATTTGAAAACAAGGACAAGAATTTTAAAATCGAGGCGTTCCTGGACCGGGAGCCATTGTAGGTCAGCGAGCACAGCAGTGATGAGTGAATGGGACTTGGTGCGAGTTAGGATATGGGTAGCAGAGTTAACCATATTCAACCATGGCCTCGCACCTCCCTATATCTGTAACCTCCTCCATCTTCACACTCCTTCATGAACTTTGGATTTCTCCAACTTTAGCCTCTTGTCCATCCCCCTCTTCCTTCACCCTGCTGTTGGCAGTCGTGCCTTCAGTTATCTAGGCCCTAAGCTCTGGAATTCCCTCCCTAAACCTTTCGCATCTCTACCTCTCTCTCCTCCTTTGAGATGTTCCTTGAAATCTCCCTCTTTGACCAAGCTTTTGGCCAACTGTCCTAATGTCTCTTTCTTTGGCTTGGTGTCAATTTTTGTCTGCTAAAGCTC
This sequence comes from Heptranchias perlo, assembly GCF_035084215.1. Taxonomy (NCBI): domain Eukaryota; kingdom Metazoa; phylum Chordata; class Chondrichthyes; order Hexanchiformes; family Hexanchidae; genus Heptranchias; species Heptranchias perlo. Next base: position 53,223,120 of record NC_090326.1, on the reverse strand, counting down.
CTGTCAAGCACCTTGGCTTGTTTTACTATGCTAAAGGGACTATATAAATGCAAGTTGTTGGTATTATTGTTGCATAGATTTCATTTGTATGCTACTATTACAAACAAAGCATTACATAGAATCTACAGCACAGAAACAGGCCATTTGACCCAATTGTGTTTATACTCCACACAAACCTCCTCCCACTCGAATTACCTCTTCCCACTTCGCTCCCATTTTCCTCTATTCCCTTCTCTCTCATGTATGCATCAGGCCTCCCTTTAAATGTGCCAATGCTTTCTGCTTCAACTACTCCAGGTGGCAGCAAGATTCTATATCCAGTGCATTGAGGGATGATGATTCAATGGAGAGTTATAGGGGAGCAGGACTCAGTGAGGACAGGATGTAGGCGAGAGTGATTTGGGTGAGTTGGAGTTTATACAGGATGGAGGATGGGAGACTGGTGAGGAAATTGAGATAATAAAAATATGAATGTGGATTTTAGCAGTAGTGGGGATGAGGTAAGGGTAATGGTGGGCAATGTTGGGAAGGTATAAATAAGCTGTCTTTGTGATTGTTAGAATATACAGTTTTAAGCTTAGGTAAGCATCAAACGTGACATGAAATAAACAGCTGCAGAAAGGGCCATTGTGCAGATTTTTTTGGAGAGTCCTGTACAGCATGGCTCGGTCAGCAGCGAGTTTAATTCAGCCAACAATATTGGATTTTGAGTAGGTGGGGGAAATACTGAGTGATCAAAAGAACCACGAGATATTACTACACTGCAAGTGTATAAATAAATGACCCTATGGGTGAATGGAAAACCTATTAACAAATTAACAATTACTTAATGATAAGGATGCTAGACAGACAGTCCCGACCACTATTGGTGTAGCAGAATTTGTCAATAACCAAATAAATAGCAGTGAAGCTGGAGATGCTATTTGACACTAATTGCATTCATAATTATTTTACTAATTAGGTAGCACGAAGCTGACTAAGTCCGTAATTTTGACCAGTTTGTGCCTGAAGGATGTATTTAATGCAAATCATAAGTAATAGATTGACTGAACCATTATGCTGTCTGGAGCTGTTAACCAGTTCTATATCTGTACATATTGTGCATAGTCTAAAATGGTTAATATCTGCACCTTATACTTGAAAATAATAAATCATGCAAACATTATTACTCTGATTTTTAAAATTGATGGATGGCCAAATTCATCTTTTGTTGGGTGAGGTGGGACCCATGAAAGAAGCTTTGACTTTACTTTTGCTCTTATGCCAGAATATAACTAAGGGAACATTCTGTCACAGTATTTTAAAAGTACAAAATCAAATTTGTTAAGCTCCCTCCTTATCTGAGTATTAATTTGCCATAAGGAAAGATTCATATAATTATTTAGAAAAGCAAGGCTAAAGAATGCCAGCAGTCAAGTACAAGTCAGAAAGATACATCTGTGACTCTCCCAAAGTTTATAAGCTGTGACATTACAAAAATATATGATGGTAATTAGAGTCTTCACCATTTTATATCAACAAGCAATACAAATTGAAAAGAGGCAATAATTTTGGCCAAATTGTAATATTATCACAAATCATGCATGAGATGTGTTCTGAATTGTGTTTTTAACCGAAAAATAATTGTGAAATATGATTGACTATTTTTAAAGCTAAAGAGTAGACCAAGTTACTAATGTTAACTCGAATAACTCTTCAATGAGTGATTTCAAATTCCTCATTTAAGTTGAGTGCTCAAGATCCCATTTATAGTGGTGTCAAAAAGGCAGCAGTTCAGATAGGGCTAGATTTTCCTCCCTTTCACCATTCATTTTTGGGTGGTGGAAAGACAGAGAAATAGCAGGGGACCATTCAGCCAGCTCCCCACTGGACACCACCGATGGCGGATAGGGAATACACCCACGGATGTATTTATACAGAATCTTAACGAAGAATATTTATCATCCGACATGTTTTGCTTCATTACCACCTCAGCAAGGCTAGACATAAGGAATTCTGTTGCGTTCTGGTGTCCAGTATTGCCAAGAAGGCACGGGGAGGTTAAATTTTGAATGGCCTGCAAACCTCACATGAATGATTGTGGGGCGAGTGATTGCACTTAGCCAATGTGCCAATTAGGAACATAAGAACAGGAGTTGGCCTTTCAGCCCCTCGAATCTGCTCCGCCATTCAATTAGATCATGGCCGACCTGTACCTCAACTCCATTTACCCGCCTTAGCTTTGTATATACCATGATACCCTGACCTAACAAAAATCTATCAATCTCAGTCCTGAAAGCAATTTTGAAATGTTTCAATATATTTGTCAGCTGGCTATGCTTACACTCCTTACACCGCTTACATTGCTGCAGGTGCTCGAGGCCTGTAGCAATAATATTTTGTCCCCCCTCCAAGTGGGCTCCCTGGCATCACAGGAAATCCTGCAAAGAGCCCATCAAAAATATGTGAATGTGCCTGATCTCAGGAAAAAGCACCAGGGAAAGTATGTTTTCTATGTCTATGTTTTCTATGAGCCATGAGCAAGCCCAAAGCTCACCACCGCAGCTTGGGTGGGATTCCTGTTGAAGAGGTAAATATAGGCTGAAAGATTAAGAATACAGTATTCATTCAGTTAACCTGACATCTCAAAATCATATCCAGTCCTACGACCTTTAGCTTACAGCAACACTTTTCAACCAATAGAAAATTACTGTGCAGTAGCAAAATTATTTGTTTCTTTTGTAATCACTATATGATTTTTAAAAAAATGTATTAGAACCATAGAACCATAGCAAAGATACAGCACAGAAGGGGGCCATTCGGCCCATCGTGTCTGTCCCGGCTCGAAGAACAACCAGGTGCCCATTCTAATCCCACCTTCCAGCACCCGGTCCATAGCCCTGCAGTTTACAGCACTTTAGGTGCAGGTCCAGGTACTTTTTAAAGGATTTGAGGGTCCTTGCCTCTACCACCAATTTGGGCAGCGAATTCCATACACCCACCATTCTCTGGGTAAAAAAGTTTTCCCTCATGTCCCCTCTAATCCTTCCACCAACCAGCGTAAATCTATGTCCTCTAGTTCTTGAACTCTCCACAAGGGGAAACAGGTACTTCCTGTCTACTCCATCGAGGCCCCTCATAATTTTGTACACCTCAATCAAGTCTCACTTCAGCCTCCTGTGCTCCAAGGTAACCAACCCCAGCCTATCCAATCTCTCCTCATAGCTGCAATTTTCAAGCCCTGGCAACATTCTTGTAAATCTTCTCTGCACTCTCTCTAGAGCAATTACGTACTTCTTGTAATGTGGTGACCAGAACTGCACGCAATACTCCAGCTGTGGCCTTACCAGCGTTTTATACAGTTCCATCATTACATCCCTGCTTTTGTATCGTTTACCTCGGCTAATAATGGAGAGCATTCCGTATGCCTTCTTCACAACCTTATCTACCTGTACTGCCACCTTCAGGGACCTGTGCATATGCACTCCAAGGTCTCTCACTTCCTCTACCCCTCTCAATATATTCCCATTTACTGCGTATTCCCTTTTATTGTTTGCCCTCCCTAAATGCATTACCTCACACTTCTCCGGGTTGAACTCCATTTTCCACTTTTCCGCCCACTCCACCAACCCATTGATATCTTCTTGGAGTCTACAGCTATCCTCTTCACTATCAACTACATGGCCAATTTTTGTGTCGTATGCAAATTTGCCAATCATGCCCCCTACATTCAAGTCCAAATCATTAATATATACCACAAACAGCAAGGGACCCAACACTGAGCCCTGTGGCACATCACTGGAAACGGATTTCCATTCACAAAGACATCCATCGACTTTTACCCTTTGTTTCCTGTTACTGAGCCAATTTTGGATCCAATTCGCCAAATTTCCCTGTATCCCATGGGCTTTTACTTTTCTGACCAATCTGCCACGTGGGACCTTGTCAAATGCCTTATTAACATCCATGTAGACAACATCCACTACACTAACCTCATCAATCCTCCTTGTCACTTCCTCAAAGAATTCAATCAGATTTGTACGGCATGACCTTTCCTGAACAAATCCATGCTGACTATCCCTGATTAAACCATACCTTTCCAAGTGACTGTTTATCCTATCTCTCAGTATTGATTCTGATACTTTGCCCACCACCGAGGTAAGACTGACCGGCCTATAATTGTTCAGCCTTTCCCTCGTACCCTTTTTAAACAATGGTACTACGTTTGCAGTCTTCCAGTCCTCCAGTACCTCCCCTGTATCTAGTGAGGATTGGAAAATGATCCTCAGAGCATCCGCTATTTCCTCCCTGGCTTCCTTCAAAAGCCCAGGAAACAATCCATCCGGCCCTGATGACTTATCAACTTTCAAGGATTCCAGTCCCTCTAGTACTTCCTCTCTCATTATGTTTACCTTATCCACAATTTCACACCTCTGCTCTTTAACTACTACGTCCAGATCATCCCTTTCTTTTGTGAATATGGAGACAAAATATTCATTTAAAACCCTACCCACATCCTCTGCTTCTACACAAGAGTTACCCTTTTCATCCCTGATAGATCCCACCTTTTCCTTAGCTATCCTCTTGTTCTTAATGTACTGATAAAGCATCTTTGGGTTTTCTTTAATCTTACTAGCTGATATTTTTTCATGCCCTCTCTTTGATCTATTAAAATGCACCATTGGAGGCCAGTCACAGAAAAGCTATTGTATGAATCCACAGCATTGTGTTATTTAAAGTTAAAACCAAGTACTGAACTGGGACGATTGGATAATTTTTAAAAAATTTAATGATTTTTTAAAAGAAATTTATAACTTTTAAAGAATTGTTTTTTTTCTCTCCTCCCGGCAGGATATTTGGTATGATTGTGTATACCTTTTTTTGCACATTACTTGTTATTTAACAATACATAATTATACTTGACTATCAAAAAAGGCAAGAAAATCTAAGACCTTGTGTACGGTTCTTTGAATTAGAATGAGGGTAGAAACAGCTTTTCAAACATGTGCGCGGTCTCTCTCTCTCTCCCTCTCTTGTGTGCGTGCGTTAGGGAAATTATGATATATGTAATGACATGATGGGATATTTCTAGATCAAGGGTGGGATTGCTGTCAACATCTTTACCTTCACCAATTATGGAAAGATGTTGCTATGGAAGTTGCTGGGGGGAATTGATGACAGGGTTAACAACTAGAATCAGCAGGGATCTGAAAGGTTAATTATAAATACTGAAGTGATCACGACTAAGGAGATCATCTTCCTTCATCTTAAAAGGCCAAGAAAGTGACATAAAGCTAATTCCCTCAACTACTGGCCTAAATGTATTCTTTAGGTAGCCCTAATCTAATGTAGCGCCAATTATAAGGATGTGGTTAAGACAGTTTAAAGGAAATTTGGTGTGAAGATTGATCACAAGTGACGTAACTCTAATCAGTGTTTTAATATTTCATAAAGGGGCAAATTAGCCATTAGACCTGGACTGTAAATGATTTCACCTGTGACAGAACAACCCGAATCAGGAAGCGGTCATTCTTAAAAAATTATTTAACTTTTTGGTAAGTGTCTGTCATCTACAACCAGAATTTCAGCAGAGATACTTTTTCCCTCCCCAAACTGATAGGAAGAGTGAAACATTAATTTAAAAAACTAAAGTATTTGCAATGATAAAACATAGGCCTGAAGAGAAATGTTGTTCAACTTAAATGCAGAGTTGCTTTGCCTTCTGCTGCTTGACATTCACCTAAACAGGATATTTAACTGGACAAAGAACAAGAAAACTAAATGATGCGCAGTTCCGAGCCATGCAGCAGATTGGAAAACTGAGACCTTAAGTGTGGTTATCTCTTACTGCTTCCAGTGCTACTCTTTGGATAGTTAAGGAGGGGAAGATTAGAAAGATTAATGTGTGGCTACAAGACTTGTATGGGAGGGAAAGGTTCCCATTTTTGGTGCATTGGGATGAGTTCTGGAACAAGGGAAGGCTATAAGTGCAAATATACTTCCCTGGATATACTGAGGATCCATGGTGGCCCACAAATTACACTCCACACACTAAGCAAGGATTCCCTGCACTGTGACCTCATTGTGTCTAACTTGAAATATATGCCAAATTCTTGCATGAATCAAACTGCTCATACTCACTTCACACAGTATTAATTTTAGGTTAAAAAAAACCTGTCTAACTATACCTCAACACTAAACTCCCTCTCAGGCTAGATTCTATAGTCTTCTAGCTTCTCATACTCTGCACTGACTTCTTACAGCTTGAGTTTGAGCTCTCACTACTCAGCTCTAATTAATGCTGTCTTAATTTACACCTGCCTCAGGAAAAAAACCTACCAATCAGAGAACAGCTAATCATACCTAGTTTATACCCAATTAATTATCTAATTATATATTAATTATCTATTACCACATCAATCCACCTCACAGTTTAGACATCAACTAAACAACTGCTCCTACTCCTAATCACTATCTCTGAGACTATATTATGCACTTTTCTGGCTTCTCACATTCTCCATTGACTTTTCACGGCTGGAGATTGCCTTCACTTTTGAACTGAACAGGCGACAATGTTCTTGTGGAGAAGGTGAATAGAGCAGTGGGGGAGGATTTAAGCTAATATGGAAGTGGGGTGGTGAAAGTCGAGGTTTGAGATTGGAGTGGGAGAGCAGGGTTAATTAAGCTGTTGCAATAGAAGCAGGTTTAACTGAAATAAATAGCGAGAAAATATTATCAAAGGAGAAAGGGAAGAAAAGAGGATATAAGGTCGTGAAAGATAAAAAGTCTATTGTAGAAGAGATAAGGGGTATCAAAACTCAAATGGATAGAATTAAGAAATAGGAAGCAAAATGGTATGATTCTTTGTGTATATTACAGGCCAACAAAAAGTGGAGATGTGATAGGGCGGGAGATCTGCAAGCAGTTCAGAGAGATGTGCAAGAAAACGGGACATTAATATTGGGTGATTTTAGTTGTTCCAAAATAGACTGCAATAAAGGTAATGTATGACATCAGATTGGGAAATCCTCAGAAAACAGATTTGGTGGTTCAGCATTGCACTGACCATAATCAATATATACTGTTGAAGGCATCTGGATTGAATGAAATGCTTCACAAATGAACATTACATTTACCACTTTAAAAATAGCTTTCTGCTCAGACTTCATAGAAGGAACAAAGCCAAGTAAGGAAAGAACAGGCACTTTTTTAATCCTTGTGGAAAAATCTAGGTATTATAATAATATATTTATATATTATACAGACACGCACAAAGGTATATATTAGAATAAAATAGCAAAAATGTTGTAATTTGTGGACAGCATGTAATTATGTTCAGCTTAATTTCCTTAAAAGCTCTTGGCATGCAAACTGCATAATTCATTAGTACATGAAAACTTTTGAAAATAAGCTTAGACATTACAGATTATTAAATACAAATATAAACGTAAACAAAACTTGTGTTAATTTGCAACTTGGACACAAATGATTGTGAAAAAAACTATGCTGAATAAAATTGAGCATAATGTCACAGTTAATTACTGTCATGCCTTCAAGATGTAGGAATGACAATATCATAATTAATCAGTGTCTCTAGAGACCTGCCTCCTGACTGATTAATGTCCTTGTGGGAGGGAAAAAAATACTTCCATGAATAAACAATCAGAACTTTTTCCTGAAAGGTTGAATGTTAAACTGTGTAGTATTTCCATACAGTTTCAGAACTTTTATATGTACACGCACAGAAATTCTACAAATTATAAAATGTAAATCCTAATCTTACTATTTCATCTTAATATTTCTAAGAAGTGCAACTGGTATTGTCTAGTCAGAGTTTGATCTGCACAACTCAGAGAAGTGTTTGAGAAACTGAGAAAAAGAGGATTTGACCTGGAATTTCCTTGGAGCTGCTGCCGCTCCACCGACGTAATTTCATCGGAAGTGCAGCAGAAAGCTTGTTGATAAGCTTGGCAACTTTGCCATGTAGGGAGCGCTAGATGCCTGCGGTCAGAAAATTTTGAGATCAACCTATTTTTACCCGAGAGAAGGAAAACAGAGTAAACAGTAGAAGGGAATGTGCTTTTTTATTATTGTTATTATTTCAACCATGACACTTCATTTTTATTGACTGCTGTCACATTGCTAATGCTGCCTTCAATAACCTAGAGCTTTGGTTTCTAGATTCTTTCATTTTGTCTGGGATACGTGAGAATTAAATAGGCTTCTCTCTGGGATGCTTCAGTTTCTGCTCTCTGTCTCCACTTGCATATTATTTTTCTAAATCATATCAGAAAGTGACAGCAGTTGTAGCAGTGAGTCCTTCTGCTGATTAGTCAGAGTACCTGTAATATGATGGGAAAAGCAGGAAACTATCATGTACAGACAAGATACAAAGGAATAGGAATAAGGAGCGAAAAAGACAAATATTAAGAAGAAATCTCAGAAGGCAATAAGGATGACAAAAATAAAAAGAAAACAATTGATTAATCAAAGGGAGCAATAGAACTGCACAAGAAGAAATTGAACGATGTGAAGAGCTCCCCTCAATGATTCAGTGGATAAATGAACTACATGGTACACTACTGAGCTACCGAGGCGGATCTCGTATTGTATTCCTGGTCAGTGCTGAGTTAGTTGATCTCAGACAAAGCAATGTTGGCAGCACTTCAATTGACCTCAGCGTCCTTGGGCAAGAGAGGAGAAAAATGAGCCTGGGTTGCTGATCATGATTGCTATCTAGTGACCCCTGCTGGTAAGTACACATGTGCAGATATAAGATGAACACTCAGAGCAGACTCAGTTCCGATGTCTCCAATATTCATTGTCTGCCCTCACATGTGAGAAAAGGCCACTTGGTTAAGGTACTGGATGACTGCCACCATACCACCACTGAGCCATACCCTAAAATTAATCCAATATATAAAACGAAAGAGTGGAACTAAAGCTAAGAAGTAAAAAAGGTCAAAGAAAGGGACAAGAAAATAAAAGAACAGAACACACTTAGTCAGCTGGAAACTTTTAGATTGGTTCAAAGTCACAATCAACATTGCATTTCATTGGGGTTTTTGCTGGAAGACTCCCTTTCAATAATGTCAGAGTGCAGGGAATAGAAGACACAACCTGGCAGATCTCTGTAGAGATAAACATTTGAATTTTTAAAAATGCGTTTCCGAAGTTACATTTTTTCAACATAAAATGGAAGAACGTTGAATAAAATTTGCTTCTCCTAGACTTTCCTTCCCTTCTAAGTTAGATTTTTCAGAATATTTTAAAATTTAATTTGGGAGTGAATTTTGTCAGATCCTCTTGGTGGAAACTCAGCCAATTCATCAATTACACAATAATACCATGTTTGACGTGATTCATGTCTTGTTTCTCTCCTAATCAGAAAGTTATGGATAAGTTCCATTACATTTACCCAGCTGCCTCAGCTGGGCAAGTTGATCATTTCTTGACAGAGATACTAAATAGTGAGCTGTGCAGAAGCAAAACATTTCATTTTAGGAAAAAGGAAAGACTAACATCGCCCAGCATGTTTCATTTGAATTGTACTTCTTGCTAAACTTTTACTACTGTTACGGAGCAGTCTACAGGTCAGACCATGTAACCTTCATTGTTGGATAAGGATGCGTGTTTCAGTAGCCTACAAGGAGAGAAACTGAGATATTTTTAAAAATTGATAATAAAATTCTCTATGTCACATACTCAACTCACTATGACTCTTCTAGAAAATGGACCAAAATAACTTTGTCATGTCTTGTTTTTAATCTATCTTTTCTGCTTCTAACTTAGAAAATGCTTTGATGGTCTTTTGAGAGAGAGGAAATATCTCTTTGAAGAATGATATCATAGATTGGTTTTAAATTTGACACCGCATTGTTTTATAATAGCAAAAGAATGAAAGTGTTTGAAGTGATCCATTCACCCCCACTTTTTCTTATGATTGGTACAAGTGATAGAATCTTACAAAGCAATACAGTTGTGACAGGACGGGGTAGATTTTCAACTTGCCACCCGGGTGCACAACCAACATTCTGGATTGGTCACCCCTTATAGAAACTGTTTGATTTATTTTCATTCCCATTGAAAGTAATGAAAATGAAAACGGGCAAATTCTATAATTGGCAGCCAATCCGCAATGATGGCTTTACATCCGGACAATGAGTTGAAAATCTACCCAAATGTGTACGCAAATAAGGTGGATGCACCTGCCTGTTAATGACCCAGTTACAAGCAGATGGAAACAACAAAGTCTCTTGTACATTAGAAATAAGCTGAAGTATATTTGAAGCCCCAGACTCACAATATAAGATGGAATGAGATAAGATTAAAAAAAAACTCAATTTAATTGGGAATTAATTTTTCACTGTATACAAAGTGAATTTCAAACCTAAGAATGTTAGTATATATTGGAAATGTTGTACTGCCATTGAATATAACACTGTATATTATGACTGATTTTCAGTAGTGTGTATCCATAGAAAGGCTGGGATGCATTTTAAATCTTGTAAAGATTGAAAGTTAAGATTTGTATAAGCGTTGTCATGCACTAAATCAAAGTATCACATGAGTATCAAGAGATTGTGGGGTTGAAATTGGTCACAAAACGAATGCTAGCGAATCGGCCGCTCGTTACACACTCCACCTGATTTTCTCTTCCATTGAAATCAACAGAAAAGTAAATCAGGCCAGGTGTGAAACAGGCTGCCAATTCGCTATCTCCCGCTTTGAGGGATAAATGTTGGTCAGGACGCCAGGACAACCCCCCTGCTCTTCTTTGAATAGTGCCGTGGGAATCTTTTACATTACCTTAGAGGGCAGACGGACTCGATTTAATGTCTCATGTGAAAGACAGCACCTTCGACGGTGCAGCAACAATTCCGTACCGCATCACATTTTACAAATGGCTGTGGGTGTATAAAGTTTGTGAAATACCATTTTACATTTATCAATATACTTTTGTGGATCTACTTACCAACAGTATGAAAAAGAGTATCAATAGTAATAATGTGGAAAGGAACATAAATGGACTAATGATGCACTAAACACCATTGAGTATACAGAGCATGTGAAATTAGCAACTTTGTTGGCTGCTGTTTGAGTGTATCTGAAAAGTAAAGCACTTTTCCAATAAGGGGCTTAATTAAGAGTGAGAGAATGGTAGAAATACTGAATAAGTATTTTGTCTTAGTGTTCACAGATGTGTTACGTGAAGAGACTAGAAAAATTGGGGTTGTTCTCCTCAGAGCAGAGAAGGTTAAGGGGAGATTTGATCAAGGTGTTCAAAATCATAAACAGTTTTGATAGAGTAAATAAGGAGAAATTGTTTCCAATGGCAGAACGGTCAGTAACCAGAGGACATAGATTTAAGGTAATTGGCAAAAGAACCAGAGGTGACATGAGGAAAAAAATTGTTATGCAGCGAGTTGTTATAATTTGGAATGCACTGCCTGAAATGGTGGTGGAAGCAGATTCAATAATAACTTTCAAAAGGGAATTGGATAAATACGCGAAAGGAAAAAAACTTCAGGGCTATGGGGAAAGAGCAGGGTAGTGGGACTAATTGGACAGCTTTTTCAAAGAGCCAGCACAGGCACGATGGGCGGAATGGCCTCCTTCTTTGCTGCATCATTCAATGATTCTAATTGAGTGATATTGATTAGTAAAGGAAAGGTAGGCCCATTTTAAAAGGGCAAAGTTTTCATAATTTATTATTTTTGATGCTATAAGGATCAACAGGAAATATGTAAATTTTGCTCTGATAGTAATATTCTGTTCAGTCCTGTATTTCATATCAAATAAATTAGTTTATTAATTTACAATTGGTCTCATATTACTAGTGTGCTTATCAGTATACCGTCCTAAAGATAGGGAAAATGCATGTGGGGTACTTGCAAGATCACAGAATGAGGAGTCTTAATTGTCACGACCTCTGGGTCACAACATTGTATGACTAAATGTTACACAGAAAAGGTTAACTCTTGATGGTATGCGATGTGGGGTTGGCCTACATGAATGTCCACTGATGCTGAGCCTAAGAGAATATCTAGTACAGACCTGAAATTTGTAACAGCCAGGAAATAATAGGGCAGTTAATCTTACTTCAGTTGTTTGGCAAATAGGGATGAAATTAATATGGGATGAAATTACTAAGCACTGGGAGAAACATGAGGTAATCATAGGAACATAAGAACATAAGAACATAGGATTATAGGAACAGGAGTAGGCCATTCAGCCACTCAAGCAAATTTCCAAAAGGCAGGTCATACTTGACCAATTTATTACATATTTACATATGACTTGAACTAGATATTCCCTTGGGTTCATCATCATCACTCAGTCCCATAAGTGGGCCTTGCATCCCCTACAGTCTGGAGTGCACCTTTGACAGGGTACTAAATAAGAGACTTTGGCAAAGATATGGAATTAAGAGGAGTGTGACCACATGGATAAAGGTATGGGAGAGCAGAAAGCAATGGGTAAAAGTTATGGTGAGTGATATTGCAGACAACTGTGTTGGGGTCATTGATTTCTATATCTATATTATCTTTTTTAAAATTCATATGCCACGCACTTCCTGTCCACTAACCTTACTTCTTGTGCCATAATTTTAAGTCACATTTTTATGTCAACATTTAACATTGAAAAATATTATGTAAGCATTTGTAATGGGAAACCCTATTTAAATATGGAAACATTTCCCATAAACAATTTGTCACCATGGTCTATTGAAGGACCAATCATTCAAAGTGATTTTAGAGAAAAAAAAGTTCCCTTTTTTTCATTAGGTAACTAAAAGTCTAATGTCCAAAGTAAAATGATTAAACAAAACAAAAAAGAAACAAAAAGGCATAGTTCATGATAATAAGATCACACTTACCACTGAGTTGTCTTTTGTGTCTTTAATTAAAGTTTTTACTTCAAAGCCTCAACGTCTCTCTGGGCTAGGACTAGATACTTTCTTCCACATAACAGTTAGAGAGAGCTTTCAGTTGCATCTGTGCATTCTGCACATGTGCAGTTTGCAGAATTTATCAGCATGCCATCTGTGCATTCAACAGGAGTTGAAGGGTAGAAGCGTGTGTTCCGTCATCCTGTCAGGATTTGATTTTCTTTGATTTTTCCAAAGACTCTTTGAAAGAACCTGGAAATTAAGTTGTCAGATTTTCATATCAGGTATTTATTTAAATGTATTAACAAATGTTGTTTTATGAATTGCTCAGAGAAATAAAATGTCTGTGAACAACAATACCTATGATTATGGTTTCTTTGTTGATAGAAAAGAAGATATGGTGGATGTGATATCAGCGGCGTGAACAACGCAGCAGTTGGGAGGCCGCCAAACGGAATGCCCCGTTGAAGCTCACCAATCTGCCCGCTACTGAACGCAGCCAGCCTTCAGTCAAGGCCTGTTAGGTGGGGAGAGCGGATACTGGGGTGGGGGATGGGGCAAGCATGAATCGGCAGCACACTGGAAGATTTTTGCAGGGCACGTAGGAGCTCTCCTGCTCCTGGATTCACAAAAACCTTTTAAAAAAAACCAAGAAGTCACCTTTTGGGAGAGGCCTCCAGCGGTCCCTTTAAGTGCTGCTGGTTAGGCGTCTCAATGCCTGGAGAGAGTGTGAATGCTTCACCCATTTCTCCTTGAAAGTTGCAATCAAGGTCCTGCAACATGCATAAGATTGCAATTTGCATCTTTAAACAGCTTCCTGCCTATTTTGGCTGGGAAGTGCTGTATGCCATTTAGAGGTCTGCCTGAAAGTTTATTTAAGTGGGCAAGTGGATGCACCAGGTCCAAAAGACGGCATTTTTTGCACTGATGTGTCAGATTAAGTTATGTGCTCAAGTCTCTGGAGCTTGAAACCATGACTGGCTCACTCAGAGGCAAGTGTACTACCACTGAGCCAAGGCTGACACTAATACACTTCAGTCCAGGTACATACAAGAATCCACAGACTGTTACAAGGTCAGATTTAATATGATATTGTGGTCATAAAAGTAAATTAGATTTAGAATGAAAGTATAATTATAAGACAGGCTTGCTTTGTTTTGTTTCCATGTATGATTAATATAGAGACTTGTAGATTCTAAATTAAAACATTGGGCCAGAATTTACTGTCAAAATAATGGCGAGGCTAACAGCGCTCATGGTTATTTATGCACAAATCGGACAGCAACTTCAGGCGAGAGCAGATGGGCGGTTAAATGCGAAAATCTGGCAGTTGCCGTCTGAGATGCGCCACTTCGCCATCAGCTTTGCGAAAATGGCATCTCACTGTCTGACTCACCATTCAAATATATTGAACGGCATGAAGTTCCTGTACTTGGACGGTAGATACGGACTAAACTCACCACAGAAATGATTTGGAGATGCCGGGGATGGACTGGGGTGGACAAATGTAAGGAGTCGTACGACACCAGGTTATAGTCCAACAGCTTTATTTGAAATCACAAGCTTTCGGAGCTTTGCTCCTTCGTCAGGTGAGTGAAGGGTTACATAAAGGCACAGCATATATAGTCAGAGAACAATGCCAGGTGATTACAGATAATCTTCCAACTGCCTGTTATCACACCTCGGCAGAGAGATAATCGCAGCAATCAAAGGAGTGAATGGTGTTCAGACAGGTTAGTCAGGGAAACATTACAACTAAGAATACTGAATACACAAGGGGTCAGATCACAAAGACAGAGAGAGAGAGAGAGAGAGATACCCGAAAGGCAGAGAGAGAGAGAGAGAGAATGACCAGTTGTATTAAAAAGATAACTTTTTTTCGCTGGTGGGGTTACGTGTAGCGTGACATGAACCCAAGATCCCGGTTGAGCCGGAACTTGGCTATCAATTTCTGCTCGACGATTTTGCGTTGTCGTGTAGCACGAAGGCCGCCTTGGCGAACGCTTACCCGAAGATCGGAGGCTGAATGTCCTTGACTGCTGAAGTGTTCCCCGACTGGGAGGGAACCCTCCTGTCTGGCGATTGATGTGCGGTGTCCGTTCATCCGTAGTCGCAGTGTCTGCATGGTCTCGCCGATGTACCATGCTCCAGGGCATCCTTTCCTGCAACGTATGAGGTAGACAACGTTGGCCGAGTCACAGGAGTATGAACCATGCACCTGGTGGGTGGTGTCCTCTCGTGTGATGGTGGTATCTGTGTCGATGATCTGGCATGTCTTGCAGAGGTTACCGTGGCAGGGTTGTGTGGTGTCGTGGACGCTGTTCTCCTGAAAGCTGGGTAATTTGCAACGAACGATGGTCTGTTTGAGGTTGGGTGGCTGTTTGAAGGCGAGTAGTGGAGGCGTGGGGATGGCCTTAGTGAGGTGTTCGTCGTCATCGATGACATGTTGAAGGCTGCGAAGAACATGGCGTAGTTTCTCCGCTCCGGGGAAGTACTGGACGACGAAGGGTACTCTGTTGGTTGTGCCCCGTGTTTGTCTTCTGAGGAGGTCTATGCGATTTTTCGCTGTGGCCCGTCGGAACTGTCGATCGACGAGTCGAGCGTCATATCCTGTTCTTACAAGGGCGTCTTTCAGCGTCTGTAGGTGTCCATCGTGTTCCTCCTCGTCTGAGCAGATCCTGTGTATTCGCAGGGCCTGTCCATAGGGGATGGCCTCTTTGACGTGGTTAGGGTGGAAGCTGGAAAAGTGGAGCATCGTGAGGTTGTCCGTGGGCTTGCGGTAGAGTGAGGTGCTGAGGTGCCCGTCTTTGATGGAGATTCGTGTGTCCAAGAATGAAACTGATTCTGAGGAGTAGTCCATGGTGAGTTTGATGGTGGGATGGAACTTGTTGATGTTATCGTGTAGTCTCTTCAGTGATTCTTCATCGTGGGTCCATAGGAAGAAAATGTCGTCGATGTATCTGGTATATAGCGTTGGTTGGAGGTCCTGGGCAGTGAAGAAGTCATGCTCGAACTTGTGCATGAAAATGTTGGCGTATTGGAGTGCAAATTTAGTCCCCATGGCTGTTCCGTGTGTTTGGGTAAAGAACTGGTTGTCGAAGGTGAAGACATTGTAATCCAGGATGAAGTGGATGAGTTGTAGGATGGCGTCTGGAGATTGGCTATTGTTGGTGTTGAGTACTGATGCTGTCGCAGCGATGCCGTCATCGTGGGGGATACTGGTGTAGAGTCCCGAGACGTCCATCGTGGTGAGAAGTGTTCCTGGTTCAACTGGTCCGTGGGTGCTGAGTTTTTGTCAACCGCACTCACAAGACAGTCCAGAATGTCACCCGAGCACAACGCAACGCCATCGACGCTCTCAAGACCAACCGCAACATCGTCATCAAACCAGCGGACAAAGGAGAAGCCATCGTCATGCAGAACAGAACGGACTATTGCAAAGAAGCATACCGACAACTGGACAACCAGGAACACTGCAGACGGTTACCCGCAGATCCAACCAAAGAACACACCCACCATCTCAACAAACTGATCAAGACCTTCCATCCAGACCTTCAAAGCATTCTACGCGCTCTCATCTCCCCGCGTGGGAGACTTCTACTGCCTCCCAAAGATACACAAAGCCAACACACCCGGACGTCCTATCGTATCAGGCAACGGAACCCTGTGTGAGAACCTCTCTGGATACATCGAGGGCATCCTGAAACCCATCGCACAGGGAACCCCCAGCTTCTGTCGCGACACTACAGACTTCCTACAAAAACTCAGCACCCACGGACCAGTTGAACCAGGAACACTTCTCACCACAATGGACGTCTCGGCACTCTACACCAGTATCCCCCACGATGATGGCATCGCTGCAACAGCCTCAGTACTCAACACCAACAACAGCCAATCTCCAGATGCCATCCTACAACTCATCCGCTTCATCCTGGATTACAATGTCTTCACCTTCGACAACCAGTTCTTTACCCAAACACACGGAACAGCCATGGGGACTAAATTCGCACCCCAATACGCCAACATTTTCATGCACAAGTTCGAGCAGGACTTCTTCACTGCACAGGACCTCCAACCAACGCTATACACCAGATACATCGACGACATTTTCTTTCTATGGACCCACGGCGAAGAATCACTGAAGAGACTACACGATAACATCAACAAGTTCCATCCCACCATCAAACTCACCATGGACTACTCCTCAGAATCGGTTTCATTCTTGGACACACGAATCTCCATCAAAGACGGGCACCTCAGCACCTCACTCTACCGCAAGCCCACGGACAACCTCACGATGCTCCACTTTTCCAGCTCCCACCCTAACCACGTCAAAGAGGCCATCCCCTATGGACAGGCCTTGCGAATACATAGGATCTGCTCAGACGAGGAGGAATGCGATGGACACCTACAGACGCTGAAAGACGCCCTTGTAAGAACGGGATATGACGCTCGACTCGTCGATCGACAGTTCCGACGGGCCACAGCGAAAAATCGCATAGACCTCCTCAGAAGACAAACACGGGGCACAACCAACAGAGTACCCTTCGTCGTCCAGTACTTCCCCGGAGCGGAGAAACTACGCCATGTTCTTCGCAGCCTTCA
Source organism: Heptranchias perlo (assembly GCF_035084215.1). Classification (NCBI taxonomy): domain Eukaryota; kingdom Metazoa; phylum Chordata; class Chondrichthyes; order Hexanchiformes; family Hexanchidae; genus Heptranchias; species Heptranchias perlo. Next base: position 53,205,644 of record NC_090326.1, on the reverse strand, counting down.
ACATGTCATCGATGACGACGAACACCTCACTAAGGCCATCCCCACGCCTCCACTACTCGCCTTCAAACAGCCACCTAACCTCAAACAGACCATCGTTCGCAGCAAATTACCCAGCTTTCAGGAGAACAGCGTCCACGACACCACACAACCCTGCCACAGCAAACTCTGCAAGACATGCCAGATCATCGACACAGATACCACCATCACACGAGAGGACACCACCCACCTGGTGCATGGTTCATACTCCTGTGACTCGGCCAACGTTGTCTACCTCATACGTTGCAGGAAAGGATGCCCTGGAGCATGGTACATCGGCGAGACCATGCAGACACTGCGACAACGGATGAACGGACACCGCGCAACAATCGCCAGACAGGAGGGTTCCCTCCCAGTCGGGGAACACTTCAGCAGTCAAGGACATTCAGCCTCCGATCTTCAGGTAAGCGTTCTCCAAGGCAGCCTTCGAGACACACGACAACGCAAAATCATCGAGCAGAAATTGATAGCCAAGTTCCGCACCCATGAGGACGGCCTCAACCGGGATCTTGGATTCATGTCACGCTACGTGTAACCCCATCAGCGAAAAAAAATTATCTGTTTTTAATACAACTGGTCATTCTCTCTCTCCCTCTCTCTGCCTTTCAGGTCTCTCTCTCTCTCTGTCTTTGTGATCTGACCCCTTGTGTATTCAGTATTCTTGGATGTAATGTTTCCCTGACTAACCTGTCTGAACAGCATCCACTCCTTTGATTGCTGTGATTATCTCTCTGCCGAGGTGTGATAATGGGCAGTTGGAAAGATTATCTGTAATCATCAGGCATTGTTCTCTGACTATATACGCTGTGCCTTTATGTAACCCTTCACTCACCTGACGAAGGAGCAAAGCTCCGAAAGATTGTGATTTCAAATAAAGCTGTTGGACTATAACCTGGTGTTGTACGACTCCTTACATTTGTTCACTACAGAAAGTTAATGCTTGTCCTTTTCAGTCTAAGTTCCCTTTTTAATGGCGTGAAAAGTCTTAATTACTGCCAATCAACCTCACTGGCACTGAAAATTAACTATTCGAAGTGTGGAGTCTCATTCCTTCAGTTTTTAATTGTTGGAGATTTAAAAATTTAAATAATTTCTTTTTTACTTTTACTTTCTGTCTCTTTTATCTCTTTCTTAATCCAATCTTTCTTTCCCTCTCTTTATTTTGCTTTCTATACCTGATTTGACATTGAATTCATTATTCTAACTTATACTTCCTGGTTCAGGGCCGCTCATTAACCATTCTTCAAGGGCACTACGCGGTTTGGATCTCTAATTTATAGCAACTTCCAGCGCAAAAGCTCGGGGCAAGTCTAACGAACAGTGGGTACAGTAAATTCTGACTCATTGTGTCCAGTAAACTTTTCAATTGTAACTTATCTCATGGCACTAATTATCCCTTTGATATAAACAGACCTTATGCTAACATAACAAGCTTAGAATGAGATTAGCTTAGAAGGCCATGTGGATGTAGACAGAACAGCATCTTGAAGGCCATTCGTCTTTGTAGCTGCAACTCTGGGAGAAAGTGACTGGCATCTTTATGATGGTCAGATATTTGCAAACTTATTGCAACAGGAAGGGGTATATTGAAGAGACATAATTATCTATTCTACTATGGCAAGGCCGTATGAGGTAACTATCAAGTTAAGGAATTATAGCTCCAATTAATGAATGAAGCACAACACCTAATTATGGGAAGATAGCCTGTTTGTGTAAACGGTTACATACAAACGCAACTTTTCAAGGTTACAGCTGTCAAAGTAACGCAATTTGTTGGAAGACCTTTGTCCGTTCGTAAATTTAATTCCTCATATGTTTTTATTCGGTAACTGTCTTTCAGCTCAATGATCTGATTGACAGATGTAACAAGAGTCATGAAGGTTGTACTTTGCAGGCTTTAAATATAGAGACAGTTTGCAGATTAGCTGAGTGCGCCCTCAGGTAAGAAAGTTGACAGTTACACCCAAGGTAGAACATCTTCTGGTGCCTCGCGGGCTTGGTAACAATGGGCAGGATTTTAATATGCCAGGCTGGATGTCAGCGGAGGGGGGTGGTCAATCGGCACATGGGAAATCGGAAAATAAAATGCCTACCTTTCCCCAAGCAATTGTGACTTAATTGATGGCCCTTAATGTGGCTTCCGGGTTTGCTGCAGAAATGAGGAACGGGGTAGAATGGAATAGCAGAGGGGCAAGCCAGCTCCAAGATTCGGTGATGCCTCACTTAAGGTGCTGTTGGCTGGGGTGAGGAGGAGGAGGGAAATATTTTACCTGGCAGACTGGAGGAAGCGCCCTGCCTCTGCGACCATCAAGGCCTGGCTTGAGGTGGCAGAGGTGGTTACCAGCAGGAGCAACATCTCCCACACTTAGTGTAGGAAGCGTTTCAATGACCAAACTAGGTTAGCAAAGGTGAATACACTTACTGATCCTCATGCATTCTGTGATGCACATCACCCCAACCCCCCTCATATTCTGCACTGCCAAAACTACTCCATCACATCACTCCTCACACCCACTTAAGGCTCATCCTCAACTTACCTTCACTTTCTGAGCACTTCCTCATCTCCCCATTTGTGAACCCACCACTACCACTCACCCCAATCCTGATCCAATGTGATGCATCTCTTTCATGGTCAGCCTCACTCAAAGCAATGCATTTATCGGCTGACGACTTCACCCTCACTCACTCACACGTCTGTCCTTTCTCCCCTTGTAGAAGAGAGAACATAAGAACATAAGAAATAGGAGCAGGAGTAGGCCACATGGCCCCTCGAGCCTGCTCCGCCATTCAATCAGGTCATGGCTGATCTTCGACCTCAACTCCACTTTCCCGCCCGATCCCCATATAACTTGATTCCCTTAGAGTCCAAAAATCTATCGATCTCAGCCTTGAATATATTCAACGAATCAGCATCCACAGCCCTCTGGGATAGAGAATTCCAAAGATTCACAACCGTCTGAGTGAAGAAATTCCTCCTCATTTCATTCTTAAATGGCCGATCCCTTGTCCTGAGACTATGCCCCCTAGTTCTAGACTCTATAGCCATGGGAAACAACCTCTCAGCATCTGCCCTGTCAAGGCCCTCAGAATCTATTCTGTTTCAATCAAATCACCTCTCATTCTTTTAAACTCCAGAGAGTATAGGCCCATTCTGCTCATCCTCGCCTCATAGAAAATCCCTCTCATCCCAGGAATTAATCTAGTGAACCTTCGTTGCATCGCCTCTAAAGCAAGTATCTCCTTCCTTAGATAAGGAGACCAAAACTGTATGCAGTACTTCAGATGAAGTCTCACCAAAGCCCTGTACAATTGTAGTAAGACTTCCTTATTCTTGTACTCCAACCCCCTTGTAATAAAGGCCAACATTCCATTTGATTTCCTAATTGCTTGCTGTACCTGCATACTAACTTCTTGTGTTTCTTGTACGAGGACACCCAAATGCAAAGAGGCTCCAATATGATTTGGACAAGTTGGGTGATTGGGCAAGAACATGGCAGATGCAGTACAACATGGATAAATGTGAGGTTATCCACTTGGTTGTAAAAACAGAAAGGCAGATTATTATCTGAATGGTGATAGATTGGGAAAAGGGGAGATGCAACGAGATCTGGGTGTTCTTTGTACACCAGTCGCTGAAAGCGAGCATTCAGGTACAGCAAGCAGTTAGAAAGGCGAATGGTATGTTGGCCTTCATTGCAAGAGGATTTGAATACAGGAGCAGGGATGTCTTACTGCAGTTATACAGGGCCTTGGTGACACCACATCTGGAGTATTGTGTGCAGTTTTGGTCTCCTTATCTGAGGAAGGATGTCCTTGCCATGGAGGGAGTGCAACAAAGGTTTACCAGACTGATACCTGGGATGGCAGGACTGACGTATGAGGAGAGATTGGGTTAACTAGGGATATATTCACTAGAGTTTAGAAGAATGAGAGGTGATCTCATTGAAACATATCAAATTCTATCAGGACTAGACAGGCTAGATGCAGGGAGGATGTTCCCGATGGCTGGGGAGTCCAGAACCAGGGGTCACAGTCTCAGGATAAGGGGTATGCCATTTGGAACCGAGATGAGGAGAAATTTCTTCACTCAGAGGGTGGTGAACCTGTGGAATTCTCTATCACAGAAGGCAATGGAGGCCAAGTCATTAGATGTATTCAAGAAGGAGATAGATATATTTCTTAATGCTAAAAGGATCAAGGGTACTGAGTTAGATGATCAGCCATGATCATTTTGAATGACGGAGCAGGCCCGAAGGGCTGAATGGCCTACACTTGCTCCTATTTTCTATGTTTCTATGTTTCTAAGTCTCTCTGTACACCAACATTTAATAGTTTCTCATCATTTAAAAATATTCTGTTTGTCTAATCTTCCTACCAAAGTGAATTACCTCACATTTCCCCACATTATACTCCATCTGCCACCTTCTTGCCCACTCACTTAACCTGTCTATATCCCTTTGCAGACTCTTTGTTCCCTCCTCACAACTTACTTTCCCACCTAGCTTTGTATCATCAGCAAACTTGGATACATTACACTCGGTCCCTTTAGCTAAGTCATTAATATAGATTGTAAATAGCTGAGGCCCAAGCACCGCCTTGCGTCACCCCAGTAGATGCAGCCTGCCAAGCTGAGAATGACCCATTTATCCCTACTCTCTGTTTCCTGTCCGTTAACCAATCTTCTATCCATGCTAATATGTTACCCCCAACCCCATGAGCTCTTATCTTGTGTAACAAATTTTATGTGGCACCTTATCGAATGCCTTTTGAAAATCCAAGCTCAGAATGCATAGGAGAGGGCGAGGACTGGAGGGGGTTCGCAACAAATAGTGGTCCTCATAGAGGTGGAAGAGGAGGCCTTGAAACTTACCTGCATGATCGAGTGCCTGTCTCTCGGGGATGCCGAGAATGACACCCCACAAATGTCTGGTGTCAGAACTTTAACATTCATCACACTCAACACGAATTAATGTTATTAATGATTGGCATGTTGAACACCTCAGTATGCTCATCGCAACATTGCATCTGTGATGATTCTTAATATTGCCTTCTGTTCTCTTCCAGGCCCTTCAACAACTGCAGTGATGGGAGAGAGTGATTCCTCAGAGAAGCTCCCGGCCTCCAAGGGCGCACCATCACATCTTAGCGAGCCATCCACCAGCGCAGATACTCACACCTCAGTGGATCCTAGTCGTCAGTTAGTTGGGTTGGCACCTGGTGAGTCACCAGGTGAGCATGAGCAGACACTGGTGGCAGGGGCAGCTGTGGAGAGTTCGCGTCGGTCGGTGCACTCCTCTCCAGGCTCTGCTCAGCTGGACGCAGATGCTGAACCTTGGGGACCATCCTTTAAAAAAAGAATGATCAAGGGACAGCAGCACATTTGCGAGGCACTGGAAGGCGTGCCAAACATGGTCTCCGCAATAGCGCACAGGATGGAGGAGTCAAACTCCTGCAATAGTGGACTGGTGGCACAGGTAAGTGCAGGAATGTCTGCAATGGAGAGAATGGCAGCCTCCATTGAGCTCCAAGCACGGCTCACAAATGACTCCCTTCAGGCCCTGACAATAGCCGTGCGGACTCAGGGCGAACTACATTCTGCTGCCTTAAACAGGCTGACCGAGACATCAGAAGTGGCCTTACAAGGCATCACACATGTCCTCCAAGCTACTGTCCAGCAGAGTGGCAGGAGTGATGTAGCCCTGGCCCAGGAGAGGGATGATGGCAAAAGGGGACATAGAAGTGGGTATGCCACTCAAAGCGCTCCCACGTCTCACCCGTTGCCCCCACCTCTCAACCAGTACTCGCAATGCTGCCTCCTCTCCAGGTGGCCGAGTTTGCCCCTTTGCAGGTGTAGCAGCCTTTGGAGAGGCCTTCACGGGCTCCAAAACCCAGAGGACGTAGACCTAAAGCATCTCAGCAGTCAGGGCATGAACATGAGCAACTTGCCACTACTTCTGCTACAGCCAGAGGGGATGCACCATGTAGAAGCGAAAAGCTAAGTTTTTGTGATCTCAAAGGGTATGCAGAAGGTTGTCTGACAGACTGTCATGTTTTTCATTTATATTTGGTTTTTGTTAAATTCACATTAAATGTTAGCATTCTCACCACTACTGCCACGTCTTGCCCATTCCTGAGTTCCTTTTATGATAGCGCCCTTTCATGTGCTTCATCATGAACGGCGAAACTTGATGCCACCCGGTGGGTGCATTTACGGTGGATGTATGCGTAGTTGTAGGACTGTTTTGTGCAGGGGCGGAGGGTTGGGTTTGGCGGTGCTTGTTCCAGGTGGTCTGAGGATTGGACTATCCTCACTTTGCAGATGTCCTTATGAGTATATATGTCCAAATATTAGTGACTCCCTGGCATCACGAGCAGCCAGGTGAGCCGCTGCTGTGCCGATGGGTTCCTCCACCTCCTCCTCGTCCTCCTCCTCCTCAATGGTGATGGTAGATGTGGATGCTGAATGATGGCATGGGGCCTCATCCACGGTAACCCTCTCTGTTGTGCCATGTTGTGCAGGATGCAAGAGATGACAATAATTCTACCTACTCTCACTGGTGCATATTGAAGGGCTCCCTAGATTGATCCAAGCACCAAAATCATATCTTAAGCAGGCCTGTCGCATGTTCAATGACAGACCTGTTGGTGATGTGACTGTCGTTGTACTGATGCTGTGTCTCGCTGATGGGGTTTCTCACAGGTGTCATAAGCCACGTCTGCAGGAGGTATCCCTCATCTCCGATATCTCCTTAAAATATCCCTGATCTCCGATAACAGTCTGTTTGGTGCATGGAAGAGGGCCAGGATGTTAGAATGAATGCATCATGGCCGCTGCCAGGGAATCTGGCACACACATGAAGAAATCTTTTGCGGTGGTTGCAAACGAGCTGTGCGTTGATGGGATGATATCCCTTTCTGTTGATGAACAGTCCTGGCTCATGTGGAGGTGCTTGGATTGCTACGTGTATGCAATCAATTGTGCCCTGTACATGTGGGAAGCCAGCCACAAAGTGGAAACCCACTGCCCTCTTTTTCTGGCTGAGATTGTCCATGTAGAAGTTGACATAGTGGGATACCCTGCAAAACAAACTATTGGTGACCTGTCAAATGCACTTTTGGGCAGATGACTGAGAGACCCCAGCGATGTCACCGGTAGCAGCCTGGAATGATCTGGAGGTGAAGAAGTTGAGGGCAGTGGTCACGGGCAATGCGTGGCCACCAGGCCCAGCCAGGAGCAGCTCTTCATGAAGGAGGCTTCAGATGTCTGTGACCACCTAATGACTCACTCTCAGCCTCCATATGCACTGCTTCTCAGAGAGGTCCAGAAAGCTCAGCCTCGGCCTGTAGCCCTCTTATGAGGGTAGTGCTTCCTGCGACATCAGGCCCACTGTTGTTCCCCTCTCTGCTCTTGTCTGGTGCACCTCTTTCTTGTGGAGCTGCAAGTGGCGGAACTGCACACCATACCTGGTGAGGATGGTAAAGTGTCTCCCCCTTGGATGTACTAGTGAATGCAGCCATTGCGCCCCCCCATCCTGAATTTGTCAGTTTGGGGGTTCCAAAAAGTAGATAAATATGTATAAACAGAACAATTCTGAGTGTGAACCAAGAATTTTCAGTCTAAACACAAAGATCTCCCAGCCAAAAGTTTGTCTCAGAGAAGTGAGTGCCCTGCTGCAATAACTCACCTTTTATCCCCATCTGTCAAACAGGGATTTAAATGGCTGCCGGCTACAACCCGCCTCAGTTTCCATGGCGTGTTTCACACAGCACGGGAAACACGTTGAGGCAGCGTTGAAATCGTTTCCCTGCTTCAATAAAAATTAAAATCACCATTTCAATGATGTTGACTACCTTGATTGATGGTTTAAATATTGATCCACTGGCTTTAGTTGCCGGCGGGACTTCCAGCTTCCTGAAGCGTGCGCACCCAGATGGATCTGGGCCGTGCGCGTTTCTTGGTGGGTTGGAGCCGGGATTCCTTCCGGCTCCAGAAATCCATGATTTTGTTTGCCCCCCGCCCCCAACGCACTCGGACTTTGGGGATAAAATAGTGCCCTATAAGTCTGTTAGTTTACAGACGGTTTGTTAGGTGAAGATATAACTATATAACTATAATATTATGTGAATATTACAATAAGTATTCCTTTGTAGAATCTCTTATGTAATAAATAGTTTGTACTCATTTAGTATCGGAGTTGTATTATTGTGGAATCTGTATATTAAAAATGAAACCGGACCTCGGGGAGATTAAGGTGTGTGGAATGTTTCATTGAGTATCTTGAACTAAACTAGAAATAAGCGAAAAAGCTAACAAGACACATCCATACTACTCAAGGAAAGGGGAAAATCCTTCTCCTTCAGCACACCCAGTCATTAGACTATTAGACCATCTGTGTGCAGGACAAACACAGCAGGCAAATTCCCACCTAAAAACCTCTGGAAGGAATTTTTGTAACCCTCTGTTACGCCCCTGCAATTGCAAGAGAGGCATCATTATTTCCCTCTCCCACTGCCAGTCTAAGTCACTGGAACTATTCAACTGTCTTGAAGCCAAGAGCCAGCTGCACCTATAAGTAATTTATCAGCTGCTATTCCCTTGCTGAGTGGAGGGAAAAGAGAATTATTGCCATGCACAGCATGTAACATTGTTTCAAAGCAACCCAGCTCACCAGGGAACAGCTCGACCCTTCAACATTAGTACCATATACTACTAAACTGTGAACAAGCACGTTCTAAACACAGTTCGATAAATGAAATGCACATTGATAAGGAAGGGGCAATAACCCTGCCTTTCAGACAGTTTAAGAATATTAATGAGGGATTTGTAGATTACTGCCCAGGCGATGAAGATGAAACGTTATCCATGTTTCTCATGCATCTGATATCCATTTGAGTAAATTACAACTTTATGAATAATACGGCCTTGGAATTGTCTCCCAATTTTCACTATATAGAGACTCTACTTCAGTCCCTGCAAGGTGGAAAAATGGATGAAATGGTTCAAGTGTGCCTTGACAGGTTTTGATATCACCAATGCTACTTGTAAGACAGCTTGCTTTGCATTATGGGGAGACCATAAGATAGATTCAACATGCTGTCAAATATGAGAACTTGATAATTGATTGAGACTATGATAAGTCTAAGAAATCCCTAAATGATTATTTCACTCCCAAGCAAAATACAATATATCAGTCAATCATATTTCAACATGGTGCATACAACGAGAATGAAAGTGTACATGCTTTTTGAATACGTTTGCATTGACAAGCAGCAAAATGTAATTTCGATGATGCAGATCATGAAATCAAAACACAGAGTGCAGAAGAGTATTCATTTAAAAATGTATGCAGCCAAGCCCTGGTGAAATTCTAGAACTGGCCAGAGCCCTTGATCCAGTTAGTTGTCATTCAGCAGATATAGAATAAGGCAACAAGTTTCTATTAACTGGATAAACGTCAAGCATAAATTGCTCGATGCCAGTCAAGTCAGGTCAATTCTAATTGAATGTGTTATTACTGCAGTGAAAATTACCCCCATATGGGTGATTATCTAGAAAAAGGCAAAGAAGCTGTTAGACCTCCAAATGTAAACGTCCACAAAAACATCTGATGAAATATGTTGGCCCAGGTAAACAGTTACAGAAATACAGCCAGTTAAAATAACACAATGTGCAGCAAGTTTCTGAAGTAGAACATATTGTATGGAGCTCTGAAGAAATATATTTATTTATCATGGGGGTAAAATTGGACCAAGTAACGCCCATTTTGAAGGCACTATGCGGACTCCCCGAAAATGGCGTCAGAGATGCGCGCACATTTCCGTTATGAAGTGCGCAGGACGACATCTTGGTAAAGATGGTTGCGCACGCGCACCTAACCAACGGCAGCATGTTGAGTAGGAAAATTATGACGTAAATTAGTATGCAATGCTGATTTGAAGCAGCCGGCGGTATTTTGTAACTCCTCGCTCCAGCCAACGCACAGTCTTAATCTTGCACAGCTGAACAGGAATTAAAGGGCATGAAGGACTGCCCACGTTCCCCCCCCCCCCCCCCACTCCAGACCAGCGTTATTTAAAGGGATCATGCAGGAGTTACAGGTTAACTGCTGGATTAGTTATTCTGGCTGCTGGTACAATTGTGGGTGTTTGTGGAAGTTTCCTATTCTTAGGGAAAGCTGCAATATTCTATAGAGAGTGGTCTGGCTGGTCTTGCAGTACTGTAAGTGGCATTTAAATAGTGCGCTGAACAAAATTGCTTCCAGATATGGGTGGTCTGCTCGGGCTTCTTCTGGGAATTGAACATGAATGGGAGCATGCAGAGAAGCCACGCAGAGCTGGACAAGCTGACAGAAGATGAAGGAGGCGCAGGGCACTCAGCAGGAGGCCAGATCCAACAAGAGACCAATTCTCTTACCTCAACTTCAGCGACAATCAGTGCATCCGACGGCTGTGGTTCATGAAAGAGGTTTTGGCTGACAAATCTCAGCCAAGTGCAGGGGAAGGACAACATTGCCTGTGGCTGTCAAGGAAAATGTGGTGCTTAATTTTTGCAGCTCTGGATCCTTACAGGCTGCTTCTAGCGATATAAGCAACATCTCGCAGTTTGCACAGCACTGCTGTATAAGGGAGGTCATGGAGGCTCTGTACACACTCAGAAACAGTTTCATCTTGTTCCCTCTTGCCAGAGACAAATATGAGGAGTGAGCACGAGGGTTTGCTTGCATTGCAGGCATCCCCATGATGCAGGGTGCCATTGACTGCACGCACATTGCCTTGCATGCTCCACATCAGAACTCGGCCATATTCATGAACAGAAAGGGAATCCCCACATCAATGTGCAGCTGGTGTGTGACCGCATGCAGGTCAATGCCCAAAATACTGGCATTGTGATTCCTTCGTTCTGCGGAAGTTCAACGTGCCACGTATATTTCAGCCATTACGGCAAGTCAAAGGCTGGCTACTGGGTGACAAACATTATCCCCTCATCATGTGGCTCATGACTCCGGTCAGGAACGCATGCACACGTGCACAACAGGCTTACAGCGAGAGCCATGATGCCACGAGGAACATCTTGAGCACACCATTGGTATCCTCAAGCAATACTTCCACTGCTTGGAGGAGCCCTGGAGTACACAGCTGAGCTGGTATCAAGATTTGTCATTGTATGCTACATGCTGTTCAACCTGGTCATTATGAGGGAACAGCCCTTGCCACCAGCGAGAACCTGAGCAAGAGGCAGAGGAAGTGTTGGAGGTGAAGGAAGAGATAGAGAAGGAAGTGGAAGAGGGGGAGGAGGAAGTGGAGGGAGGTGCATGGAGGTAACAAGGTAGACAGGCCCTGTCTGCCAGGGCTCTACATGATCAGATGATTAATGAGAGATATTGGTAATCTCAGCGACACCTTCCCATTTACCAACAGTCCCACACACCTTACCTTTCCACTCCCACATGACCATCAAATCGTCCTCCTTATAATTACACATTGCTTCCTCCCTCAGCTCATCGCAGAAATGAAAACCAACACCAAATGCAAATTCATAACCACATTTATAGATTTACACATAAAATAAATCAAACAAACTGATACTATTCACCCCTGTGCATTCCCTTAGTGCCTGTCTTCCATGTGCCTTTAACTTTCCTAGTGGTCCTACAAAGTGCATCCCCGGTGACTGGAATGTGGGTGGTCGAAGGCTGCTGGTCTTCAATGGAGCAGCGTACAGATGGCCTTGGAGGACGACCTTGAGCAGTTCTGGATCGGGAGGGTCTGGCTTCAGACTGCACCATCTCGGCATGGACTGCAGCAATCTGGGCTGACTGGCTGACAGACAACAGGAAGGGCACTAATGGAGTGGCAGGGGTGGGAGCAGGAATGCTTTTTGTTTTATTTGTTCATGGGATGTGAACATTGCTGACAAGGCCGGCATTTATTGCACATCCCTAATTGCCCTTGAGAAGGTGTTGATGAGCCGCCTTCTTGAACCTCTGCAGTCCGTGTGGTGAAGCTTCTCTCACAGTGCTGTTAGGAAGGGAGTTCCAGGATTTTGACCCAGCGACGATGAAGGAACGGTGGTGTGCGACTTGGAGGGGAACGTGCAGGTAGTGTTGTTCCCATGTGCCTGCTGCTCTTGTCCTTCTAGGTGGTAGAGGTCACGGGTTAGGGAGGTGCTGTCAAAGAAGCCTTGGCGAGTTGCTGCAGTGCATCCTGTGAATGGTGCACACTGCAGCCACAGTGCGCCGGTGGTGAAGGGAATGAATGTTTAGGGTGGTGGATGGGGTGCCAATCAAGCGGGCTGCTTTATCTTGGATGGTGTCGATCTTCTTGAGTGTTGTTGGAGCTGCACTCATCCAGGCAAGTGGAGAGTATTCCATCACACTCCTGACTTGTGCTTTGTAGATGGTGGAAAGGCTTTGGGGAGTCAGGAGGTGAGTCACTCACCGCAGAATACCCAGCCTCTGACCTGCTCTTGTAGCCACAGTATTTATATGGCAGGTCCAGTTAAGTTTCTGGTCAATGGTGACCCCCAGGATGTTGATGGTGGGGGATTCGGCGATGGTAATGCCGTTGAATGTCAAGGGGAGGTGATTAGACTCTCTCTTGTTGGAGATGGTCATTGCCTGGCACTTATCTGGCGTGAATGTTACTTGCCACTTATCAGTCCAAGCCTGGATGTTGTCCAGGTCTTGCTGCATGCGGGCTCGGACTGCTTCATTATTTGAGGGGTTGCGAATGGAATTGAACACTTTGCAATCATCAGTAAACATCCCCATTTCTGACCTTATGATGGAGGGAAGGTCATTGATGAAGCAGCTGAAGATGGTTGGGCCTAGGACACTGCCTTGAGGAACTCCTGCAGCAATGTCCTGGGGCTGAGGTGATTGGCCTCCAACAACCACTACCATCTTCCTTTGTACTAGGTATGACTCCAGCCACTGGAGAGTTTTTCCCTGATTCCCGATTGACTTCAATTTTACTAGGGCTCCTTGGTGCCACACTCGGTCAAATGCTGCCTTGATGTCAAGGGCAGTCACTCTCACCTCACCTCTGGAATTCAGCTCTTTTGTCCATGTTTGGACCAAGGCTGTAATGAGGTCTGGAGCCGAGTGGTCCTGGCGGAACCCAAACTGAGCATCGGTGAGCAGGTTATTGGTGAGTAAGTGCCGCTTGATAGCACTGTCGACGACACCTTCCATCACTTTGCTGATGATTGAGAGTGTGTCTGCGTCATCACTGTCATCTTCCTCTGCCTCCTCTGACTGGGCCAGTTCCAGGTCTTGGGTATCTGAAATGACAAAAGGACACAGGTTGAGTTGTGGTGAGAGGAGAGGAGGAATTAAGACATGCGTGCTCACACCATCTACAGAACATGAGTCAGAAAAGATTTTGGGCTGAAGGAAAAATGGGAAGCGAGAAGGAGGATTAGGTATGCAGAGACCCTCATCATCGATACCTCCAGCATTGTCAGTGGCCACGGCTGCAGCAACAGCCCGTCCAATGATGGCCAGCACTATCTCCTCCATGAGGGTGAGGACGTGTAGACATGCCTGTCTTCCCCAAGTTCTTTCTTGCTGCCTCCTGTTATGCGCCACCTTCTTCTGCAAGAAAGAGCGAAGTGTTTCAATGAGTGTCCTTCAAGATGGTTGGATGATGTGGCTGTCATGGTTAAATAGCTGCCAGTGTATGTGACCCCTGGATGTGTGGCTTGCAAGAGTGGTAATGTGTGATGGCGAGATGCAATATCTGATATGCAGGGTTATGTACTGATTGAAAGAGTTTGTTTGTAGTTGGGTGACGGGATATGTAATGCTTGGAGCAGTGGATGAGGCTAGTGGTGCAGTTGGTAGGAGACGCCACTTGACAGTTGAACTCACTCACCTTGACCACTCGTGTCAAATCATTGAACTTCTTCCTGCTCTGCATCATTATGCATGGTGCGATGCTCCTGGCATTCATCTCTTGCGTGACTTCCTCCCACTGCCTCTTCAGCATATGTCTGGAAGGCCTTCTGCCCCCCTGTGGATATAGGATGCTCCTCCATCTGTCCACCTCTTCCACCAAGGCATCTAGTGCACCATCCGAGAACCTTGGTGCACGCACTCTTGTGGGCACAGTCATTCTTCGCTATCTTCCAGCACAGAGTTATTTCCAAAAGGACTTCCTGCAGCCACAGTGCATCTTCCCTTTAAGAGGTGGAGGCTGCCTTTGAGTAGTGCTAGCCACTCCCAATATCGAGACCCCCTGCTGGTGCGTGCAGCCAATCAACAGTGCAGGTAGTGCTGGCTGCACGCAGCAATCATTTAAATCATCAGGCAGCATAAATGTTACGTGCTGCCTGTATCGCTATGACCGGGTCCGGGTAAATCGCGGACCGCGATCCCTGCACCTGTTTTCAGGGCTTATCCAATATAACCCCCCATATGTCAGAACAGTGCATCATTAGTTCAATGATCAGCAATGAGCAAATAAAATTGTACAATTCAAGTTGTTGTCGATTCTGGACATTCAGGGAATATTATTAACAAAACCAGTTACCAATCTATCATTGCCAGTCCTGAATCCCAAATGAAGCTCCACCGTGTGCAGACCCCATTATTTCCATTTGGTACAAAGACACCTCTTACAGGGTAAATTTATTTGCTTATAATGAGTCCGGTAAGGAAGCAGTCTCAGCTGTTGAGGTTTCATGAAGGGAATGTCTGATTACTCACTTGGCCTACATGCAGTTCAAGCATGTAGCATCAATATACCAAACTTGAAAGGATGCTTTTTGCAGTGAATTCTCTCAATTACAGCTGAACGGCCTGCCTGTTGCTCAGCACCATCACAAGCTACCATTTTCTCTACAGAAGAAACTTGAGAAAAAGCTAAGAGCTGGATATAATTAAAGATTTGGATGGCCCTATACCTAGGGCCTAACCTTTAGTACTCATCCCCCAAGCCCAAGAATCCTAACAATATTTACTTTTGGTTTGATGTGTGAGCAGCAAACAAAGTAAGTAAGTGTGACTGCCATGATACTCCAACCCTGAATGAGATTATCACAGAGGTAAGTGGATCATTTGTTTCCTCAGAGCTAAACCTCAAATTTGGGTATCGCCAGCTAGAACTCAACGAAGAGAGCTGCAATATTACAATGCTTAGAACACACAATAATATTAAATGATACAAATAGCTAATTTTCTATTTCTCATCAACATCAGAAGTATTTCAATATACCATCCAACAAGTTATTGAAGAAATTCGAGGTACCTTGAATATAAACATAAATTTTCTGTTACATGCACCAAGCAGAACATGATGTGCACCTTTCCAGAATTCTTCACAGCTACATCAAAATGACCTTACACTCGCATTCGAGAGTGTGAATTTGCTGAGGAACACCTAGGATATTTTGGTGTCATCTTCATGAAGCAGAAAATGTCCACAGACTTTATAGAAGGTCAATGTAATTCACAATGCTACAGCCCCAAGTAACAAGTCACCTATACCCATTTTATAATTAGAAAAAGAACCATGTGAAGTTAGGACATTATCTATTAGAGCCATGAAGGTTAAGGGATGAGCTGATAGAGGCTATTAAGGTTATGAAAGGTTATGCTAAGATGGTAAGGTAACTAGTGATAGGTTGTTTTCATTGGTCAGCAAGATGGTAACAAGAGGGCAGTAATTTAACATAATCACAAAAAGCATTAAAGAGGAGGTTAGAAAAAATTCTTTATACAGATTCTGCTTAGAATGTAGAACATGGAATTCTCTGCCGCCAGCCGTTGTTGAAGCAGAATCCACAAATTATTTTAAAAGGTAATTGAATATTTATATTTTAATATAATCTAGTGACTTTCCACTTATTCTTGTTGAACTGTATTTGCCACCTTTCTGTCTATTAATCTAGCCTGTCCCCATCCCTTCCAATTATCCAACATTGGTTAGCGTCATTGGCCAGTGCACCCAACGAGGTGTCAACTGTAAACAGCGGTCTTAAGACCAATGCCTGTAGGACTCCACTGGCAACCAGTTTTTACTCTTACACGTCCCCACACACCATCACCTTTTATTGTCTATCCCATGGGGATGAATCAGTCTGTTACATTACAGTGTCAAACGCTTTCCTAAAATCAATGTAGATAACATCCGCTGCCTTATCTTTATTCACCAAATCTTTCACCTCCTCAAACAATTTCAGTAAATTGGCCAGACCCACCCTGCCCTTTCTCAACTGATGTTGGCTCACTTTTATCAATGTCTCAAACATTTTCCACACAATCAAGATTAAGCTCACAGGTTGCTAATTTAAGCATTTATCCTTTGCCTCCTTCTTAAGTTGCACTAGCTATTTAGCAATCCACTGGGACATTACCTGATTCTAATAAGCTTTGAAAGATATCTGAATAGGATTTGCAATCTTCTCAGCCAACTCTACCCAACCCCAACCCCTTTGAATGGAAATTGTCAGAACCTGTATCTTGTTTATTTTTAGTTTCCTAAACCTTTCAACCATTCCTTCCCTTTTGACACTAAGGGTTGCAAGTCTGCTTGAAAGAGAGGAATATTAAAGAGTACAGGGAACAAGCAGGAGAATGGGATTAAACTGGGCCACTTGTGGAGAAAAACAGTGGAGCCAAATAGCCTGATTCTTTGCTCTGTCCCAATATCAATGCAGATGCGGTCCTCCAAATAAAGGTGTTAATTACAGTCACTAAACTGAAGAGTACTGATCTACAATGGCGTGGGAAGAAAAAAAATTAGATGAGTACAGATTCCCGAAGGACAGTTATTTATCTGAGAGTACATGGTATTCAAGGCCTCATATCTTCATTCAATTTAGCAGGGTTATTTTTTTATAATTTTACACTTGTCACCATGGATTACCTGAAAATTCATGGTAGGACACCATTTTGTTCAAAACATGTCCTTGATGTTATTAGTGGTTATGAAAGCAACAGCTGTGGAAATGATTGGTCCCTCAGGCATTTCTGAGAGCTGCTATTTAGTTGAACTGCTTCTGACTCGTTGTTGTCATAAGCTGTCTGTGAGAACCAGATTATAAATACCTTTTCTCCTGACAAGATCAACAGCGGCATGAAATAAGCAGAACAATTTGGACATCGACCTGATGCAAATATTAGCTTTGACTGAGATCTCAAAAGAGACAGAGAAAGAAAGGTTAATGGTTTTTTGATCTTCACATATACCAGCAGAGGGGATTTCAACAGAGCTCCACTCAAGCTCCACCTTGTGCTCATTAGAGAGGTTGAGTGTTGGCTTCTCATTGCGCTAGAATTTCAAAATTACCTCGGTGTCTGGCACAGGGAAAAAAATTGAAGACAAAATGCACTCTCTTAGGTTTTTACAGTTTTTCACACCCTGCATTCCACATATTTTTTATGGTATGGTTCCGTTGTCAGAAATAAAATCAATGGCAATGGTGAGTGTCCTTCATTTGCTTGCTAATAATAATCAATAATAATTAGAGTGGCTGGAATTGGTGATTTTAATTACTTGCAGTGAAACGAGAAAGCTTCAAACTACTTTTAAAACATGGTTATACAGCTCCATTAGTACACCATACCACACACACCACAGAAAAGAATAAATGTATTAGAAAAGTCACAAGCTGAGCGTTAGAAACAGAGATTGATCCAACATTCACTTTGGAAGCATTTAAATGATTATCCATTAAAATTATAAGGTCATATCAAGCCTGGAGTCTTTTTAAGAACAACAGTGATTGAGGACTGGACGGTACAATAAACTACTGCAATGCCCTTTCTCTTTCAGAATCTAGGTTCTATTCCAGCTTAAACTGATGAGATAAACTTCTTTCCCTCTGTCAGCTGTAAAGGCCCTCTGTGAAATAAGTTTGGGACAGTCTCAAAACAGTTCCTATTGCATACAAGTCTGTGGCACAGTACTTCTCAGCACAACTTAGTAGTATTTTGAAAATCTCACTCAGAGAGGACTAATAACATGGTCCTTGTATTGGATATTTCTATGACATCCTGTTGCAGTAGAGGTGTTCTTCTGAGGTTGAAGTTAAACATGTATACTGGCAAAGAGTGAATAAAGCGTTAGTCTATATCTGGCCTTACCTGGTGTTGGTACTGGATGCCCAAAATAAAATGAAGTATTCCAGTCGTAGTAGTGACATCTTTCACCTTTAGCAAGCCAAAAACAGAGCAACTCCGTTAGCATGTTTGAGGATTACAAATGGAATATATTGATTTCAGTGTATCAGTCAGAACCACTGAAATGACAGCAGAATAACATGTCTACAACTTAATCTATAATTGGAAGGTAAGGTTACGTTGGTGTGAAAAATGTCTAGCAACAGTTACATCATTGGGAACTCATCCATTTTTTCCCAACACTCTTTGCTGGAGTTTAAAGCACTGCAAATGTCCGATTGAGATATCTTGGCTGAAGGAGGCTCAACGTCCAATCAATTTTTAAAAAAATGCCCGAGCCAACTGACAAGCTCTTCAACCAGTCATCAGGGAGCAAGTTGTAACCAGTTTCAATTCCTGTTAGTATGGATGGCTGCCCTTTATATTTATTTGCTCAACTGTGTGCTTTAGCTTGATTTTTTTTCCCATTTTGCTATAATAATCTGTATCAGGTGGTATACTTTGGTCTGTATCTTTTTTTCAATCTGCTCAGGCTGATATACGTGTAGCTTTTGGAAATTAGTTAAATCACAGAGGTTCTGTAAGCAGTGTCCTCGGTTTGTATAAAGAATGATCCCAGAATGGTCAAAGTTTAACTCCTACCTCCTAATCCGGCCAATTACCATCCCATCAGTCTACTCTTAATCATCAGCAAAGTGATGGAAGGTGTCATCGACAGTGCTATCAAGCGGCACTTACTCACCAATAACCTGCTCACCGATGCTCAATTTCGGATCTGCCAGGACCACTCGGCTCCAGACCTCATTACAGCCTTAGTCCAAACATGGACAAAAGAGCTGAATTCCTGAGGTGAGGTGAGAGTGACTGCCCTTGACATCAAGGCAGCATTTGACCGAGTGTGGCACCAAGGAGCCCTAGTTAAATTGAAGTCAATGGGAATCAGGGGGAAAACTCTCCAATGGCTGGAGTCATACCTAGCACAAAGGAAGATGGTAGTGGTTGTTGGAGGCCAATCATCTCAGCCCCAGGACATTGCTGCAGGAGTTCCTCAGGGCAGTGTCCTAGGCCCAACCATCTTCAGCTGCTTCATCAATGACCTTCCCTCCATCATAAGGTCAGAAATGGGGATGTTTACTGATGATTGCACAGTGTTCAATTCGATTCATAACCCCTCAGAAAACAAAGCAGTCCGTGCCCGCATGCAGCAACACCTGGACAACATCCAGGCTTGGACTGATAAGTGGCAAGTAACATTCGCTCCAGACAAGTGCCAGGCAATGACCATCTCCAACAAGAGAGAGTCTAATCACCTCCCCTTGATATTCAATGGCATTAACATCGCCAAATCCCCCACCATCAACATCCTCGGTGTCATCATTGACCAGAAACTTAACTGGACCAGCCACATAACAATTGTGGCTGCAAGAGCAGGTCAGAGGCTGGGTATTCTGTGGCGAGTGACTCACCTCCTGACTCCCCAAAGCCTTTCCACCATCGACAAGGCACAAGTCAGGAGTGTGATGGAATACTCTCCACTTGCCTGGATGAGTGCAGCTCCAACAACACTCAAGAAGCTCGACACCATCCAGGACAAAGCAGCCCGCTTGATTGGCACCCCATCCACCACCCTAAACATTTACTCTTTTCACCACCGGCGCACAGTGGCTGCAGTGTGTACCAGCCACAGGATGCACTGCAGCAACTCGCCAAGGCTTCTTCGACAGCACCTCCCAAACTCACAACCTGTACCACTTAGAAGGACAAGGGCAGCAGACACATGGGAACAGCACCACCTGCACGTTCCCCTCCAAGTCACACACCATCCCGATTTGGAAATATATCGCCGCTCCTGCATCGTCGCTGGGTCAAAATCCTGGAACTCCCTTCCTAACAGCACTGTGGGAGAACCGTCACCACACGAACTGCAGCGGTTCAAGAAGACGGCTCACCACCACCTTCTCAAGGGCAATTAGCGATGAGCAATAAATGCTGGCCTCGCCAGCGACGCCCACATCCCACGAACAAATTTAAAAAAATAACTGAACACTCAACAGTCAAAATGCACATCATTACCATCGCATAATAACCAAAAATAGCCCACGTTTTGTAATATTGGTGAACTTAAAGTTAGACTTTAGTCCTTAAAAAGCTATGATTTCAGCAAGAATGTTTAATAGCAGAATACTATTTGTTAGCTAGCTCTGATTCTTTTTCTCACCTAAACTGAATCTTGCATTCACCTGTTGTACGCAGTAGGCCATTCCTCCCCAGCACTTCAAGATACAGTGGTAGAAAGCAATTTAAGTCATATATGACTTCACTTGTATTGTGCTCAATGTATAAATAAAGGAAAAAGCTGGCATCAAGTGAAAAAAGCTCTTCCAACCCCGATGCTGCCCTTTCCCACTCCGGCTGCTTACTTAAAATTGCAGTCAGGTCCCGATGATGTCATCGGGACCCAACATGCATATATTAAAAAGGACCCAGCTGGCTTCAGGAAGATTCCTTACTGCCAGCTCAGTTGAGCATGTTAAAATCGTGGAATTTTAGCTCTCGGGTGGCTCCAGTGCGGGTAAGTGACTTGGGCGATTTTAACTTCCCACCTGCCCAGGTTTCCGCAGAGCGGGTAAGGTTAAAATCGACCATGGAGTTGTGGAGTTGCAGCAGCTACATGTCAAAATGGATAATCAGTAACAACTCAATTGCCCATTGTTGCAGTTAATTAGCAGTTAAATACTAATATAATTATTTTGTCTGATGTTAATAGTTATTCATGAATTGTTCAAAGTGACATTGGATGCTGTATAATAGCTTTTAACTGAAAAGAATCTTTTTCTGCTGTCAATATAAAATATAGCACCTCAGCAAAAAGTCACTGTTTTTTGTCACTTTATTTTCTGACTGTAATTTCTGACACAATGAAGCACTCCCACAGCCTGTTTTTGCACGCTACATTCCAATTGGTACCATTTTGGTGCTACCGGGAGCGATATTATTTCTTGACAGTTAATAATTAGCAAAAGTGTTGTTTGAAGGCCCTGTTGTATTTATTGCATTATTTTCTTGTTCCATGTCTACACATGTAATCAAAACATTACCGTTATAATTTTACAGCCTGAAATATTGATGTGTTTAGGATATATATTTACTGGTTTCATTATGTTTGAAATAAAAATTGTATATAATTCCAAGAGTTGTTTTTATGGCTTAAAAGGAGTCAAAGAGCACTGTTCCATTGATGTAAGCTACATTTCAGTGAGGTACTGGATATTTTCTTGCTTTGAGAGGAATTCAGTCCTTTATGATTAAAAATTATCTTTTCTGTAAGAGAGAATTGATTGGATTACATGCTTTAGTTTCCTGAAGCAAAGTAATTTTCTGCTTGGCCAGAAATGGTGTAAGTGGGAGGTTTTAATAATGGTCAATTATTTTCAGAATTAAAGTTTAAACAGTACGCAGGTAGCCCAATTAGATGGAAAATGCACACTGCAAATGCATAAAATTAGGAACAGTCTAACAGTTATCATTCACATTTTACATTTGACTGTTCAATGTCAATACTAGCATTCTTTATTGGACTAGATTAGTAAATTGGTCAAAGTCAGTGTAAAGACATCCAGCTGAGGGATTTCAATCTGAAGATTAAATGAGGCAACACTTGACCTTAGCATTAATTTAAGTGATGATATCTGAAATTTGTGTCCCTAAGTGACATATTAAGGGGTGAAATTGATCTTTGGTGGTAGTACGATGTGGGTGATTGCGAATTGGCAGATGGTTTACACTGCACCATGTTTCCCTTTCTGTTGGCTTCAATGGAAAAGAAACTTGGGCGCGGTGTAAAATGGGCGGCCGATTCGCTATTGCCTGTTTCGTATTACATCTGAAGGCCAATTCGAGTGCTAGGGAAGGAGGAGAGGAGGTAACAGAAACTTCTATCTAAAACTTCTTTCTTTGCAGAGACTACACAGTTATGTTCTCCTGCAATATATCAGTAGAATTACCTGATCAGCCCTCTCCTGGATGAGAATTTAAGCTGTTAAATGAGACACGTAGATATTGTGACCTGTTTCTGTTGAATTATGTTACCAGCCTCTTGCTTGATAGAGTCTGAAGCCCTAAGTATCGCAAAGGAGAAAGTCCTGAGATACTATAAGGAAAGCTCAGATGATTGATGGAAGATTTCTACTCAGGCTAAAGCCATAGGATCTGAAAGCTGCAGTCCTCAAACAGAACAATCAATTCTTAGGTGGAAACTGAAGGAAGTCTAAAAATCAGCAAGCTATGACAACTACAACCCCAAGGCCATAAATTCCTCAGAGCTGCTGCCACTCCACTGGCGTTACTTCACTGGAAGTGCAAAAGAAACCCTGTTTACAGGAAAATGAGGTTTCTGCTGCACTTTTGGCAAAGTAATATGTACCTCTCATTGGCTGCCATCTTGGTTGCTCCTCTAAAGTGAGAAGTTATTTCTAGAAATGTGATTTGTAACATTAAAAAGAAAGCAAAATACCTTGCTGAGAAGCCCAGAGAAGCTCGCTGGGTTCTAAGAGCCGATACTGTCAGATAAAGAGTATCACAACTACAGCTGCCAGCAGGTTCCAATGTGAATATGTGGAGAAATCCAAAGCGTGCATCTGTGTCTCTGCAGACAATCTGTGTATTATTCAAAGTCAGAGGAATGATAGGCTCTAGCAATAATTCTGAGTTTGTTTTTCTTAAAGGTATCAACATAGTAAAGCAAGAACTTTGGAACTTATTCTGAGGTAAGTTTTAACATGAATACTCTTTTCAAGAGGTTCTATATAGACAGAGACAGAGACAGAAACCCCAAAAACCCAATGAAATTAAAAATCTGGAAGATGTAAAACGGGCTGCCAACTCGTTATCACTCGTTTTACACTATCACACAAAATCAAAATCTACCCCACGATGTGTGAGAGGGAGAAACATGTGAGGGAGAAAAAGAGATGCACAGAGTGTGAGGAAAAGAGAGATACAGTGTGTGGGAGAGAAGTGCATGAGGGAGAGAAATGATGAATGGTGGGGGTGAGAGAAGGTGTTAGAGAGAAAAAGAGAAAGAGACTGTGCCAAATGGAGACAGAAAGAGCAAGATATAATGACTGTGCATGAGGGGGAAAGCGAGAGAAAGAAAGGCATTCAGAAAGAGAAAGTATGCAAGAAGTATAGAGTGCTTGGTGAAATTAAAGAGATAGAGAAATAAAGACATAGGGGCCGATTTTCAGATGGCCAAGCGGGTGCGTTGGGGATGGGGGGAGGGGGCTCCTAAAATGGCGGAATCCCGGAGCGGGTTCAGAGCCCGCCTCCAACCTGCTGACTTCCGGGGTCGCCAATGATGCGTTCGGGTGCGCGCGCAGCTCCTGCATGCGGGACTCCCACTGGCAATTAAAGCCGGTGGGATGCTACTTCATATAGTTATTTAGATAGTTGAGGTACTTGACAGACCTCATTGAGTGGAGATTTTGACAGGGGTGCAATTTTGAAGGATCCTCAGCGTGTTTCCCATGCTGTGGGAAACACTCCCTGTTGGAGCAGACGTGTTTCAGCCAGCAGCCAATGGGAGATGCAAAGGATTATTTGACAGGTGAGAGGAAAACCTCATTTATTGCAGCAGGACAGTTTGTCACTTCAGACAGAGTTTTGGCTGCAACACCTTTGTCTTTCCACTCAACATTCTTAATTTATACCCGAAACTCTGCTGTGCAAACACATTTACCTACTTTGCGGGACCCCCTCAAACTCACACCGTCAGAATGGGGGGGCACCATAGCTGCATTCATCACTTCATCCGAGGCCGAGCAACATCACCAGCCTCACCAGGCATGCCGTCCACCTCTGCCACGTGGAGCTCCACAACACAGTGCTGCACCACAGGCACCTGCACAACAGCAGGGAGGGTAACATCAGAGAGAGCGGCATTGCAGGAGGCACTACCCTCGCCATAGGGTCTACAGACTGAGGCTCAGCTTCCTGGATCTCTCTGAGGAGCAGTGCATACGGGGGCTCGGAGTCAGTTGCCAGGTAGTTGCGGATATCTGCAGCCTCCTTCATGCCGAGCTGCTCCTGGCTGGCCCGAGCAGCATCTTCTTACCTGTCGCTGTCAAAGTCACCACTGCCCTCAACTTCTTCATCTCCGGATCCTTCCAGGGTGCCACCGGGGACATCGCTGGGGTCTCTCAGTCATCTGCACACAAGTGCATAAGGCAGTTCACCGACGGCTTGTTTCGCAGGGCCTCGCACTACGTCAACTTGCCCATGGGCGACCTCAGCCAGACGGAGAGGGCAGTGGGATTCCACTCTGTGGCTGGCTTCCCACGGGTTCAGGGTGTAATCGATTGCACCCATATAGCAATACGAGCACCTCCACATGAGCCAGGACTATTCATCAACAGGAAGGGCTATCACTCCATCAACACTCAGCTCATTTGTGACCACCGCAAGAGATTCCTTCACCTGTGTGCCAGATACCCTGGCAGCTGCCACGATTCCTTCATCCTCCGGGAGTCCAACATCCCGCCCCTCTTCCACTCACCCAACACCTGCAAGGGCTGGCACCTCGGGGACAAGGGATACATGGCTCATGACACCTCTGAGGAACCCCATCACCAAGCAACAGCATCGATATAACGACAGCCACGTCGCTACCAGGTCTACAATTGAGCATGCTATAGGGCTGCTCAAGATTAGCTTCAGGTGCCTTGATCGTTCTGGGGGAGCGCTTCAATACGCACCAGACTGAGTGGGACGCATTATAGTCGTCTGTTATGCCCTGCACAACATGGCACGAGAGAGGGGTGTCGCTGGAGGAGGCCTCATCCACATCTGCCACCCATATTGAGGAGGAAGAGGAGGACGAAGATGAGGAGGCAGAGGAGGAGGAGCAACGCACGGACAGAACAACGGCTCACCTGGCTGCTCTTGAGGCCAGGGAGTCGCTGATATATGAACGATTCTCCTAACGTCAGTCAGTGTGAAGAGTCCAATCCTCACCACCTGGACAAAGCAGCGGCCACACCAGCCCCCGCCCCCTGCACAAAATAGTCATGCAACTACACATACACCCACTATAGAGTGACCCAATGGGTGGTATCAAGTGTGGGTGTTCGTGATGAACCTCATGAAAGGGACTTATTACATAAGCCAGTCAAGAATGCCCAAGATGTGGCAGTAGTGGTGACAATAATAATATTTAATGTGCCATTAACAAAAATCAAATATAAGTAAAAAACATTACAAACCGACAAACACCCTTGTGCATCCCCTTTGTGCTCACAAAACATTTGCCTTACGCTTACGAGTACTCCTACGTGGTGCATCCCCTGTGGCTGCAGCAGAGGTAGTGGCAGGTTGCTCTTGTTCATGCCTTGACCGATTAGCTGCTTTGGGCCTACACCCTCTGGGTTTCGGTGCCCATGAGGGCCACTCCAAAGGCTGCTCCACCTGCACCTGTGCAGGGGCAGACTCGACCACCTGAAGAGGAGGCAGCATTGCGGGTACTGGTTGAGAGGTGGGTCAACGGGTGAGACGTGGGGGTGCTTTGAGTGGAGTCCCCACTTCCATGTTCCCTTGCCCTATCACTCCTATCACCCTGCTGGACGAATGTTTGGAGGACATGTGTGAACCCTTGTAAGGCCAGTGCTAGTGTATCTGCCTGTCTGTTTAAGGTGGCAGAAAGTTGTTCGCCCTGAGTCCGAAGGGCCATTGTCAGGGCCTCAATGGACTCATTGGGGAGCCATGCTTGAAGCTCAATGGAGGCTAGCCTTCCCTCCATCGCAGACATTCCCGCACTTACCCCCGACAGTATCTCAGAGATGCCCTCACGTCCCTGTGACAGTATCTGAGAGATTCCTTCCTGTACTTGTGCTACCATTCCACTCATGCAGGAGTTGGACTCCTCCATCCTCTGCGCGATTGTGGAGAGTGCGCGTGGCATCTGTTCCAGCACCTCACAAATGTGCTGCTGCCCCTCGATCATTCTTCTTTTAAAGGATGGCTCCCAGGGTTCAGCATCTGTGTCCAGCTGAGCAGAGCCTGGAGAAGAGTGCTCCCACCGACGCGGACTCTCCACAGCTGCCCCGCCACCAGTGACTCACCATGTGCGACCCCAACTAACTGAGGACGGGGACCCACCGAGGTTTGTGTATCTGCGCTGGTGGATGGTTCACTCAGATGTGACGGTGCGCCCTCAGAGGCTGGCAGGTCCTCTGAGGAATTGTCCTCCGCCGTCACGGCGGTCACTGAAGGCCCTGTAAGAGAATAGTGGCAATATTAAGCATGATGACAGATGTTGAGGTGCTGAAGATGGCAAGGCATGTTAACATCAATTGATATTGTGAGTGCTGAATGTTAAAGTTCTGTCACCAGCCATTTGTCGGGTGGCAGTCTCGGCGTCCCCAACGGACAGTCACTCAAGGGTGCGGCTCACTTCAAGAGCCTCTTGCTCCATGTCCGTGAGGACGACCAGATGTTGCAGCCCATCTCCGGTCTTCGCCCTCTCCCATGCATTCTGGGCTCTCTTCTCCTAAAAGGGGAGAAAGTAGAGAGGCATGAGTGAGGGATGGTGACGTGGCCAACCGCTGAATGCATTGGTTTGGGTGAGGCTGACCATGAAAGACATGCATCAGAGGGTGAGTATGAGACAGGGCCATGACATTGTATGAGGATTGGGTTGAGTGGTAGTTGTGGGATGAGTACTAGGGGGGACAATTGTAAACAATTTTACAACACCAAGTTATAGTCCAGCAATTTTATTTTAAATTCACAAGCTTTCGGAGATTTTCTCCTTCCTCAGGCAAATGGCCTGAGGAAGGAGAAAATCTCCGAAAGCTTGTGAATTTAAAATAAAATTGCTGGACTATAACTTGGTGTTGTAAAATTGTTTACAATTGTCAACCCCAGTCCATCACCGGCATCTCCACATCATACTAGGGGGGAGTAAGTGCAGGTAAGATGAGGATGAGGTTTGAGTGGGTGTGAGGAGTGATGTGACAGGGTAGTGTTGGCAGTGCAGAATGAGCTGTGGGGTGGGGGCGGTGATGTGGAAGACGGAGTGTGTGAGAATCAGTAAGTGTACTCACTTTGACTGACCTAGTTCGGTCATTGAAGCGCTTCCTGCACTGGATCCAGGTGCGGAAGACTTTGCTTCTGCTGGTGACCTCCTCTGCCACCTCGAGCCAGGCCTTCTTGGTGGCAGAGACAGGTTGTTTGCTCCAGGAGCAGCATTGGAGGACTGCACATTTAAATAGGGCTCCTCCAGCTGACAGCCTGTGATGCGGGTGCGCAGTCAGTCTGCTGCGCAGGTTGACGATGGGAAACCTGGAAGCCATGGTAAGTGCCTTCAATTTACCCTCGATCACATGGGGAGCGGACCAATTTCACTGGGCGGGTTACCCACGCGCCCAGTCGCACCCCCCCCCCCGCCTCCCTGGTAATGTCGGGGCCATAGGAGCTGAAGTGTCACATTCCTTCTGATGCACCCCCACTTTAACTTTGGCAGGAGTATGTTGGAAGGGCCAGAAATTAGGCCAGGATCTTGATACAGTGGATCCTGACCTTACATTGTGGATTCAGGGATGGCTTCTTGGGGCTGTAGCCTCCACCAATTCTAACCTGGCCATCGACATGAGAGGGAGTGGGGTCAACAATGATTACTCCCTGTGTCAGGAGTTCTTGTGTCTCCAGCCCTCAGAGGGACCTGGCATTAGCTCGGTGGAGGTACATCTGATGAGCCCAGGAATAGCTTGCCAATCACTGGTGGTAGAGGGGCCCATTTTGGGTCTGGCTGGAATCATGGCCTGGACTCCAAAAAAATCCCTGCAATTTTTAAACAAATATTAAGTGTTTTTTTTTACTAAGGAAGAAACAACATGTGAGGGAGAAAAGAGATTGACGGCCCTTAGTAAGCAGGCAGCTCTGGGCACCTTAGGGTTTTTTTTCAAAGAGGAGATCCAGCACTCCCTTAGAACTGGCTAGTTGTGCCATATTCTCTGGCATCATGAGGCTGGCAAGAACCTAGATGCAGCTCGACATGAGAGCCTGCTACTGCCACGCTAACAGGGACCTTCTCCTGACCCCACCAACTTTGGCGCCATACATACAGAGATAGAAACAGAAACTGTGAGAAATGTGCAGTAGAAAGCTAACTGAATCAAGCAGAAAGGAAGGGAGAGTGAGTGAGTGCATTAGAAATAAGCCCAATGACACATAGACGACGTGTAAACATGTGCGAGAGGCATGCAAAAAAGGACAAAAGGAGACAGAAAGAGTCAAAGACAAACAAAGATAGAGAGAGGGAGCAAAATAGAATTAGGCAAATAGAACGACAGTTACAGAAAGAGGTGGATATCTGGAATTTCCACAGGTCCTCCAGCAGGAGAACAGCGGAACTTTCTGAGAAACATACATAAACAGCTAAAAAAAGCTGTGCTCGCTATGCTTTTGGGGTCTCCAACCTTTTTTCCACCAAAGTAACGGCAGGAGGGTGGGAGAACCCCATGGAAATTCAAAGCGACAATTTTTTTCAGCCTTTGTTCAGAACTAACATGACTGGAAAACTACTATAATCAGGATGAGTGATTTGTGCTGCAAAAAGGCATTGGAAATCACAGGGCAGTTGCAGCAAAAATGGGGAAGCGACAGGTAATTTTCTAGCAGTCTCAATCAGCTTTCCCCTTACTGGCACTGTAATTTTAAAAAGGAGAACATTTTAAAATGCCCATATTGTAGCTACCACCACCTGCCCAATGCTGAAGGAAGTTTCCAGTTGGTTACAGTCGATGGTTGGCCATGCAGTCAGCAGGCGTTCAGCTCACCAGCGTTGGTTAATATTACAGTTTGGATTCAATTGTTGGTGAATGGAGTTGTTGCCGACTGTACAAGCCACAGCCACAGTAACCACTTAGAAATTGTCACTTTAATGCAGGGTTGAGAGAGGCAGAACAGCTGATTAAAATGAACACTGCTAGCCATGTATGATATGACTCGTTGCGAGCAATGCCATGGGGGGATCCTCTCATTTTAAAATAAAATTATTGGGCGAGCTGACTTGGGGTTGTTGATGTCACTCTTCCTAAGTTTCTTTTTTCAAATCTCGTGATGCCGATATTTGTCCTATCGTAGATGGCAGACTCTCAGGCTGAATCCCCAGGGTCATGTTTCCTAAAAACTGGAACAATATTAGCTACTTCCCCATCATCTGGTGTTACTGTACATTTCATGAGCTGTGAAAAATTTCAGCCACTTCTCACCTACTTCTGCTCTGATGTCCCTAAATATTATTGAAAGTATTTAACCTGTTATAAATATTCAAGCACTTTTGTTTTTTTTAATGACCAGGGGTGACATTTTCCTGTTTGCAGCCAGTTCACTGATAACTACCATTCAAGCAAAAACTTGTTATTTTTCATATTTTGTACAGTAACTACCTGTGCAAACTGAAGTCATTCAATAGCAATGGGCTTAACAACCAGAAATAAGCCACTTGAACTTTGTTGCTGGTAAGAAAGGTAAATTACTAACTTATGCAGAAATCACATTTCAAGAAGCATATCTGAATTTTAAAAACAATTAGAAAGAAAATATTAGGTGGGTAATTTTGACTTTGCACTGCAGTGTACAGCAAGCGATTTTGGATTCAGCCGCCTGTTATACACTTCTCCCGATTTTAATTTCCGTTGAAGTCAATCGAACTGAAAATCGGGAGAGATGTATAACATGAAGCTGAATTGGTATCCCCTTTTTAAACTATCGCACAAAGTTAAAATTAACCCCAAGGACTCCAAGCAAGGCTCTGAATATCTGGATTAAAATTTTCAATCCAAAATGAAGTTAAATTAAAAGGACTGTTGAAAAAGCCTCAAATATGCGTCAAGGAAGAAAGCAAAACATAACAATTGTTTGCCAGGTAATCAAAAGGTGGAGCTGTATAACTCAAGTAATTACTGGCTCCTGTAGGGTGAAGAATGCTGACAGTATATAATCTCTTGAGAGGAAACATTACCACTGAATACACCAATTCTGTCAATTATTTTTCAGTAATATATGTTACATAGTAGTAATCCCCTTCCTTTATAAAATCAAACACAGGTATATCTGGATGATATATAATTTATTTGCAGAGCATATTAACTCACAACTCAGTCCTCTGTCGAAAACAATGGAGCCCATTTTTCTTCCCGCTCCTGCCTGAGTTCAAGTCAGGTGGAGTGTTGCCTGATGGGACCTGAACCTGCCTGTATTTCTAGGTTTAGATCATTGTAATGGTTCCCAGCATTTCCCACATACAGGAAGCTCCCTTGGAAAGAAAAGGAAACTGAATCAATCAGAGATTTACACAAAGGGCCCAAAAAGTGGGAGAAGAAAGACCACCCTTACTGTCGGTTGGTAATGGCCACTAGCTTTGGGGCCTTTTGGCTGCTGTCCAGAAACTGCAGCCAGAAGGCCTCTGGTCCGATGCTCATCCTACTGGGCTTGCAAAAAAAGAGGTACTTAATGTTTTAGTGCTTACTTTACCATCTTACCCTCAGATGCTTGTGGGTTGCCCCTAGTCATCTCCTCCAATCTGAGGGAACCAGACATCAGCACAAAGATCCACTTGCTGTGGGCACCTCAATGTATGGGCCTCCACCAAGCAAAGACCTAGGAAAATGCTGTGCCTCCCTCTCTCCATGAAACCCTCTGAAGTGCTTTTGAAGCGTAAAAGGGTTATGCATTGAAGTCAATATTCTGCAACTGCCCCAAACTATACCTAACCTGTGAGTGCTGATAACAGGTACCAAAACTACAAAAAAATTACAAAAAAAATCCATTCTTCAGATCTGATATAACTCAGTTTGATAAGTTTAAAAATGTTAAAAATATATGAATAATAATAGAACTTGAAGAGGGTGACATTATTCTTAGTTGCCACACCCTCATATCACAAAGCCAAGACAAATGTTCCAGAACCTTCTACATGTTGGTTTAGATTTTCCACTTGAGTTACCCCTGGTATTACTTGGGTGGATAATGGCAGACATTTCTTTGAGTGCCTGCTCTGCCAGCTCCATGCTCACCCCCACCATTTCTGGGATTTCTGGTCTGAGGTGACGAGGGTGTATAAAATGTCCTATCACCACCTCCCCCCTCGCCCCCCCCGCCCGCCCCCGCACACACACGCATAATGGGTAGGCATATTGTAATGTTATGCAAAAGCAGAAATACAGCATCCAACATATTTTCCATCATTTGCACCACAACAATGCTATGCACAAGGGACCTCTCTTTATGCCTGGCCTGCAGCATTCTTATGAGCACTTTTACATTTAAATGGAAAAAAAGCTTATGCAATTGATCAAAATTTTTACCCACTTTTACAAGGCAACATAGAGGCTACAGCTAATCTCTCCACCCCTTCCAGACCGACTCCTTGGCAAATGCTTAGGAGCTCACCGAAAATTGCAAATGACCGTGAGGCCAGAAAATCAGCCTGTCTTAGAAGTGCATCCTTGAGAGGGGATTCCACAAGAATGGAAAATCCTAGCCGTTTTGACTGGATGAGAATGCAGATAGGTGGAGGAATATGAAGATCCGTTCTCCCATTAGTAAACGACATTAAAGTACCCATTTCCCAGGCACAACGGAGGAGAAATTGCGACATCCTCAAAACTGCATACAATTTTTCACTCTCTTTTGCTCTTATCTTGCGCTGTGCAAGGTGTAGTCAATCCACTGATCAATGAACAATCAAATGTACTGTAAAAGCCTCATCACTGCTGGAGGAGCAATAACCCCCAATTCCACAAAGTAAACACTCCTTTTCCTTAACAAGGGCCTAAACAAACTGGAACTATAAGTGTAACTGATGGGACATGGCTGCTAGGTTAGACAAGAGGGTCAAGCCTCTAATCCATTAAAGCCAGAACATTTGTAAAGTTCTGAAGCAAGAGGAGTAGGAACAGCTAAATCTGTGAGAGATTAGAAGTCAAAGTACAAAGTGCAATGAGAGGGCAAAGGTTCATGCCTATTAAAGTGTCTGATGTAATCTGATCTGAAAAATATACTGAAAGTACCATTAAGCCCAAAGGTCAAAGGTCAGGATCTAATGCCAAGATTGCAGCAGAAATAAAGGTTGAATGTCAAAGTGCATTGCTTGGTTGAACTTAGACATTGATGCCAAGTACCATGTAATCTATTGTACAGGCTATGCATTTTTTTAATTTGTTCTCACAATGAGGCAAGACCACACTTATTGCCCATCCCTAGTTGCCATGCGGAGGCGGTGATGGGTTTCTCCTTGAAGCACTGCCATCCTTGCAGTGACATTGCTTCAACAATGGTTTGAGGTAGAGAATTGCAGGATTTGGACCCATCAGTGATGAAGGCAGGGCGATATAAGTCTAAGTCAGGATGGTGTGCAATCTGGAGGAGAACTTCGAAATTATGGTATTCCCATGCTCTTGTCCTTCTCGGTGGTAAAGGTCATGGGACTGGGAGGCATTGTTGAAGTAAGCTTATGAGTTGCTGCAGTGCATCCTGCAGATAATACATACCACAGCCACAGTGGTTGAGTCCAGTGGTAGGGGTGCTAATCAAGCAGACTGCTCAGCTCTGGATGCTGTTGTGCTTCTTATTATGTCATTGTAGTTCCACCCATCTCGGCATGTGGAGAGCAGACTTAAATCTTGCAGATGGTTGAAGGGGGTGGCTAGTTGTAATATGCCGGTCATCACCACTCCAACCAGGATGTTGTCAGGGCCCAGTAGTCTTCGCTGAGCCCAGTGCACTTAGCCACTTCTTAAAGTCACGTGGGATGAACTAAATTGACTGGACACTGACATATATTTTGGTATGGACCTTAGGTGGAGGCTGAATAGGTTCATCAAGTCAGCACCTTTGGCTGAATATGCTTGCAACCCTGCCTCTTGCACTCAAAGTGGGCTTAGCAGAGCGGTCAATAACCAGGGGGCATAGATTTAAAGTAATTGACAGAAGGATTAGAGGGGAGCTGAGGAAATTTTTTTTCACCCAGAGGGTGGTGGGGGTCTTGAACTCACTACCTGAAAGGGTGGTGGAGGCAGAAATCCTCATCGCATTTAAAAAGTACCTGGATATGCACTTGAAGTGCCATAACCTACAAGGCTACAGACTACAAGCTGGAAAGTGGTATTGGGCTGGGTAGCTCTTTTTTGACTAGCGCGGACACGATGGGCCGAATGGCCTCCTTCTGTGGTGTAAATTTTCTATGTTTCTATGCGGGAAAAATTCAACAGGGGCCATTTTTGGATACATGTAGGGTGATATGCTATTACCCCGCGCCCAATGGTCCCTGCGCAGGCAGGACCCAAGTTTGGATCTACCGGAGCACTTACCTGCAATCAGCCTTCCTTTCCAGGCCTTGCACGTGGAATCAATGCAATTTGCACTTTCCACCATCAGAGGCAGCTCGATCTCTTAAAGGGAGGATGTTTTCTTAGAAATCTCTTAAAGGTAGCTAGTACCTGTTATTTGCTGAAAATAACAGTCTACTGTCTGTACGGAGTCTGAATGGAGATCAGACATCGCACATGTCAAACACAGATGCAGGAACCATCCCTACGTTTACACACTGATGAATTATGTTAAAACATTGAATAAAGGTTGCGGACTACTAAATCCCACATCCTCCAATCTGCACGCCAGACCTCACCAATCTGCCGATCTGAGTTAGCACCAGGCCTGTGAGAGTGTGTGCACCAAGGTTCTCTGCTGATGCACTAGAGACTTTCGGTGCAAGAGATGTACAGAAGGATAGCTATATCAACAAGGTGGGGAGTGGGGGCGACAAGAGGCAGTGGGAGGCAGCGGGGGACAAAGTCAATGCCAGGCACACAGCATCATGAACATGGATACAGTGCAGGAAGAAGTTCAATGCTTTGACATGAGTGGTCAAGGTGAGTGAGGTCAACTGTCAAGTGGCGTCTCCGACCAACTGCACCACGCACTAAACCCCCCATCACCCACAAACCAACAAACTCTTTCCATCAGTACTCAATTCTTCCAATCAGATGCTTCCTCTCATTCTTACACATTACCACTGTTTCAAGCCGTCCACCCACAACTCACAGGCCACACATACTGGCAGCTATTCAACCATGACAGGCACATCACCCAGACACACGTCACGCTTTCTTGCAGGAGAAGGTGGCGCATATCAAGAGGCAGCAAGTGACAGTGGCATTTAGCCCGTCGAGCCTGTTCCTCCATTCAATGAGATCATGGTGGACCTGTGACCTAACTCCATATACCCGTATTAGCCCCATATCCCTTAATACCCTTGGTTCATAGAAATCTATCAATCTAACGTTCACAATTGAGCTCGCATCAACTGCCGTCTGCAGAAGAGCATTCCAAATGTCTCCCACCCTTTGCGTGAAGAAGGATTTCCTAACTTCACTCCTGCATGTCCTGGCTCTAAATGTTCGGCTATGTCCCTGCGTCCTCGTATTGAAATCTAGGAGACCTCCAAAAACAGTTACAAATATTTCGGCAGCCAGAAGCAATAATCCAGCCACTAACCTGTAAATCCTGCATGGTCTCTTTAAATAGTGCTGGTGGGGGGGTCCTCCAGGCACTCTAAGACACGGTCAGATGGTCGGGGTTAAGACTGTGGGTTGAGTTGAGCGTTAAGTCCCAAAATGGTGTCTTTCACTTTAAATCAGTGTTGCACATTGATTGACGCCATTTTCTCCCAATTTTACATGATTCCAGCATTCGTTATCTGCGCCTGTGCTATCTCTTATACCAAGATGGCGCCTGGCGCACGTCAAGCAGGAAACGTGTGCGCATCCAAGACGCCATCTTGGATGTCGGAGACGCCATGTAGCGCCGCAACAACGGGCGATACACGGCCCAATTTAGCGCCCTATGTCTCTATGAGCTGCACTGTGGTTGACACTGGGGGTCTTCATGAAGCCTTTTCCACATGTTAGTTGTCTGATTATCCAGCTTCATTCTTCACTGGATGTAGAAGAGCTAAAGAGCTTTGACCTGATCCATTGGTTGTGGAACCACGTTGCTCTGTTTATGGCATCCTGCTTTTGGCATTTGCAATACAGGTAGCCTGTTTTGTAGCTTTTACTTGTGTCTATGTATACACTACATATGTAGAACACCAGCCATTGTAGGTAATTTTGACCCATTATACATTTCTCCTGATTTTCATTTGTATTGAAATCAATGGAAATGAAAATTGGGAGAGATGTATAGCAGGCGGCTGAATCAATGCCATTCATTTTACACTGACCCCCAAATTCAAAATTACCCCCAGTGTGTGCTTCATGTGACAATATATAGATAAAGGCCAAAAATTCATGGTGTTTCTGGTGCAGTCCTGTATACCAACCTGCCGAATGGGCATTTGAGTTTTGTTTCAAATGACTAAATATGCTTCTCTTACAAAGGGAGCCATTGGAGGGATATTAACTGATCTTTCCAAGGTGGCACCTGACACACCCACTGGAACCAGCATGTTACCAGCAAATTGTGGGCTTTGGGGTCAGGCAGGTGCCTTGGATGCTTCCCTAGTGGCACAGGCATCCTCCATTCACAGGGTGATTTCTTTGGTGACTCTGCAAACTTTGGCTGGCACTTCTGCTGGGATGTGCCCCCCTCCAAACCCATGCAGGTTTTTGGCTCCATGATCAGTAACAACCACATTGTTAATTTAGTCTCTCTAATACATTGGCGTACCTAACAATGAGGTGCCAACCTGGTGAAGCTACAACACAGGACTACATGCGTGCTAAACAGCGGAAGCAGAATGCTATAGACAGAGCTAAGTGTTTCCACAACCAACGGATCAGATCAAAGCTCTGCAGTCTCGCCACATCCAGTCGTGAATGGTGGTGGACAATTAAAAAAATAATGGGAGGAGGAGAGTCGGTGAATATCCCCATCCTCAATGATGGCAGAGCACAGCACATGAGTGCAAAAGACAAGGCTGAAGTGTTTGCAACCATCTTCAGCCAGAAGTGCCGAGTGGATGATCCACCTCAGCCTCCTCTTGAGATCCCCACCATCACAGAAGTCAGTCTTCAGCCAATTCGATTCACTCCAAGTCATATCAAGAAACGGCTGAGTGCACTGGATACCACAAAGGCTATGGGCCCTGATAACATCCCGGCTGTAGTGCTGAAGACTTGTGTTGCAGAACTAGCCATGCCTCTAGCCAAATTGTTCCAGTACAGCTATAACACTAGTATCTACCTGACAAAGTGGAAAATTGCCCAGGTATGTCCTGTCCACAAAAAGCAGGACAAATCCAATTCAGCCAATTACCGCCCCATCAGTCTAATCTTAATCATCAGCAAAGTGTTGGAAGGTGTCGTCGGCAGTGCTATCAAGCGACACTTACTCACCAATGACCTGCTCACTGATGCTCAGTTTGGGTTCCGCCAGGACCACTCGGCACCAGACCTCAGTACAGCCTTGGTCCAAACGTGGACAAAAGAGCTGAATTCCAGAGATGAGGTGAGAGTGACTGCCCTTGACATCAAGGCAGCATTTGACCGAGTGTGGCACCAATGAGCTCTAGTAAAATTGAAGTCAATGGAAATCAGGGGGAAATCTCTCCAGTGGCTGGAGTCATACCTGGAACAAAGGAAGATGGTAGTGGTTGTTGGAGGCCAATCACCTCAGCCCCAGGACATTGCTGCAGGAGTTCCTCAGGGCAGTGTCCTAGGCCCAACCATCTTCAGCAGCTTCATCAATGACCTTCCCTCCATCATAAGGTCAGAAGTGGGGATGTTTGCTGGTGATTCAGTTCCATTTGCAACTCCGCAGATAATGATGCAGTCCGTGCCCGCATGCAGCAAGACCTGGACAACATCCAGGCTTGGACTGATAATTGACAAGTAACATTTGCGCCAGACAATTGCCAGGCAATGACCATCCCCAACAAGAGTGAGTCTAACCACCTCCCCTTGACATTCAATGGTATTACCATCACCGAATCCCCCACCATCAAAATCCTGGGTTCACCATTGACCAGAAACTAAACTGGATCAGCCACATAAATACTGTGGCTACAAGAGCAGGTCAGAGGCTGGGTATTCTGCACCGAGTGACTCACCTCCTGACTCCCCAAAGCCTTTCCACCATCTACAAGGCACAAGTCAGGAGTGTGATGGAATACTCTCCACTTGCCTGGATGAGTGCAGCTCCAACAACACTCAAGAAGCTCAACACCATCCAAGACAAAGCAGCCCGCTTGATTGGCACCCCATCACCACTTTAAACATTCACTCCCTCCACCACCAGCGCATTGTGACTGCAGTGTGTACCATCCACAGGATGCAGTGCAGCAACTCGCCAAGGCTTCTTCGACAGCACCTCCCAAACCTGCGACCTATACCAACTAGAAGGACAAGAGCATGAATGAATTAAAAAAATGTAGTTGAAACAGAAACATTGTGAAGTGATCTTGGTATTCTCACAGATGAGAAGTGGGTCGATTGCACGTGTCATACTAGTCTGTGTACAGGTAGAAAACAATTCCACTCTGAAGCTTCTTTAGTAAACTTTCTCTCAATCACTAAAGAGCATCTTTTTTAATAAAATTAGCAATTTGCACTTCACATGAATGGATAGTTTTGTGCAATGCTGCTAACAAGCTAGGCACATCACCAGATCAATAAATATTGAATAAGCTGTTGGTTCAACTAAAGGTCAGTGTTCACTTGCTGAAACTTTCAAGTCTTTTTACCCAAATTATGATGATATTTTTCTAGAAGCTCTCAAGCCCTTGAGTCATGTTATTTCAAATGAAGTCAAATATGAAATTAAACAGCGACCCTTCAAAAGAAAGGTGATAAGATGCCTATTTTCCTCTTGTAATTGTAAGAAGAATTTTTTTTTGTGATGCAGATGAAAATAACAGAGCAACAAAAAGGGAGTGGAATTTCTGTGGTCCCAATAGCACTTCTAGGGTGGAAGTCACATGCAGGAGGCTCAGCAGAGGTGGGATTTTTTTTTGCGACCTGGGGATGCAGGCTCTCTGATCAGTATCCCGCCCGCTAGTAATTTGTGTTTAGAGGAATAAGAGGTGATCTCATTGAAATGTATAAAATTCTTAGAGGGCTTGACAGGGTAAATGCTGAGAGGCTGTTTCCCCTGGCTGTAGAGTCTAGAACTAGGGGTCATAGTCTCAAGATAAGAGGTCGGCCATTTACAACCGAGATGAGGAAAAGAATTTTCACTCAGAGGGTTGGGAATCTTTGGAATTCTCTATCCCAGAGGGCTGTGAATGCTCAGTCATTGAGTAAATTCAAGATTGAGATTAATAGATTTTGGGACACTAAGGGAATCAAAGGATATGGGATTGGGTAGGAGAGTGGAGTTGAGGTAGAAGATCAGCCATGATCTTATTGAACGGCAGAGCAAGCTTGAGTGGCGATAAGGCCTACTCCTGCTCCTATTTTTTACGTCCTTACATCTGCAAGACACACTTGCCTGAAGTGTCAAATATTACTGCTGCTGTCCCCGAGTATAATCAAGCAAGGTGAGAGGAAGGGGAATGCAGTTGGTGGATTTCAATTATGTTGGATGGCCTGGATGAGGCAATGAATTTGTAAGGAAACATCATCTTCAGCTGCAAAGATACCTCAGAGGTTATGTGCACTCTTACCAGTATCCCAGGTGTATTTAGATGATGCTAGTCCTTAATGGGGATTTCAGCAGAGACCTGTCTTCAGCATGACTGCTTCAGCAGAAAGGCTGTGGGCTGATGTTCGCCACTATCTGTAGTTGTGAATGTAGTGATTACCTTAATTTTTTATGTCACAGAATCCTTCCAGGGTAGCGGAAGGAATACCAGTCAAATCAGTCAGTTGGCTGTATACAGATGCATAAAGCAAATGACAGGCGCCATGTTTGCCAAAGGCCTTCATGGCTTTTCAAATGAAAGCCATAAAACTTTTTTTGACTGTGAGGCTTTCCATGAGTTTAGGGTCTTGTTGATGGAGCCTGTGTGGCCATGTTGAGACTCCCAAATTTTTCCTAAATAGGAAGGTGTTCCATTTCATAAACGTGCAATGATAAGTGACTACTTAAATATAGCCCTGCGTGTCAATGCACATTCCTGGGGGGAGCAGTTATGCATCCCTCATTCTGAAGAGTCTACCATGCAGACTACTGTTTGACCTAGATTTTACCATCCTTCAACAATCCTTGTAACTTGTCTGACAATCATGCAGTTTTGAGCTGAGCTTGGAATTGCACCTCTACTGAGCTGGCAGTGAAATTGCAGTATGGAATGTTCAAGTCTTTGTATAAAATTGCTCTGCTCATTATTTTAGTGACAGCCATTTAAAATAAGCAATTTCACCACGCTTAAGATACCCATCTTGAGACAGCATGGAGATATAGGGGTAAATTTTAATGGGGAGGCGAGAAGAGGGCTAGTGGGGGGAGGTGGGAATTCCTGACGGGAAACCCGGAAGTACAAGTTTCCTGGATGTCTTTCGTTTTTTTCTCTAGGTTTCATGCCCGAAAGGCCAGCCAGATTGACAGGTAGGCTGTCAGTCGGATAGGAGAGCAGTCAGGTAGCAGATGCCAGCAGGTAAATCTTAGTTGGTCATCAGGTGGGTCGGGGAGTCATCAGAGGGTTGGGGGTCTTGGTCATTGGGAGGGGCCGGAGGTTTTCGGCGGGTCGGTCATTGGGGGGGGTCATCAGGGGCTCAGTCATGGGGGGGGGGGTCAGACGTCGGGGGGGGGGGGGTCGGAGATCATGGAGGGGGATCGTAGATCGTGGGGGGATCGGAGGTTATGGGGGTGGCAGAGATCGTGGAGGGGTCAGAGATCATAGGGGAGTTGGAGATCATTGGGTGGGGTGCTGGGGAGGGTTGGACATGAGGAGGGGGTCAGCCAATCGCGTGTGTGGGATCGCGGCAGGTAGGCTTGTTGGGCCTGGAGGAAGTACTCCTGCTCCTCCTGGCCCACAAGCAGTGCAATAAAAGCACTTACCTGCTGATCCGGTGTTTCTTGCCTCCTCTTATGTGGCGGGAAGCAGAAGACCCTTGAATCCCGGCCCCCAGGAGTTAATAATAAACAACCTATTAAATGGAGGCACAATACTTAAAAGATTTCACTGATCGATCCACCTCCTGAAAGCGGCTTGGTCGCCTGCCCCTCAACCTGCCTCCATTAAAACCAGAAGTAGGCGGGTTGGAGGCGGGTCGCGATCGGGTTTTACTTTATTACGATTTTTACCTTCCCACCCATCCCTAACCCACCCATTCATGAGGTTAACATTTACCCCATAATGTGCTCCCATGTTCTCTTGGTTTCCAGGTCTTTTACATCCACCGAAGTATTTCTGTTTAACAATGGAACAAAGTGCAGTGTCTCCCTAGAAAGCTATGAAAATCCATTACTGCCAGATGGATATGAATGCCAGACATCACTCAGGCTCTGATCCATGGTCAAAATCGTTTGAATTAAGTGTTTTAACTGCCATTTGGCACAGTTAACATTTCACTCCATTTTATTTTAGCACTGTTTGAGGCAAGGGAACAAAAACTGATCTATCTTTATATCTTGACATGAATGCAATTTAGATACATGTAGGTGAAGGGCTGTAATTTGGACTATTGATTTAACCAGCTGTACTAGCTACCCTTGATCCAAACTAAACATTTTTAGCCCTGATTTTAACCTAATCTGCCTCATGGGACCAGGACGGGTTCGGGTCTGATGCCTGACTTTATGCTCCATTGAAGCCACTGGTGCGCAAAATCAGGCGGGGTGTAATTGGGGCTTCAGTTTTAATCCGTCGCCACTCGGAATTTCCCAAAAAGCAATGTCCAGAGTGTTTCGTGTTTACAAAGTGTTCCCAGCCTAATGCTTCTGTTTCACAATCCCACGAACAAGCAGTTGATGAGTAAATTGTAGCTGTCAAGAAAATGGGATGAATTAGGAATCTTGCACTTCTGGTGACTTTTTTTTTTAGCAAGAATGGTTATTCTTATTTGCAAGTATTTCATATTACTGCAGAACATATCTTATGGAGTTAGCCATGTGTAACAAACAGGCATGGATTTAAATTTGAGGTTATACATCTCCTAATATTACACAACTTTTTTGCACCAATAATGAATCCTAATAAATCCATATGTAATTATGAAGCATGTTCAGTATGAAATAGTTAAAATATCATCACTGGTATTCCAACCACATGAGTATGAAAACCGAAATCTTAGAGACTATACAGATAATGCTTTTATCAAATTTTATGTGGAAAATATTGAACTCTGACAAAACTGTACATTAGAAAGTTACAATAGCATAATGGTACCTAGGCAAACAAAGGCAGCACTAGCTAATTTAGAATGCATTAGTGCAAAAATTGCTAATTGCATTTGAAAGTAGTGTAAGACAGTTCTTTTATTATGAGTTATGGGTCTGGTATTTCATGAATAATATATGAAGTTGCCACCATCGGATGGAGATAAAAATCTAAACATTTGACACCATTATGAAAAGACTGCAAAAATCAATTATTCAGTAACACTTTTTTGCAAGGGTAGATATTAAAATGTGAATAAAACGAGCAGAGATATCCACCTTAAAGAAGACTTCAAGCAGTAGAAAGAGACACAAGATGAACTCTACCTAAAATCTGAGAATCCAATGTGATGCTTGATTATTTGTGTGAATTGTAGAAACATATTTTTGTTTTAAGATTTACTTCCCCAAAAATCAGGCTGTCAATATTTTCTTCTCCTTCTTTGAAAGGTCACATTTCTTTATCTAGATGGCAATGTAAGACTACAATGGCAAAATTAATCTTAATCTTACATTATGGATAACAACTAAGAGCTGCCAGTAATACTATTCCCTAAGCTGTTGACAGATGTGAACGTGTGTGATGAGAGACAGGAACAGGCCATTCCTGTAAGTATAGGTGTACCACGTAGAATAGACATAGTGTTTGTTAATATAAAATATATATCCACATATGAAAGATTGATTCTGCGGTTGTTACAATGACTATAGAAAATCAGGCCTGGAATATAGGAGGCATTACCTCATTAACCAACTATGAGAAGAGATAAGATATATAGTAAGTATATATTAAATCTGTCATAGAGACTGTAGAGATAATCTGTGTTATGATGTACTGGGAAGAGATAAGACTTCAAATACTACAGGTAACTAATGAGTACAAACGTGTGAAATCTTCAGAGTGTAATAAATAACCTAAGACATCAAAGGCATGCACAATAAATGATAGCAGCTAACCTTACCACTAAACAAGCTTACGTGTCAACAACATACACATTGAACGTGATGACACATGGTGCCATATTTGTCCTACATAATTAAACCTATAAAAGATACAACACACTGTAGCTCCTGGGGAACTTTAATCTAGTCTTGCTTAGGGTAGCATAAGCAGTAAAGATGACACACTTGTGAGCTCCTGAGGAGTCCTTGGTATGTGAGCTTTATTGGCACCTATATCTCATACGCACTGCATGTAGGGGATTGTGTTTTATTATCTCATTGACTTAATTTAATAAAGAATATTAACCAGACATTTCAGTATTTCCTAGTTGTTCAACTTGTAGTAGAGGTAAATAATGTATGGCAATATCCTATAATAGGGATATATGACAATATCCTTTAAAAACCCAACAATACCCTTTCCCCACTGTCCTTGCAAGTGCTACTAAACAGTGCTTTGCTTCCTAGGTCAGTTGAGAACAGGGAAAACTCAACCAATGAGGGTAATTATACCTGAATGCCAACGTAGCCCATTGTTACAGCATTATGATAATTTATTACATCGCGCCTTAGCTTAAACATTTTTCCCATTGTTCTCTGAACACTGAATTCCTATCATTTTTTGCAGATGAAAGATGATTGTCTGGGGTGGGGGAAGGGAGGAAATCGGAGGGCAATTTAACCCATGATGGCAATTTGTGCGCCTTTATGGCTATTATAGCATGGTATTTGCATTATGATAGCTACTGCTTGTCTTTGTTGATAGAAATATATTAAATAAGGGAACATAATACAATGGAGGGAAATAAATTAAACATTGTGGCGATAAAAAGGCATTTCCTCATATTAAAGTGTAAAATCACTTTGTGCCTTTTTGCTCCTATAATACCAAGGCATAGAAAACCTTTTGCTGTTGATTGTTATCAACAGGTGAAGTGTTAACAAACTTGTATTTTATCCCATAAGGATGTGACTTTGACATTAAAGTCAGCTGTGGCTTCATCTTACTTTTATGTCTTATTAGCTCTTGCACAAGCCACTAGATAGAATGCAATATGAAGAGATAGTGCACCATCTCACGAAAGAGGGACAGTATCATCTGATATAGAAATTAATGACTTAATTAAATCAGCATTCTTCCTCACCAATCAAACAGAGGGAAGGAAGGAAGAGAGAAAGAAATAAAAAAACAAGGAAGAAAGAAAGACTTGCATTTAGGTTATAACAACATGAGGATGGGTTTCGGTGAAATCTGTGAGAAATACTATGCCAACTTGTGCTTGGAATTTCTGTGTGGGTTGTAACATCAGCAGGAGATTGGGAGAACCCTGTGGAAATTCCACCCTCCCACCATGGTATTTTGGTGAATGGTATAATTAGGAGAAATTCAAGACAACCTTCAAAATCAGCGATTCGAAATGATAAATGCTGTAGTTTAGCCCTCTCAGTGCAGAGCTCTGTGCAATGGGAGCACATATCAAGAATTTGAGTGTGGAGGCCAGGGCAGCGATTTGTGGCCTGCAACATTTTCCGTCCACTTTAATTTTAAAATCTGAGTTGTAAATGACACACTAACAAATAAATCAGCTGAAATCTATGCCAATTTTTGTGCTTTTCTGTACATCTACTCTGCACATGCCTTTTAGTGCCAGTATACAGGTTCAGGGCAATAATCAGTTAAAGTTCAAAAGGTGTAGCTATCCGATCAATTCCTTTTGTCTGTTCCCTGTTATATAATTTTAAAAAGGCGACAAAACTATTGCCTCATAATACAGAAATAAATTTCCCATTTTATCAAAAAAATAAGAGATCAGCTCATTTAGCTCATTTGTGCATCTGCATCGTCTACAGGGTCGGATTCTAACTCCCGCTAGGAAACTGGAGGGAGCATACAGCAATCTCCCACGGGAATCTTCTTCGGAGGCCCGGAAGATTTTAACTGCCGCGTTTCACTCAAATGCCGTCAGTCAGCTGCTCGTCCGTATTGGGTGGATAGCAACAGCTGGTCAATGGGGTGGGGGGGAAATAAAGATTGGGTGACCCAAAGTATGCCTGCTGGCACCAAGAAGGCTTTTGCGAGCAAGGTAAATCCAGGAGCGGGTTAAAATGTCTTCAAGAAAGCAATGAACTTTTGCAGCAATAGATTTGCATGCCAAACAAATGCCAGATTAACACTACTCTGACACTTGCTCAAGTATTGAAATAGATAAATTAATCACTGAAGTAAAACTAAGTGACTTCATGCTCTTGTCATGTCCGCCTGCTGTCATGCTCAAATTTTAATTCACATCTGTAATCGGTATGTAACGCTAAGATCTCAATTTCAGATTAACTCGAGAGCAAGCAGATTTGGTTATTTTTCAGTCGGTCAATAAAGCAAATTACAATCATGAGCCTTTAAGTCAACCCAAATCTTTATAAAATAAATAAATAATTTCTATTTATATAGTGCCAGGACCTCAGGTCATCCCAAAGCACTTTACAGCCAATGAAGTGCTTTTGAAGTGTCATAAGAGTTATAAT
Source organism: Heptranchias perlo (assembly GCF_035084215.1). NCBI lineage: Eukaryota > Metazoa > Chordata > Chondrichthyes > Hexanchiformes > Hexanchidae > Heptranchias > Heptranchias perlo. The sequence goes on along the minus strand of NC_090326.1, from coordinate 53,160,699 downwards.
GTCAGCAAATGTGACAGCCAATTTACATACAGCAAGATCCCACAAATAGCAATAAGAGAATGACCAGATAATCTGTTTTAGTCTTGTTAGTTGATTGATAAATATTGGCTGGGACAATGGGAGAATTCCTCTGCTCTTCCTAATGGGCAGAATAAAGAAGAAATCTACCTATTAAAAGAATCTGGATGATCAGTCGGGATAAAGGGGTCATTTTCAGAATGGCAATCTGTAACTAGTGGGGTGCCGCAGGGATCAGTGCTGGGGCCTCAACTATTTACAATCTATATCAATGACTTGGTTGAAGGAAGCGAGTGTACTGTGGCCAAATTTGCTGATGATACAAAGATAGGTGGAAAAGTAAGTTGTGAGGAGGACACAAAGGGGATTATTTTAAACCCCAAGATCAGGTAGGTTGGGGGATGGGTGGGAATTGAAAATAGTTGTTTTTTTGGGTCGCAACTGCAAAATTTTCGGACGTTGCATTCCCAATGGGAAGCCCGTACTTTTATGTGCCGATGTTAAACCCGGAAATAAAGCCGAGTTGCGGTCGCGACCCAAAAAACAACTATTTTCAACTCCCACCCACCCGGAACCTGCCTGTTCTTGGGGTTTAAAATCACCCCCAAAGTGTCTGCAAAGGGCTATCAATAGGTTAAGCGAGTGGGCAAAAATTTGGCAGATGGAGTATAATGTGGGAAAATGTGAAGTCATCCACTTTGGTGGGAAGAATAAAAAAGCAAAATATTATAGCAAAAAGCAAAATATAATTTTCACATCGTTCACCTGAGGAAGGAGGTAGCCTCCAAAAGCTTGTGAATTTAAAATAAAATTGCTGGACTATAACTTGGTGTTGTAAAATTGTTTACAATATATAAATGGAGAAAGACTACAGAATGCTGCGGTACAGAGGGATTTGGGTGTCCTTGTACATGAAACGCAAAAAGTTAGCATACAGGTACAGCAGGTAATTGGAAAGGCAAATGAAATATTAGCTTTTATTTCAAGGGGGATGGAGTATAAAAGCAGGGAAGTCTTGGCTACAACTGTACAAGGTGTTGGTGAGACCACACCTGGAATACTGCGTACAGTTCTGGTGTCCTTATTTAAGGAAGGATATACTTGCATTGGAGGCGGTTCAGAGAAGGTTCACTCGGTTGATTCTGGGTATGGAAGGGTTGTCTTATGAGGAAAGATTGAGCAGGTTGGGGCTATACTCACTGGAGTTTAGAAGATGATGTGGAGAAGAATGAGAGGAGATCTTATTGGAACATATAAGATTTTGAGGGGGCTCGATAGGGTAAATGCTGGGAGAATTTTTCCCCTCATAGGGGAATCTAGAACTAGGGGGCATAGTCTCAGAATAAGGGGTCACCCATTTAAGATGGAGATGAGGAGAAATTTCTTCTCTCAGAGGGTTGTGAACCTTTGGAATTCTTTGCCCAAAAGAGCGGTGGAGGCTGAGTTATTGAATATATTCAAGGCTGAGTTAGACAAATTTTTGATCAGCAAGGGAGTCAGAGGATATAGGGAATAGGCAAGAAAGTGGAGTTGAGGCCAGAATCAGATCAGCTATGATCTCACTGAAAGGCGGAGCAGGCTCGAAGGGCCAAATGGCCTACTCCTGCTCCTATCTCTTATGTTCTTAATATGATACAACTCAAGTCAATTCCAGACAAATATATCCCTGATCTAAATTTAAAATGTCAGTATACTGAACCATTTTTGATTTACCTTCTGATTGAAGCATAATGCAGAATTCTGATCCACAAATGACATTTTCATCAACTATATTTTGGCAAACAAAAATTCCACTGTCAAAACTCACAAACAGATATAAACTTTGGAAGTCACACTATGCCATTCGAAGTGTGGCAGGGTGGGATCTCTGCTTGTTCATTTGCCCTCACCCTGACTCCACCCCAATTACTTTTTTATTTTGTTCTCGGGATGTGGGTGACGCTGCTAAGGCTGCATTTATTGCCCATCCTGGTTGTCCTGAAAAGGTGGGGATGGGCCTTCTTCATTGCAATTGCAAATGTTACATTCTTGTTCAAAAAAGGGTGTAAGGATTAACCCAGCAACTATAGGCCAGTCAGTTTAACCTCAGTGATGGGGGAACTTTTAGAAACGATAATCCAGTGCAGAATTAACAGTCACTTAGACAAGGATAGATTGATCAGGGAAAGCCAGCATGGGTTTGTTAAAGGCAAATCGTGTTTATCTAACCTGATTGAGTTTTTTGATGAGGTAACAGAAAGGGTGGATGAGGGCAATGCAGTTGATGTGGTGTATATGGACTTTCAAAAGGCGTTTGATAAAGTGTCGCACAGTAGGCTTATCATCAAGATTGCGGCCCATGGAATAATGGCACCAGTAGCAACATGGATACAGAATTGGCTAAGGGACAGGAAACAGAGAGCAGTGGTGAAATGGAGGGAGGTGTACAGTGGTGTGCCCCAGGGGTCAGTGCTGGGATGACTGCTTTTCTTGATATGTATTAATGACTTGGACTTGGGTGTGTAAGGTACAATTTCAAAATTTGCAGATGACACAAAACTTGGAAGAGTAGTAAACAGTGAGGAGGATAGTGATAGACTTCAAGAGGATATAGACAGGTTGGTGGCAAGGGTGGACATGTGGCGGATGAAATTTAACGCAGAAAAATGCAAAGTGATACATTTCAGTAGGAAGAATGAGGAGAGGCAATATAAACTAGAGAGCACAACTCTAAAAGGAGTACAGGAACAGAGAGATCTGGGGGTAAATGTGTACAAATCGTTAAAGGTGGCAGGGCAGGTTGAGAAAGCGGCTAAAAAAACATGAGATCCTGGGCTTTATAAATTGAGGCATAGAGTACAAAAGTTTGGAAATCATGATAAACCTTTATAAAACATTGGTTCGGCCACAACTGAAGTATTGTGTCCAGTTCTGGGCACCGCTCTTCAGGAAAGATGTGAAGGCCTTAGTGAGGGTGCAGAAGAGATTTACTAGAATGATGGCAGGGATGAGGGACTTTAGTTATAAAGATAGACTGGAGAAGCTGGGGTTGTTCTCCTTGGAACAGAAACGGTTCCGAGGAGATTTGATAGAGGTATTCAAAATCATGAAAGGTCTAGACAGAGTGGATAGAGAGAAACTGTTCCCATTGGCATAAGGGTCAAGAACCAGAGGACATAGATTTAAGGGCGGGGAAGTGGGACTAACTGGATTGCTCTTGCATAGAGCTGGCATGGACTCAATGGGCCAAATGGCCTCCTTCCATGCTGTAACCTTTCAATGATTCTATAATTTATGAACCATTGCAATCTTTCTGCTGATGGAACTCCCATGATGGTGTTAGGTATGGAATTCCAGAATATTCACCTCCTTGGTGCCATATACAGTTGCATGCTGCCTTGATGTCAGGAGCTGTGACAAATTCTGGCACATGCACAATGGGCTGAATGGCCTCTTTCTGTGCTGTATCATTCTATGCTTCATTCTATGAATTTAGGTCTTAAGTCTATACTTGGACCAAATTAAGGGATGTGGTCATTTGAATAATATGGTAGGATGACTGTGCCAGTAATGACATTGCTGGGGTTCCCACCTATGGCGGTAACAGGAATTTAGGGCAGCACCTTGCCAATCCGGGGTGGGGGAGGGGTGAGCAGGCAGATTTGGCCTCAATGTCATTTGAAAGAAATTACAACTCCTGTCTGCTCTATGGTTGATGTGTTAATTCCCAAAAGGCAATTAATCTGTCTTAGTTTGATTGCCATTGGGATATGTCATTGTGGTGTCCACTTATGGCCATTGTATAGAAAATACGTCTACTTCAAGTAGATATGATGTATGCGGAGCACAACTGGTGGGATTTTCTGGCAGCCTGGCATCCAACTAGTCCTTCCACTAAGTGTGATGACATGATGGAGGGAAGACAGGTGGAAGAAGTCCCCACTGCATAGGCATTTATTGATATTGGCAGAGAAGGGCAGAAATCTGGCAGAAACAGACTTGGCCTCAGTTCCAGCCTTCCTGCCCAGATTACGCAAATTCCACATCTAAAACAGTGTGGAATTTCTAGGTTTGTAATGCCCAAAGTACTTTTCTTTGTTTTTGTGTAAATTAAATTGGTTGATGAATGATTAAAAAGGTATACACCTGATGGCTAGGTGGAAAAGTGCACTGCATCTTTCTATCTTGAACCACATACATCAGAAAAGTCCTAACATTGATTTGTGATCTGAGTTCAGGTTGGCTAATTTTGGCAGTGGGGCAGTACAATTGGCCTCTGCACCTCTGAACCTGTGAGAGTAAAAATAAGACCGAGTCCCCACTCCTCATTTTATCCAGTGAGTCTACTGCAAAGCACAGATGTGTGGATATTGGCTGAAGGCAGGATTGGGTTCAGCTGTATGGTACCCCTTAGTTAAATGGTTTGACAGTGCTCATTGTTTAGGCTCACATATGAACAGTTGGCACTTGGCAAGGGACTGGAGGGCTTCCAGTACCTGTGGCACCACGCCCTAGCATAAGTCAAACCTCAGGAAGAAAAGAAATTGGAAGAAAGAATAATGGATTAAGTGGTCGTGAAATAAACATTTGCCAGTTCAGCAGTGTCTATTTTTTTCCCTAATGCTGGGATAATATTTTGTTATAAGAAGTTAGTTATGCACTTACTGGCATTCACTTGTAGAATGTTTCCACATAAACAGTAAGATCTGAGGTAGTATTGTACAGGTAGAAACAACAACTATGAAAGCTGCAAACATCTTTGTGCTGCTATCAAATTTTGATGTTGAAAATGTTATAAAATATGTTAGAACAGTCATGAAGAAAAATAAGTGAATTTGGGCACATTTTGAGAAAAAGAAGGAAAACATACTGCCATCAGTAATTAGTAATCAGGCAAGGAGGAGTGAACCAATTTGGTTACAGGTTAGAGAGAAAGGACAATTAAAGTACTGTAGGACAGAATTAGAAATCAAATATCAAAAGCAATTGAGTTGTACAGGTAGAACAGGACTGCATTTATTCGACCGTTAATGCAAAAGTGACTGTATAACCAAGAAACTACTCAATGCATTAAAGGCCTACAGCCTGAGACCCCAGGAGGCTGACTCACATTGGTTTAATTTTGCAAGACATTCAATATAACTCCAGCCTTATGAGCCCAGGATTACTTTAAAACTCTTTCTAGATTTTCTGACAACACTTGGTGCATAGGAACATCTAACAAAGGGTTTTTGAAACCCAGAATAGGATCAGATGAACATTCTGGAACACAGTATTTTCCAAATTTTTGCAGTCTGCATACTTGCAGGGTAATTCTGGTCAGGCAGTTTGATGATAATATAGAAAATCTTTGACATTAGTGTATAGCAGTGAAATTTCCTGCGGGACATGACAATCAGTTAGAGGAATAGAAGATACAGTTATGTAGCACTTCTTCATTCTTAGTTAGTTGAAATATGCGGACGAGGAAGAGGAAGGGGGTAAGAATGGATCTTTGGGGGCCGCCTGAGGTGATGATACAGGGGTGAGAGGAGAAGGCATTGGTAGAGATGCTCTGGCTACAATTGGATGGGTAGGAGTGGAACTAAGTGAGGGCAGTCCACCAAGCTAGACAACAGAGGTATTGGAGAAGGTTGGCGTGGTCAACTGTGACAACTGCTGCAGAGGGATCAAGGAAGTCAAAGGGGGATAATGCATCATGACCAGAGTTATATGTACTATCATTCGTGACTTTGCTTAGGACGATTTTGATGCTGTAGGATGGGCAGAAACCAGATTGGAGGGACACAGTGTAAGACTATTTTGACCTGACGCTAATTGGTTATAGTGATGATCTTTTATTTGAACAAAAGCAAGTATTAATACATGCAAATATTTAAGCTGTAATTATCAAAGAACAAGGAATTATATTACCTCGTTTTCCTCTGGGTAGAGATTGTAACTTTGTCACTGCCTCGAATCCTGCCTGCTTCCTTCCCGCTGAGCTATCTTCCTTCTCCACACACTCTTCTCCACAACTAGGTGTTGGTTTGTTCTGGGTTCATATACACCCCTTTTAGAAACCTGACCCTTGAGCCATCAAAACTGCCAAGGTTAGCACCTCCCCAATTTTATCTTCCTTCAACAGATAATGACCATCCTGCTCGTCTAACTGCTAATAAATTTAACCTGATGATCCTCGCCAGGCATTTCAAAGGAACATGAGGGCCCCGATATTACCAGGGAGGTGGGATGGCAGCGGTGGGGGGGGGGCGACTGGGCGCGTGGGTAACTCGCCGAGTAAAATCCGTCCGTTCCCCACGCAATCACGGGTAAATTGAAGCCACTTACCGTGACTTCCGGGTTTCCCATCGTGAACCTGCGCAGCAGGTGGACTGCGCACCCACATCACAGGCTGTCAGCTGGAGGAGCCCTATTTAAAGGGCCAGTCCTCCAATGCTGTTCCTGGAACAAACAAACAAAATTATACAATGGAGCAGACCAGGGGAAAGGCTGCTCCCAGCTTTACTGATGCCTCACTCCAGGTCCTACTGGATGGGGTGAGGAGGAGGAGGGATATTTTCTACCCGGCGGATGGGAGGAAGTGGCCTGTCTCTGCCACCAAGAAGGCCTGGCTCAAGATGGCAGAGGGGGTCACCAGCAGTAGCAACATCTCCGGACATGGATATAGTGCAGGAAGCACTTCAATGACCTAACTAGGTCAGCCAAAGTGAGTACACTTACTCATTCTCCTACACTCTGTCTTCCACATCACCACCCCAACCCCACAACTCCTTCTGCACTGCCAACACTATTCTATCACATCACTCCTCATACCCACTCAAAGCTCATCCTCAACTTACCTGCACTTACTCACCTTCCCAGTACTCATCCCACCACTACCACTCAACCCAAACCTCATACAATGTCATGGCTCTGTCTTATACTTACCCTCTGATGCATCTCTTTCACAGTCAGCCTCACCCAAACCAATGCTTTCAGCGGTTGGCCACGTCACCATCACTCACTCACGCCTCTCTACCTTCTCCCCTCATAGGAGAAGAGAGCCCAGAATGCACGGGAGAGGGTGAAGACCGGAGGGGGGCCGCAACATCTGATTGTCCTCACAACGCGGAGCAGGTGGCTCTGGAACTGAGCCGCACCCTCGAGTGCATGTCCATCGGGGATGCCGAGACTGCCACCCGACAAACGGCTGGTGACAGAACTTTAACATTCAGCACTCATAATAGCAAATGATGTTAACATGCCTTGCCATCTTCAGCACCTCAACATCTGTCATCATGCTTAATATTGCCACTATTCTCTTACAGGGCCTTCAGTGACCGCCGTGACAGAGGAGGGCGATTCCTCAGAGGACCTGCCGGCCTCTGAGGGGGCACCATCACATCTGAGCGAGCCATCCACCAGCGCAGATACACACACCTCGGTGGGTCCCCGTCCTCACTTAGTTGGGGTCGCACGTGGTGAGTCACCACACACATGTGGGCACGAGCAGACACTGGTGACAGGGGCAGCTGTGGAGAGTCTGCGTCAGTGGGAGCACTCTTCTCCAGGCTCTGCTCAGCTGGACACAGATGTTGAGCCCGAGGGGCCATCCTTTAAAAGGAGAATGATCGAGGGGCAGCAGCACATTTGTGAGGTGCTGGAACAAGTGCCACACGCAGTCTCCACAATCGGGCAGAGGATGTAGGAGTCCAACTCCTGCATGAGTGGAATGGTGGCCCAGGTACAGGAGGGAATCTCTGAGATACTGTCACAGGGATGTGAGGGCATCTCTGCGATAGTGTCGGGGGTAAGTGCGGGAATGTCTGCGATGGAGGGAAGGCTAGCCTCCATCAAGCTTCAAGCACGGCTCACCAATGAGTCCATTGAGGCCCTGACAACGGCCCTACAGACTCAGGGTGAGCAACGTTCTGCCGCCTTAAACAGGCAGGCAGATACTCTGACACTGGCCTTACAAGGCTTCACACATTTCCTCCAAACTGTCGTCCAGCAGAGTGGTAGGAGTGATGTGGGCCTGGCTCAGGGGAGGGAAGATGGCAAAAGGGGACATGGAAGTGGGGACACTACTTAAAGCCCCACCACGTCTCGCCCGTTGCCCCCCTCTCAACCAGTACCCGCATTGTTGCCTCCTCTCCAGGTGGCCGAGTCTGCTCTTGCACAGGTGCAGGTGGAGCAGTCTTTGGAGGGGCTCTCATGGGCATCGAAACCCAGAGTGCGTAGGCCCAAAGCATCTAATTGGTCAGGGCATGAACAAAAGCAACCTGCCACTACCTCTTCTGCAGCCACAGGGGAGGCACCACGTAGGAGTAGTCGGAAGGCAAAGGTTTTGTGAGCACAAAGGGGATGCACAAGGGTGTTTGACGGCTTGACATGTTTTTTTATTTCTGTTTGATTTTTGTTAATGGCACATTAAATATTATTATTGTCACCACTACTGCCACGTCTTGGCCATTCTTGACTGGCTTGTGTAACAAATCCCTTTCATGAGGTTCACCATGAACACCCACACTTGATGCCGCCCATTGGGTCACTCCACAATGGGTGTATGTGTAGTTGGACAACTATTTTGCACAGTGGGTGGGGGGAGGAGGGGGAGGGAGCTGGTGTGGCCGCTGCTCTCTCCAGGTGGTGAGGACTGGACTCTTCACACTGTCTGATGTTAGGAGAACCGTTCACTTATCAGTGACTCCCTGGCCTCACAAGCAGTCGGATGAGCCGCTGTCTGCCCATGGGTTGCTCCTCCTCCTCGGCCACCTCATCCTCTTCCTTGTCTTCATCCGCCTCCACCTCCGCCTTCTCCTCCTCCTCCTCAATGTGGGTGGCAGATGTGGATGGGGCCTTCTCCAGCGACACCCTCTCTGTTGTGCCATGTTGTGCAGGGCACAACAGGCGACTATAATGTGTCCCACTCTGTCTGGTACGTATTGAAGCGCTCCCCCAGAATGATCAAGGCATATGAAGCGCATCTTGAGCGGCCCTATAGCATGCTCAATTGTAGACCTGGTGACGATGTGGCTGTCATTATATCGAAGCTGTTGCTTGGTGGTGGGGTTCCTCAGAGCTGTCATGAGCCACGTGTGCAGGGGGTATCCCTTGTCCCTGAGGAGCAAGCCCTTACGGGTGTTCGGTGCGTGGAAGAGGGGCGGGATGTTGGACTCCCGGAGGATGAAGGAATCGTGGCAGCTGTCAGGGTATCTGGCGCACACATGAAGGAATCTCTTGCGGTGGTCACAGATGAGCTGAGTGTTGATGGAATGATAGCCCTGCCTGTTGATGAATAGTCCTGGCTCGTGTGGAGGTGCTCGGATTGCTATATGGGTGCAATTGATTACATCCTGCACCCATGGGAAGCCAGCCACAGTGTGGAATCCCACTGCCCTCTCCGTCTGGCTGAGGTCATCCATGGGGAAGTTGACGTAGTGCGAGGCCCTGCGAAACAAGCCATTGGTGACCTGCCTTATGCACTTGTGTGCAGACGATTGAGAGACCCTGGCGATGTCCCCGGTGGCACCCTGGAATGATCTGGAGGTGAAGAAGTTGAGGGCAGTGGTGACTTTGACAGCGACAGGTAAGATGATTCTCGGGCCAGCCGGGAGCAGCTCGGCATGAAGGAGGCTGCAGATGTCCGCGACTAGCTGGCGACTGACTCTGAGCCTCCTTATGCACTGCTGCTCAGAGAGGTCCAGGAAGCTGAGCCTCAGTCTATAGACCCTGTGGCGAGGGGAGTGCCTCCTGTGACATCGCTCTCTCTGTTGTTGCCCTCCGTGCTGTTGTGTAGGTGCCTGTTGCGCAGCACTGTATTGTGGAACTCCACGTGGCGGAGGTGGACGGCTTGCCTGGCGAGGCTGGTGATGTTGCTCGTCCTCGGATGAAGTGATGAATGCAGCTATGGTGCCCCCCATCCTGACGGTGTGAGTTTCAGGGGGTCCACAAAGTAGGTAAATGTGTTTGCACAGCAGAGTTTAGGGTATAAATTAAGAATTTTGAGTGCAAAGAAAAAGGTGTTGCAATAAATGAGGTTTCCCCCCCACCTATCAAATAATCCTTTGCTTCTCCCATTGGCTGCTGGCTGAAACACGTCTGCTCCAACAGGGAGTGTTTTCCGCAACACGGGAAACACGCTGAGAATCCTTCAAAATTGCACCCCTACCAAAATCTCCACTCAATGAGGTCTGTCAAATACCTCAACTATCTACCTAACTACCTAAAGCAGCATCTCGCCGGCTTTGATTGCCGGTGGGAGTCCCGCATTCGGGAGCTGCGCGCGCACCCGGACGCATCACTGGGTAACCCGGAAGTCAGTAGGTTGGAGCCGGGCTCCGAACCCACTTTGGGATTCCGCAATTTTAGGAGCCCCCCACCCCCAACGCACCCGTTCGGCCATCCGAAAATCGGCCCCGAGATGTCTTAAACGCATCCCAGGAAGTTAATGTGATTTTGGGACTTGTCTATCCACCAGTTCCTGTCCTCCTATTGTTCTGGCCAATCTCCAATATTAGCATATCTTAGAAAGCATGGGATGCCTTCCGCATTCTATGTGGAATGGAGCCGGTCCATCTGCTAGTTGTGGAAAAATACTTAGCCTCTGTTAGAAAAACACTAAATGTTGGATAAATGACTGAATAAATGCAGTAACTTAAACTAATCTTCTAATACATTTAAAAAACCCTTAATCTAAAAGATATTCCCTTACACCAGAGAGCTGTAGGAGAATCTGGGAGGTAACATCATGTTCAAAGACCTTTTAGATCAAATTGAGGTTTGAGATGAGGCAATAGTTTGCAAGGAGAAAAGGGTTGAGCTGGGTTTTTTGAGGAAGGGTATAATGGAGTGAGGAGCAATGAGAGTGAAACCCAAGGATCAAAAGCAATGAAGACCAGGGAGCCAGGTGAGGGCGAGGGACACATTATATTACATTTTATGGAAGTGATGGCTAACCACCAATCACTCCGTACACCCTGGGTAGAAGTAGATGTCGTAATACTGTAAGTTGTGCAGTAAAAATACAACTGACAAATGAAAGGTACATACAAAATCGGCTCCAGCATGTTGAATGAAAAGGATTTTTAAAAAGGCTGAAGGACTGTTAAAAGGATTGTTAATTTACACATCGTAAAGGGCCACACAGATCACCATAGCAACTTGACCCTAGCAACAAAAGCCAGCTCCGGGTTGGCTGGAATTGTCGTGGACACTGAAAGAAAACAAGTGTCAATCAATCGTGGGTTGTATTTGGAGGAACCTGTTGTGGACAAGCCACCACCCCAGAGGTGTGGTTCAAAGTTAAAAAAAAGATTTTTAAAGCTAAGCAGAAGTTAGAGTTGGGGAGAGACATAGCTCCACTGTGTCTGCTCCAATCCCACCTCATCTGGAATCTTCATAACTGCTCTCTACCTCACAGCTTGATGCCTCAGTGCAGGCTTTACAGATTGCCTGTGAAGCTGATGACCTGGCTACAAGAGGAAGCCAAGCTACACCACAACGGTGTCCATCAAAGTACTTGGAATCTTCTCGACAAGCTTGAGCCAACCATGAGTATATACCTTTCGATATGGGGTTAATCTAAGGTACATTTGATTTCCACTAGGTTATACATTTTGGAAATTCGGAAGATGTTGTTTTATTGTTGTTAAAGCATTTATAAATCGTGCATAATCCAAGATGTTGTTTAATTCTAAGGTCAATTTTTCTAGTGTATAATAACTGATTGTTTTATTTACAAAGCCTTGGTTTGTGCATGATGTTTCTTTAGGAAAAGGAGCTCATTAAGTAAAATATAAACTTAAACCTTGTGGAGATCAAAAGGCATTTCCCCAAGTTAAAGTGTAAAATCACTTTGCGCCTTTTTGATCCTACAGACGCTCCCCAATCAGTTGAAATATTTAAAGCACTACTTCAAGATCCTGATGATAGGTTTGATAATCATTCTGGTTGCAGCATGAGCTTTACTACTGTCCATGGTTGGCACAAGAATGTTGTGCGCCATGCTGCATAGGGTAGACATGGTCTCCCAGAAACCATCTCTTCACTCTTCTCCTTCAAATAACATAGGATGTACCCACCCAACAGCCTGCTTTTAGTACTGCATTCTAATCTCAATCAAAGGAATCCCTCCATTGGTCCTACTCCTCTTCTTTCAAACAAAGGGCGATTCCCATTGAGAAACCTATTGTGCCGACTGTTGCAATAGTGGTTAAAAAATGGCAGCGCTTGAACAATTGCCCCAAAGGCTCCTGATAATATATGTGGCAACAGGAAAAGGAACAGAAAACAGGATGCAGAAATAGCCTTCAAATGCTCATACCATTCTTTATATAAAGTTCTTTAAAGTTAATCTCATAAACATTCTCTAGAAAACCTGAGTGTCCATTTTTGTGAGTGGGTATGCAAAACAGCGCTATGTCGGCATGAACACTGGGAAATCGCATGCAAGACGCTATATGGTCATGGTGACCTCATTTGCATGGATTCACCCATGCACTAGCAGGTGCTTCTGGCACTTTTCAAGCTTAGCATTTGAAAACTGAACATGACCCTAATCTTCAGTTAGTTTCGCCCAAATTCTACCCATCTAGTGAGCAAAACCAATTAGAAAATTTACCTCAATAAGTTAAACTACTGGACTTCCTTGAAGGGTGGATAACATCATGAAAGGGGCATAGCAGCAGGCTGAGTGCCAAGTGAAGAACCAGCTGGAGGATTCCCTATTAGGAACATAGGCCAATCAGCCCCTCAAGCCAGTTCCGCCATTCAATTAGATCATGGCTGATCTGTTGGTAATGACTTGGGCTGGAACTGAAGGGCGTTCTTGGACTCATGCCAATTTTTTGACGTGCAACTGAGCAAAGCTTAATACTGACCTAGATAATTTTTTTTTGAAGTGGCAGCAACATCTCTCTGCCAATTATGATTTTAATCGGCGGAGCATCAGAGGGAAGTTGTGATTTATAAAGATGTTGGAGTCATGTTGGTTCTGACAGAATATAGAGGCTTCACTGAGGTTAAAAATTAAAGTAATATTTTTGAAAGGCTGGAGTTGATTTTTTTTGCAGTTGTTGATAATTTAAAAGTAATTACCACCAAAAAAGGATTTCCAGATTCTGACATATTATGCACTCTACAAATGTCAGAATAAGTGTATTTTCCCATTTCATTCTAAATACACTTGTTTTCTGTAGATTTGAAATTTGGAGTGCCCTGTCTTTACAGGTACGCCTTGAAAATCCTAGGCCAGAATGGCAGTTCTTAATTAGCTGATGATTGAGTATAGGCTATGTTGTCCTTTACAATACTTGAACTTTGTTGCCAAAGTTGACAAATCCACCATAATTAGTTTAGTCACTGCAATTTCTGCGGTAAATTGAGTATCTATAATAGTTTTCTTTTGTTCTGATCTATAAAAGAACAAGGGTGATATGAGAGAGTTCTGTGAAGAAAAAATAATATACATAACTTGTAGCTGGGTTCATCCATAGTTTGAATAATGGCTGGCAATGTAAGGTCTTGAACTGGGGAAAAATAATAAACTTACATCTAGGTATGCTGACTACCTTTTATAGAAGGCATGAACAGCCTATAAGTGTAGGTAACACATGACATCACATTGTGCAGATGATATGATTCCTCAGGAACAACAGGACTAGGATCAGAGTCCTGCCGTTTGTGGATAATACAGATTGACAAAGAAATGCACATCTTTCCAGTACATATGTGTCCATTAAAATACAAGGTCATAAAAAATTTGTCCATTAATGTTGATATAGAAATATGCAGATTAGTGTGCAACAACTCAGTGGTAAATTGTTTAATATCATAAAGAAAATAATGAACTTGCATTTATTTGCATTATAATGCCTAGCACATTCTCAAGATGTCCCAAAGTGCTTCACAGCCAATAAAGTACTTTTGAAGTGTAGTCACAAGTGTTGTAATGTAAGGAAATGCAACAATTTACCTCAGAGATTTCAGACTCTAATTTACACACAGCAAAGTCTCACAAACAGCAATGACCAGTTAATCTGTTTTTGGTGGTGTTGGTTGAGGGATAAATGTTGGCCAGGACAGAAGGAGAACTTTTACATCCACCTGAGAGGGGTTAACTTCTCATCTGAAAAACAATGTTATTACTGAAGCTTCACATGACATCTGTTAAAACTTTAATGAATATATGTGACATGCAAAAAACCATCAACATTTTGGTGAATTAATCCTGCTTCCTAAATTTATGCTACTTGCCATCTTAAGTTGAATACAGTTAGTTTTTGAATATTTCCATCTGTCCTACTACCTTGGAAAAAATAATGTGAAATGAGATTAAGCAACTGTTGGGAGCAGGAGTCAGCATATTTACCAATCAATAGCCCAATTTGCTTTGATTAGGTGATGATTAAAGGAATGAAGGAGCATCAACAGATTGGCAAAGATAAAGTGTGGACATTTGATTTAGATTTTTCTCTTGACTATTCTTATTTGACTGCTATTATCTGCAGATAACCACATTCGTTGATTCTAGGGCTTTTCCCTCACAATCATATTTAAATGTACGGCTGATAGATTTTAAATATTATGGCGGCCATTTGTCTTGCTCACTGCAAGTTCAAGTTAGTAGAAGCCAGGTTGAAAGTACATTTTTTTAAAAAAGTCCCAGCTCTTGCCATCAAAATATATAGTTAGAGTCCTGACCAGCTGAAGACATCTATCTAAGATATTTATTTATTTATATATTGTTACATATCCCAACTCCATCCCAGAGCTGGTAGCTTACACATAGAATCTAGCACACACATGGGTAGTTTTACAAATTCACACTCCCGGTACAGGACTTCATTCATCAGAAACATATGTCAAGAATTCAAGCATGATGGTCAGCAGCTCTTACAGAATTTCTTGCTCCTGCGAGGCCCCCTGATCTCCATGCCTGAATTCTCAATATGTCCAATGGCTGAAGCTCTGTACTGGGAGTGGCAATTTGTCACATTTATCATATGAAGTGTGCTGATCTGCTGAAAGTCATTGATGGGGGGATTGAGCCAGAAATAGCTCTTGGACCACGTTAAGAGTAACATTACTTTAATTAGACTTACTTTCATCATTAGTATTACCAACTAAAGGAATAGCAACTTATCGAAAATTCCGATGGCGAATGGCCACCTCTTGTTAGTGAACCCTACTCTTATTAGCTGACTTGCCTCTTGGTAGCCTAATTGTGCCCTCACTGAACTTTGGTGGTAGTTCACTTATGTTGTCACAGAGGAAAGGAAAATATAAAAATCTGCTCTTGGTTTCCATCAGCAGAAATTTCAGCTCTTCATTGAAATACTAAAACTATTCATCATCACTTACATAGAATTACATAGAATGTACAGTACAGAAACAGGCCATTTGGCCCAACAGGTCCATGGCGGTGTTTATGCTCCTCACGAGCTTCCTCCCTCCCTACTTCATCTAACCCTGTCAGCATATCCTTCTATTCCTTTCTCCCTCATGTGTTTATCGAGCTTCCCCTTAAATGTACCTATGCCAGTCACCTCAACTACTCCTTGTGGTAACGAATTCAACATTATAACCACTCTCTGGTTATTCTTCCTACCAAAATGTAATAACTCACACTTATCTATATTGAAATTCATTTGCCAACTACACGCCCATTCTGCAAGTTTATTAATGTCTTCCTGTATTTTGTCGCAGTCCTCCTCAGTATTAACTATACACCCCAATTTGGTGTCATCTGCAAATTTTGAAATTGTACTTCCAATTCACAAGTCCAAATTGTTTATGTAAATGGTAAAAAACAGTGGTCCTGGCACCGATCCTTGTGGAACACCACTTCCTACCTTTTGCCAATCTGAGTAACTACCTTTAACCCCTAGTCTCTGTTTTCTGTTTTGTAGCCAGCTTGTTATCCATTCTGCTACTTGTCCCCTAACACACATGCTCTGACCTTAGTCATGAGTCTACTATGCGGTATCTCATCAATTATCTCCCCCTTTTCTATCTTAAATGTCTTTATTTCTTTTTTGATCTCTTCTTCTAACGTGTTATAAATTGGATAGTCAGGTGGTGAAGGATAGAATACTAGAGCCTGGTCTTCAGTTGCTTCCAAGCCTTTATTCATTGAGCTCCACATTACACACGCACCACACCCTAGATAAGCACTCTTTGCATTCTGCCAGGTATTCTACTATATTCTGTACCTGACATTTGTCATAAACCTCCTTTTTCTCTTTTATTTTAACCTCTATTTCCTTTGTCATTCAGAGAGCTCTAGCTTTGGATGCCCATTTCTTCCTCTTTATGGGAATATGCTTGGCCTGTACCCAAACTATCTCTGCCTTGAAGGTGATATAGAAATGCAAGTTGTTGTTGTTGTCGTACTAATGTATGACATTTTGTGATGTGGTAACTTTTCAATAGATTTAAAAATATGTTGAGCATTTACAGTTAGCAATTATTGAATTGAACTTATGCTCTCCTTCTCTCAAACCTGGCGCCTTCAAATGTAATTTGTCAAGATGACAATGCCTTTGCAAGCCTACCATATGACAAAGAACAGCTCCAGTTGCTGTCATAAATCTATCAATTACTAATAGAGGGGGAGAGAGAGAGCGATAGAGATAAAGAGAGATAGAGAGATGGTGAGAGGAAATGAAGATGTCAACTCCTTCACATGTTATTAGTTCAATAGTGAATTTTACCCCCTCTCCTACCCCCCAGAGAAAAGTTCCACAGCTAAAGAAATAAGAAGAATAAACTGCAATTGCTGAAAATCTGAAGTAAAAGCAGAAAGTGTAGGAAGTACAATGCAGGCCTTTACAGAATAGATAGGTTAATAATTCAAGTGGAGAGACCTTTGCCAGAAGTGAAGTTAACCTATTTTCAGGTGCAGTTGAACCTTGTGTGTATCTCCAGAATTTTCTGTTTTTATTTCAGCAACTGAAGCTCAATCTATATTAAACCATCTCTCAAGTAAAATCAATGAATACCTGGACTGAAGTTAACCCTTTGTCATTGTGTATCTGTCTGTTTCTGCCTGTATGAGTTTGGATGTGGTCTAAACATTTTAAACAGAAACCAAACAAGACAATGCAACCCAAACAAGGGAATAAACTTGCAGCTTACCAGTGCTCCACACATTACTCACCAATCATGGAATCTTTTCTTGGGTGAGCAACAATACACAATTCATTGTCTCTACCTTGTGCTGTAGTTTCCCATACACTTCACAGCTGGCATTAAAACATACCCTGCAAATCAAAATATTTAAATTTCACAAATTACGTAAAGCAACTTGTTCCTCACAAAAAGCTGCACACAATATATAAAAAAAAACATTGGCTGCAAAAATAGTGAAGAAAAACAGTAGACAAAACATGCAAAACAAAAATACAGAGTGTTGTATTTCAACTGAAGAACAGGTCCAATTCTTCTGGACAATAAGAAAGCAAACCCAACAATTTACAGTTTGATATTTCTTCTAGGACTAGGATTGAACTAGTATTTGCATCAGCAACAACTTGGTAGTTTTCTCTGTGAACTGGAGGCTATTCCGCCAGTCTTGTTATTCATAACCTGAATCATTGAGCTGACCAGTGAAACAAGCTACTTGGCCACTTGTGCAAATGCCAGTCAGTAATGAACAGTTGCAACAATTGCAGAATAGTATCTGCAGGTTTGACAACCCCAGTCAGGATTTTGAATAGCAGGTTTTCTAAACGATAATAAACTGGCAATTCCCAATATTACACTTTTTTAAAGGGTTAGAGGGCTCATTACCAGCTTAGTAACACCATTAATGTGTTGATTTATGTCTAGAATTAAATTAGCTGCTGAGATATATGGGTGGATGTCTTGCTATACTAATACATGAAGTATCAAATTGCTAATTCTGCTGATTTATTGGCACATTACAAGGATGTCATGAGTGAGTGCTCACTATTAGCCAGTGAGCACTAGCTACATGTCTAAATATGGAAATTTGTGTCATGGGACTGGAGAGTAGCCAAAATAACATATTTGTCCAAGAGGGAGAGAATGATAAACTGGGTAACTATAGGCCAGTTATTCTAACATCAGTTGTAGGCAAACTCTTACAATCCATGGGGTGAATTTTCAGCCTCCCAACCAGTAGAAATAGGTTGGTAACACCACGAAGTGTTGGGCAATGACCTACCACCACTTTGCCACTGTTGCTGTGGACACAACAATATTCCCAAGGGCCTACTGCTGGGCGGCTGGAGTGGCCTGAGTCAGGTGGCAGGTCCATTTAAAATGCCAATCACAGTCCTATGACGTACATAGGACCGCAATTGCCATTTTTGAACTAAACTGGGTGAAGCACGCATCTTACACGCTCTGACCAGTATCAGCTGGCAACCCGGTTAAAGAGGATCCCAAATGTAAGTACCTCCTATTTTTGTGGGGTCGGGAGGAGCAAGAGTGCTCCTCCAGGCTCTACAAAACCAGTCGGAGCCAATGCCGCTCGAACTTCCCTCTCCCAGACATCAGTGCCCCACCCGCATGGACTTACCTTCTTCTGGCCCAGAAGCCGCTCGATATTGCGGCCTCCTGGACGCAGCGGGCTCTGGCATCAGCCCACCATCCAGATGCTAATGAAGACTGACCCTCAAAATTGACCGGGCCTCCAGCTCTGACTATCGGGCGGCTAGCTAACGCATTCCGGCAGCCAGCCATGGTCTGCGCATGGCAAAAATCTACCCCCATGATTCAAGATAAAATTAGTGAGCATTTAGGAATGTATGAGACAATCATGGACACAAAGCAAGGATTTGTTACAGGCAAGTTGTGTTTCACAAACTTAATAATGTATTTTTGGAGGGAGTGACCATTGGATAGGTAAAGGGAATGTAATTGATGTAGTGTACATAGATTTTCAGAAAGCATCTGTTAGGATATCTCACAAGAATCTAATGATAAAAATTCAGGCAAAGGGTATACTGGAAAATGCGTTAGCATAAACAGAAAGTTGGTTGAGGGAGAGGAAGCAAAGTGTAAGGGTGAATGGGTGTTCATAGGACTAAAGAAGGATTGGAAGTGGTGCACCCCAGAGGTCAGTGCTGAGTCTACTTTTGTTCTTGGTATATATAGATGGACTTGGGCGTAGGAACCACAACTTTGAAATTTGCTGATTTTGCAACAGTAGAAGGTTAGGCAAACAGATAGACTAAGAGGTTTCATGGAAACATAGACAGGTTAGTGAAATGAACAGATAGGTGGCAGATGAAATTAAATGTCAATAATTGTGAGGTAATACATTTTGGGAGAAAGAACAAAGAATAGGATTACACGCTCAATGGAAAGATGCTGAAGGCTGAGGTTGAACAAAAAGACTTAGGGAGTTCAAATACACAGTTCCCTGAAATTGTGCATGCAGGTAGATGAAGCCATGAAAAGGCCAAGGGCATTTTGGATTTGATGAATAGGGGCACAGATGTACAAGTGCAAATAAGTATTGATACATTTGTACTATACATTGGTTAGGCCCCAAATTAAGCGCCGTGTGCAGTTTTACATTGAGTTACATCGAAGCTAGAGCACAGAAACAGGCCATTTGACCCAACTGGTCTATGTCGGCGTTTATGCTCCATACGAGCCTCCTCCCTCCTTACTTCATCTAACACTATCAGCATATCCTTCTATTCCTTTCTCCCTCATGTGCTTATCTAGCTTTCCCTTAAATGCACCTATGTTATTTGCCTCAACTTTTTTTTTATTCCTTCATGGGATGTGGGCGTCGCTGGCAATTGGTCGGATTGGATTTGTCCTGCTTTTTGTGGACAGGACACACCTGGGCAATTTTCCACATTGTCGGGTAGATGCCAGTACTGGAACAGCTTGGCTAGAGGCACAGCTAGTTCTGGAGCACAAGTCTTCAGCACTACAGCCGGGATGTTGTCGGGGCCCATAGCCTTTGCTGTATCCAGTGCACTCAGCCGTTTCTTGATATCACGTGGAGTGAATCGAATTGGCTGAAGACTGGCTTCTGTGATGGTGGGGATATCGGGAGGAGGCTGAGATGGATCATCCACTTGGCACTTCTGGCTGAAGATGGTTGCAAACGCTTCAGCCTTGTCTTTTGCACTCACGTTGGTTGTGGAATCGCTTAGCTCTGTCAAAAGCATGTTGCTTCCGTTGTTTAGCATGCACGTAGTCCTGAGTTGTAGCTTCACCAGGTTGGCACCTCATTTTTAGATACGCCTGGTGCTGCTCCTGGCATGCTCTTCTACACTCCTCATTGAACCAGGGTTGACCCCCTGGCTTGTTGGTAATGGTAGAGTGAGGAATATGCCGAGCCATGAGATTACAGATTGTGGTGGAATACAATTCTGCTGCTGCTGATGGCCCACAGTGCCTCATGGATGCCCAGTTTTGAGCTGCTAGATCTGTTCTGAATCTATCCCATTTAGCATGGTGGTAGTGCCACACAACACGTTGGATGGTGTCCTCAGTGCGAAGACGGGACTTCATCTCCACGAGGACTGTGCGGTGGTCAATCCTACCAATACTGTCATGGACAGGTGCATTTGCGACAGGTAGATTGGTGAGGATGAGGTCAAGTAAGTTTTTCCCTCGTGTTGGTTTGCTCACCACCTGTCGCAGGCCCAGTCCGGCAGCTATGTCCTTCAGGACTCGGCCAGCTCAGTAATGGTGCTACCGAGCCACTCTTGGTGATGGACATTGTAGTCCCCCACCCAGAGTATATTTTGTGCCCTTGCTACCCTCAGTGCTTCCTCCAAGTGGTGCTCAATGTGGAGGAGGACTGATTCATCAGCTGAGGGAGGGCAGGAGGTGGTAATCAGCAGGAGGTTGCCTTGCCTATGTTTGACCTGATGCCATGAGATTTCATGGGGTCCAGAGTCAATGTTGAGGACTCCCAGGGCCACTCCCTCCTGATTGTATATCACTGTACCACCACCCCTGGTGGGTCTGTCCTGCCAGTGGGACAGGACATACCCAGGGATGGTGATGGAAGAGTCTGGGACATTGGCTGAAAGGTATGATTCTGTGAGTATGTCTATGTCAGGCTGTTGCTTGACTAGTCTGTGGGACAGCTCTCCCAATTTTGGCACAACTATTCCTTGTGGTAGCGCGTTCAGCATTCTTACCAATCTTTGGGTAAAAAAGTTTCTCCTGAATTCCCTATTGGATTTATTAGTGACTATTTGATATTCATGACCTCTAGTTTCAGACTCCCCCACAAGTGGAAACATTTTCTCCAGTCTACCCTATCAAACCTTATCATTATTTTAAAGACCTCTATCAGCCCTCAGTCTTCTCTTTTCCAGAGAAAAGAGCCCCAGGCTGTTCAGCATATCCTGATAAGAATGCCCTCTCAGTTCTGGTATCATCCTTGTGAATCTATTTTGCACTCTTTCGCACCTTATTATGTTATGATCTCTATTGCTTAGATGTTCCCTTATGCCTACTTCTCTTATCTGCTCTGGTTCATTTGCCATTACTAGACCCAGCAGTGATATTCCTCTCTTGTTGGGCTTCTCACATACTGGGTAAGAAAGGAGTCCTGTACACACTGGAAAAACTCCATTCCTTTTTCCCCTTTCCCTACCTCTTCTTGCCAGTTTATTAGGGGGTAGTTGAAATCTCCCATGATTATTATTTGATGGTTTTTACTAATTTCATAGATTAGTTTACATATTTCATCCTCCACTTCCCTTCCACTATTAAGTGGTCTGTAGAATATTCCTATTAACAATATTGATTCCTTCTTATCCTTTGTCTCAATCCACATGGATTCCATTTCCATCTTAATGTTACTTATGTCCCTTTTTTCTATTGCCATCATGGTGTCTCTAATTAGTACCCCCCCCTTTCTTCCCTATCCTTTCCAAACACATTATATCCTGCAATAGTTAACTGCCAGTCCTGTTCCTTATGTAGCCATGTTTCAGTTATCTGAACCACGTCTGGCTCCTCGCTATGAATTATTGCCTCTAGTTCCCCTGTTTTTTTTTCAGTTGCTGTGCACATTGCTGTACAGGCAATTTAATTTGTTTTTAGTAATTGCTCCCCTCACTTTGTTTTTAACAGTCATTTAGAACTTATGTTCTATAACTGTATTTGTTCCCTGACAGTTTATCTTACCCTTATTCCTTTACTTGGTCTGACTTTTACTCTCATTTCCTATTTCTTTTTTCTTCAGACTTATGTTATCTTCCCCAGATCCCTCCCCCCTATTGACAGCCCTATTTATCCTTTACGTTCAGACACTGGTCCCATTATGGTTCAGGTGGAGCCCATCCCAATGGTGCAGCTCCTTCCTTTCCCAGTACCCGGTGCCAGTGTCCAATGAAATAGAACTCGTCCCTCCCACACCAGTCTTTCAACCATTATGCACCCAATTATAGAGAGGGTGTTAAAACCAAAAAGTACATATAGCATAGATGCACCAAGATGATGGCAGAGGTTGGAAAACTATAGATATGAGAAGAGGCTTCAGATATTGAGACTGTTTCCAATGTATCAGAGAAGGTTAAAAACAGATTTAATAGAGGTTTCTAAAATTATTAAGGGCTTTGATAGAGTGAATAGTGAAAGACTATTACTACCTCTAGTTGGGAGGTCAGTGATGAGTGGGGCATCAGCTTAAAATTGTCATGAAGGTCGTGAGCAGAGAAGTTAGCAGAAATTTCTTTGTTGGAGCATGGAATGTTTTGTCACAATGGATGTCAAATATTCATCCAATTTTTAAGGGAAAATTGGATGAATATTTGAGTCAGAGAAAGATACAGGGGTAGGGGGAGATTGTAAAGCACAGAGATTAGTTTTGGATTGCTTCAGCAAAGAGCTGGCATATAAAATATGCACTGAATGGCCTCCTTCTGTGCTGTAACTTTCTATGGTTCTTTGATTTAAGGTAGTAAGAGGGATACATTTTACACTTTCACAAAATGGAAACACAGGCGTAAAGCATGCTACCGATAATTTTATGACTTCATCTTCCTGGCGCGAAGCTTTGCCCAGCAGGCGCAGATTTCAGGATTTCATGCACATTACCCCCATGTTTCACTGTCCATTGAAATTGATGGCAGAAAATTGAGACTTCATACTAGTCGCACAAACTTCTAAACTTAACCCCACTGAACACACATGCACCTCGCAGAATTCAGGAGAATAAAATGGTTGGCTTTCATTCGTACTGGGTCCTGAGAGTTCATTTGCGATGAGGCAGAATAAGATAGCAGCATTTGAATAGATTATTCATCTGACCATTGCATTGTGAAGCTGCAGCAAAATTTCATTCTATTGCTAAGGCTTTACAATAAACTGGTCAGATCACACTTAAAATATTCATAGAATCATAGAATCATAGAAGTTACAACATGGAAACAGGCCCTTCGGCCCAACATGTCCATGTCGCCCAGTTTATACCACTAAGCTAGTCCCAATTGCCTGCACTTGGCCCATATCCCTCGATACCCATCTTACCCATGTAACTGTCCAAATGCTATTGTGTTCAATTATGGTCGCTATGCCACACAAAGGTCTACTTGCATTAGAACAGCTACAGAAAAGTATAACAAGATGGATCTTAAGTGTAATAGGGGTGAGCTCTGAGGAATCATGAGAGAAACTTAAGCATTACAATCTAGAAGGAAGGGTCGCGAATTTCCTCCCTTAATTCGGCATCAAGGCACTGCAATCTGTTCGGGCAGTGATGAAATTTGGGCAGGGACCTGGATACTTCCCGTCCCTGTCCTTTTTCCCACCCATCAATATTGCCACCGGAAGCAGGGTGGGTGCACGAACATAGGGCAATGAGAGGATAATGACAGATGGCATCATTCATCCAAAATCCCAGCATTTGAATCTTAGCAATGCTGAGCACAAGCAACATTTGTGCATCCCTGACATGCTGCGTTGCTAAGGGCCTTGGGGGATTCAAATTTTAAATCTCCAATTTCCCTAATTGCAAAGCGATCAATTGCATTAGAAAAGGTAGCCCAATTTGAAACCAACCAATTGTTTTTAATTCTGCCTAACCAGAGGACCTCTGACCTACTTATGCTGAGGTAAAGCGCTGCACGCCTGAGATGGAAATCATAAATGGCCTGAATATTTAAATGGCCCTGACTCCAGGAAGTGGGCTGGTGTCAGGAATGTAAACAATAAGCAGCGGGAATTCCTACCCCACTGCACTTATGGTGGGAGTAGGAGACCAAAGGAAATTCGGGGCCAGGCTGACTGATTTCACTGAATTATGTAAATTGTTGAATGGTGTGGACAAGATAAATCCAAATTATATTACTTCAAAGTGCCCCAAGAAAGCAGGACCTCAGAATATCGCTGAAAGTTAGTGAAAAGTAAATCTAGAACATGACATTCGGAAACATTTCTTTACTGAACTAATACCAAATGTTCAGAATAATCTCCCAAGGAAACTAATAGAGACAAAAAAATAATTGGGATGATTTAAATTACAATTGAGTGGCATTAAATTATATTCGGGTAAATTCAGCAAGGCCTCATTATAAGTATGCACCATCTCTAGACGGAAGCACAGGTTGTAGACTGGAGACTACAAAGGGTGATGTTAAAAGTCATGCTGCTGGCAAAAACCATGCCCACTGGCAGTTATTCAGAAATTTGGATAGGGATTGCTCAAGATTTTCCAATCATTAAGATAAATGGTCAGAAAATCAGGGTCAGTGAGCACCCGAATTTCCAATTATTGCTGCTGAAAGGCTCACTGGCAACGTGAACTCGTAAAATTATCTCCATAGAATTACAACCCTATCTCTGATCTGAGGTCCTGTCTTGTAAGGTTGGACACAGGAAAACACAGAAACATAAAAACATACAAAAATTACAGCACAGAAGGAGGCCATTTGGCCCATCATTTCTGAGCCGGTCGAAAGAGAGCTACCCAGCCTAATCCCACTTTCCAGTGCTTGGCCCTTAGCCGTGTAGGTCACAGCACTTCAAGTGCATATCCAAGTACTTTTTAAATGTGATGAGGGTTTCTGCATCTGCCACCCTTTCAGGCAGTGAGTTCCAGACCCCCAACACACTTTGGGTGAAAAATTTTTTCCTCAGCTCCCCTCTAATCCTTCAACCAATTACTTTAAATCTATGCCCCCTGGTTATTGACCTCTTTGCTAAGGGAAATAGGTCCTTCCTGTCCACTCTATCTAGGCCCCTCATAATTTTATACACCTCAATTAAATCTCCCCTCAGCCTCCTGCGTTCCAAAGAAAATAACTCCAGCCGATCCAATCTTTCCTCATAGCTAAAATTCTGCAGTCCTGGGAACATCCTTGTAAATTTCCTCTGTACCTCTCTAGTGCAATCATATCTTTCCTGTAATGTGATGACCAGAACTGTACGCAGTACTTAAGCTGTGGCCTAACTAGTGTTTTATAAAGTTCTATGGTAACATCCCTAATAAAGGAAAGTATTCTGTATGCCTTCTTAACCATCTTATCTATCTGTCCTGCTACCTTCAGGGATCTGTGGACATGCACTCCAAGGTCCCTCTACTCCTCTACACCTCTCAGTATCCTCCCATTTATTATGTACTCCCTTGCCTTGTTTGCTTTCCCCAAATGCATTACTTCACACTTCTCTGGATTGAACTTCATTTGCCACCTTTCTGCCACCTGACCAGTCCATTGATATCTTCCTGCAGTCTACAGCTTTCCTCCTCACTATCAACCACACGGCCAATTTTTGTATCATTTGCAAACTTCTTAATCATGTCCCCTACATTTAAGTCTGAATCATTAATATATACCACAACAAGCAATGGACCTAGTACTGAGCCATGCGGAATTCCACTGGAAACAGCCTTCCAGTCACATAAACACCCGTTGACCATTACCCTTTGCTTCCTGTCACTGAGACAATTTTGGATCCAATTTGCCACTTTCCCTTGGACCCCATGGGCTTTTACTTTTTTGACCAGTCTACCATGTGGGACCTTGTCAAAAGCCTTGCTAAAATCCATGTAGGCTACATCAAACGTACCGCCCTCATCAACCCTCCTTGTTACCTCCTCAAAGAATTCAATCAAGTTAGTCAGACACGATCTTCCTATGACAAATCCATGCTGACCGTCCTTGATTAACCCATGCCCTTTTAAATGACGATTAATACTGTGGGCTCGATTTTAGCGTCGGGTTTCCTGTGCGTTATCGGCGGGGCGGGCTCCAAAATGTCGATTTCCACATGCGGGAGTGGATCGCACCGAGATCCCGGCCACTTCCGGGTGCCGCGCTGACATGCGGGGCTGCGTGCGCAGGCCCCGCTGGTGGGAATCCCGCAGGCAATTAAAGCCAGCGGGGTTCCACTTGAGTGTACTTACCTTGCTTGTTGAGGTCATTAAATGAGCTGAATCAGCTGTCAAAACAGGAAGTGTGGGATTTTAGCTTCAACGCAGTGTGTTTCACACACTGGGGGAAACAGTCTCCCTTCAACCGGTCGTGTTCCAGCCAGCAGCCTGTGGCAGCTGCCAAGGTGCACTCCACAGCGGGTGGGAGAGCCCTCACCCACGCAGGAGGCCACCGCGTCACGTAGGGCAACCCCTGCCCTCCACCACCCCCCGCCAAGCCAGAGGACAGACCGACGTGAAACCGCAGCCCCAGTGCGAGGAACCACCTACCTACCCTGCACAACCCCTCAGACCAACACCTGCCAGATGGGTGGTGCGTTGACATCCTCGGAGGACGAACAGCATGACCAGCCCCAGCAGCCTCGCAGTCCACGCCGTCCGCCCCGGAGACATGGAGCCCCCCAACACGGTGCTGTGGCACACCCACCTGCACAGCAGGAGGGAGGGCAACCACAGAGAGAGATGCGTCGCAGGAGGCACTACCCTCCGCACAGGGTGTACAGACCGAGGCTCAGCTTCATGGACCTCTCCGAGGAGCAGTGCATACGTCGGCTCAGAGTCAATCGCCAGGTAGTTGCCGACATCTGCAGCCTCCTTAACAACGAGTTGCTCCCGGATGGACCAAGCAGCATCTTCTTACCTGTCGCCGTCAAAGTCACCACTGCCCTCAACTTCTTTGCATCCGGATCCTTCCAGGGTGCCACCGGGGACATCACCGGGGTCTGTCAGTCGTCTGCACACAAGTGCATAAGGCAGGTCACCGATGGGTTGTTCCGCAGGGCCTCGCACTACATCAACTTCGCCATGGACGAGCGCAGCCAGATGGAGAGGGCGGTTGGATTCCATGCCATGGCTGGCTTCCCATGGGTACAGGGTGTAATCGACTGCACCCACATCGCAATACGGGCACCTCCGCATGAGCCAGGGCTGTTCATCAACAGGAAGGGGTATCACTCCATGAACGCCCAGCTCATCTGTGACCACCGCCAGAGATTCCTACACGTGTGCGCCAGATACCCCGGCAGCTGCCACGATGCCTTCGTCCTCAGGGAGTCCACCGTCCCGCCCATCCTCCAGGCACCCAACGCCGGCAACGGCTGGCTCCTCGGCGACAAGGGGTATCCCCTACACACGTGGCTCATGACACCTCTGAGGAACCACATCACCGAGCCGGAGCGTCGGTACAATGACAGCCACACTGCTACCAGGTCTACAATTGAGCAGACCATAGGGCTGCTCAAGATGCGCTTCAGGTGCCTTGATCGTTCTGGGGGAGCGCTCCAATACACACCATTCAGAGTGGGACAAATCATAGTTGTCTGCTGTGCCCTGCATAACATGGCACTACAGAGAGGGGTGCCGCTGGAGGAGGCCCAATCCACACCCGCCACCCACATTGAGGACGGCGATGAGGAGGAGGAGGAGGAGGAGGAGCAGCAGGAGGAGGAGGAGGAGGAGGACGCGGACGCGCCAGAGGATGGTGGACGACCCATGCGCCGAACCCCGACTCACCGGGATGCTCGCTGGGCCAGGGAGGCACTCATACGTCAACGGTTCTCCTAGAGTCAGACAGTGCGAGGCGTTCGCATCTCCTCACCTGCACATGCGAGGGGCCATACCAGCCCCCTCCACTGAAGACTGTTGCCAGTACTCCTGCACCCACAGCAGTGTGCCCAATGGGTGGCAGCAGGTGTTCGCCGTCATGATGGGCTGCACGGAACGCACCTATTGCACAGGCCGCGGAAGAATGGACGAGAGGTGGCAGGAGTGGTGAGAATATAGTGTTTAATATGTACAATGTGAGATAATATAAACAAAAAGTGTACAAATTAATAGACACCCTGGTGTATTCCCTTTGTGCTTATAATGCCTTTGGATTTCTTTTCCGGGTACCCCTACGTGGTGCTACCCCTGTGGCTCCAGCAGAGGTAGTGGCAGGTTGCTCCTGTTCTCGCCCTGACCGGGTAGATGCTTTGGGCGGACGGCCCCTGGGTTTCGGTGCCCATGAGGGCACCTCCACAGACTGCTCCTCCTGCACCGGGGCAGCGGCAGACTCGGCCACCTGGAGAGGAGGCACCATTGCGGGTACTGGTTGAGAGGGGGGCAACGGGTGGGACGTGGGGGCGCCTTGAGAAGCGTCCCCGCTTCCATGTCCCCGGTCACCATCATCCCTCTCGTGGCCTCGGCCCACATCACCCCTTCCACCCTGCTGGATGGCAGTTTGGATGGCATGTGTGAGGCCTTGCAAGGCCACCCCTAGTGTATCCGTCAGCCTGTTTATGGCGGCAGAATGTTGCTCACCCTGAATCCGTACAGCCGTTGTCAGGGCCTGCACGGACTCGATGTGGAGCTGTGCGTGACGCTCGAGGGAGGCCAGCCTGTCCTCCACCGCAGATGCCCCCGCACCTACCCGCGACACTATGTCGCCGATACCCTCCTGTACCTGCGCCACCAATGCCCACATGCAGGAGTTGGACTCCTCCATCGCCTGCGCAATTGTGGACAATGCGCGCGGCACCTCTCCCAGTACCTCAGCAATTAGCTGGTGCCCCTCGACGACTCTCCTTTTCACTGGTGGCCCCCTGGGTTCAGCATCTGGGTCCGGCTGAGCAGAACCTGGAGATGAGTGCTCCCACTGACGCGGACCCTCCGCGGCTGCCCCTGCCACCAGGGTCTGCTCATGCTCACTCGTGGGCGGTGAATCACCAAGTGCTACCCCAACTAGTTGGCGAGGGGGACCCACCGAGGTGCGTGTCTCTGCGCTGGTGGATGGTTGGCTCAGATGTGACGATGCACCCTCAGAGACCGCCATGTCCTCTGAGGAATCGCCCTCCTCAATCGCAGCGCTCGCAGACGGCCCTGCAAGAGAACAGAGGGCACTATGAGGCATGTGCACCAACGTTACGGTGCGCCTGATGGCAGGTGATGATACGGTCACTCGCGATCATGGGTGTTGAGTGTCAGCTTTCCCTTACCGGCCGTTTCTGCAGCGACAGACTCGCCATCAGCGACCGACAGGCAATGTGGCGTGCGGGCGAGGTCGAGCGCCTCCACCTCTGCGTCGGTGAGGTCTACCAGGTGCGGCGGGCCACCTCCGGTGCGTGCCCTTTCCCTGTTGTTCTTGCTTCTCTTCTCCTGTCAAGGCAAAACACAGATGCGTGAGTGGGTGCGTATTGCATCGTGAGACGCATCGAGCATCGGTGTAGGTGAGTTGAGCGTGGGGCAGATGGATGGGAGGATGCGCGTGCCACATGCTCATCCCATTGCATGGGGATTGGGGTGTGTGGTAGTGTTCGGGTGGGGACAGGGACGGTGGGTACTTGCGGGCACGGCGAGGATGGTGAGTGAGTGGCTGTGAGGATTGCTGATGGAGCGCTGTGGTGGCTCTGCAGGAGGGGTTGTGATCTGTTTGGCGTGATGGTGGGGACGGGTTGTGGGAGGGTGCCTTGGTGTGCTCACCTTGCCGGACCTAGTGAGGTCATTGAAGCGCTTGTGGCACTGCTCCCATGTCCTTGGGGTGTTGGCCCTGCTGCTGACCTCCGCCGCCACCTCTGCCCATGCCTTCCTGGTGGCGGCGGCAGGGCACTTGCGTCCATCCGCAGGGAAGAGCGTGTCCCTCCTCCTCCTCACGCCCTCCAGCATCAGCTGCAGCGCAAGGTCTGAAAAACGTGGCGCAGCCTTTCCCCTCGGGTGAGCCATCATCTCTAGCCTACTGATTGCAGCAGGAGGGGCTTTGGGAGACTGCCCCTTTAAGTGGAGCTCCTACATCGAGTCGACGGTACTGCGCATGCGCAGCCCGCCGGCACGCAGCTGGGGAGCGGAGAACCCGGAAGCAGGGCTTAAGCATTTCAATTATCCCGCGATCGCGCGGGGGACGCACGCAATTAGCCGTCCGCGTTTTCCACGCTCCCGGAGGACCACCCGCTGGGAACCCGCAGGCCTGCTAAAATCGAGCCCTGTGTCTCAGAATTGATTCCAATAATTTGCCCACCACTGAGTTTAGACTGACTGGCCTGTAATTATTCAGTCTATCCTTTTTACCCTTTTTAAACAATGGTGGAACATTAGCAGTCCTTCAATCCTCCAGCACTACGCCTGTATCCAGGGAGGATCGGAAAATGATGGTCAGAGCTTCCGCTTTTTCCTCCCTTGTTTCTTTTAACAGCCTGGGATACATTTCATCCGGGCCTGGCGATTTATCTACTTTCAAAGATGCCAAACCCCTTAATACTTCCTCTCTCACTACGTTTATCCCATCCAATATTTCACACTACTCCTCCTTGATGACAATCTCTGCATCGTCCCCCTCTTTTGTGAAGACAGACACAAAGGGCTCGATTTTAGCACCCGCGATCGGGTGTGTTCCTGGTGGGGGGGGCTACGAAAATCGGGGATTCCCGGGGCGGGTCGGGAGCCTGGCTCCAACCCGCCCCATTTCAGGGTTCCCCACTGACGCGCTCACATGCGCACGCAGCCCCCGCATATGGGACTCCCGCAGGCAATAAAAGCCGGTGAGGTGCCACTTAAGGTATTTATTCTGGTATTTCAGGTCGTTTACAGACCTGATTAACGTGATATTTTCGGAGGGTTGGGATTTTGCAAACAATTGGGACTGTTTCCCGTACTGGGGGAAACACTCCCAGTTCAAATGGATGTGTTGCAGCCATCAGCCTGTGGCAGCTGCAAAGGTCCATTTGACAGGTTGTGGGGGGGGTGGGGGGGGGCGGGGCAGGGGGGTGGGGGGGGGGGGGGAGACCCTCACTCATTGCAGGAGGCCACTCTGTCACTTGGGACAAAGTTTGGCCTCCACCACCCTTCTCCTAACAATAAAATTCACCAACTTGCACACTTACCCCGGGGTCCAGACACATGTACCTACCTTGCAGACCCCCTCAGATGTACATCTTCCGGATGGGGGCCACCGTAGCTGCAGTCATGACCTCTTTGGAGGGCGAACAACATCACCAGCCTCGCCGGCCACCTCTGACACGTGGAGCTCCACAACACAGTGCTGTGACACATCCACCTGCACAGCAGGAGGGAGGGCAACCGCAGAGAGAGATGCGTCGCAGAGGGCACTACCCTCGCCACAGGGTCCACAGACCGAGGCTCAGCTTCCTGGACCTCTCTGAGCACCAGTGTACATGGAGGCTCAGAGTCACTCGACATGTAGTCGTGGACATCTGCAGCCTCCTTCATGCCGAGCTGCACCCGGCTGGCCCGAGCACCATCTTCTTACCTGTCACTGTCAAAGTCACCACTGCCCTCAACAACTTCTCCTCCACATCCTTCCAGGGTGCCACCGGGGACATCGCCGACGTCTCTCAGTCGTCTGCACAAAAGAGCCCTGCAAATACACCTACACCCACTCTGCATTGACACAATGGGTGGCATCAGTTGTGGGTCTTCATTGTGATCCTCAGGAAAGGGCATTATTGCACAAACCAGACAGGATTCGCAAAGACGTGGCAGTAGTGGTGCCAATATAATATGTAATGTGAGTTGGTCAGAAATTCAATGTAAGTAAAAACCATGACAAACCCTCAAACACCCTTGTGCATCCCCTTCATGCTCACGACACGTTTGCCTTACGCTGCCTACTGCACATATGTGATGCATGCCCTGTGGCTGCAGCACAGGTAGTGGCAGGTTGAGTGAGGCTGACTGTGAAAGAGATGCATGAGAGGGTGAGTATGAGATAGAGCCATGAGATTGTATGAGGATTGGGTTGAGTGGTAGTGGTGGGATGAGTACTGGCGAGGTGAGTAAGTGCAGGTAAGATGAGGATGAGGTTTGAGTGGGTGTGAGGGGTGATGTGACAGAGTAATGTTGGCAGTGCAGAAGGAGGTGTGGGGTGGGGGCGGTGATGTGGCAGACGGAGTGTAGGGGAATGAGTAAGTGTAATCACTTTGGCTGACCTACTTAGGTCATTGGAGCGCCTCCTGCACTGTGGGCGATATGTTGGTGGTGCAGGTGACCTCCTCTGCCACCTCGAGCCAGGCCTTCTTGGTGGAAGAGGCAGGCCGCTTCCTCCCGCCCACCGAGGGAGAAGATCTCTGTCCTCCTCCTCCTCCTCACCCCATCCAATAAGAGCTAGAGTGAGGCATTATTAAACCTGGGAGCAGCCGTCCCCCTGGGCTGCTCCATGCTGTAATTTTTCCTATTTCTTGCAGCATCAGTCAGTGGAGGACTGCCCCTTTAAATAGAGCTCCTCCAGCTGACAGACCTTACTGCGCATGTGCAGTCCGCCCGCCGCGCAGATTAGCAGCGGGGAACCCGGAACAACAGGTAAGTGGATCCAATCAGCCTGCGATTGCGCGCGGAGCAGACTGATTTCACCGGGTGCGTTACCCACGCGCCCAATCGACCCCCTGCCGCAAACCCGCCGCCATGGTAATATCAGGCCCAAAGTATTCATTAAGAACCATACCCACATCTTCTGCCTCCACACTCAGGTTACCTTTTTGTCTCTAATAGGCCCTACTCTTTCCTTAGTTATCCTCTTGCTCTTTATCTATTTATGAAACATATTTGGTTTTTCCTTAATTTCACTTGCCAGTATTTTTTCATGCCCTACCTTTGCTTTCCTAATTTCCTTTTTAATTTCACCCCTGCACTTTCTATACTCCTCTAGGCTTTCTGCACTATTGAGCTCTCGGTATCTGACATAGGCTTCCCTTTTTTTTTATTCGTTCACGGGATGTGGGCGTTGCTGGCAAGGCCGGCATTTATTGCCCATCCCTAATTGTCTTATCTTACACTGTGTGCTCCTTGTCATCCAGGGGTCTCTAGATTTGGCAGTCCCACTCTTTTTCTTTGAGGGAACATGTTTACTCTGAATCCTTTGAATCTCCCTCTTGAATGCCTCCCACTGCTCTGATGCTGATTTATCTTCAAGTAGCTGTTTCCAGTTCACTTTTGCTAAATCACGTCTCAGCTTAGTAAAATTGGTCTTTCCCCAATTAAGAACTTTTACTCCTGTTCTATCTTTGTCCTTTTCCATAACTATGCTAAATCTAAATGAACTATGATCACTACCACCAAAATGCTCTCCCACTGATACTCCTTCCACCTGCCCAGCTTCATTCCCTAAAACTAAATCCGGAACTGCTTGCGGGCAGGAAATTGGACATGAATTTAGATTTGAGATTAGGATCAGATCAGCCATGATCTTATTAAATGGCGGAGCAGGCTCGAAGGACCGATTGGCCTACTCCTGCTCCTATTTCTTATGTTCTTATGTACTACGTACTGGCTAAAAAAAGTTCTCCTGAGTGCAATTTAAGAATTCTGTGCCCTCTATACCTTTTACACTTATTGTATCCCAGTTAATATTAGGGTAGTTGAAATACCCTACTATTACTGCCCTATTGTTTCTGCACTTCTCAGAAATTTGCCTACATATTTGCTCTTCTATCTCCCTCTGACTGTTTGGGGATCTATAGTACACACCCAGCAGTGTGACTGCCCCTTTTTTGTTCTTTAGCTCAATCCATAGGTCCTCATTTGATGATCCTTCTAACATAGCATCCCTCCTTACAGCCGTGATTGTTTTTTTAACCCCCCCCCACCTCCTTTTTTACCCCCTTCTCTATCTCGTCTGAAAACCCTGTAACCATGAACGTTGAACTGCCATTCCTGCCCCTGTTTAAGCCATGTTTCAGTAAAAGCTAAGATATCGTACTTCCACGTGTCTACATGTGCTGTCAGCTCATCTGCCTTATTCACTATACTCCTTGCATTGAGGACCATTAAGCACTGCCAAACTCCTTTGTTGTCTAGTTTCTAACCTTTATTTCCTCTGCCTTCCAAACTCGCTTACTAATTTTCTGCTTTCCATTTCCAGCTCTGCTTCTCTCCCTTCTGAATCTACACTCAGGTTTTGATCCCGGGGGGGAAGAAACTTGGACAAAGGATTGTGAAAGGCCTGTGGGCTTGATGGGACAAAAAGCTTTTTCTCATTCCATACTTTCAGTCCAAAGATTAATGATTGTTCTGCTCGGGTGAGATTATATATATAAACTTGAGATTATCCCTCAGAGCATTATGGAATCTCAAGTAATACTAACAGTGAAAATATCAACGCATACATAATGGTTTCTTATCCTGTGAGCTGCTTTGCAAATGGAAGAAAAGAAAGAACTTGCATTAATACAGAGCCTTTCATGACCACAGGTCATCTCAAAGTGCTTTAGAGCCAATTAAATACTTTTGAAAGGCAGCCACTGTTGTAATGTAGGAAACATAGCAGCCAAATTGCACACAGCAAATTCCCACAAATAGCAATGAGATAATGACCAGATAATTTGTTTTAGTGATGTTGGTTGAGGGATAAACATTGGCCAGGACACCGGGGAGAACTCTCCAGATCTTCTTTGAACATCGCATCCAAAAGACGGTCCCTCTGACAAGGCAGCATTCCCTCAGTACTCCACTTGAGTGTCAGCCTAGATCTTACGCTCAAATCTCTGGAGTGGGACTATGAATCCACAACCTTCTGACTCAGAGGCAATAGTGCTGCCTCTGAGCCACGGCTGACACCATTTTAAACATTATAAAGATTTGTAAAACTGGTGATGAGTGCTCCTTGTATAGGTTATAGCCTTAATTCCTGTGATAGGAAGTGCTGATAATGATAATTAGTTCTATTTGTGAGCTTTCTTTGATATAAGGCGATTAATTGCTATAATCATACTTCAACTCTTAAGTGATAATTGAGTGGAGGCTATAGGTGGGACTAGCAACACCCAACTTTATTTTAAACCTACCCACTGTTTGAGTAGTATTCAGCAAGTATTTAAAGACATATGCATTAAAAAATAATAATTACAAGCAAGACTGAGATTTGAATTGTGATTCCTTCTGTATAGGTAATTAGAATTATCTGCTGAGTCTAAAGTTCCTCAGGCACAACCTTGCTAGATAATTTAACCTTGGCCGCTAAATTCCACTGGGAGGCTCCTGTCTCCTCAATGGTTGTTTTTTGTTCTTCAGTAATTATTACCATCCTTTCTGAAAGGATCGCTACTCCTCCTGAAGCTATTTTTGAAAAAGAGAATAAGGCCTGAGCTTCTGTGAGCACCATTGTCGTGCTCTAATGGTGCTAAGATCAACTTTAATTTCGTCTGAATAATGACAGTCATTACTGCAGGGAAATGGTTATTGAAAATTGCACACGTACATTTTCTCCACCACACTGACCTCCTATTGCGAGCTCAGTTGGCTCATAATCATGATGCTGTTCAGCATTACCACTGGCGATTAGTACAGAGTCGCAACTCCAGTCTAGATGCCTATTTGCTGCTGACTTCAAATCCACAAAGCATGCACATAGAAAACACAGCCCCAAATCTTCGTGCACAAGAGACAAAGCCAAACCATGGGAGGGATTCTGGACGTTTGCCCAAAATGGCTGTGAATTTGGAGGAGCAACTATGCTGCCTGTCCGAAGCCGGTGTGGAGGCCCGATTCATTTTTGCATTTGGCCATCATTTGAATGCCATTGGTGAGCTCCTGGCACCAAACGGGAGCCTCTTTGCATCTCGTCAGTTGTGGGAGGGCAGGATATCATCTTGCTCTCAAGCTGAGCTGTCTGGACGGAGGTTCGGTCTTGGGGGGTAGGTAAGCCGATCCCAGATTGGCGGGGTGGGGGGGGAGGTGGTTAGGTAACTCCTACTCCTCCTGATCCGACAAAAAATCCCCCTAAAATAATTTCAGGCCGTTTCTTTGAGCAGCCACCAGTGGTCCCTTTAAGATCTATTGGTTAGACTGAACACCACCAAGCACAAATGAGCAGAGAATGCACGCTGGATGACCCCTTTATAATGATGAAGTAGCTTCTCGCCTGAAACAGGCAGGCGTGCTGATGGCCCATTTACAAGCCCAACTAAAATTGCATCAGGCAAGAATTGGGTGTCAGTGGTGACACCTCCCCAATTTTCAACTGCTGGCTGCCCGTTTTCCATGCAAGTAAAAGGCGGCCGGCATTTGATAATCATGCCCCATGTCTATTAACCAATGTATGCGGGAACAGATATATTAATTAGTTTCTTCGGTAGGTCAGCAAATTTATTCAGTGAGAAGCTGAATCATAGGGCTCGATTTTAGGGTCGGGTTACCTGCGGGTTTCCAGCGGGGGGGCCCCGAAAATCCCGATCTCCGGTCACGTGACCGGATCGCGACGAAATCCTGGCCACTTCCGGGTACCGCGCTGACGTGCGGGGCTGCGCGCGCAAGCCCCGCTGGTGGGAATCCCGCAGGCAATTAAAGCCAGCGGGGTTCCACTTGAGAGTACTTAACTTGCTCGTTGTGGTCAGTTAATGAGCTGAAGCAGCTGTCAAAAGAGGAAGTGTGGGATTTTAGGTTCAAGGCAGTGAGTTTCCCACATTGGGGGAAACAGTCTCCATCCAACCAGGCGTGTTGCAGCCAGCAGCCTGTGGCAGGTGCCAAGGTGCGCTCCACGGGGAAGAGCCCTCACCCACGCAGGAGGCCACCGCGTCACATAGGGCAACCCCTGCCCTCCACCACCCCCCGCCAAGCCAGAGGACAGACCGACACGAGACCGCAGCCCCAGTCCGAGGAACCACACACCTACCCTGCACAACCCCTCAGACCAACACCTGCCAGTTGGGTGGTGTGTGGACACCCTCGGAGGACGAAGAGCATGACCAGCACCAGCAGCCTCGCAGTCCACGCCGTCCGCCGCAGAGTCGTGGATCCCCCCAACACGGTGTTGTTGCACGCCCACCTGCACAGCAGGAGGGAGGGCTACCGCAGAGAGAGACGCGTCGCGGAGGGCACTACCCTCGCCACAGGGTCCACAGACCGAGGCGCAGCTCCCCGGACCTCTCCGAGCAGCAGTGCACAGGGAGGCGCAGATTCGCTCGACATGTAGTCGTGGAGATCTGCAGCCTCTTTCATGCCGAGCTGCTCCTGGCTGGCCCCAGCACCAACTGCTTACCTGTCGCTGGCAAAGTCACCACTGCCCTCCACAACTTCTCCTCCGCATCCTTCCAGGGTGCAGCCGGCTACACCGCCGATGTCTCTCAGTCGTCTGCGCGGACGAGCCCTGCAAATACACCTGCACCTACGCTGCAGTAACACGATGGTTGGCATCAGTGGTGGGTCCTCATAGTGATACCCAGGAGCGGGCATTATTGGACACAACGGACCGGATTCGCGGAGACATGGCAGTGGTGGTGTCAATATAATGTGTGCTGTTTGTTGCTCTGAAATTCAATATGGGTAACACCCATGACAAACCCTCAGACACCCTTGTGCACCCCCTTCATGCTGACGAGACGTTTGCCTTACGCTGCCTACTGCACATATGTGATGCATGCCCTGTGGCTGCAGCACAGGTGGTGGCAGGTTGAGTGAGGCTGGCCGTGAGGGAGATGCACGAGAGGGTGAGTATGGGATGGAGCCATGAGATTGTATGAGGATTGGGTTGCGTGTTAGTGGCAGGATGAGTACTGGCGAGGTGAGTAGGTGGAGGTAAGATGAGGACGGGGTGTGAGTGGGTATGAAGGGTGATGTGACAGAATAGTGTTGGCGGTGCCGAAGGAGATTTGGGGTGGGGGCAGTGTTGTGGCAGACGGAGTGTAGGGGAAAGACTTCGTGTTCTCACTGTGGCGGACCTACTGCGGTCATTGCAGCGCCTCCTGCACTGTATGCAGGTGGGCGATATGTTGGTGGCGCAGGTGACCCCCTCTGCCACCTCGAGCCAGGCCTTCATGGTGGCAGAGGCAGGCCGCTTCCTCCCGCCCGCCGGGGGGAAGATCTGTGTCCTCCCCCTCCTCCTCACCCCATCTGATGATACCTGGGGTGAGGCATCATTAAACTGGGAGCAGCCTTCCCCCTGGGCTGCTCCATACTGCAATTTGTCCCATTGGTTGCAGCATCTGTCAGTGGAGGACTGCCCCTTTAACTAGAGAGCCTCCAGCTGACAGATCGTACTGCGCATGCGCAGCCCGACCGACGCGCAGGCCAGCGCCGTGGACCCCGGAGGAGCAGGTAATTGATGCCTATTGGTGTGTTGCCTGCTACGATCGCGTGGGCAACCCACTAATTTCGCCGTCCGCGTTTTCGACGCTCCCGGAGGACCACCCGCTGGGAACCCGCAGGCCTGCTAAATTCGAGCCCATAGTGACCAGGAAGATCCTATATTTGATTCCCAGTCTGTGCTGAATTAAGTTGGTTGGCAATTTTCGGTGCTAAAATTGGCCTTCATAATGCAGCAACTCCTGTTACAAGTATGCACACATGGACATTAAGGAAGGTGTTCTGACCTTGCCAGTTATTGGTTGTAAAATCATAGCCAGCACATGCCCGATTTTCCAATATGTGTTGTTTGAGGGTGAGCCTCCCTAACTGTGTGTGAAGTGAGGAAATTGCCTCTGTTGGACGAGGAATGGATCGGATTTGACAGTTATAGGCCCACAGCTGAATAGCCAGATAAGGTTCACACATGAATGACCGCTTGGATGTAATTCCAGCAGATCATCAGTGCACATTGATCTGTACCGCTAACAGAAGTCAATTGTTCACTGTCGTTTTTCTCCCCTTTCCTCCGAAGGGCAAAGGAGGGAAGAACATTGGCAGTGGAAAGCTGGAGAGAGTAAACAAAATGCCAGTGGTTTAACGGAAGTTGCATCTCAGTATTACTCCTTGTGCCACATGCTGGTCAGTAGAGGACCAGTAAAATAAGGGAACTAAATGAATGGCTGGAAAGGTGATGTAGAAAGGAAAGATTCAAGTTCTTGGGACATTGGGACCAGTTTTTGGGGAAGAAGTAGTTAAAACAGAATGGATTGGTTTCATCTGAATTCTCGCTGGGAGAGAGACTAATACTGTAGGGGAGGGATTAAACTAGTTAGGCAGGTGCAGGGGAAAAATGAGATGAACAAGCAGAAAGGAAAACAAAAAGATCAAGAAGCGTAGAAAAGATAAAACA
Organism: Heptranchias perlo; assembly: GCF_035084215.1. NCBI lineage: Eukaryota > Metazoa > Chordata > Chondrichthyes > Hexanchiformes > Hexanchidae > Heptranchias > Heptranchias perlo. Next base: position 53,121,379 of record NC_090326.1, on the reverse strand, counting down.
AAAAAAATGATCAGAAGGAGGAGAGATAAAATGAGTAAGATTATCAGACAGACGGAGGTTTGAGTTGCATGTATGTAAATACACAAAGCATTGTGAATAAAGTTGGTGAGCTAAAGACACAGATTGCTATGGGGAGGGCATGATATAATAACATTAACAGAAACGTGACTTAAACTAGGGTAGGACTGGGAGCTGAACATTCATGGTTACAAAGTATTCAGGAGAGGTACAATAGCAAAGAAGGGAGGAGGAGTGCCAATATTAATCCATTAGAGGACTGCAAATAGATATTGGTGATGATGCAAGAGATGAATCCTATTGGATAGAGTTAAGGAATAAAGAGGGAACTGTTCCTCTTTTGGGAGTATATTATAGACTGCTGAATATTGAATGTGCAAACAAATTTGAGAAAACAGCAGGAACCATAGGGTCATAATAATGGGTGATTTTAATTATCCAGAGATTGGATTAGGGGAAGAATAAAATAAGTAACATAGAAGGGGAGGAGTTTCTCCAATTTGTCTAGGACTGATTTCTAGATTAGTATCTTTTAGTCCTACAGGGAAAAGGGAGTGCTAGATCTCATACTAGGAAATGAAGTGGGGCAAGGTGGTAATGTAAGGGTGGGAGAACATCTAGAAAACAGCAACCATTACATAATTAGGTTCACCATAAAACCTGAAAAGGAGAGGGAACAGTCAAAGATAAAGGTACATGACTGGGGAAAGACAATTTCAATGAGATAAAAAGATAACTATCCCAGATAAATGGGAAAGAAGAATCGGCAAATAAAACAGGACACAAACAATGGGAAACATTTAAACAGGAGATTAGAGTACAAATTAGACAAATGCCCACAAGAAGTAAAGGTGGAGCAAAGAATGCTGGAATCTCTTGAATGAGTAGCAAAGTTAAAATGGGATTTTAAAAAGAGACATCTGAGGCGAATGATACAAAACAAATATAAAGTTGAATATAGAAAAAAGAGGGCGGGGGGGAGGAAAAAAGTTAGAAACAGCCAGATTTTCCTGTTCTTGCATCTGGGGTTATTGGATCATCCAGGTACAGTGAACACATAAAAAATGGGCAGGGAGGAGCCCACTGGACTTTCTATCCATTTAAATGAATGGATGGAAAATCGGGCCATCCCTCTTATGAAAACGTGTTCCTTCCCCACTTTATTTTTTCTCTGCTCTTGTTGTGCCCGGAAAGACTGGCAATAACAAAAAGGGAAATAGGGTAAGGTTTTATAAACATATTAAAACGAAAGAATAGTTAAAGAAAGGAAAGGGCTAATCAGAGATGAAAAAGGAAATCCTAGGAAAGCTGAAGGAATGGCAGAAATATTAAATGAGTACTTTGCCTTTGTTTTCACAGAAGAGTGTGGTAGTGAAAAATCACAAGAGGAAGCCATGGAGCAATTAGATAGGGTAACTATAGATAAGAAAGTGTTAGTGAAAAAGTCGATGGAACGCTACTCCTAATGGCATGCATCCAAAAATGCCAAGGGAAGTCAGAGAGAAAATAGCAATAGCTCAGGCCACAATTTTTCAACATGCTTGGATATGAAATTTGTGCCAGAGGATGGGAGGATTATCTCAGTAACTCCTCTATTCAAAAAGGGAGAAAAGGATAAACAGCATAACTATCGACCAGTCAGTGAGCTTCTAAAGGCCATAACACAGGATAAAATTAATATTAACCTAGAAAGACATGTGTTAATTAAACACCCAGCTGTCATGGATTTGAAAGGCAAGTTGTGTCTGACAAACGTAATAGAGCTCTTTGAGGTAATAATGTTGTGCATGGATAATAGAAATGCAGTGGATGTTGTACGTATGGATTTTCAAAAGACATTTGTTAAGGTAGTATGGCAGCATGGGTAAGCAATGGTTAATGATGCATTTCAGACTGCTGGTATGTAAACATTGTTGGGACAATTGCTCTGCTCAATATCTTTAAATAATCAGAACTTGGATATGGGGGCACAATATGAAAACCTGCAGATGCCACAAAATAGTGAGCATGGTTAACTGTGAAATGATTTCAGGTTAATGGATGGGGCAGATAGATGCCAGGTGAAATTTAAAGGAACAAAAAAAGTGAAGTGGTACATTTTGGGAGTAAGGAGAGGACATTTACACTAAATGGTTAAAGTTTAAAATGAGTAGAGGAGCAGAGAGACATAGCGGTTTAGATACACAGATCTTCAGAAGTGAATGGACAAGTTGATAAAGCTATAAAAAATAGGATTCCATGTTTCATAAGTATGAGTATAGGAAATAAAAGCAAAGAGATAATGCTAAACCTATACAAATCATTAGTTAGGCCAAAGTTGGAAGATTCCTGTGCAGTGGTGGACAATAAAATTCCAATCAACTTCTCCTTTATAATACGGAATGATTGCCATTAAAACATGGGTCGAGAAATTCCTTGGACCTGCACCCGCTCCACTGCCATTACTTCCATTTACGAGCGTAAGCAGGGTTTCTGCTGCACTTCCAGCAAGTACCACTGACAGAATTGGAGCAGCTGTGAGGAATTTCCCAGCCACGGTCTGTTAGTTCTGTAGTGCAAACAGTTTGAAGAATTGACAACAGTGGAAACCAGTTTTATTCTGCATTTGGGGATACCTTTATAATTCTCTTGTGATTTTGCCACTGATAGAGTTTTCCTTCATGCTAGGAGGTCTATATTGTTATGCAAATCATTGTCATTTGGTAGCTGCCACATCAAAGATATATTTGCTCTTAACAATCTGAATGGTTTAAAAATTGTAGTTAGCACACACCCAAGGTGAAGGGTCCACACAAAGCCAACTTGTAGAGATTGTAATCACTGGAGAAGATTACATTTTGGGGGCACTATAGAAAGGATAAAAGAGAATAGCTGGGTGAAACAGATGTAATCATTCATAGGAAAAGAAGTATCCCAATCAAAAGCAAAGAAGGAGGATGTGTTAGAAAGGAATAAAATGGACTATAAGAAGAGATAAGAAAGAAATGTAAAAAAAAGCCAAATAAAATGGAACAACTGGAAGATAAAGTGGCCTAAAGGGAACTCTTCAAAATAGCAAGTATAATATTTGAAAGAAAGAATTCAACACTAGTGCCCACTAGAAATAAAAAAATACATGTATCACATATTTAATTGCTAAAATAATAAGATGCACACATCTCAGATTTATTAAACTGTAACATTTATGATTTCATTATTGAATAATTATCAATTAAATTGCAAGTCTTTCAAAGAATTTCCATTACTCTTGGCTATTTCTATCCCTTTAAAAGTTTTTAGATCTATCTCTTCAACCATGTAATCAGACCAACACCCCCCACCACCCTCCCCACCACCACTCATCCTTCCTACTTCCTTTTCGGTGTTCTTTTTGTCCTTGTGTAAATTGTTTGGAGACATTTTCCAATGTAAGGACTACTATAAAAATGAACTTGTTTATAATGACACTGAAATAGGATTTAAACATGAAAGAATTGAATGGCCTTGACATTTAAGAACATTATGGTTCAAATACTGAAATCAGGTGAAAAGAATCACTAAACAGTTACATAAGATAGTCAATTCTGAGCAATAGAATGGGAGTTTTATCCTTTGACATTGTGACTTGTTAGTCATCATGGCATTCCTCGCTACTGGAATGTTTGTACCCATGTTATTCCATTATTCCATTTATACCACTTGTATATAATTAACTAAACTTAAAATATTTGTACTTATCGGCTTAATGTATTGATAAGTAACGTGAATGAACGTACTTACCCTTCGATGAATGCCTGTTAATTAATAATATTTTTTCTTCTGTGTGTGGAGGTAGATAAAAGTTGTTTATTGTTCAGGGCAGTCTTGTGTTATTTATATGGTATGGCTGAGATGGTTTTCAAGGTTACATGATTGAATAATGTTAAATGAAATCAGACAGTAGAAATAATTCCAATCCTCAAGAAAGGTGTTCTAACATTCTGTAGTGTCACTTTGTAAACACCCTAAGAAAACAGTTTTATTATACAAACTAAAATGCCTGGGGAAAAAGAGAAAAAAAGAATACATGTCATGCAATAAAACAATAAATCATTGATTGGCATTGGCCATGAGGCAAGGATTTCCATAACCCCTATTCTCTTTTTTTTTAAACAAAGGATAAGGTACCTTTATATACACACTGTGAATGTTTATTAGATAACAGTATTTTTATTCCTTTTTTCATTACTTTGATTCTGACTGCAAATTTCATATAGGTAATTTTCCAACTTGGCACTCCTAGCAGGCAAGATTCACCAGTGGCACAAAATTAGAAAATTACCCCCTATATCCTAAATTTTATGAAGGCAGTGAAAACCAGGCCTGTGCTTGCAGCTGCTCCCTCACTGCATCTTGTGCTCCCAGCCAATCACACAACTGGCCTCACTGAATTTTGAGAGGCTAGCCACCATCCTACCCCCAATTTCCAAATACTCTCTGTGCAGAGAGGCCAATAGCATGATTTGCTAGGAGTGCAATATCTGGTCACAGAGCAGCTCTTCAAAGATTGCTGCTCACCAGTAAAGGAGATGGGGTACTGTTTGTTGGCCAGAGGCTGCAGAAGACTGCTGAGCTGAATTCAAAGTGCTAACAAAGACACTGACCTTTTGAACTGAGGTGACCTGGAGTTCAGTCACTGGTCTGAACTGGCCAGAACCGGTTTGAATTTGTTCCGCTTCTTACAGAGACAAAGAAACGGTGATGCTACCTGACCCCTTGGAACAGAGCCAATCAGGGGATGATATCGGTCACTCCAGCAACTTTGAGCCAACCGGAGAAGACAGCATCGTTCGAAAAGACAGGCTTGGGGAATAAAAACTGAGGAGTTGCTGGTTTGGGCTCAGTGTGTGTCTTTGTTTGTTTGTGAGAGAGAGAGAGAGAGAGAGAGAGAGAGAGAGAGAGAGAGTGTGTGTGTGTGTGTGTGTGTGTGTGTGTGTGTGTGTGTTTTTGTTGGTGTGTCTTTGTTTGTGAAGGAGACTCTGGGAGACTCTGGAAACTAACCCTCGTGGAAGTGGGAACCTTACGTCAGGGACGTAAAGACTGCGTCAAGGACGTGGAGACGACGTCGGGAGTAAGAGGGAGAATTGCCTGGCCAGCAGCATCTCTCCTTTCCGGGTAATATAATATCCTTTCTATTCTGGGACCACTCTGGGAGTGTTGTCAGGAAAACCTAGTGGGTGTGCGTTTAAAGCCTAATACTCGGGGAGTATTAATAGAGAAACCTAGTGGGTGTGCGTTTAAATCCTAGTTTGAGTATAAACCTGTATAACCTGCTGTAAACTACATGCCTATATCTAACTAGACGTATAAGCGGTATGTACATGATCTAATAACGTTAATAAAGCGAATTGAGAATTAGGAGAGAATTGACTCTTCCTCTGTGTACTAAGCTAAAACCGTTAACCGGTGACTTCCGGTCAACATGTTTGTCACCTTAACATAGCTGCAGAAGAAGGACAGGCATTAGTGTGAAGACAGGGGGCGGTTTATTTTAACTTTGTGCGATTGTGTAAAATGGGTGATAGCAAATCGGCAGCCCGTTTATACATCTCTCATGATTTACATCTCTCATGATTTTATTTCCATTGACTGAAAATGGGAGAGATGTAAAACGGGCCGCCAATTCGCTATCACCCATTTTACACTATCATGCAAAGTCAAATTAATTTTAACTTTTAACTTTTGGTAATAGTGTAAAATGGCCGATAAGGTTCAGCTATTATACATCTGTCACGATTTTCCTTTCCATTGAAGTTGATCCACTATCACCCGTTTCACACTATCACCTAAAGTTGAAATTACCCCCAGTGTGTGCAGGTATTGTCGGCAGTAAATCCTCTATTCCATGCCCATAGAAGAAATATCAAGATAAGTGTACCCATCTTTGCTATTACTATTGGGGCGTAGAAGCTATGTCACAAATACAACTTCTGAGTTGCGAGAGGGAGATAGCATATTGCTTTACAATGTTCTTCCACAGGAAAGAATTGGTCTCAGGTAGTTTGTAACAGTTTCATAAATTGGCCAGACGATGGCTGCCCACAAGCACAGTGAGAGGACCAGGACAGACAATGGACCAGGTATGCTAAAACAGTTATCACAATTTGAGTCCCTTTTAGCCAAGAGTCTTGTAAATGGTATAGGCCAGGGCAAGTTTGGAATGTGGTGCCACCCCCCAGAATATATCCCTCCATTTATTATTGGCTGCATGTAGTGACACCACGATTCATGGCCAAAATGGAGATGATTGGGTAATTCCCCCGTCAATCATGCCTGGAGACTGATCTGCTGTAAGTGACTGGGATTGATTTTATGTAAATAATTTGTATCATGTAACTATCCTCCACTCACTGCATTTTTCTGGAGAAATAATCAATTTGTATAATCTAACTATTCTCCACTTAGTATATTTTGCTGGAGAAATATAACCCTGCTTTTATCGGGAGACTTTGCTGTAGTTTCTGTCATAAGTCCCACCCCACCTCCAACTAATTGACTGACACAGTGGTGTCATTACTCACTTTGTTTATTATTATCCTTCCTGTACTCAATCACTTTCTCAATTGTCACCTCAGGACAAAAGCTTGCACAGCAGGAGCATGATGCACAGTAGACTAAATTATTGGATTGCATACTGGGAGCGTGTATTGGAAAATTTATCCTAAAATGTATTACCTCTTAGCTCTCCTTGAAAGCTCTGCATCAGGGATCCATAGTGATTGTCTTTCTTTTCTCTTCCAATAGTTTCTTCCCAAGGTGATGGAAGACTAAGTGGCACATCACTGCAGCTTGTGTCAAACACTCCAGCTGTCCCAAGCACCAGGACAGATCCTTGCAACTTATGGGCCCGATTTTACCAGGCCTGCGGGTTTCCGGCGGGTTGGGTTTTGGGAGCGTGGTCAACACGCTTGGTGAAATTAGTGGGTTGACCGCGCGATCGTAGCAGGCAACACACTAATTGGATTCACTTACCTGCTCTTCCGGGCTCCGCGCTGCTGGTCTGCGCATCGGGCGGGCTGCGCATGCGCAGTACGATCTGTCAGCTGGAGACTCTCTAGTTAAAGGGGCAGTCCTCCACTGACAGATGCTGCAACCAATAGAACACATTACAGCATGGAGCAGCCCAGGGGGAAGGCTGCTCCCAGTTTAATGATGCCTCATCCCAGGTATCATCAGATGGGGTGAGGAGGAGGGGGAGGACAGAGCTCTTCCACCCGGTGGGCAGGAGGAAGCGGCCTGCCTCTGCCACCAAGAAGGCCTGGCTCGAGGTGGCAGAGGAGGTCACCTGCACCACCAACATATCGCCCACCTGCATACAGTGCAGGAGGCGCTCCAATGACCGCAGTAGGTCAGCCACAGTGAGAACACGTAGTCTTTCCCCTACACTCCGTCTGCCACAACACTGCCCCCACCCCACATCTCCTTCGGCACCGCCAACACCACTCTGTCACATCACCCCTCATACCCACTCAAACCCCATCCTCATCTTACCTGCACCTACTCACCTCGCGAGTACTCACCCCGCCACTAACACGCAATCCAATCCTCATACTATCTCATGGCTCTATCCCATACTCACCCTCTCGTGCATCTCCCTCACGGCCAGCCTCACTCAACCTGCCACCACCTGTGCTGCAGCCACAGGGCATGCATCACATATGTGCAGTAGGCAGCGTAAGGCAAACGTGTCGTGAGCATGAAGGGGATGCACAAGGGTGTTTGAGGGTTTGTCATGGGTGTTACCTATATTGAATTTCAGGACAACTCACATCACACATTATATTGGCACCACCACTGCCATGTCTCCGCGAATCCTGTCTGTTTTGTGCAATAATGCCTGCTCCTGGGTATCACTATGAGGACCCACCACTGATGCCACCCATTGTGTCACTGCAGAGTGGGTGTAGGTGTATTTGCAGGGCTCTTCCGCGCAGACGACTGAGCGACATCGGCGGTGTACCCGGCTGCACCCTGGAAGGATGCGGAGGAGAAGTTGTGGAGGGCAGTGGTGACTTTGGCAGCGACAGGTAAGCAGATGGTGCTGGGGCCAGCCGGGAGCAGCTCGGCATGAAAGAGCCTGCAGATGTCCACGACTACATGTCGAGTGAATCTGCGCCTCCATGTGCACTGCTGCTCGGAGAGGTCCGGAGAGCTGCGCCTCGGTCTGTGGACCCTGTGCGGAGGGTAGTGCCCTCTGCGACGCGTCTCTCTCTGCGGTAGCCCTCCCTCCTGCTGTACAGGTGGATGTGTCACAGCACTCTGTTGTGGAGCTCCACGTGTCAGAGGTGGATGGCGTGGATGGCGAGGCTGGCGATGTTGTGCGCCCTCCGAGGGGGTCATGACTACAGCGACGGCGGCCCCCATCCACAACATGTACATCTGAGGGGGTCCGCAAGGTAGGCACATGTCTCCGGACCCCGGGGTGAGTGTGCAGGTTGGTGACTTTGACCGTCAGGAGGGGGGTGGTGGAGGCCACACTTTGTCCCAAGTGACAGAGCGGCCTCCTGCAATGGGTGAGGGTCTCCCCCCACCCCCCCACCTGTCAAATGGACCTTTGCAGCTGCCACAGGCTGACAGCTGCAACACGTCCAGTTCAACTAGGACTGTTTCCCCCAGTGTGTGAAACAGTCCCATGTTTCTCCAAAATCACACACAGTCCCTTAATCAGGTCAGTTAATGACCTGAACAAGCAAAATAAATACTGTCAAGTGGCATCCCGCTGGCTTTAATTGCCTGCGGGATTCCCACCAGCGGGGGCTGCGCACGCACCCCCGCACGTCATCGGGGAACCCGGAAGTGGGCGGGATTGTGGCGCGATCCGGTCACGTGCCTGGATATCAGGATTTTCGGGGCCCTCCCGCTGGAAACGCACACGAAACCCGCTGGTAAAATCGAGCCCCATGGAGTCTAGGGTCCTGTATTTCATTGGACACTTTGCCACTGCACCATTGTAACTTTATTGGAAGTGGTGGGAAAATCTTTTTTATGCACGGGTTTCTGCTGTACTTCTGCTGAAGTTACAGCGGTGCAATGAAAGAAAGTCTGAGGAAATTTAAGGGCCTAGACAGTGAGTATGAGGAAGGGTGATGTACCACTTAACAGTGAAGAAGAGCAAATGGAGCCGGTTGTAGATAAATGGAAAAGAGCAAGCCAGGCAGTGAGCTCAAGGCATTTCTTTGCTGTATGGATGGATGGTTTGTAGCCTACAGGGCCTACCATCAGATGAGAGTTAATGGAAGAGCAAAATAGTTTCAGGACATCCTTTGAGGCTGCGAAAAGTAGCAGTGTGTTCCAACATCATTCCAGTAATACATGAGTGATTCACTCAAATGTAGAGCATTATGGAGCGAGTGGCATCTTTATGTCCGTTTACAGGGGGAACCCCAAAGCACATTGGAGGCACGTGCAGACCTAGTTTCACTCACTGATGCTGTGTCTGCTGTATCCTCATGGATACTCACTTACCGGAGTCTGTCAATGTGAAATTTGACAGGCTGCTGAATTTCCTGGGAATAGCATTGGTCTTTATCCACATTAGCGGTACCATACAGACTACTCTCATGCAATTCGCTGGTCATCCAATTGGGGAGCCCAGCATCTGGGTGTGGCAGAGGAAGGGGCAGTTGAGACGGCTTCTCAGGATTTTGACACATCCACCCACTCCACCCCAGCCCCCAAGGGATTGATGAAGTAACAGAAAGTGGGTAGGCACTGGCACTCACTATTGTTAGAAGTGGGTCCAGCTGTTGTAGGGCCATCTTATGACCTGGCACCCAGAAATTTAATGTCACTACTATCTCTGCAAGGCAGCAATACCCAACTGCAACCTGGGGAGCACAGTGAATCAGAACACTTCATTAATGTAAATAGCACAAAATAAATTTTGATCATTTTATTGCTCCTTAGTGTGGATGATAGGGGTGCTTTCATGGTCAGGTACTAACTCCCTTTACAAGGAGTCCTGGTTGGAAATTTGCAAGCCTGCAGTGCCCGATTTTCCATCCGTTAATTTGAGGTAGTTCTTCAAGTTTACAGAATATTTAGGATTTGTAGGATGATGCTGCAGCTTGAAGAGTGAGATTATTGAATGGTTGGTAAATGATGCAAAGTTAGGAGGTTAGCTGTGTAATGAATTTTTCTGATGTCTTGAGTTTTGTAGTTCTTGAAAAGATTGTACCTAGGTGTATGATTTTAGCAGTAAAATATATATTTTGGGGTTGTTGTAATGTGTATATCTGCAAGATTGTTCTCCTTTTTCTGATTTAACAGAAGCTGGCATTTTGGATCTGTCCTTTTTATGTTTATGAATTAATAACATTTTAATTAGTAATAATTCAAAAGAGATATATACGTGTATATCTATGTGCATACACAAATGCAATGTTTGCATAGTGTTTGATTTGGTTCACATGTTAAGTCAGTAATTAGAGAATTAGTAATGTGTGTTTTCAATCGGGTCAGTGTTTTCCCTCACATAATCAACAAGTTGAGATATTCATATTTGTCATGTACTAGCGTAGGTTATTTCAGAAAATGTGCCAGAGAATTTCTTTTACTGAGTGTCACTTATTTATTGTATCATGATATACTATGGATGTTTTGGTCCAATAATCTGTGCAATTTCCTTTGGTGGGATTTCACTGTCATTTAATTTTGTTTTTGCATGTCATTTATAGTATCATACTTTAGGTAATATATTGTTTCCCAGATACTCATGGGATGTTTAATTAAGTCAATTTTTTTCCTTTACAAAATAGCTCCATCTGCCTGATGTATATCATTATTTGTAAATTCAGCGCTGTTCTAACAACAACAAACTTCCCTTTATATAGTGCCTTTACTGTAATAAAACATCACAAGGCGCTTCACAGGAGCGTTATCAAACAGAATTTGACACAAAGCCACATAAGGAGATATTAGGACAGGTGACCAAAAACTTGGTCAAAGGGGTAGATTTTAAGGAGCATCGTAAAGGAGGAGAGATATAGAGGTGGAAAGATTTAGGGAGGGAATTCCAGAGCTTAGGGCCTTGACAGCTGAAGGCATGGCTGGCAATGGTGGAGCGATTAAAATCGGGGATGCACAAGAGGCCAGAATTTTAGGAGTACAGAGATCTCAGAGGGTTGTAAGGTTAGAGGAGGCCACAGAGCTAGGGAGGCCATGGAGGGATTTGAAAACAAGGGTGAGAATTTTAAAATCGAGGCATTGCCGGATGGGGAGCCAATGTAGGTCAGTGAGCACAGGGGCGATGGGTGAACAGAACATGGTACGAGTTATGATACGGGCAGCAGAGTTTTGAATGAGCTCAAGTTTATGGGGGATGGAAGAGGGGAAGCCGGCCAGGAGAGTATTTGAATAATCAAGTCTAGAGGTAACAAAGGCATGGATGAGGGTTTCAGCAGCAGATAAGCTGAGGCAGGGGCGGAGATGAGTGATGTCACAGAGGTTGAAGTAGGTGATCTTGGTGATGGAGCGGATATGTGGTCGGAAGCTCATCTCAGGATCAAATAGGACGCCAAGATTGCGAATGGTCTGGTTCAGCCTCAGACAGTGGCCAGTGAGAGGGATGGTATCGGTGGCTAGGGAATGGAGTTTGTGGCAGGGATTGAAGACAATGGCTTTGGTCTTCCCAATATTCAGTTGGAGGAAATTTCTGCTCAACCACTACTGGATGTCAGACAAGCAGTTTGACAAATCAGAGATAGTGGAGGGGTCGAGGGAGGTGCTGGTGAGGGAAAGATGGCTGTCGTCAGTGTACATGTGGAACCTGATGTGTTTTCAGATGATGTCGCCGAAGGGCAGCATGTAGATGAGAAATAAGAGAGGGCCAAGGAGGGGACTCTAGAGATAATGGTGCGGGAGCGGGAACAGAAGCCATTGCAGGTGATTTCCTGGCTACGACTGATAGATATGAATGGAACCAGGCAAGCGCAGTCCCATCCAGCTGGACGATGGAGGAGAAGCGTTGGAGAAGGATTGTGTGGTCAACCGTGTCAAAGGCTGCAGACAGGTCGAGAAGGATGAGGAAGGATAGTTTACCATGGTCACAGTCACATCGGATGTCAATTATGACTTTGATAAGGGCCATTTTCAGTACTGTGGCAGGTGCGGAAACCTAATTGGAGGGATTCAAACATGGCGTTGCGGGAAAGATGGGCACGGATTTGGGAGGTGACAACACGTTCAAGGACTTTGGAGAGGAAAGGGATGTTGGAGATGAGGCGGCAGTTTGCACGGACAGAGGGATCAGGGGTGGGTTTTTTGAGGAGGGGCTAATGACGGCAGATTGGAAGGGGAAGTTGACAGTACCTGAGGGGAGGGAACCATTAAAAATATCAGCTAACATGGGGGCCAGGAAGGGAAGTTAGGTTGTCAGCAGTTTGGTGGCAATCGGGTCGAGGGAGCAGAAGGTGGGTCTCACGAACAAGATGGGCTTGGAGAGGGCATGAGAGAAGATAGGAGAGAAACTAGAGAAGGTGCAAGTTCAGGGTTAAGGCAGGGGGGAACCTGAATAGAATGCAGCAACCTATGTGTGCTTCCTTATCACTTGTTCCATTACGTTGTGATTTAAGGTAAAGCTTGAATTTAAGGCACTGGTCAAATGTGGTTCCTGCTGCTAGGATCCATGAATTTGTTTGGCTTCCTGTGATACCTTTTGTTTTAAAAAGCAAAATATGCACAATGTAATTTTAACCACTTTAAAACCTGTTACTGCTACGTACCGGCAAATATGGAGACAACCTCAATCTCCAAAAATTTGGGCACAATTTTTAAATTTTTAAAAGGTGGCTGCTTTTATAAGGGAGCCACAGGAGTACCTATATGTGTCTTCCGGAGTGGGGGTAAACCCGATACCACTAGCTCAGCACTCCTCCACTGGGCTTTCAGGCTTCTTGCAAGATGTCCCAGATACACCTCTAGTGATGCAGGCGTCCGCCACGACATTCTAACTAGGGAACCGTCCCCTGACTCTGGAATGTCTTCTGGAGTCATCAGTGGTGGTTTCCAGCAGATTTGATTCTGGCATAAGTGACAGAATTGCTGGCCTATGGATTTTTTGGGGCCATTATCACTTCTGATCAAAATGGGCTTCTACATCTTGACCATTGCTAAAGCTGTTTCCAGCATCTTGGTTTTGTTTGTCATGACAAATATTTCTTTGCTGCAACTAAAAACTCTTAGATCGCTATAAAGCAGAAGTCAAACCAAGCCTCCAGTGGTACTGGCATGTCTAGAGAGGCTCCTTTAACACCTTTCAGACACTAAAATCACCCCCCTGGACAGAATACTAGAAAAGGTTTGTCATCTCTAAACTCTCACCTCTAAACTCTCTCTCTATCTTTTCTCTCTCTCTGTCCATCACAATTTTCTTGACACCTTGGAGCCGATTTTCATTTCGGGTTGACATTGGGCAGGTGACAGGCGGTGCGATTGCCCAAGTGTCCTAAACGAGAGACCGGAGACATTTTGATGGCCTGACCTCATCAGCATAATATCAGCGAGCACTGAATCAGCGGTCACAGGCAGCTTGCCGCTAAGGTGAGTGAGTGGGAGAGATGGGAAATCCTGCAGCTCCTCCATAGAGCTGACTTGAAGTTTGGACTTAATGGGGGAGAGGAGACAATTGCAGGAATAGTAGGGTGTGGATGGGCAGGCAGCGGGAGGGAACGAAGTGCACATTTTCCGAGTGGCCTAAAGCGATCATGCTCATTGACACCTGAAAATTGCAGCGAGGTCCAACAAATGGCGTAGGATCCTGATTTGCATATTACAAGTCAGCTTCTACCTAAGATAGGCGGGCTCTCTGGCCACCCTTTTACTCTATGAGTGGGAAATTACGCCGGGCAAGATCGGGAGCAACAACAGGGCAGTAAGTTCAGCACTACAATTTTCGGACCCTCCTACAAACTTCAGCTTTTTAAAACTTAAACTTGGGGTCAGCTAATCATTACTCCCCAACTGACTTCTTCTTTGCTTCCACTTTTCTCAACTTGAGTGGTGTCCTACACAATGGGCTAGAAATTGGGCCGTGTAGCGCCCGTTGTTTTGGCACTACGCAGCCTCCCGAAGTACCAAGATCGTGACTATGCACACGTTTCCAGTGTAATGTGCGCCCAGTCGCCACCTCAGTAAAGGTATTAGCGCATGTACAAATACCGAACACTGGCAGCATGTAAAGTAAGGAGAAAATGGATACATTCAGCATGCAATGCTGATTTAAGTGATAGACACCATTTTGGGACTTAACGCTCCACTCAACGCACAGTCTTAACCACAACCATCTGAACGTGTCTTAGAGTGCCAGGAGGACTCCTCACCAGTGCTATTTAAAGGGACCATGCAGGATTTACAGGTTAGTTGCTGGATTATTGTTTCTGGCTGTTAATGCATTTGTAACTGTTTCTGGAGGTCTCCTATACCTGAATACTAGGATGAGGGGACACAGCCTAATATTTAGAGCCAGGATGTGCAGGAGTGAAGTTAGGAAATGCTTCTACACGCAAAGGGTGGGAGAAGTTTGGAACGCTCTTCAGCAAACGGCAGCTGATGCTAGCTCAATTGTGAATTCTAAATCTGAGACTGACAGATTTCTGTGAACCAAGGGTATTAAGGGATACGGGGCTAAATCGGGTATATGGAGTTAGGTCACAGATCAACCATGATCTCATTGAATAGCAGAACAGGCTCGAAGGTCCAAATGCCACTTGCTGCCTCCTGTTATGCGCCACCTTCTCCTGCAAGAAAGCAGGACATGTGTCTGGGTGATGTACCTGTCATGGTTGAATAGCTGCCAGTTTGTGTAGCCTGTGAATTGTGGATGGGTAGCTTGCAACAGTGGTAATGTGTAAGGGTGAGAGGAAGCATCTGATTTTAAGAGTTGAGTACTGATGGAAAGGGTTTGTTGGTATGTGGGTGATGGGGTGTACTGCATGGAGCAGTGGATGCGGCTAGTGGTGCAGTTGGTAGGAGACGCCACTTGACAGTTGACCTCACTCACCTTGACCACTCGTGTCAAAGCATTGAACTCCTTCCTGCACTGCATCCATGTTCGTGGTGCTGTGTGCCTGGCATTAACTTTGTGCCCTACTACCTCCCACTGCTTTTTGGGCATATGTCTGGAGGGCCTCCTGCCTCCCTCCCTGCAGATATAGGATGTCCCTCCTTCTGACACCTCTTGCACCAAGGCCTCTAGTGCATCAGCAGAGAACCTTGGTGCACACACTCTCACAGGCCTGGTACCAACTCAGATCGGCAGATTGGTGAGGTCTAGCATGCAGATTGGAGGATGTGGGATTTAGTAGTGCACAACCTTTATTCAATGTTATAGCATAACTCATTCATTTGTAAACCTAAGGACGGGACTTGCGTCTGTGTGTTATGTCTGATCTCCATTCAGACTCTGTGCAAACAGCAGACTGTTATTTTTAGCAAATAACAGGTACTGGCTACCTTTGAGGTTTTAAGAGACATCCTCCCTTTAAGAGATTGGGGCTCCCCCTGCTGGTAGAAAGTGTGCATTTACTTGAATCAATGTGTCAGGCCTGGATTTCAATGCTGCTTGAAGGTGAAGTACTGAGGCTGGACGAAGTTCTCGTCCTGCCTGCGCAAGGGCCATTGGGCGCGGAGTAACAGTGGATCATGCCACCTACGCCTAATAATAGGCCTTATCCTATTTTTCCCCGATAGGCCTTGGCCCTTTACTTAGATTTTTAAAAATAAGATAGTCAATGAAAAGTGTCATATCACTCTATTTCCTTGTGGGTATTTTTGTTTGGGTGTCTTTAAGAAAGTTGCTGTAACCTCATTTATCACAACTTTGGATTTTATCCCTAAGCAATCAGGGATGACCGGCTGTTTAGTTGGTGTGATAGTGCGGGGTCCTTGTATTGTAATGCACTGACTTTTAGTAACTTGTGGTTCTTTCTAACATTTGTACGATGTTGGGGGTAATTTTGACTTTGGGCGGGGACAGAAAACTGGCAAATGGGCATGGCCTAGTGGAGGAGGTGAAGTCCATTAGGGGGGCAGGGAGGACGAAAATCCCTAAGGTGTAAATCAAGCATCCGATCGAAACCTGCCCCATTCCCGCTAGCAGCTTAGGTTAAAATTGGGGCCTTAGTGATAATTTAAACTGATGACCCCTTATCACTGACTCCCCAACCAGAGGAAATACTCACTAGTTGCTTCGTCACTCTATCAAAATCTTGTTCATTTAAAAAACATCTATTAAATCTCCTTTTAGCCTTCCCTGCTCCAGTGGAAATAGTCCCTGTATCTTATGTCTCTCCTCATAACAGTAGTTTCTCATCCCTGGTATCATCCTGTGCAATTTAAATGGTTTTAAATGGCTTCTTAATGCTGTCAACAGGCACCTGCTATGATTATTGCTCCTCATGCCCCACGTAGGCAAGTAACTTAGTGAAATCATGGTTTCACAAGTATGCTAAATGATGCTGAAACAGCATAAGCAACATTCAACTGGACCTGTAATACCACACATACAGTAATTTGTGGCCTATGTTATATAGCAAGCTGTACGAAAATTGTAAAGATAGGCACCTGGAACTTCTGAGGGGGCTCGTAGGAGTTTGGCAGAACCCTCAGAGAAACAGCGCAAACAGCTAAAAGCGGCTGTTTGCACCATTTCCCTAAGTTTTCCATCAATCTTCTGTCGAAGTTACAGTGAAAGAGTGGGAGAATCCCATCTAAATTCTCTGCCGAGGCTAGCTGCCAGAGTATATGTGATGGATCAGAACTATCCGAATGCCTTCTAAATTCTCCTTCCCAAACAAATCAACCTTAAATGGAGTGAGTTCCTTTAGGAATTTGGGGGCATCCTTCGCCACCCAAAAATGTGCTCAGGTCACCACATTATAGAAATCATTAGCGCTTGCAGAGCTCCATTGTTAATTCAGGATTTGCTCACTTGCGCTCAGCCATTTTCAACACAAACTGCAAACTGTTCAGTTGGATTCACGAACGTTTTGACATTTACACTGGTTAAGCAGCTCATTAGCTGTTTGAGTAGCATTAAAACATCATTATTGCAGGTGCATTATGATAGGCTGCTAGTTTCTCCTCACCACTAATGAAATCGCATTCTCACAAATTGTACGTTCCACAGCCATTTATTCCTGCAATTTTGTTCTGGGTTTGGTAGTTTTACTGTGAAACTCACGGTGGGTGTCTGGGGTGCAAGAAGAAGGGGGAAGGTGTAATCATGTCATTTTAAGTGTATGTTAATTCAGTTTCCTCATGTTATTGTAACTAATTATTCTTTTATGCATGATCTACTGACGGTATAATCAGTGGTCACTGTTTAAACAAAAATAGTCTAAAACAAAACTTGAAAAAAAGAGATTCTGATCATATTATTCTTATCAGCCTGGCTCAGTGATAGAACTCTTGCATCTGAGTCACAAGGTCAAGCTCTACTCCAGAGACTTGAGAACTGGAGGGAAGTATACAGTGGTGTTCCCCAGGGGTCAGTATTAGGACCACTGCTCTTTTTGATGTTTATTAATGACCTGGACTTGGGTATAGAGGGTATGATTTCAAAGTTTGCAGATAAAACAAAATTCGGAAATGTAATAAACAATGTGGAGGATAGTAACAGACTTCAGGAGGACATAGACAGACTGGTGAAATGGGCAGACACATGGCAGATGAAATTTAACGCAGAGAAGTGTGAAGTGATACATTTCGGTAGGAAGAATGAGGAGAGGCAATATAAACTAAATGGTACAATTTTAAATGGGGTGCAGGAACAGAGAGACCTGTGGGTTCACATACACAAATCCCTGAAGGTGGCAGGACAAGTTGAGAAGACTGTTAAAAAAGCATATGGGATCTTGGGCTTTATTAATAGAAGCATAGAGTACAAAGCAAGGAAGTTAGGCTAAATCTTTATAAAACACTGGTTATTGTGTTCATTTGGATTATTGTGTTCATTTCTGGACACCACACTTTAGGAAGGATGTCAAGGCCTTAGAGACGGGGCAGAAGAGATTTACTAGAATGGTGCCAGGGGTGAGGGACCTCAGTTATTTGGAGAGATTAGAGAACCTTTGGTTGTTCTCCTTAGAGATTTGATAGAGGTATTCAAATTATGAATGGTTTTGATAGAATAAATAAGGAGAAACTGTTTCCAGTGGCAGAAGGGTCAGTAACCAGAGGACACAGATTTAAGGTGATTGGCAAAAGAGCCAGAGGCGACATAAGGAAACATTTTTTTTACTAGCGAGTTGTAATGATCTGGAAAAAACTGCCTGAAAGGATGGTAGAAGCAGATTCAATAGTAACTTTCAAAAGGGAATTGGATAAATACTTGAAGGGAAAAAATTGACAAGGTTATGGGGAAAGAGCAAGGGAATGGGGCTAATTGGATAGCTCTTTCAAAGAGCCAGCACAGGCACAATGGGCCGAATGGCCTCCTCCTGTGCTGTACCTATTATGATACTATGATAATCTAGGCTGACATTTCAGTTGAGTACTGAGTCAGTGGGAAGGTGTAATCATATATTTTTAAGTGTATATTAATTCAACTTCCTCAAGTTACTGAACTCTGTTATTCCTCCATTCATGTTCCACTGTCGATATCATCAGTACTCATTGTTTGAACAAAATTATTGTTGGAGGTGCTGTCTTTTGGATGAGATGTTAAAACGAGGTAGACATAAACGATCCTACGGCATTATTCGATGAAGATCAGGGGAGACCCCCTCAGCTACTGGAACAATATTTATCCCTCAATCGGCATCTCCAAAAACAAACTAACTGGTCATTTACCTCATTGCTGTTTGGGAGGCCTTGATGTGTGCAAATTGGCTGCCACATTTGCCTACGAAACTACAGTGACTACACTTCAAAAGCTATTCATTGCCTGTGAAGTGCTTTAGAATATCCCGCGGTCATGAAGGATGATATAGTAGTTTGATTTTTGATAGGGTGCTGATAATGATACATCATCAAAGGAGTGTTTTTTAAATTTATATTTTGTTAACTGTTGTTAAATTAGTACCCTTATCACTATGTATTTACCATTGCTCTTATACATTTATAATCCAACTGATCATATCTCTCTTCAGATTAATTGGAGTGTCAGACAAAACAGGGAGCTTATAATTTGTCACTGTACCATAGGCTACCATAGAAATGGGCTCAAACTACAAATAAATAATTACAGCCTGCTCACTCCATTTGCATTTTAAATGATGACATTAGTGTGGTTGCAGGATTATTAATTTGTACGAAGTTATCATGCAAAAATAAGCAATATAATTTTAATCAGATGTTTCAGTAGTAGATTTATAAAACTTAATAATCCTACCACCAGTACCAGTAAAGAGCGTTACTCCTTTAAACGCACATACAATATAGAAGGTTATTTTTAAGCTCACTTCCTTGTTAAAACAGAGCAAATTAAAGCAATTAGTATTATCGTTACTGATTTTCAGTTCATTTTAATGCTCTTATCAATTTGGCACTTTATGATATCAGTTGATACTTTTTTCCCTAAGAAACACTCCAACCACCCGGAATTCTGCTTATAACAAATGATCCCTAATTGTAACAAATGTCCGTTTAATGCTCAGTAGACTATAATTGTTCATCTACTTTGCAGTCAAATCTTTCATCTCTTTCCACCATAAATGTTTGAAGATTTTAATAGCACCTAATGGGAACAGACATTTTCATAATTCTCTATCATGTGGAATTTGTGGCTCAGTGATATGACTCGGCCACATAATTAATCTACTGGAACTACCCGTGACACTGCCTGTCTCCAGAGATACATCAATGGCCACATTTACCCTGACTTTACCATCTTAGCTATCTGTCAGCCACTTTACTTAAACTCCTGCTGTCAGTGGCATCACTTGTGATTGTAAATGTGGAAAGAAGAGGTTGCCCTGCCTTTTACTTCAATTTTTCATCTCTCATTTGCTCTCTATTCTGCTTTTTTGTCCTCTGCTCTATTATTGCCCAACTTTATTCACCTTTCAGTCTTTTTCCCACACTCTCTGGTCCTCATTCCAATCTCTATATCTCATTAACACATAATTCTATAGATCTCTTTTCTGACACACTGAAAATGATTTGAGGCAGTTGAAGGTGTAATTAGGTACACTGAGTATGTCCACTTTTTACTTTTGGGGGCAAAAATATGCTCACTGTTTGGCAGCTTGTAGTGGACGGTCTATATGGGTATACTGCCCACTTTTCGTTTCTGAAGACTGAGGTACGAAAGAAAGAAATTCTTGCATTTCTACAGCACCTTTCATGACCTCAGGATGTCCCAAAATGTTTTACAGGCAATGAAGTACTTTTGAAGTGTAGTCACTGTTGTAATGTAGGAATGAACAATTAAACATAGTAGGGTAGATTTTCTGATTGATTATGCCCACTCAGCAGGGATATCCGTTACACTGCAATTCTGCCCATTTAGTGACCCATCCAATTTTCTGGTCAGATTTTGTAGTGGCAGGAGAAGCACTCACCGGTTTGCAGTTAATTATATTGAAATTAGGCTCCAATTATGGACCTGAAATTGCTACAATGCGGGTTTGATGGCACACGCCGTTAATTGGAGATTCTATAAAAAGTGAGCTGCCTGTTATTTACTTTGTCAATTAACCCTATCCAATAATTGTTATGTTTAAGTGCTGCTAACTATAATTCTAAGTTTAATAAGCAATTGTTAATTCATGAATTTGTTGTCTGACGTCTGCTTTGATAATTGCTAAGAAAGCCGTAATTCATTCACTCAGTAACTTGATGGGAGGTTGATAGTGTAAATAATAATATAATCCAAATTGGTTGATGAGCCAAATTTAGCCATCATTAACTCCTAGGCATGAACAGGGTGATAAACTCCAGCTGGTTCCTTGACAAGGAGTTAAAGTGAAGAGTTAAAGATTCATCTGGTGCTCTTGGTGAATATGCTTGTCAAGGTATTAAACCCAGTGTTCTTACAGGAGAGAGCAATGGCCAAGACAGCGATCAGTAGTGGACAGGACCAGACCAAGAAGGATCAAGAAGGTAATGAGGTACGGATTCTTTGTTTAATGGTAACATGGATTTTTAGAGTGTGGACGATTTGGATTTTGCACATATTGGAGCGCCTTGAACTTTTTACATATGAGGGACACAAAATTTTTGTGTATGGAAAGCTTTTACTCTTGTGTGTGGCAGAGATCACATCTTTTCATCATGGGGGCTACATTTTTTGTGAATAGAGCTTGTATTCTTGTGAATTAGGGGTTTGCACTTTTCTGTATGAGGGCTTGCATTTTGGTACAAGAGGGCTTGCATTTTGTGAATCTTCCTGTACTTATTCATTAAAATTACTGTACTCAGTTATGAAAAAAACAATTAGGGTGCCACTTTATTGATAACCTAGATGTAAAGGTCTTTTTCAAACTAAGCTACCCCAAATCTAGCTAGTCTGGTTTTCTGCTTCCAGCTTTTAAGGTTCATGTGCCCACCTAATCACCTGGATTTTCCTCCACCAACCCCCCCCCCACCACCACCCACCCAAATCAGGTGATCTTACGGCAGAAACATTGGGAAAATAGGGCAGGAAGGCCTACCACTGCCAACCTGCCCCGACCTTCATTTTCCTCCTCCCACCCCTGCTGGGACCTTTCCTGTCCGCCACATGTAAATGATGGTGCACAATTTGGCCCAGCAAGCTGCCCCATTTCCCTGCCTTCTGCCCATGTTTCCGCCGTCCCTTGGTGACTTGCATTAGTTCTTGGGGCAACAACAGAAGACCAATTTATGGGCCTTTTGGACGGAGAAGGCCTAGTCGTGGGCACCTCTCGCTGCACTCAGGCTGAAAACCTTACTTTTGTTAGGCCTCGCTCTAGTCTGACGCCCAACAATACAGTTACTGTCTGATCTTTGGGGCCCTTTTCCCCTCCACAACCTGACTTCCACTTCTACAAGAACTGCAACGGCACTGCTGGAATGTCTTTGCTTGGTGGACTCCTGCTTGCTGGCAAGGATTCCGGCGGGAGACCGTCCTGCATACATAAACAGCCAGACCCAGGAAAATAGGCCAGGGCCATTATGAGATCATGGCAATGAGCAGAAGTCCCACCCGACCCTTCTGTGGCAGGAAAAGGAAAATCCAGGTCCATGTTTCTGAGAGTGAGGGAGAAAGAAAGAGAGAGCGAACCAGCCCAACTATCAGTCACTGAGGGCTCCAAATTGGACCCACCTTTAGAACTATGGACAAACCATATATTTCTTATTATTCAATTAATACTGAATAAAAACAATCTTTGTTGTTTGCATGAGATGTTTGTTAATGGTGGGCCATTTCAACCGACTACCTGAAGTCTTTCTACTGTTTCAAAGCTTGCATAAACAAAACAGTTTCAACGTGGACAGATCTCAGCAATGACTTACTCTCAGGAACAATAATTAACACTTCAAATTACCATGGAAAACAGCTGCTTTTCATGTCTGCTGGCTTAGTGTTGTCAAAATACTGCATTTAACATTACAGAAATATAATGGTCCACAATTTGTTGTCAAAATAATGGAGACACGAATTGCGCTCATCGTTATTTATGCACAAATCGCAAAGCAACTTCGGGCAAGGGAAGATGCACGGTTAAACGCAGATATCCAAAAGTTGTTGTCCAAGTTGTGCTGCTCCGCCATTAGCTTTGTGAAAATGGCATCTCACCGTCTGCCTCGATATTGAATGGCGTGAAGTTCCTGTATTTATACGGTAGATACAAACTAAACTCACCACGAAAGTTAAGTCAAGTCATTTTACTCTAAGTACACTTTTAACGATGTGATAAGTGTTAATTACTACCAGTCAACCTCACTGGCACTGAAAATTAACTATTACAAGTGTGGAGTCTCATTCCTTCAAGTTTTAATTGGTGTTGGAGATTTTAAAAATATAAATATTTTTTACTTTTCCTTTTCTGTCTTTTTTTTCTCTCTTTCTTAATCCAACCTTTCTTTATTTCTTCTTTATTTCTCTTTCTTTACGTAATTTGACATTGAATTCACCCATTCTAATTTACACTTCCTTCTCAGTCCTTGTGTTATTAATTTCACAATCCCTCAATCTGATTGGTTAAGGAGATAGACAGTTGCTTGCCCTGTTCACTCAGGCCCCAGATGCCCTTGTAGATTGTGCTGCGTTATTTCCATCTCGCATTTCCAGCAACTTGCAGCACAAAATATTGTGGCGATTAAACGGGCAAGGGCAAGTCTAACTAATAGCGGGCACCATTCATTGACCAGCTACAGCAAATTCTGGGCCATCAAAAATCCAGTTCAGACAATGCAAAACTTTAGTTTGTTTTTGACTTACTTAAGTTTCTTTTCTTTAAGAAACTTATAAGAAAAACATCAAGTGGATCCTGGTGTAACACTATGGCCAAACAGTTTGTGCACTGTCCAGAGATACTCATAGATCGGTTGCTTGTATTATGTGGGTGTTGTTTAACCATGACGTTGGCCCAGATAATAACGCAAGGGCAGGTTCCGAGTGGGGTGGAGGGACGGGAGAATTGAGTGTGCGAAACCTGGAAGAAAATTTAGCGCGTCAAAATGTCCGATTTTAACTTGATTGCCTAATTACATTTTTCCTTCTGCGTTTCACAGCCTCTAAGCTGCGACAGCGGGTGTGATGTACACCCGCATGACGGAAACTCAAAGTAACTATTTAAAGGGCTGATATAAAAATGGAATTTGGAGGAGCTGGGAGGTTTTGGAAGGAGACGGTGAGCGTTAGTGAACATGGACACAGGACAAGCAAGGCCAGCACCCAGACTTAATGATGCTTCCCTTGACTTACTGCTGGGTGCAGTCAGGAGCAGGAGGATGATCATTTTCTCCAGCAATGGGAGGAAGTAACTGGATGCTCTCAACAAGAAGGCATGGTTGGAGGTGGCTAGGAAGGTGAGCAACAGGACCATTGTGCCCCGGTCTTGGATGCAGAGAAGGAAGTGGTTTAATGACTTCCAGGTCAGGAAAAGTGTGTATAGTTACTGATTCACATACATCCCACGGTGTACAACACCTCCAGTCCCTCTCACTCTGTCTTGACGAGCGTACTCCATCACATCACCCCTCACTCTCATTTAAGTTTCAAGAGCACCCATGGTTCACTTTCAATGCACTTTCCTCTCCTCCCCCATTTATCCATCTACCACTGCCACTCACCCCAATCCTTATGCAATGTGCTGCATCTGTCTGATAGTCACCCTCATCAAATACACTGCATCGATCCGGTAAATACGTGACTTTTAGTCACTTACAGATCTGTTCTTTTGCCCCTTGTAGGAGAAGAGAGCACAAAACGCAAGGGAGAGGGAGAGGACTGGAGGTGGCCCACCACAAATAGTGCAGCTCACAGATGCAGAGGAGGATGCCATGGAGATAAGTGGCACATCTGCGTCTCTCTCAATCAGAGATGGAGAGACTGGGAACTTGCAAATGCCTGGTGACAGAATTTAAAACATCTTTCACACACATGCTGAATTTATTTCATCAATGATTGAACTATGAGAAACCTGAGTATGATGACTGTTAAGATTGTTACTTTGCCAGGACTAATTCATATCTGTTTCCTTTGTCTTCCAGGGCCTTCATGTGTACAGCAACAGTCTGTGGAGATGACTGATGTCGATTCCTCAGAGGAGCTCATTCCTTCTGAGGGTGCACCGTCACAGGACGTACAGCCATGCACCAATGCAAATACTCTCACTTCTGTGGATCCAGTTAGACAGTTAGTTGGGTTTTCACTTGGTGATTCAAATTCACAAGTGAGCACAAGCAGACATTGATGGCAGGGGCAACTGTGGAGAGTCCGTGTCGGGGGGCGCACTCCTCTGCAAGCTCTGCTCAGCTCGACACATATGCTGAACCCCGGGGGCCATCATTGACAATGAGAATGATCAAGGTACAGCACCAACTTTGTGAGGTACTGGAAAATGTGCCACACACACTCTCCACAATAGCAGAGAGGATGGAGGAGTCCAACTCCAACAGTGGTGGACTGGTGTCATAGGTAATTGCGTGAATGTCTCCCATGGAGAGAGTGGCCGCCTCCATGGAGCTTCAAGCACAACTCTCAAATGAATTTATGCAGGCTACGACCACGGCCATGCAGGAGATGTCTGCTTCCTTAAACAGGATGACATATACCTTGTTTGTGGCCTTACAATGCATCACTAATCTGCACCAAGCTGCTCCTCAGCAGATTGGCAGGAGTGATGTGGCCCTGGCGGAGGAGAGGGATGATGGTGAAAGGAGACGTGAAAGTGGGAACTCCACTCAAAGTGCTCCCACTTCTCACCCATTGTGCCCCCCCACCCCCACCTCAGCCAGAAGATGACATGCTGCCTCCTCTCCCGATGGCC
The DNA here is from genome assembly GCF_035084215.1 of Heptranchias perlo. Taxonomy (NCBI): domain Eukaryota; kingdom Metazoa; phylum Chordata; class Chondrichthyes; order Hexanchiformes; family Hexanchidae; genus Heptranchias; species Heptranchias perlo. The sequence goes on along the minus strand of NC_090326.1, from coordinate 53,095,946 downwards.
GAGTTTGCCCCTGCACAGGTACAGGTGGAGCAGTTTTTGGCGGGGCCCTCAGGGGTTCCAAAACCCAGAGGTCGTAGGTCAAGGGCACCTCAGCAGTCAGGGCAGAGATCTGAGCAGACTACCTCTGCTGAAGCCACAGTGGATGCACCACGTAGAAGTGGTAGGAAGTGTAAGAGAAAGCAATTGTAATTCACCAAGGGTATACACATGGGTGTTTGACAAAATGTTATGTTGTGAAGTTTCCTTTTTTTAACAACGGCGCATAAAATTTAACGATTTGCACCGCTTCCCTATTTTGCCCATTAGGGCATCCCTGGCATCCCTGGCATCAATGTACATAGCTGGTCTGGCAATGGGTGCCTCATCTTCATGTTGTTCATCCTTCTCCTTTTCTTCAATGTTCTCATCATCAGAAGATGATTGATGAGTGCCTTTGTCCTCCTCCATCTCTAATTCTCTCTGCTGCTCAATGTTGTGCAGGACGCAGCACACCACGATGATTCTGGAGACCCTCGCTGGCGAGTACTGAAGGGCGCCTCCAGACCTTTTCTAGGCACCTGAAGCACATCTTCAACACACTGATGGCTTGCTCAGTGATGCACCTGGTGGTCATGTGGCTCTCGTTGTAGCGCTTTTGTGCCTCATTGGTGGAGTTCCTCACAGGTATCATGAACCATGTTTGAAGGGGGTATCCCTGGTCTCCAACGTGCCAGCCCTTAAGCCTGTTTCCTTGCTAAGAAGAGGTTTAGAATGTTGGATTGCCGCAATATAAAAACATCATGGCAGCTCCCAAGGAATCTGGTGCACACCTGCATGAAACTCTTCTTGGATCACACACCGGCTGTGGAATGAAATCCTTTGCGGTTGATAAAAACTCTTGATTCATGTGGTGGGCCTCGGGTTGCCATGTGTGTATAATCGATGGCACCTTGTAGCTGTGGGAAGCCAGCCAGAGAGGCGAAACTGACTGTCCACTCATTCTGGTTATTGTCATCACAGGGGAAGTTCACGTAAGTGATGCCCTGGCAAACAACCCATCCATTACCTGCCTTATACATTTATGTGCTGCCAACTAAGAGACTCTTGAACTGTCTCTGGTGGCACACTGGAAGGAGCTAGAGGCAAAGAAATTGAATGGAGTGGTGACTTTGACAACAATGGGCAATGCGTGGCCACCAGGTCTAGCAGGGTGCAGCTCTTCTTGAAAGATGTGGAGATGCCGGTGATGGACTGGGGTGGACAAATGTAAGGAATCTTACAAGACCAGGTTATAGTCCAACGATTTTAAAATAAAATTGTTGGACTATAATCTGGTGTTGTAAGATTCCTTACTTCTTGAAAGAGGCTGCAGATGTCTGTGTCCACCTGCCGGGTCAATCTGAGCCTGCAGAAGCAATGCTCTTCAGACAGGTCATGGAAGCTGAGCCCCTGTCAGTACACCCTCTCATGTGGGTAGTGCCTCCTGCGACCTTGGCCCCTCTGTTGCGCTCCTTTCTGCTGTTCTCCACTCTGTTGCTCTCCACTTGGTTCTCCTTTCTGCTGCCCTCCACTGTGTTCTCCAGATCTATGTTATGGACCTCTCTCTTGTGGACTTCTCTCTTGTGGACCTCTCTCCTGTGCAGCTGCAGATCCTCCATGACATTGCTGCCGTGGATGGTGATTGTCTTCCTTGCCCCATGTCCTGTTGAAAACATCCATGGCATCCCACCCCCCCATCCTGATGTAGCCCATTTGAAAACCTCCAAACTTCTGAACCACATCTATGATCACAAGAATTCACTGCAAAACGTTTGCCAGAGGGAACTGAGAAAGCAGCTGTAAGCAATGAGCCTTTATTCATAATCGAGCAATCAGAACTTTAAACACCACCATGAAGTGCCGTTCAATCTCGCCTCTGTTTCTCTGGCGAGTTTCCCGAGCCTCAGGAAACCCACGCTGGAGACGTTAATTCAAATCCGTGTTGAAATCTCTTCAAATGCGCCTCATTAGTATATGATAATGATCGACCCGCCTCAGGCGAGCAGGTTACTCGCACAAAGCCAAACGCATCTCTGTTAAAACAGAAGTGAATGCGTTGGAGGAGGGTTGGTGTCAGGTTTGAGAATTTTACAATTTTAATCTTCCCACACGACCCCAACCCACCTGTCCCTGGGGTTTAAAATTCCCCCTATTATGCTCTGCTCTATTATTGATCCAAAATTAATTTAATGCAACCCTGTCCATCCATTATTCTGTGATTTTATATGTATAACTGTGCGAGGAGTTTGAAAGTAAAATAGGGAGAGAGAGAGAGAAAGCAAAACGAACTGTGAAAAAGCAATAAATAAGAAAGGAGAGTGGATGGTAACGTGTCAATTCTGGTTGTGGATTTTATGAATTTTGCTAGGTAGTTAAACAGGGCATTAGGAAGTTAACACACCACTGGTATCTTTGCTGACAGATGGCAACCTTTAAAAATACACAGTGTGTGCCTAACAAACTCCCATCTAGCTGTTTGTGTCTTTCATTTGCAATTACACAAGTTCCAACTAGTCCCTTTCTCACATTTCTCTTGCATCCAGTTTATATGCAATGCTGTCTTCCTACTAAAGAAATGAAAATTTATGCTTTCTCAGCAGCTCTGATGTAGCCAATTCATTTTGCAGCAAGCTCAAGTTAATACTCGGATGTCAGTTCTCTGATTTTTTAGTAGTAATTAATAAGAATAGACATTTTGTAATTTAAAATCATGTGGAATAATAAAGAAAATGCATATATTAGGATAATGTACTTTGACATATTGTTGACATCACAATTACAGAAGCCCAGGATCATATGATTTGATTGACAGAGGTCTTGGCCCCCTCTAGAGATTGGGCATTAGTTGATAAACAGTCATCTTATAAACTTGACTGAATGGCACAGAGCACCATGGAGGTCCAGAACGAGTTCCTAGATTCATTTATTTCCAGAGGCTGAGACAGATCAAGTTCCAGATGATTAGTTGCCCAGTCATCTTTTCACTGCTTTAGCTGCGCTCAACAAAAGCCAAGAAATGGATCATTATCAGGAAAACCTTGTAGAAAGTACTCAGAGAACCTACTCAAATCATTTATACAGTCTGTGCTAAACCTTGGTCACATCTTTCACGGTTAGGAATATATTTTCTGCTGTTTTCTACTTCTAGTAAAAAAAATGAGTATAAGATGGTGTCCGCACCTATATTCCTACATCTATTTTTTTCAATAAAAATAGCAAATGGAAAAATATTAAATTTTATAACTTGACCAGAAAATGTCTTTATTCTGTTCAAATTTCAGCAACAGACTCAGGCAAGAAATTGCACGGTGGGAGTGTAACATGGAGACACCCAACATATTCATCTAAAAAGTCCTCTCTCCAATATTTAAGCAGAAGCAATGACAGTAATTTTGACTTTGTGCGACAGTGTAAATCAGGTGATAGTGAATCAGCAGACTGTTTAACATCTCTCCCGATTTTTATTTCCACTGACTTCAGTGGAAATAAAAATTATGAGAGATTTAAAACGGACTGCCGATTCGCTATTACCCGTTTTACACTATCGCACAAAATCAAAATTACCCCTTTCGACCCAGTTATTTTAAACAGACGAATGCTTCTATTAAGATAGTGGAGAGAGGAATTTTAGAAAAACATCCTAAGAGTTCATGGCTAAATTTAACTTCCCAGCACAGTGTTCTGGGAGGGCAGGGTTCAGCCTACCCCTCTGACAACCTTAGGACCACAAACCAATTATCTTGGTTGTAATTCATCTGGTATGCATGGTGGGCTCCTGGTGCAATTCCTGCCACCCAAGACGAAACCTGCCATTGCCCAGTCATGAAATCCTGGCAATGCTTCAGTGTGCCTACTGCTGCATGACCAGAAGAGGCAACCGAACAGCTAAAGGGGCAGAAGCATCCCAAAGGTGGAAAGATTGGTAACCTTGTAAGCCTTGGCAGAGACTGAGACCTACACAAGAAGGTAAGTAAGTGCTGGAATGAAGGTGTTACAAAGCCCCCTTCCTCCATTGGGGTAACCCAGGGTCGTTATCATCACTTTTCAGAGCATACTGCCAGCTGCCCCATGGGAAGCAGCAGTAAGTAGGGTGGACGGGAAGGAAATCTGCTGGAGAACTAGGCCCTGCACCCTGCCACCATTTGCATGCAGTGGGCAGGGAAGGAGTGTCCATTAGTGGTGCCAGGAGGGGTAAGAAGAGGGAAATCCTAGTCGGGGTGGTGAGGTGACGCTATGCTCTACTACCCACATTTTCTGTCATTCTCCACCGCAATCCTACCCGATTTTGGGTGCGATTATGGAAGAGAATCCTGGCCCATAGGTTGTAATCCCATAACATAATTTTAGGGTCTTAGTGTGTTAGCACTCTGATTCTATTCAAATTCAATCCCAAACAGAAGGGGTCATTATCTCCCCATACTCTGATTACAGATGAATGTTTAGAGGGCCCAGGATTGTGCATTTCTTTCAGTGAATGTAAAGTAGATGAATGTCCTTTTCTTCAGCTCTGTCCTTTGCCTTGATCAATACGTATACATGCAAAAATTAAATTAATGCTTTAACTCCCTAAGGCCTTTCACCACCACAGTAGACCTTGCTTAAAATTAACTGTGATAAGACCTGATCCTGCTTAAGGTCAAAGCTGTTACACATAATGGCTTTCATTCACTGTAATTCAAAATATAATTTCTATGAAAATCTCTATCAAGGTTAAGATTTTAGATTAAATGATCAATTTATTCCATTGTCATTTAAGAAAAAAAAAATTGACCTTCCCTTGGTAACTGAAGAGCTTGTTTAATCAAATCATTGTCTAAACAGGGTGTCTGTGATTGCATACCAAGGGCCCTATTTTATTTAAGTGTTGATAATTTTAGCACTGATTCGGAACCATGTAAAGTGTGGTAGGCTTGAAATTCATATGTGTTTAGGTGGCTTTAACATCAAGTTGCACTTTCCAGTTTGGACAAAGAGAAAAGATGTACCCATTTTGAAGAAAGATCTGTACCTGAAATATTAATTCATCTATTCTCTCCACAGATAGTAACTGACCTGCTCTGTGTTTCCAACATTTTCTGTTCTTGTTTCAGATTTCATGCATCTGCAGCTTTTTGTTTTTTCATTGTCAAAAAATTACCGTCAATGGATCAAAGACAACAATGGAGCAAATTAGGAGGAGAATTCAGATAAATGAATCATGGCACCATTTGTGAACGTTATGATCACTGCCCATGCAGTGAAGGTGAAAATTAATCCTCCTATTTATTGATAGAAGATAAATGCGCCATTTGTTGCCTTGATGTGTGCATGGGTAAAATTTAACATTCATATCAATAATACACAATATTAACTAGTAGATACATATATGCGAAGACAGTGTACATTGTCCTGGACAATATTTATCCCTAAGTCAACGTCACTAAAACAGATTATTGGGTCATTATCACATTGCTGTTTGTGGGCACTTGCTGTGCGCAAATTGGCTGCCATGTTTTCTACATAACAACAGTGGCGACAATTCAAAAAGTACTTCATTGCCTATAAAGTGCTTTGTGAAATCCTGAGGTCGCATAAGGTGCCATATAAATACAAGTCTTTCTTTCTATTGAGCTGAAAGTTATCAGATCAGTGGTGGTGACTCCAGCATCAGACGGTGGTATACCACACTTAGAGTAATTGGACATAATTTTAGCCTACAGCAGGGAAGGGGGCGGGAGGGGTGGGGGTGGAATTGCCACCTGGAAGTGCAGGTTTCCCAGATGTCATTATGATTTTGACGTAAGGACATCTTTTTATTGACGGGCCGGCCTGATTGACAGGCTGACCTCAGTCGGACAGGAGAAGAGCAAGGAACTGGTAAGTGTTCAGGTATGTCTTAGATTGGGTGGATGTGGGTGGGGAGTGGGGGGTGATGGGGGGTGGGTGCATGGCGACATCGGGGGGGGGGGGGGGGCATGGGGGTCCCGGGGGGGGAGAGTTAGTCATCAGGAGCAGTTACTCGTCGGGAGGGAGGGGGGAGGAGTTAGTCATCGGTGAGGGGGGGGGGAAGAGTTAGTCATCGGGGGGGGGGGGTTAGTCATCGGAAGGGGGATCGGGGGTCAATCATCGGGGGGGATCAATCATCGGTGGGGTGGTCGGTCATCGGAAGGGGGATCGGGGGTCAGTCACTGGGGGGGGGGGGTCAGTCATCGAGGGGGGTGGGGATTGCAGGTCAGCATGGAGGTTGTGATCGTTGGGGAGGGGCGCGATCGTGGGAGGGGGACACGATCGTTGGGGGGGGGCATCGGCGATCATTGACGGGGGGGTGGGGGGTTGGCAATCATTGAGGGGGTCACTGCAGGTAGGCTTGATGTTCTTGGGGGAAGCAATCCTGCTCCTCCAGGCCCACAAGCTGTGCTTTAAAGGCACTTACCTGCAGTTTCAGGCCTTCTCGCCTCCTCTGACACGGCGTGAAGGAGAAGGCCCGGGAATCCCGGCCCCCAAGGGTTAAAATCACAAAACCTGAAAAAATGGAGACCCGCAGCCTCCTTGAAAGGTTTTAGTGACCAACCCACCTCATGTGAGTGGACTGTTTGCTCGCCCCTCATCCCGCCCCTATGAAAACCGGAAATGAACTGTTTGGGGGCGGGTTTGAAATTGTTACAATTTTTAATGCCCCCCCCGCCCGCAACCCATCCATTTTTCTAGGCTAAAATCATGCCCATAGAATCGTAAAATAATACAGCATAGAAAGAGGCCATTCAGCCATCCTGCCTGTGCTGGCTCTTTGAAAGAACTATCCAATTAGCCCCACTCCCCTGCTCCTTCCCCATGGCCCTGCAAATTTCTCCTTTTGAGGTATATTTAGTTTGTGTGCAATGTTTCTTTGCTGCTCTTCTTTGCAATATTAAAATGTTTTTTTAACCTCTTGCCTTGCTGAATCCGAATATAGTGATCAGACATTGAACAGCTTCCTCTCTGGTCTCCTTCTTGGTCCTGACACCATAATAAAATGTACAGTCTCTCTTGACTTCGGGTCCTACATCACCATCTGAAACCCCTGCTGACTAAACCTTGACTTTTCTGGGGAACTGGTGACAGAATGAATCAGACCAGTTCCTAGTTGGCATGGGCCTATCTTGATAGTAATTGGCAATCTCACTCAGGGAGATCAAGGTGGGCTAGTATGAGAAAAAATGTCACACTGGGGCAACGGAGAATGGGGCTGAGGGGTATGTTTGGATCAAGGTCTGGTATACCTGACCTGGGAGTGCTTGATGCTGATGTTGGAGTCCCAATTTTAACTCGGAGCTGGAATCAGGCAGTCAGGGCTGAGGTGAGTGGCAAACTCCCCCTGACCTTGGCTGCGGCAGGCCTGGCCGATTTTAACTCCCACATCTCATCTGCATGTCAATTATCCACCCGAAACCGGCAGGTAACGGCAGCCGGCCAGGACTGAAGGAATGATCCCCAGGTCTCAGGTACGTCGTGGGGTTGGGGTTTGAGAAAGTTTTGAAATCAGGCGGTGGGGTGGGGGGGGATGGGAAGCGGGGAGATGGTGGGCAGCCCGGAACCGGAGAGGCCTAAACTTTCTTTGTAGAGCCCAGAGGAGCATTCCTGCTTCTCCTGGCCGCACAAAGAAAATCAAAAGATGTTTTCAAAAATTTACCCCTTTGGTCTCTTATGGTCTTGACTCCTCTTCCTGCTAGCTTCACCAAGTGGGAAAGCCACTTCTGCTCTTTCTGGCCTCAAAAAAATAATTTAAAACGGGCGTGTCTACTGACCCCGTTTTGTGGTTATTAGCACTTCATTAACGCTGATTTAGCCAAGTTAAAATCGGCCTCAGTATCTGCGATAGCACCAGGATTCATTCTCCTTCTAAGCAACGTTATGCGATACTGAATAACAAGTTTAGGTTTTAAGCTAGTGAAAACGAGCCTCAGTAATAAATGTTTTAGATCAAAACACAGGCACGCATGACCCTTGAATACAAGGAGCAACACAGTGAAAAGGAAAATGCCTACTGAAAGATCTATTGTTGATTTAACTTCTTGTTTTCAATTTAATGCGCCAAGTCTGAAATGTTGCTTTAATTTTCTTACTTAGCAGTGCGTTGTCACAAGCTGATTCATTAGCTACTGCACATATGCTGTGACGCAACGGCCATTTTCTATCTCATGAAAAAGAAATATCAGCCCTGCATTTCCTCAGATTTTCTGCTGCTGCGCTGTCGTAACTTTGTCGGAAACCCTGTGTACGTGTGTAAATGAAATTTTCATCTCTCTTCCTATGAAGCCACAGCGGCAGAAAATCAGAGAAAATTCAGGACCATCCTCTTAATAAATGACAGCTACCTGTCTGATGCTAAGTATACAGATGAAGAGAGATCCAGGTTCTGTTCCTAGACTTTGCTGAGTTAGCTGATCTCAGCCAGGACAGCAACCAGGATGCTACAATTAGCTCAGTGTCCCTGGCCTACTGAAAGGAAAAAAGCCAAAGTTCCCATTCCTGATTGTTATCCAGTGATCCTTGATGGAAAGTACATATTTATAAATATTGGATGAAGATGGTTACGTTCACTGTGATGTTGTCTGTGATTGAATTGCCTGCTAGCAGTCAATGTTTGGGTTCACTAATATGAAGATTGAGCACTTAGGTGAAGCTGCTGGCACCTGTACAATTGTATCCTAGCAAGAAGAAATAAGAAAAAAGGATCCATAATGCTAAAACTGCATAGTGCTTTGGACAGGTTGCATCTTGGTGACTTATTTTGGTTCCAGTCACTGAGGCACAGGGAGAACATCCAAGCCTTGGAAGTGGTAGAAAAGTGCAAAGTTAGACGACAGAGTTACGATCCAAGATTTTAAAAAAGGCAAATGAGAGAGAACCTTAAGTAGAGTAGAAAAAGTCAATCTCAAGTAAAACCATGATACAGCACAAGCGAACATAGCTATAGATTGGCATAAGGCCAGTTTAGGACTGATGTCAACAAGTATGTCTTCACGCGAAGAGTTATTAATACCTGGAATGGTGTTCGAGTTAGGGTAATGGAAGCAAAAAATCTGGAATCATTCACAAAGTGGTTAGATGCTCTGATGAGAGGACCATGGATTCATATGGAAGGATAAGCAGATTGGGCCAAATGGCTTCCCTCATCCACTAAACACTTGGCTGGTGTGAAAGTCCTGGATTATCTATTAGTTGCTGTGCAGAACCAACCCTTCATTAAATCTTGGAAAAGGCTAATGGAGGTCAAGAAGCACTGGCTTGGCACCCTGGAAGAAGGCTAATATATCACTAAATATATCTTTGGGGCATGTCAGCCTTCTCTTCACTCCAGTATAATAGGGAACTACCAGAATTTTTTGTAACAGATTTACATCCTGGCATGAGAAGGACATCACCACATTAGACGAGCTCCCCCAAGAGAACCAGATAGCAATCTTTGAACAATTAACTTATCATGGGAGATTTTCCTCTTATTTAGCTTAGGCGTAAAGAATCACACAAAGGTAAATCAGGTGGGAAGGATTGAACGAATAAAACACAGATCACCCGACATTCTATGTATTTAAGTTATTAGATGGAAAATCGGGAGGTTTCTGTTACAGGCATGCAATCCTCTCTGCTCGATGTTCTCTATGTGCTTTGCCCAGGCGATCCTTAACGCCCAAGCGTAATAAAAAGAAAATCTACCCCATTATCTTTATTGAATGCCTGCATATGCAAAGTTGCCCAATGAAGATGTGCTGTGAAGGTAGATTGTGTGGAGTTACTGGATCTATCATATTAACAGCCATAGCTTACTCATGCACATAGACATCAATAGATAAGCAGCTAACAACCCACACGTTTTTTGTCATTTTTATTTTAATTTAAATCAGCAGACATATCAGAAAGAAAAAGTTAATAGAATAGCTTTTGATATCACATGTCTTTTCTGTTTATTGAAAGGGCAAATTCCATTTTTGTCATCTAATCAATAGATAAACAATATCAGTTTTCTTCTAGATTTAAGGCAGCGCATATTAAGGTTGTTATGCACCATAACATTATGCATTAGCCTGGGCTGTGCGCATTGCAAACTACACTGTCAAATTACCAGCAGTTCAGTGTTATTCAGTAGAAACAGTTGTCACTTTCATTTGTTGTACATGAACAAATATGATGTGTTCCAATGAGTTATTTATTTATATACCCAATTATTTTGAGGAATTGTTAAAAAAAAAATGAAGTATGTTGCCACATGAATTCGAGAGCCACTTTACATAAGTACACCATTCAGTATGTAGTAAATCAGCCCTACAAAACCCCAGGGATATTTTCACATGCATCTCTGGACTGCTGTCCCCCAGGAGTAATATAAAAGACTATTATTCATTCCAAAGTGAAATAAATCCCAGGCATTTTCTCATAATTTTCTTTGCACAGTGCGTGTGTGTGTGTGTGTGTGTGTGTGAGAGAGACATGGTCCGTTTTTATAATATTTAATCCCTTACTACAGCTATTAGATGAAGCTTCTTGTTTGTATAACTTAATAGCGCATCAACTAACCCGCTTGCATATCCTTCTTCCAAAAATTGCAAAGCTCACTACAATCAATCCTGAACCATGCTTTCCATTTCAAACTTTACTAGTTGGCTCGTATTACAAACTGTATCAGTAAACAATTCTTTGGAAATTTAACTGACTACAGAATCAGCATAATGTGAAAAAAACAGCAAGATAATTTTGCATGCTGCAAAATTTCAAGGGACTACACTGGCATAATTCTATTAGTCTGCATCATTCACAGGAAACTCATTTTTATTCACCCATTTGTACAATATTGATGTGACTTAGTTTAATCTGAATGGTGGCAGCTACCCCAACCTTCTGCAGTAGGTGCACAATTTTACCTTTTTTTTGAAAGTATGCATTATGAAGCAGTATGCTAATACACTACAGAACAAAACCCTTGAGAAACGTGGTGGGAATGGTGAATTCAGTGAGGGAATCCTATGGGGAATTCAAGGAAAGTCAAACTACTTGCGTGACATTATTGTATATCAATGTATTTTAAAGTTTCCATGTTATAGGATTATCTACCTACTCTTCTGTGTACATTTATCGAGCTTTTTAAAAGCAAAATATGCCCAATATTTGGGATTGTCACACATAACACATTTTCATTAAAAATGGATGTATAGTGCTCCTCTGAAGCCTTTGTGGGGGTTTATTTCCACACAGGTTCTCCTGATCATCCACTGTAACTCCGACAGAAGAGTCACGGAGAGCCCGGAAAAAAAGTGTAATCACCGTTTTCCGGGGTGTCTGTGGCTCTTCTGCCAAAGAGAGGAGGACCCCCCGCAGTCAGATGGGAAAAAAATCAATAAGTAAACTAAATTTTTTAAAAAATAACATTTCTTCCAATGCCTTTTTGGGTAATAAGTCATGGAACAGATATTCTGCCTTAATTACACTGTTTTAGCCTAGTTAATGGAATGGGCCGGAAAAGAAAATCGCACAGACAGCCATTGCACCAGAAGTCCGCCAAATCCTGTGGCCTCTGGGATTTTCTGCTGTAAGTGATGGCGGATGTCAAATATGCCCAACTGTCTGTGGGAGTATTCAAAGAAGGTGGTGATGACAGAGTAACATCTTGCCCCAGAATTTCCTGCCAAAATAATGGTGAGGCTAATGACGCTCAGCGTTATTTATGCGCAAATGGTGCAGCAACTTCAGGTGAGGGGCAGATGCGCAGTTAAACGTGGATATCCAAAAGTTGCTGTCCGAGTTGCGCAGCTCCACCATTAGCTTCGCAAAACAGCATTTCACTGTCTGCCTCACCATTGAAATGCATTGAACAGTGTGAAGTTGCTGTATTTGCGTGGTAGATACGAACTAAACACGCCACAGAAAGTTAAGTCAAGTAATTTCAAGTCTAACTACCCTTTCAACGACATGATCAGTGTTAATTACTGCCAATCAACCTCTCCAGCACTAAAAATTAACTATTACAAGTGTGGAGTCTCATTCCTTCAGATTTTAATTGTTGTTGGAGATTTTAAAATGTAAAATTTTTAATTTTTATTTACTTTTCCTTTCTCTCTCTTAATCCAATCTTTCTTTCCCTCTTTTTATTTCTCTTTCTGTACCTGATTTGACATTTAATTCACCCACTCTAATTTGCACTTCCTTCTCAGTCCTTGCACTGTTTATTTCACAATCCTTCAATCTGATTAGTTAAGGAGATAGACAGTTGCTTGCCCTGGTCACTCAGGTCCCAGATGCCCTGTTAACCTCGCTGCGACCTTATCACCTCGCACTTTCAGCAACTTTGTGGGCAAAAGTCTTTTGAGCTGAAGGAAGCAGGGGCAATTCTAATTAATAGCAGACGCCATTTGATTCCCTACTACAACAAAATCTGGCCCGATATAAATAAAAACAACTGGCTTAAGCATAATTAAATTACTGACAGGTAGCAGCTCCTCGTAACTTGGAGCTCCACTTGGAAGCAGCCCCGGTTGTCAAGATAAGTAGAAACCAGCAGAAAATGACTGTCTTTCCTTCATTCTTATTATCTTTTTTCATAACAATTGCTCAGTTGTAATTTGTTTCTATTTTATGAATATATTGGAAACTGATTAGGTCAACTATGGCATCCACTTTGCATGAGCATCACTTTCAAATGTGACAATATGACACTTTGAGGTGTAATGAATATGCTAGTTGCAAAACTTTTGATATGTTTAGTTAAATATACCAAAGTATTATTAAAACATGTCAATGTATTATTTAATCGTCTACCCTCTGCCTCAGAATTGTACCTCAATGTTCCTTTAACATATTTCAGTAATCTGTTTATATGCTTAGGGAAATTAAACATAAAACCAAAATTACATGATGTGAACAGGTTTTAGTACAATATACTTGAGTATTATGCTCTACAAAAATCAGCATCTTACAAAAATGTGACTATGAACTGAAAAAAAAACAAGAAAAGTCTCTTAATCCGAACTGACTATATTTCCAACCACAGTGGTGGTGTAGCCCTTATCACCAAGTCACACTTCAGCCCCTACACCTTTAGTGCCATCTCCTCCTTCAATCACCTCACCCTGTTCCACCCCTCTTCCTTTAAAATCCTCATTGTCTACTGTCCCCTAAGCCCCAACCCAAGTTTCTCCCCAAATTATCTTTCCTTATTTCCTCACTCCGCTTCTGCATCAAGCAACTCCTCAACCATGGTGATTTCAATCTCCAGCACAACTCCCCTGGCCTCCTCTTCTTCAATTAATTGTTATCTTGTCTTCTCTAAACCCCTCCCTACATATAAATGCTCTTACCCATGTTCATAGCTATCCCCTCAAGCCTCACCATCTCCCATGGTCCCTCTTCTCCTGTGTCCAACCACTTCCTTGTAACCCTCAGCACTCACAACCCCCTACTGTCTTTCAACCCAACCTCCTTCTGCATCCATCCCTGGGAAAAAAAAACTTACCTAAGATTCTGACAGTTGCATTCACTAACTCCTAACTGTCTAGCCCTTGGTTCTCCATTCACATCTGCAGCTCCTGATTTGCTCAACCGGTCCTTTACATCCACCTTTGTTGACCTTGTCTCCAGAAAAACATTCATTGTCTCCCATTCTGGTTGCTCTTCTAGTGCAGCACCCACCCACTTCACTCCCTTAAATCCAAGGTGAACAAACTTGAGCATATCTGGAGCACAACTCGCGTAGCCGCCATCACCAGATCTGCCTCAACCACATCAAGCACTACGGGTCCTCACTCTCCTCTGCCAAAACTGCCTACTATTATAGGATTATCCTGGAGGGCATCAATGATTCCAGGGTCCTTTCTCTGCTACCAATCGCTTCCTTAAGGCCCTCTCCCCTGTTCCTTCCACTCACACATCTAACAAGTGTGAGAAGCTCATCGATTTCTTTAAGACCAAAATAAAGACCATCCACTCAGCTGTCTCTGCTGCTTCCCCCTCCTAGATGCTCACCAATGTAAATAGTTCCCTTTTCTCGTGTACTGATCCTCTCCCTTTCAAAACCATCATCACCCCTCTCCTCAAAAACACACTCTCGACTCCTCTGGCTTCACTAAATATTGTCCTGTCTCCAACCTCCCTTTTTTCTCTGAGGTACTTGAATGCGAACGTGGCCAGCTCTCCCCCAACTCCCTGTTTAAATCCATTTAATCAGGTTTCCACCCTTCCTATAGCACCAAAATGGCCTTAAGCAAAGTTAGAAACAGCACCTTCTGTGACTGACTGTTGTGCATTATCTCTCCTCATCCTCTTTGAACTCTCTGCCGTCTTTAATGCAATCAAACCATCCTCCTCCAATGCCTCTCCTTTGTTGTGCAGCTTAATGTGACTGTCTTTGCTTGGTTCCACTCTTACCTATCCAATCTAGCAAAGGCATCTTTTCCCACTGCTGCACTGTCACCATGGGGGTCCCCCAAAGATCTATCCTGAGCCCCATCCTCTTCTGCATCAACATGCTGCCCCTTGGTAACATCATGCACAGACATGGGGTCAGCTTCCACATATATGCTGATCACACCCACCTCTACCTGTCCATCACCTCTCTCGAACTCACCACTGGATCTGTTCTTTCAGACTGTTTGTCTGACATTGAGGTTTGAGTGAGCTGTAATTTCATTCAATTAAACATTGGGAAGGCCAAAATCTATCATCTTTGGGCCCTGGCAAAAACTCTGCACTCTCACCATGGATTCCATCTCTCTTCCTGGCCACCGTCTCAGTCTGAACCACACTGTTTGCAACCTTAGCATCCTATTGACTACAAGATGAGCTTCTGACCTCATATTCTCTCTATCATATCTCTTATTTCCACCTCAGTAACATCAATTGCCTTCACCTCTACCTCGGCCCACTTACCAATGAAACCCTCTTCCATGCCTTGTCACCTCCTGGCCCAACTATTCCAATACTCTCCTCCCTGGCCTCCAATCCTTCAAAACTGTAATGTCTATATCCTATCTCGCACCAAGTAATGCTCACCCATTGCCCTATTCTCTTAGACCTATGCATATTCCTGGTCCCACGATGCCTTGAATTTAAAATTCTCATTCTTATGTTTAAATCTGTCCCTGGTCTCACCCTCCCTAACTCTGTAATCTCTTCCAGTACTACAAATACCACCCCCCCCCCCCCCATACCCCTCAAACTCTCTGATCCTCTGACTTTGGAGTCTTGCACAAATCCCTCTCCCTTTACCCCACCACTGGTGGCCATGCCTTCAGCTGCCTAGGCACATCGCTCTGAAATTGAAATTCACTCCCGAAACCCCTCCATTGCACCACCTCCCTCTCTTCCTCTAAAACCATCCTTAAAACCCACCTCTTTGACCAATCTTTTGCTCACCCCTCCCAATCTTTCCTTCTTTGGATCAGTGTCTGTTTTTCCTTACACATCTATGAAGTACCTTGTGATATTTTTCTACATTAAAGGCACTATATAAATACAAGCTGTTGTTGTTATTAATGCACCAATATGGTGTCATGTTGCCTTCATCGGGACAAAATTTTTTCCATTGAATTAAATGATTGAAAAATATCTTTTATGAGTTCAGTGAGTTAATCATCGCTGCAGCATTTTCTTTCTCTGTTGTTTTCTCTATTCTGAAGAACACCAATGTAGCCTGCACAAATTCAAGAGCCTTTTGTCTATATTGTAACAAAGATCAATTTGTACCATATTTCACAATAATCGACATGGGAAACTCACTTCAGATCTTATTACCAGCTATTTTTGAATTAGAGAAGATCATTACTCATCTTCCATCCAAGCAGTTTATAGCTACGAGTTTCTTAAAGATGGTAATTTAGTCTCAGTGCAGGAGTAGCAGCTAAATGGCCCAACTATTTCCGCTTTGGGGGAAATGAAGAAAGTAGATCCTAATTTTTGTTGGCAATGAAAAATGTGGGACTGCATATAATAGACAATGTAAGGCATTGAATATAAGGGAAGAGACTCATTAGATCTTCACACTTAAAGGTCATAAGTATTATTTCTTAGCCTTGATCCTACTTTCAAGCTAAACTTCAATTGGGTATTTCTAATTTGAGCATAGGAGAAGCTGCATGTTTCAAGCATTCAATTAGCTATGTTCAGAAATGATCAACAAAGTAAGAGTTTGAACATAAACCTGAAACCTGGTGGACAATTTACCATGTTCAAGATCCTGATATCGGGTAATTTTATATTCACAATATTTATCTGTATCAATCTATCTGTGTTTTCACATATTATATTACATATTACAGATATTCTATCACATATATTACAGATATTCTATCACATAAATAACCATTGACTGCTGTATTTTTGGTTTGTTTGTAAATGACATAGTGCTATTTCTCAGTACTTTATTCATATTCAATGTACATAAATGTTAACCACTTCACTTCTGAAGTTAATTGTGTTTGATACATACCTTACAGAGATACAATGGAAAAGATTGGGAGGGATATAAAAATACCCTATGGGGATGAGTGGAATCACAAGTTTATTCCCTGAGTAAAAAAGGCTGCATTATTCATGGTCATGAGTGAATTATGGGGGCCCTTCTCATAAGTGAAGAAATCGAGTTTACCATGAATTTATGACTACTTAAACATTTAAAATCTTAAGTATAATAACAGCTTAATATTTAAATAAATATATGTTTAAATTTGGATCTGTGACACATTTACATCTGATCCATGTGACAGTAATTAACCAATTCAAATTGCTCTGAGATTTAATATAAAAATAGCCTTGCCGATCATCACATTGCCAACCATCGGTGCTTTCACTTTGTCAAGGTGGAACTAAGGTGAGATCAATGACAAAGAAATGCTGTTAGTGGAGGCTGCAACTTGTGGATAACTGAATCTCCTTAGGATGTGGGAACTTGTGGAAAGAATGGAAACCTCGTCATATATATTAAAGCAAACATTTTAAATATTGCCATGATTGTTTATTTGCAATTACAAAGGGCAGCAAACATTATTAGATCACTTATCAAATCAAGCAGCTGATTCTTAGGCTTCACCATTGATGCAAAATGATTTTAGATATTAGTTGATGTTAAAGTGCTAGTTTAATTCTGAATTACAGTCCCAATCGGATGCCAGGACACACAAAAGCCACATGGTGTGAGACACCCTCTCAAGGATTATTTGGCAGTAATTTTGGCTTGAGAAAATAATTCAGTCTGGTGTGAAACCAGCTTTGAAAAGTTAGATTCCTTGTCACTTTATAAACATAATACTGAGTCTTTCAAATGTAATGAGAAAGTGGCCATTCTCACCCATTCTCCTAAAATTAAAAAATAAGTACACTAGACTTTTATTAGCTCAAGAAAAACTCAATACAAGGCTTGGATATAAACAGAGTGTGAGGAGTGCCTCGGATAAAATGCCGCTCCCCTGTGCAACAGTGTCTATTGTGTTACTCATGATGATCCAGGCGTTGCGTCCTTTGCTTTCTAAAATCCCTCCCAATTTCTATAACTGTGCCCCAATCTCTTTTACACATGGTTATCCACCCACTGTATTTCCTTTTAAAGTTTTTGTCAGTTCAAGAATTTAAGAAGAGATTTGTAAAGAAACAGAATGTAAGGAAAGCCATATATATATATATATATATATACTTGCCTATCTAATAAACCAGCAAATGATGATCAACAGCTTCAGCAAAAGGTGAAATAGCCTCAGAAAACTTGACTCAAAAACAGCCCTGGATGAAGGCCTATAGCATGTAGTTTATCTGAATGAACAATTGATAACTTAATCTGCGAGTTTGCCCAACAATCATTCCCAACACCCCATTCTTTCCAAATTCCACTGGCTCTCCTGGCCCCAGCATATTGATTTCAAAATTCTCATCCTTTTTTATTCAGATCTCTCGATGACTTTACAGACTGCTCCTTGCCCTTCTCCCTTTGAAACCTTCTACCCAGTTCCCTTTGCATACCCGGCTCCTTCCCTGCTTTCTAAATCTTCCTCAAAGTTATTTTCTTTAACCATGCCTTCAGTTTCCCATCCTAACCTCTCCATTCCCCTCTTCTTTTCCTACGCTCAGTATGCAAAGAATCCTTTCCTGCTTATTGTAAAATGCTCAGAGATGCCTTCATGGATAGCAGAAGATTGTGACATAAATTGTGGGATATTTCATTTATTTTTTGCAGAGAAACTTTGGGCTATTGCGGATCTATATTGATACAATCTGTTGGTAAAAAAGGAAATGGTGGACATGTTAAATAATTACTTTGCATCAGTATTTACAGTGGAGGGAGAGGATAGCATATTGGACATCACAAGGAAACTAATTTTGAATCAGGGTTGGGGTCTCACCATAATTAATATAAGCAAATTAACAGTATTGAAGAAAATAATGGCACTAAAAAGTGACAAATCCCCAGGACCAGATGGTTTCCATTCCGGGGTTCTAAAGGAAGTAGGTGAGCACATTGCAGATGTCCTAACTATAATCTTCCAAAGTTCTCTCGATTCAGGAACCGTTCCTTTAGATTGGAAAATTGCACATGTCACTCTGCTATTTAAGAAAGGTGAGAGAGGGAAACCAGGGAATTATAGACCAGTTAGCCTAACATCTGTTGTAGGGAAATTACTAGCTTCTATAATTAAGGATAGAGTGACTGAACACCTTGAAATTTTTCAGCTGATCAGAGAGAGCCAGCATGGATTTGTGAAGTGTAGATCATGCCTGACAAACTTGATTGAATTTTTTGACGAGGTGATTACAGTAGCGGACAGGGGAATGTCTATGGATATTGTTTATATGGACTTCCAGAAGGCATTCGATAAAGTCGCTCGCTTGAGACTGTTAGCTAAAGTTGAAGCTCATGGAATTGAGGGCAAATTATTGACCTGGTTAGGAAATTGGCTGAGTGGCAGGAGCCAGAGAGTAGGGATAATGGGTAGGTACTCAAATTGGCAGGATGTGACCAGTGGTGTCCCAGGGAGATCTGCATTGGGGTCTCAATTATTCACTGTATTTATTAATGACTTAGATGACAGGATAAAGAGCCACATATCCAAGTTTGCCAATGTCACAAAGATAGGCAGCACTGTAAGCAGTGTAGATGGAAGCATAAAATTACAGAGACACATTAATAGACTAAGTGAATGGGCAAAACTGTGGCAAATGGATTTCAATGCAGGCAAGTGTGAGGTCATCCACTTTGAACCTAAAAAGGATAGATCAGAGTATTTCTAAATGGTGAAAAGTTCAAAACAGTGGAGATCCAAAGAGAATTAGGAGTCCATGTACACAGATCATTAAAATGCCATGGACAGGTACAGAAAATAATCAAAAAGGCTAATAGAATGCAAGGCTTTATATCTAGAGGACTAGAATACAAGGAGGTAGAAGTTATGCTACAGCTAAACAAAGCCCTGGTTAGACCACACCTGGAGTACTATGTTCAGTTCTGGCAACTGCACCTTAGGAAGGATATATTGGCCTTTACTAGATGATACCTGGACTCCAAGAGTTAAATTACGAGGAGAGATTACACAAATTAGGGTTGTATTCCCTCGAATTTAGAAGATTAAGGGGTGATTTTATCAAAGGTTTCAAGATATTAAGGGGAACTGATAGGATAGATAGAAACTATTTTTGCTGGTTGGGGAGTCTAGGACTAGGGGACATAGTCTAAAAATTACAGCCAGGACTTCCAGGAGTGAAGTTAGGAAACATTTCTACAAGCAAAGGGTGGTAGAAGTTTGGAACTCTCTTCTGCAAACAGCAGTTGATGCTAGCTCAATTGTTGGTTTTAAATCCGAGATTGATAGACATTTGATAATCAAAGTATTAAGGGATACGGGGCTAAGGCTAAGCATATGGAGTTAGGTCACAGACCAACCATGATCTCATTGAATGGTGGAACAGGCTCGAGGGGCTAAATGACCTACTCCTGTTCCTATGTTCCTATACCTATGTGATTGCCAAATTATGCTGACATTCTTCAACCTCCCCAGTTCGCATTGGTACTTTTCACCCACCCCCACCCCCATTCAGATTGGTGCACTTCGCCTCCCCCCGTTCACTTTGATGTTCTTCAACCCCCAGTTCACATTGGCACTCTTCTCCCACTCTCCCTCAATTCACATTAGCACTTTTCTTCCCTCTTCAATTCAATCTGAGACCCTTGTACCCCCTCCCCTCAGATCACTCTGGTACTTTTCTCTCTCCCTCCACTTCATGCTGCCTGTCTCTTCCCCGAGTTCATGCTGGCACTCTCCTTCCCCCTTTCCTAGTTTACACTGCCATCCTCCTCCCCTCCCCCATCATTGCGTTCCTAGCTCCTACCTGATGTTACAAGTCCCAAAGATGGAGCTCTGCTACATCCTGTGTGCGGAATATCCTGAAGTTGCTCAATTATTGCAGGAATTCTCATGTATAGCATGCAGCAGAGCACCATCCTTCTCAGTAGCAATATTAAGTAGGAGCTGGGAATGGTGGTGAAGGGCAGAGCTGGAGGCAGTGATAAGGAGCGGAGCAGAGAGTGAACTGATTTTAATCTGCAAATGTAGACAAACACTGACGCTATATGCTGACTGTCTCTCTGAAACCCAGTCGGCGTGTAAGAGACTCCTCAACTTCCCTGAACAGTTGACTAACAAGCTCCTTGTTACAATGTAACTTTAATTATGTGGCAATTTTGATTATCCACCGAGTCTGTAACTTTATTATGGTGCTTAATTGAGGTTCCTCCGTAAGATTTGGTAGCCTGTATTGGACCAATTCATTGAACCAATACTGTAAGAACTTAGACTGTCTTCTTTAGATGTTCCCTTTTCATTTTTGAAATAGGTCAACTCTAAATGCTTGACAAACATTCTTGAAATATGTTAAAGTTCATACCGATCTACTTGTGCAGTATATAATGGTGCTTATGACATATGCATGCAGAAAAACAAATACAATGCAAATTTATCTTCTTTGATAACGTGCATTGGAAAGCAAAGTTTATGCTTGATTTACCAACCAAATCTACCACTATTCTCTTTTTCCTTAATTGCTTTCCAGACTCTGATTGGAAGTGCTGTCATATTGCAAACTGAATGGGGGTTGCAGGGGCAATTTAAATATCAAGGCAACTTGGCAAGCAATCTACACTTTGCTTCATCAGTAATCCTGTTCTTAGCTCAATTTCAGGTTCAGTTTGCAGAACTTAATAATTACAATCCACAGTGGTAAGGCTTCTGTACTTTACAAAAAATAGGTGCGAAAGCACATTTAGAATTCAGGACGAGTGATGATTTTTTTGTGTGTTCCAAGAATTTGAAAGAAAAATATGCATTGCCGAATAAAAACAAATTACTTGCTAATAAAATATTATTTAAATCGTGTTGCAGGTTCAGATGTTTCTCATCCAGTTATTATTTGTTTGCAATCTATGGTGGGTGACACTAGGTAATAAAAGGAAAGGCAATGGGCATGATATATATGTATACAAATGGGAGCATTTCATGGGTGATTTCTTTGTGATTGTTCCTGAAATTTCTTTTTCATCACCTTTGCACTGATTTCTGAAAGCTTTGTGAGGATATGCTTGACTATTATGCAAATGCATGTATGTTTAGGTGTTGCATAACATTTACACTATTCCCATTATCATCAAGACAATGTATGAATTGGAAATAACACAAGTATTTTTACCACAAGAGAAAAAAAGACATTTGACAGCAACAGCAAATGGGCACTAAACCATTGGGAAGTGAAAGTGAGAAATTTTAATGTCTTTTAATTAAAATTTTTTTCTTTCTCCTGCACTATTTCCTACATTCTGATGTCAGTAAAATGGTGCAAAGTAAACTTGTTCATAAAAATATAATTATTGCACTATATAGTATTTATGAACAGTTTGTAACTTTATTGGTGCACTGGGACAGACAATTTTGTGTCTCAGTCTCCCCTGTTGATTCAGCTGCTGAGTCACTGAGCTGTATAGACCAGGAAGGTCTCACGTTTGGTCACCAGTCTGAGCTGAAATACTTGCGGTGTAATTTTAACCTAACCCACCCGGGGGGAAATTGACAGCATCAGATTGCCACCCATTTTACACCCCGTCCAATTTTACTTTCCATTGAAGTCAATGCCGCGATGTAAAATGTACGACCAATCGGATCCTGTTGGAATCCCGCCTGGCTGTTAAAGTTAAAATTATCCCCTTGATCTCAGGTGAGACGACTACAACTGGACTCAGCACTCTTGGGTTAGTGACAGGAAAATCAGCCAGGGCTACCATCTTCTGATTACCATCTAGCAACTTCACTGGAGGTATGAATGTGTGTACGTTGCATGAGGACAGGATCAGGCTCAGTTGTAATGTCGCCACACGGTGGAATTGTCTGCTGAATTTATCTGTCTAGGCTCACCATGAAGAGTGACTACTTGGGTGAGATACCAGGAGGCAACTGGTCCTCCAGGATTCGAATCCAAGCAAAGAGTCAATGGGGCCGATTTTCATGTTGGTGGACATCGAGCGGACAGTGGAATCGCACCGCCCACCTAATGTCCTCGGCAAGAAGCTCAAACCATTTTGATGGCTGGACCTCAGCTGCATATTATTATGCGAGCTGTGAGTCACAGGCAAGTCGCCAATCAGGTGAGCATGGTGGGAAATATGTCAGGTCCTCCGCAGAGCTGAGCCAGAAGTTGTGACTTAAAGGGGGGAGAGGAGACAATTAGAGTGGGAGGGCATGAATGGACCAGGAGGAAAAGTCAGGCTTCTCCTGGCCCCACAAATAACAGGTGCTTTTCTGGGTTATCTGGAGCAGTCCCTTTATGGGTTGCTGTTTAGGCTGCTCAGTGTCTAGAAGGTGTGTAATGCATGCTCTACCTATTTATACCTGAAAATTACATCGAGGCTCAACAAATGGTGTAAGAACTTGAGTTTCATGTTATAAGTATGCTCCTGCATGAAGGAGGTGAGTGCTTTCTCTGCCCATTTCTATGGTGACAGGCAGATCAGGAGTGGGAATGTGGCGGTAAGATCACCACTGCAATTTTTGGGGCGCGACTGCTCTGTTCCCGCCCGGTGGAGGCCATGAAAATCGGCAGTAATGTCTTCATGAAAAAGAAGCAGGGAGGCAAAGAAATTGGCAGGAAAAGGAGAAAAATAATGAAGACGCTAGAGATAAACACACGGATGATTTTCAGACTTAATGTTCTTGAAGAAAGGCTGAGCGTCTTCTCCTGGGAGTAAAAAAAAGAGGGAGATATGATTCATAGCCCCAAAAATCCTGGGGACCCACTGCACCGCAGAAGGGCAGCGAGCGGAACCCCTGCCCATTCTAGCTGTTGGCAAGAGACCCCTTCCCAAATCCTAGGGATGGAGTCATTTGCACAGCCTGGATGGGTCATCAGTGCCCACCTCGGTCTATCCTGATTAACACTTGTATAGTGGAATATACCTGAAGTCCACCTGAGGCCCAATTGGGCTGAAAAAAAATGTTTTTCGCAAGTCCTCGGCTCCCGCTGGATCAACTCTGCTACTGGAAAAGGTAATTAATCCACTCTGAGATCAATTACTTTAACCTAGTAAAGGTTTGGGGGGCCCAGAAGGCCTCAGACAGACACATACCAGCTCTCAAGTGGCATGAGTTCCGCTGAGGCCTTCTAAGTTTGTAAAGGGAGACATTTCCCAGCTGAATTCCCTTCCCCAAATTTACCCCCTTGTTTCTCAGCATAATTTTATGTGAAATAGACCCCCAGTGAGAGCAAAAAATGTTGCTTATCTCCTGACCTTACAAAGAAGCTGGTGGTCAATAAATCCTTTCTCATTTGTTTGACTGCTTTCATTTAAACAAAAAAGTTTCTGACAAAAGTCTACAGATTCATTACTGCAGAAGATAACTTTTCTGTTTGTCAAAACCAATCCTGTGTGCCAGTGCAGCTATTAACATAAACTGACACTTTCCAAATACATTGTAGGAGACTGAATAGGTCAGAATTATCCTGGGGAAACTAATAGGTCAACTATTCTTTTACTTGTTCATATAATGTACATCATTATAAAGACACGCGTAGTATAACTGGCAAAAATAAGATGTAATTTGCCAAAAATGATGGTGATATATCTATTGAAAGATATTAAGAGAGAACATCTCATACATCTAATCATAAAACAATATTCTGCTGTCTGTACTGTTGTCGTTTGTGCTATTCTATTTGTCACGTGCACATGCATTGCTCTGTCCTTAGCAAGTCTTTTATTCAGTTCCTCTCACCGTCCTATAATTCCTTGTATTTGAGCTGCTTTATGTGCTGTACTGCAGAAGGACAGGTAAAATGAATGTCCTTACATAAGTTTAATAGTGTTCTGCAATAGCAACTAAATACACAAAGGAAATCAACTCCCAGGACTAAATTCGCTGGAGCTAGCTAGTAATGTATCCTTGAAACATGATCCAGCTTGATAAGCCTTATTAAGGTCAGTTGCTTGTTGCAGGGGATGAAAAAAAGAACCCAAAAGGAAATCTTTATTTAAGCAATATACACACTACTTATAATGTGTATAGCAAACAGAACCTCATTAAATATTGCTTGCATGTAAATTTCAGCTTACTATCAGAAATTTTATCAAGATTTAGAGTGGCTTGAACAAATTGATTATTTATATTTTGAGTGTAGGCATAAAAGATGTAAAAATATATCTATTTTTATGCTTGGGATGAGGGCTGTACAAGCAAGGAAGCATTAATAGCCCATCCCTTGCTGTCCTGAGGACATTAAGAGTTAACCACACAGTATGGGACTGGAGTCATATGCAGTCTTAACTGTGTAAGAGTAACAGGCTCATTTCCCTGAAGGACATTAATGAACCAGTTGGGTTTTTATGACAATCTGGCCTACTCGCACCCATTTTTCCCTAGTACTAGCCAACATTACATCAGATTTATTAAATCCAATTATATAACATGCATGGCAGGATTGTGGACTCATAACCTTTGGGTTACTATCATACCATACCACACCATAACTACTAGACTACCATATGCTTCTTTAATGGGCCAGATTTTGCTGTCAAAATAAAGGTGAGGCTAATGGCGCTTGCTGTTATTTGTGCGCAAATTCTACAGCAATTTCAGAAGAGGGGTAGATGCGCGGTTAAACTCAAATATCCAAAAGTTGCTGTCCAAGTTACGCGGCTCCGCCATTAACTGCGCGAAAACAGCATCTCACTCTCTGCCTCACCATTGACATGCATTGAATGGCATGAATAATAGAAAGTCTAATTTACAACTTCAAAAGGAGGCTATTCAGCCCATCGTGTCCATGCTGCTCGAAAAAGAGCTATCCAGCTTAATCCCACTTTCCAGCACTTGGTCCGTGAAGTCGCTGTCTTTGCACAGCAGATACAAACTAAACTTGCCACAGAAAATTAAGCCTTGTCATTTCTAGTCTAAGTATCCTTTCAACGAGTACCTGTTTCCCCTAGTGGAGAGTTCAAGAACTAGAGGACATAGATTTAAGCTGATTGGCAGAAGGATTAGAGGGGACATGAGGAAAAACTTTTTTACCCAGAGGGTGGTGGGTATATGGCATTCGCTGCCCGAATTGGTGGTAGAGGCAGGGACCCTCAACTCTTTTAAAAAGTACCTGGACCTGCACCTAAAGTGCTGTAAGCTGCAGGGCTACAGACTGGGTGCTGGAAGGTGGGATTAGAATGGGCACCTAGTTGTTCTTCGGGCCGGCGCGGACACGATGGGCCGAATGGCCCCCTTCTGTGCTGTATCTTTTCTATGGTTCTAACAACGTGATAAGTGTTAATTACTGCCAGTCAACCTCTCTGGCACTGAAAATTAACTATTCTAAGTGTGGAGTCTCATTCCTTCAGGCTTTAATTGTTCTTGGAGATTTAAAAAATTTAAAATTTAATTTTTTTTTTACTTTGCCTTTCTGTCTCTTTTTTTCTCTCTCTTAATCCAATCTTTCTGTACCTGATTTGACATTAAATTCACCCAGTCTAATTTACACTTCCTTCTCAGTCCTTATGCTGCTAATTTCACAATCCTTCAATCTGATTATTTAAGGAGATAGCCAGTTGCTTTTCCTGTTCACTCAGGTCCCAGATGCCCTGTTTCCCTCACTGCCCCATTATCACTTTGCACTTTCAGCAACTTGTCACACAAAAAATTAAAAAACCCAAACGTGCAAGGGCATGTCTAACTAAGGGCAGATGCCATTAGATGCCCTGCTACAGCAAATTATGGCCCATTATGTTATTCTTATGTTACCCTTGTTATTTATGTTATTCCACAATTACTTATATTTGCATAGTTTATTCAGTCTTTACAACTGCAATAATAATGGTCCTGAAAATCCATCAGGATTCCACCGGGCTCCTGCCATAACTCCACCAGGAGACCATATGGAATTACGGCACAAATCAGCCATGATCTCATTGAATGGCAGAACAGGCTTGAGAGGCTAAATGGCCTACTCCTGTTCCTATGACCAGAGAAACCAATGGACATCAGCAAGGACTGATTGCACCATGTGTCCACCATTTCCACCATATTTGGCTTGCCTAGTAAGGGGTGGAAGTTCTGCCTGCCCCTTACAAGGCAAATGTTGTCTGGAGGGTAAGGTCAGGCAGCAGGAGCTTCCTATGTTGGGGATTCCCTGGCTCTTTCAGAACCCGGCGAAGTACTGGAGGCCAGTACGCCCAGTGAGATGAGGCACACTGACTCCCATATAGGAGTGTAAGTAAACCTCACTGGGTGAGGGGAGGGGTGTCAGGCCAGGCAAGGCAAAGGGGACATGGTTGGAGTCTAGAAGGGGGCTCCAGTGGTGGACAGATGCCAGATTTTCCAGCTTCAGGGGGTAAATGAGCAGTGGAGATGCACCAGGTACACGAGGAAAATTAGGTACACTCCCCCTGACCCCACAAACTGTGGTGATTCAGCGCTGGAGGCCGCCGGTGGCCATGATCCAAGTGTAACTGCCATAATAGCATCCCAAACATTTCCAGGCTATTATCTTTAAGTTGCACCTATATGGGTGATTCCATGTTCCTGCACACCCAGTGGGCAGCCCTGCTCGTAAGGAATGTGGTCTAGAGAATCAGGGCTACAGTGTTATGGCTCTATCTGCCTGCAATCTCAGCTCCCCACTTGTAATGAAGGATTGCTAAATCACTCTATGTATAATGAAAAAAATAGTAGTTTAGTGCACATTTCCTGTCGGTTCCTTCTCTCTCATGCTCGCTTTGATACATTTCAAATAAAAGTATAAGCAAACAAATGAACTACAAAGGAACTCTTCATAAACACAACATTTCACAGCCAGTAAGTCTACAGTCTCTTAATTTGCAGCTGTATGCACTCACCCATTATCCACTCAACAGCAGCAACCTCTTAATGGACATTCGTATTAACCCAATGTCTACTTAACAGGAATTAGACTTTGTTGCCTTAAAAGGTACACACACTTATATTTTATATGGTAGAATATTTCTGACTTGTAAAAGAATGGTAATTTTCAAAAGGGAATTGGATCTCTACTTGAAAAGGAAAAAATTGCAGTTATGAGGAATGAGCAAGGAAATGGGACTAATTGGTACCTTTCAGAGAGCCGGCATTGGCACGTTGGGCTGAATGGCCTCCATCTGTGCTGTATGATTTTATGATTCGATGAATGCATCCCCTCAGCATCTGTGAACAGCACCATAGGATATTTGCTTTCAGATAGCATACTTCAAAATTTCAAAAGTATGAAAAATAGAAGGCGGCGGACAATCATTTCCTGTGTTTTTTTTTTACTTTGATGATCTGGCCTCTTCCTAAGGGCAGGAGCAGCTGCCAATGTACAGAAACTTGTCTCAACAATTAGCCTCTAATTGACCTCAGGATCTGCTTATTTATACCACCTCACATGGGAAGTACCTGGAGCAGTGGCCTTAAAGGCATAGGCCAGGATAAACACAGTTCAATCTTAGCAGCTAAACATCACAATTGTGCTCCAGTCCCTAGACTACCCAATAACAATGCCACAGAACATTAACTAGTATCTCAGAAGGAATGCAAGTATTATAAAATGTTGATCAACATTTATTTTCCTCTCTCTGCTTCTAAAATTCTCACGATGGCTGGACAAAGATAAAATTCATGTTGCAGGAAACAATGGGACTATGAAACACCTTGTGTATTCCTGAAGGCCCATATTGAAATTCAACACAAAAATAGATTCACCGAGAAATGTTATGCCTTTGTGGGGGGGGGCAGAAATCCAGTGCAATGGAAACAGAGGGGCAGGGGTTTGGGACAGAATTCATTTCTGCCTCTTTCTGGGTCTGAAAAAAACTTCCAAAGAAGGAGAGGCCTGAGCTCTTTCTGCCTGTGCCCTCCATCGTGATGTCACCAGGGGATGGGGCTGGTGGAATCCCAGTTCACCCTGGGAAATCCCGCTAGTTGTGCCTCCTGTGTGGCCAGTGGTGAATCCTACTATACGAACCAGACGTACTTACTGTACGAGACTGCACATGAGCTCCACAATGCCAGATTCAAAGAGCAATCGATCCAAGGAAGATTGATTGCCATTTGGATATGGTCAGACTAGCAAGAGACTGCCTTTGGAAGAGCTTACTGACTCAGGCAAGACCAGCCTATAGTATCCCCCATCCTCCAACAGAGTGGCAAGATGCAGCTCCGATACCCCACCACGTTCATGGTCTGGGTGTCCCAGTCGTGCTGGCACTGGTATGGGTGCCTGTCCCAAATTTTAAATTAACCCATCTCTGCGATTTGGGATAGAATCAAGGTGAGGGCAAATGTGTGGGTAGAAGCCCAGCACTGCAGCACTTCAGCTGGTACAGACCGTTCTGCAATTTCTAGTACTTAATATTTTTTTATATATACAATAATAGTGATATATAAGTCAATTCTTCCCATTGACAGGATGGAACTGATCTTATATGTGAGAGAAACCAACACCGTTCACTTGTACCTGTAGGACTTGTGACTTGCTGTTTACAGGTGAGGTGCATTTTGGATTCACTGAGCATAGTCTATATGAAGTCAAAATAGTTCAGTACTCTTGTGACTGACCTGTTATAATTTCTGCTTTGCACCAAGTCATTTCTTCACAATTGACAGGAATATTTTTTTCCTATCATGGCAATGTAACCTAAAGTCATTGCCCTTAGAGGTGCAATATTAGTCTCCTTTTGTAGGCCTTTAATAGGTTTAAGCTGAAACTGTTCAGAAAAGTGCAAGAACACTTTTGAATTATTTCCACAAAAAGCTTTTAAGTGCTGTCGTCAATATTGAAGTAATCTGTTTACAAACGGTCCCACTCTCAAGTTATTAAACTGACAAGTTCAATTTGGAAAAACAAAAACTTGCTTATTTTAGGAATCCAACTTCCAACATTGTTAACTAATTTCAGGCTTGATGTATTGGGACAAATTGTTTCTGAGCCACATGATTTTATGTGGAGAAACTAATAAAGCACAGCAGAGCAATTTTCAAAAAGTTACAGCAAAATGTATTACTCAAGAATTGCTTATAAGAGAATATCAGGAGGTAATCTCGTTGGGTGACGATTTCCTTCGTTTGCTATTAATATGAAAATCTTAAACACGAGTACAAAGAACATTTTTACAATTTTGTGACAAATGGGAAACAGAAGAAATCTACTTTATTGAGTGGAAGGAAAGAAAAAGCATACAGGTTCTTCTTTATTGGACTTATTGGACTTGCTTTTAAGGGAAGCAAACTCTAAATAGTCACATATGAAATTGAGGAATTGTTACTCAATGCTTCCACGGCAGTGGCGAATTAACTTACGTAAATAATTGTGCTTCTGTGCTCATTTATAACCTACATATTGCCAAATGTGGCTAGTCAGCAGACTAAGGGCTACTATTACATTTTCTCTAATTCTTATGCCGCCAGGCATCATTTTTCCAGGTGATAGAGTGATAAGTATTCAACTCCTGAGCCTTTGCCAATGCCAATCTTGATTCATTTGCTAAAAGGTACACAAGAGCAACTATCAGATGTACCTACTGATTTTTTTTCCCCCTTCTTATTTATAAATAGTACCTAACTCATGCCTGGAACCCTGGTGGCGTACTCAGTGATTTTTTTTTTGCCTCCTGTCTCATAAGGAATACCTGTCCTATGCTTGGCATGTCAACTAATGGCATGGACTAAAATCAGAAATACACCATGGGATACAAATTCACAAAAGACAAATGAGGAACTCATGAAGTAAGCACAGAATAAGAATTCCTCAGGTCACAAAGCTAGTGGATGGAAAATCCTGTGGGTCCCAGTGATCCCAGTGATGCTGGTTATGTAGATGTGGGAAAAACTAAGTTGTGACATGATCACAGCAGGTTTTTTCGCTAATGCGATGCATTAATTCTGTTCCCATATGGCTATGTTATAGTGTGACACTAAGGAAGAATAGTTGCTTTACAGTTTTAATAGGTTGAATTTGATAGTGTTACCATTCCTCCATTTCATTAAAAGATGTCCATTTGTGTAAAAAAACTATTATTGTCCAGTAATGTGTGAGACAGTCTGCTTTTCCAGTAAGGATATTCCCCTGTTCTCTGAACATCAGCATGTGGTCTCAACTTTATTAATTCACATATAAGTAATTTTCTCAAAGTTTAATGGTCAACTGCAGCATTAAAGTCAACCTCACAAAGGAAAATATAAAAGCATAGCTGAATAAAGAGATAAAGGTAAAATTGAAACTAAAGAAAAAGGCATACACTATGTAAATAGGCAATAAAGGAGAGGGTGACAAAAGGGAATATGAAGAGGTTACAAAAGAAGTCAAAAAAACAATTAGGAAAGCAAAGAGGAACTACAAAATTAAATTATCAAGGAATATAAAAAGAAATAGTAAAATATTCTACAGACACATAAATAACAAATAAAATCAGAAAAGGGACAGGGCCACTAATGGATGCAAAAAATAAATGTACATGTAATGAAAGCAAAATAGCAGAAATATTGAATAGTAACTTTGCCTCACTATTTACCAGGGAGACTAACAAGGTGGACAAGACATTAGAAGAAGAGATCAAAAAAGATATAAGGACATTTAATATAGAAAGTGGGGCGATAATTGATAAAATAATCAAACTCAGAGAGGATAAAACCCCTGGTCCAGGTGGATTGCATCTGCGCATACTAAAAGAAGTTAGGGATCAGCTAGCAGAGGCACTATTACATATATATAAACATTCATTAGTAAAGGGAATAGAGTCAGAGGACTGACGGACAGCTAATGTTATACCTAAATTTAAAAAGGGAACAATTTGACCAGTTAGCTTAACATCGGAGTTAGGAAAGATAATGGAATCCTTATTCAAAGATGTAATTAAAAAAATCTAGAAACTGAAAATATAATAAAGAATAGTCATTCGGATTTCAAAAAGGAAGGTCATGCTTGACCAACCTTAGTGAATTCTCTGAAGAAGTAACAGAAAGAGTAAACAAGGGTAATGTAGTAGATGTAATATATTTGGATTTTTAAAAGGCCTTCGATAAGGTACCGCATTGTAGACTCATGATTAAGGTCAGTGCATGTGGAGTCAGGGGACAGGTAGCAGAATGGAAAGCAAGCTGGTTACAAAACAGAAAACAGAGATTAGGGGTTAAGGGTGGCGACTCAGACTGGAAACAGGTGGGAAATGGTGTTCCACAGGGATCGGTGCTGGGACCACTGTTGTTCACAATTTACATAAATGATTTGGACTCGGGAATCGGAAGTACAATTTCAAAATTTGAGGACAATACCAAATTGAAGGGTGTAGTTAATACAAAAGAAGAATGCGACAAATTACAAGAAGACATTAATAAACTTGCAGAATGGTCGAGTAATTGGCAAATGAATTTCATTATAGATAAGCGTGAGGTGATGCATTTTGGTAGGAAGAATAAAGAGGCCAATACTGCTTGGATAATAAGGGGTAAATTTTAACCCGGAGCCATGAAGAGGGCTGGGGGTCGGGGGGGGGGGACACGAATTCTGGGGCATCCTTACAATTTTGACGTCTTTTATTTTTTTTGTCAGTTTCCCGCCCAACAGGCCAGCCTGATTGACATCGGGGGGATTTGGGAGCCATCGGGGGTCAGGAGTCATCAGGGGTCGGTCATCGGGGGGGGGGGGGGGTCGGGAGTCCTCGGGGGTCAGTCATTGGAGAGGATTGGAGTCCTCGGGGGTTGGTCTTGGAGGGTCGTGAGTCATCAAGGGTTGGTCATTGGGGGTTGGAATCATAAGGGGGGTCGGGGGTCATCCAGGGGGTTGGAGATCATGGCGGGGGAGGAGTTTGCTACAGGTAGGCTTGTTGAGCTTGGGTGAAGCACTCCCAGGGCTTCTGAGCCCACGAGCAATGCGATAAAGGCACTTACCTGTTGTTTTGGGCCCTCTCACCTTCTCTCAGTGGCCTGAAGCAGAAGGCCCGGGAATCACAGCCCCTAGGAGTTAAAAATAAAAAAAGCTGTAAAAATGGAGGTCCACAGCCTCCTTGAAAACTTTCACTGACCTTCTAAGAGTGGGTTGGTTGCCTGCTCCTCGACCCACCTCCATTAAAACCGGAAGTGGGTGGGTTGGAGGTGAGTTGGGGTCGGGTTTCAGTTTTGTACAATTTTTACCTTCCCACCTGCCCCAACCCACCCGTTCGTGGTATTAAAATTTAGGCCTAAGAGTCTAAATGGGATAGAGGAGCAAAAGGACCTCGGGGTACAAATACACAAATCATTAAAAGTAGCGACGCAGGTTAATAAGGCCATTAAAAAAGCAAACAAAGTACTGGGGTTCATTTCTTGAGGGATAGAATTGAAAAACAGAGAAGTTATGTTTAACGTGTACGGAACCTTGGTAAGACCACACTTGGAGCACTGTGCACGGTTCTGGCCTCCATATTATAAAAAGGTTACAGAGGCATTGGAGAAGGTGCAAAAAAGATTCACAAGGATTATACCAAAACTGAGATATACATTTATCAGGAAAGGTTGAACAGAGAAAAGAGAAGGCTGAGGGGTGACCTGATAAAAGTCATTAAGATAATGAAAGGTTTTGATAGGGTAGACGTAGACGTAGAGAAAATGTTTTCACTTGTGGGAGAGTCCAAAACTAGAGGTCATAAATATAAGATAGCCACTAATAAATCCAACAGGGAATTCAGGAGAAACTTCTTTATCCAAAGAGTGATAAGAATGTGGAACGCGCTACCGCAAGGAGTAGTTGAGGCAAATATCTTAGATGCATTTAAAGGGAAACTAGATAAGCTCATGAGGGAGAAAGGAATAGAAGGGTATGCTGATAGGGTTAGATGAAGTAGGGTTGGAGGAGGCTAATGTGGAGCATAAATGCTGGTATAGACCAGTTGGGACAAATAGCCTGTTTCTGTGCCGTAGACTCTATGTAATATATCAACTGAAATTTCACATTGATTGTATCGGGGTGGTCTTCTGAGGTTAAAGTATATTTGCAGGTCAGGCTAGAGGGAATGCTAAACTGTATCTAACCTGTATTGCATCTGACCTAAATATGAATGGTGCTGACAGTGGGAACATACTAAAAAATAAATTATTTTCACAGAATTATCATTTTTTGCTTTGGTAAGTAATAACTATCTAAACAATAATAATAATGCAATGCAACTAAATGGCTAAAATGTTTCAAAAATCCCTGGCTTCTAGATCATACGTTGAAGATATAAGCCAATTACAGCAATAAATATTTCCCCAATGTAAACGAATAACTGATTATAAAAAACATTACTTGGTTCCCCCAATGGAATAAGTTATACGAACCAAAAAAGGTCTATGCTGAGTTGACTGTGCTCAGCTGTGTGTGGCAGTATGACATCTGGTTTAGCAAGGGGAAAATCAGTCAAAGTTCTCAGTTCTGATGCTGGAAGTGCACAGGTGTGTCTTGGAGCAGAGAGGCTATAATGCCAATACAGGTCAAACAGCCTGCTGATACTCACGTTTAAGGCTCACACATAAAGACTGGCCACTTGGATGAGGTACTCTAGGACAATTGACACTCATGGCAAATCCCCCAGCAAAGAGCCAACGCCTTCAGGATAAGTGGGGGGGGGGGGGCAGGAGAAAATTGGTGGGGCAAAAAAGAGTAAGAAACAAAAAGAAAAACTGTTATGTATATAAAATGAAAACAACTTCATTAATGTGAAATCAAGTAAAGCCCAATGACTAAAGAAAGAAAGAATTTGCCTTTTTGTAGCTCCTTCCACATCTTTAGGTCACTCCAAAGTGTTTACAGTCAATGAACTACTTTTGAAATGTGGCCACTGTGTTCTTTTGTAGGCAATCATAGCACAAAAGGTCTCACAAACAACAAATGAGATAAATGATCTGATAATCTGTTTGTGTAATGTTGGTTGAAGCGTAATGTTGCCAGAACACCGGGAGACCTCTCTGCTCTTCTTTGAATAGTGTCATAGGATCTTTTGCATCCACCTGAACAGGCAGCTGGCACCTCAGTTCAATGTCTCATCCAAAAGATTAGGCAAATTCTTTGAAAGAGAAACGATAAATCAAGTAACCAGTTAAGAAATAAAGCACCGTGAATAGATGAAGACAAGCACAGAGATGCATGATAAAGGACCATTCAGCGTATTCATCTTGCTCCATCATTTAGGTCTTATTACAAGGCTCAGACTTAACATTTTTCATTTCTTTCTTGCTTTACACTGAGCCCATACAACTAATGCTGCAAATAATGTAGGGGGAAAGGGAGAGAGATGAGCTGCAATTGAATGTTGTGAAAGCGTTGGAAATGATTCTGCATTAATAGGCAGAGTGATCAATCACACTGGCCACATGAAATAGCAATTTAATTGATCCTAATTGGTTGAAAGTGACTGGGTGTGGTAGTATAATATTATGTTACTGGACTAGTAACCTAGAGTATGTGAGTTCAAATCCTACCATGGAAGTTTGAGAACTTAATTTGAAATCAGTTTTTTAAAATCTGGCAATAAAAAGCTGGCGTTCTTTAGAAGTGACCATGAAGCTGTCAGATTGCTGTAAAAGCTAACGTTCTTTAGGGAAGCAAACCTGCTGTTCTTACCAGGTCTGGCTTGTATGTGACTCCAGTCCCACACCAATGCAGTTGACTCTTAACTGCACTCTGAAATGGCCGAGGAAGCCACTCAGTTGTACAAAGGAACTGGGGGTGGGCAATAAATGCCGGCCTTGCCAGCGACGCCCACATCCTGGAAATGAATAAAAATATTGGAAATACATTAATATTGTGCCTAGTTGAACAACAAAAATTTATGTTTAATAAGCAGTCCTACTTCTATGTTACCTTTTAACTAAAATATGAAATGATTGGGTAAATTTTCATCTTCACTGCATGGGTGGTAAACTGGTTGAACACAAGAAAATTGGATTAGTTCTATAATGGGCGGGCAATCTGCTCCACCCGATTACTGCCCATGTGGTGAACATGAAAATTTGCCCTGCTATTTCTTCATTACTTAAAATGTGATTATCCTGGGTTTATTACAACACCCGAGGCAACATTTAAAATGCTAAGTTCAAGAGAAACTCATATACTGCCTGAATGTTGTGTATTAATCAATTGATTGACATATAATTCATTTTTGATCTCTGTAAATGACTACTTGACTGGATTTAGAGAATTCTTACTGGATCTTCCATCTTTGTTGCTTATCATAAATTTTCCCCCTTTATTA